>NC_090967.1:6557486-7294973 GCF_040807025.1 Struthio camelus | reverse complement strand
CTCCCCCGCGCACGGGGAGGGAGCGCTGAAAAGCCGCAGCAGAGCCAGCGCCGCTGCCGGCATCCCGACCCAGCAGCAGCACGGGAAGGCGGCGGTGCAAAGCTTTCGCAAGAGGCAGAGGGGCAAGAGGAGCCCCCGGGAGGGTCCGGGGCTGCCCTGGGAGCGACAGACGGCCCGTCCACCCGTCCTGGCACCCCGGGGACGCAGGGAGCCGCTGGGTGGGACACACGAACCGTCCGTCGTTCCGGCCGCGCGCCCCCGCGCAGCCCCCGCGCCGCAGCATCACGCGGGCCAGCGGCAGCATCCCGCTGGCCGACGAGCGGGTTCTGTGCCTGGGTGAATTCCTCCTTCCAGCCCGCCGCAAGCGCGGGGGCTTTGCAGCAGGGGCAGGAGGGGGCCGAGGGGGCTGTCTGGCACCAGCGCGGATCCCACCACAGCCCCCTCTCCAGTGGCCTGGGAAGGTGGCGCTGGTTTAACTGGTTCCCAGTTGGCGACGTCACCTCCAGTAGGGCCAGTCAGACTGGCTGGCGTCTTGCTGAATCCAGCTGAAGCAGCGGGGAGGCAGCGCGCAGTGGTGCGGGGGGCACCCGCCACACCGGGACCCCGCAGAGCCGGGGGGCAGAGCCGGGAAACGCTGCCCGGGACCCCCTGCGCCCCCGGCCCACTGAAGCCACTGCGCCGGGACCCCGCAGGCCCCGCCGGGCACCCCCGGACGCTCCGGGACCTCCCAGTCGCTCCGGGCTCAGAGGCACACCGAGACCCCCCCAGCTCTCCAGGGCCCCCGGATGCACTGGGAACCCCAGTCGCTCCGGGCTCACGGGCGCACCGGGACCCCCCCAGCTCTCCAGGGCCCCCGGGCGCTCCGGGACCCTCCAGAGTCCCCGGAGGCACCGCGACCCCGTGATGCCCCGGTGCCCCGGCGGCTCACCCGGTTCTTGACCTCGGCGGAGAGGCCGTAGGAAGGGCCCTTGTTGAACTGGGAGCTGCTCATGGCGCGGCGGGCAGGGGAGCGGCGCGGCGCGGAGCGGAGCGGCGGCACCGGAGCGGGGCCGGGGCGGCACCGGGAGGGGTGGGGCTGGGCGGGGCTGGCCACGCCCCCGCGCGCTGATTGGGCGAGGCCAAAATGCCCAAATAAGGGCAGGAGCGGCCGGATCGCGGCGGGGGGGGGGGGGGGGGGGGTTGCGCCCCAGGACCAGGACACGGGGCCCGGGGTGGGGGGGGGGGTCGGCCCCGGGGTGGGGGGGGGGGGGGGGTCGGCCCCGCACAGCAGGAACCCCTCGGCCGTGGGCACGCGCGCGCACACGCGGGCACACCCACGCGCGCGCACACCTGCACGCCCAGGTGTGCACAGCCGGCCACACCTGCAGCGCTGCGCGCACCCCCGCGTGCACGCCCACACGCGCGCCCATGCGGACCGGCGGCTGTGCACACACTTGCGTAGGGACGTGCACTCACACGCAGGTGGAGAGCTGCACACACGTGTGCCTGCACATACGCTCCTGTACAGGCACACGCGTACACACCCGCATGTACACATACATGTGTGCACGCAGTGTACATATAGGCATGCATGTGTACACTTACATACAGGCACTTATACACACACGTGTGCACACATGCATATACTGGCACAGCTGCGCTCGCCCCACTGCTGCTCCTCACCACCGTGGCTAACGCGCGCCCAGATCCCCGGCCTGCTCCGTGATCCCAGCCCATCACTGCCCGCTCGGAGCCCGACGCCAGGCTCCAGCAGCTGCAGCACGGCGCGGCCGGCAGCCACCAGGCCCCAGCCACGCTGCACGGCAGGCACGGCGGTGGGGAAGGGGCTGACGCTGCAGCAGGCAGGGAGCTGGCGCCTGCTGCGGCCTGGGGAACCCCAGCCCCTGCTCGCCCCAGGCGGGCCGGGATTTTCCAGCTGCGGTTTCCCGGCTCTGTGGCCGGTAGATGGCACAGGAGAGACAGCATCAGTCCAGGTCTGGCACTGGGCATCCCCCACAGCAGCACCCCAGCCCCAGCAGCCCTGGCTGAGCTCTGCCAAAGGGAGTCTTCCCTGGGGAAGAGCCAGGGTCCAGCCCTCGAGCCGCCCCGCCAGGTGCCGGCAGCGGGGCTGGGGGAGCCCAGGCTGCAGGAAGGGGCTGGGAGCCAGCCCAGGGACCAGCCGCGGCGGCCCCAGGCCAGGGGCAGGATCAGGCGGGAGCCGCCATGTCGTGGCAGAGGCATCCCTGGACCTCCATCGCCCGCATCCCCATCCTGCCCCGCTCGGAGCACCCCAGGGCCCGCAGCTGTCCCTCTCGCACCGGGATTTTACTCCCTATGTGTCTCTGGTTGCTCTGGTGTGAGCTGAAAATAACGCCGCGTGGATGAACGCGGGTGAGTGAATAGCCCTTCCGGGGCGACACAGGGAAACCCCACGGCAAAGAGCTGCCAGAGCCGCCGTCCCCCGCGGGTGCTGGCCCTGCCGCCTCCTGCGAGCCCGGACCGGGCGCCGGAGCCCCCCGCGGCCCCCTTCCTCCCTGCCTCGCGCCCTCAGCGCGCATTTGGCTTTTCCTGTTTCAGGTTCGCCTGCAAACCCAATGAGGAAATAAGGCGGCGTCACATGCGCCGGCCTGACAGTTTGCACCAGCTAATGTGGTCGGCAGGGTGGGAGAGCGGCGCCAGGAGCGAAGCACCCGCGGGGCCGCCGCCGCCGTGCACGGGCCCCGGGCAGCCGCGAGGAGGGGGCTCGCCACGGGCCGTGGGGCCGGCCACCGCCAGAGATGTTCTCACGGAAGAAACGCGAGTTAATTAAAACCCCCTCGATATCTAAGAAGAGCCGGGCAGGAAGCCCGGTGCCGCAGACCCTGCCGGTGAGTGACCCCGGGCGGCCGGGGGGCCGCGCACCGGGGGGTGATGCTGTGGGGCACCCATGGCCCGACGGGGAAGAGCCGTGAGCAGCAAGGGGGAGCACGACGGGCCGGAGGGATGGGGGCAGCGAGAGGGGCGGCGAGGAGGAGGAGGGCGCTGAGGAAGCACCCTGCTCCTGGGGACCCGAGCGGGGTTTTGCCCCGGACGAAGGGGACGGGGCGGCAGCCGAAGGGCCGGCCGGGGCCAGTGAGGGCGAGCGGGGCAACGGGGCGCTGGGGCAGCAGGTAGGCTGGCGGCTGGGGCAGCGGGTTTCGGGAGGGCAGCGGGAGCCCCCGGGCTGCCCAGAGGCTGGGGAGCGGGAGCAGGGAGCCCCACGGGCTCAGCCACCTCTTTATTTCCACGCCGCCGCCCCAGCGGGTGCTGGAGTGGGGCCAGAGGAAGCGCCTGGGCTCGGCGGGGCAGCTGGGGGTGTCCGCGCACCCCGCCGGCACTGCGCGCGCACCGTGCGCCCGCCCCAGCCCACGCAGCGTGCAGGTCCTCGCTGACACTGCGGGGTGGCCGGGCACCACGGCCCCGCCGGCGGCTCCCTAGCCAGGGGGGCCTGTCCCCGTGCCCGAGCCCACCGCCCCCCGGGAGTGGGGCCCAAGGGCGGCCCAGCCTGCGGGCCCTGGGGCTAGCCGGCCGGCGGGATGCTCAGCCGACGGACGGCTGGCAAGAACAGCTACAGCCCCTACTCTGCTGGGCACCGCAGGGGGAAATCCAGCTCGCCCAAACACTCCTTGGACTCGCTGCCCCACGCGCCCAGCGTGCGGCTGACGGTACGCTGGGGCGCTCCGGGGCTGCCCGCACCCCGCGGGGAGCCGGGTGGGCTCCGCTGGCCCCGCTGGGGGCTGGGCTGGCCCCAGCCGTTTTGGGGTGGGGGCCTTGGGTGCAACCAGCCCTTTGTAGCCCCAAGGGCAGCTTTGGGGGCTTCAGTGCTTGGTTTTTTTGTTGTCTAAGGGAGCCTTGTGCTCCCGGCCCAGCCGTTCCCGGGAGGAAGGCGCTCGGTGCATCTGCCCCATCAGTAGCGAGCACGACTTCCGCCCCCCCCCGTGTAGGCGAGAGCGAGCTGACAGCCTCCCGCCAGGGATGCTGAGGCCCAACACACTTGTGTCATGCTCTGGGGACACTTGAGAGCCTCTGGGGGGACAAGGCAGCTGCAGGACCCCCCCTCCGGCCCTGGCTGGCGCCTGGCAAAGCTGCGTGGGCAGCTGGAAAGCGCCCCGGCTCCGTGGCTGCCTCCCTGGGGCCTGCCCTCTCCCTCGTCCCCAGGGCGGTTCCTGGCACCAGCCTCTCCCTCAGGGCTACTTCCCCCTGGGAAATCCGGGGCTCCCTCAGTCCACGAGGTTTCTGCAAAGGTAGTGGCCTGAATGGCGTCCGCCATCCCCGGCGCCATCCCCAGCAGAGGCATCTGCGGGGCAGGGACATGGCCGACCTGGGGATGGGACAGGCTGAAAAAGAGGAAGGGATACGTGGGGCCAGATCCTGCCGTCGCTCAGCCCCCCGGGGCGCCCGGGCCCCCCGGGGACGGGGGACGCCGGCGAGCGGCGGGTGCCGGCAGGGACAAGGCAGTGGCGCGGGGCTGTTGTGTGCTCACCTGGAAATGGCAAACCAGGATCCCCGGGAGGTGGCGGGGGCCCGGGGCGCCCAGGGGACCAGGCAGCCGTGCCGGCGCGTGGCCTGCGGTTTCGGAGCCCATGCCCACTTGTGAAACCCCAGTGCTGGGGGAGGTTTGTCTGCAGGGAGCCCGGGGGGCCTTGGGCAATGCCAGCTGCCGGGGGCTGCCCGCAGCCCTCGCCCCGGGACCGGCCCCGCACCGGGAACAGCAGGGCTCGGCCCGACGGGCCGCCCGACGCCTGCCAGCCTCTCTGAGCAGCTCGGTTGTCTTCCTGCTGGCAGAGTCGCTGTCTCTCTCCCCCGAGACGGCCCTGCTGCTCCTGGCACCGTTTACCGCCAGCCCCAAACCTGTCCTGCTGCAGCGGCAGCCCCCAGCGCGAGATCCCCTGGGGACGGACCCAAAGCGCTGGCAATGCCGGGCTGGGGAGGGCTGCGCCGCATCCCCGCGGCGCGGCCGGGCTGCTCCGCTCTCGGGCTCTGCCAGCATGCCTGACTGGGGAAACTGAGGCAGGGCACGACTGCAAGTCGCTTAGAGAAGGGGGTCACCCGGGGACCCGGGAGTCCTGTCTCAGCCCCGACCAGGGTCGCTGCCGTGCCCCGGGGCCTCACGCTCGTCCTCGATCCCCAGGACCTGTCCCGGAAGGACTGCCTGGAGGCGCCCGGCTCCAGCTCGGGGGACCCGTCCCCCGGCAGCTCCAAGCTCAGCACCAGCCCCAGCGCCGTAGGCACCCTCAAGCGCCCCACCAGCCTCAGCCGCCATGCCAGCGCTGCCGGCTTCCCCCTCACCGCTGCGGCCCCCCGGGCCCTGCCCAAGGGGCACAAGACCCCCACGTCCTACAGCCCCATGGACGGCGGGGAAGGCCCCTTCATCGACGTGGAGGACATCTCCCATCTCCTGACGGACGTGGCCCGCTTCGCGGACGCCCTGGAGAACCTGCGGGACGTGGTGCTGCGCGACGGTGAGTGTCCCTGGCGGCTCCCGGCCCCGGGGGCACCCTGGGGCCACGCGCACCGATGCCACCGGCACCAGCATGATGCTCTGGATCAACCGCCCGCAGGCCCGGATGGTGCCTGGGCGCTGGGGAGCCTGGACAAACCCGGACCCACGGCGGGGGTCCCTGCCCTGGTGGGGAGGGATGGGGAGCCCCGCAGCACAGCGGGTCCCTCGGGAGCCCCAAGCGCGGCGGGTCCCCGGGGGCCGCGGGACCGAGCGGGGCGAGACGGTGGTGGGTGGCTGCTGGGAGCTCGGAGCCAGGATAACATGACTTCCTGCCCATGAGCTATTTTCATCCGCCCGCTTTCCTGTTTACAGCGCGGCGGTGCCAGCTGGCTGGCAGGGCCCCCCGGCCCCCCGGGGTGCCGGGCACGGCCCCCCAGCTCCCCCGGCCCAGCCTCGCCGGGCGGCCGGCGGGATGGGGCCGATGGTGCCGGGCCGGGCGCGGGGCCGGAGGGCCGGGGGCCGCGGCAGCGCGTCCTCGCCGCGGGGAGGCAGAGGAAACGGCTGCTATCTCACCGTCCCCGCGGCGAGGTGGGGCTGCGGGGGGGGGTCACATGACACCCTGTTTTCGGCACTGGCTTTGCAAACATGTTGACGCATCATCAGTTGCAGTGGAAAACGGGGGTGCCCAGCCCATGAGCACGGCACTGCCTGGATGGGGATGGGACGGGGCCGGGAAGGCGATGCCTCAGCTTTCCCTGGAAAACGTGGGTCTCTCCAGGCAGGGAGGAAATTGCTCTGAACTGGACCAGGACCCATCCTGCTGCCGTCCCCCCTTGGGTCCTGCAGTTGCTGCTGGCACCCAGTTTGCTCTAGGCCAAGCCAACGGGCTGGGAGAGCTGGGGCGGTGCAGGGGGCTGCCAGCGCCGTCCCGAGACGGCAAAGAGCGCGGGAGACAGCGGGAGGCTGGGGCCGGCCCTGGCGGACCTGTCCTGCCGGAGACGTTCACGGAGGTGCCAGGGCAGGCTGGCGCCGTGGGGCGAAGCGGAGCAGGTCCCAGCAGCACCAGCAGCCAGGCTTGACCTGCGGGATGCAGCGGTGATTTTGGAGAGTCCCGCTCCCTTCTCCGCCCGTCCAGCCCAGCCAGGCCTCGGTTCCCAGCCCCGTTCCCAGCCCTTCTGCTCTCCCTGTTTCCCACTCCGGAAGGGGCCTGGAAATGTGAGAGGAAGCAGAGGAAACTCCTTCCCGACCCTGAGATGGGGGCTGGGAGGGGAGGAGGGTTTGCCCGGCCGGGCAGCGGTGCTGCCAGACTCCCTTCCCCCTCCTCGGCGCTTCCCTACGTGAGGTTCTTCACTTCCTAAAAAGGCTGCCAGCACCCTGCCCCGAGCCCCAGCGCCGGGCGCGCGGCCAGGCGCCTCCTGGTGCCAAGGTCACTCCAGGGCTGCTTCTCCTCCAGCCACGGGCACCGGGCTTGCAGGGAGCAGCTAGCCTGGCCCCAGGGACACGCCGGTGCCCTGTCCTCACCCCTGCGAATATCCACTGTCACCAATCAATTAACAAGGACAAATTTAATACCCAAAAGGTCCCGCTGCCCCCAGCCCACTGCTGTGCCGGGCTGGGGGTACGCACCGGCCGGTTTAACCATCGGCTGCATTGCTGGCAAGATGGAGGGACTGGGACAGCCCGGCACGTGCCCCACCGGCCAGCACGCGTGGGGCGAGGGAGAGGCAGGCTGGCCTCCGGGGTGGCCTGCCGGGGGTGCCCGTATGGTGCATGCGAATCACCACACACACGTGTGCATGCACAAACACGTGTGTGCACGCACATGCCACATCCATGCCAGTCGTGCCGTTTCAACCCCCTTCTCTTGCAGACCCCAAGGAGTCGCAGCGGCCGCTGGCCCATGAGTGCCTGGGAGAAGCCCTGCGCGTCTTGCGCCAGGTCATCAACAAGTACCCGCTGCTCAACACCCTGGAGACCCTGACGGCCGCAGGGACCCTCATCTCCAAAGTCAAGGGTGAGACAACGGTGCCAGGGAACTGGGTGCTCCAGGGAGTTCTGTCCCGCTTCCCCCCTGCCCCTGCACCAAAGGTCCTCGGCCAGGCCCCCACGCTGGGCTCTGCTTGGGAGAACGGTCTAAACTTGCCACCAGCCCGGGGCAGGAAGCTATGCTTTTTATTTTTATTTTAAAGCCAATGCAGTGGCAAAAATGATGGAGCCCAGATCCTTGCCTGGGGGTTTCCAAGCACGGCCGCAGGAAAAATACTTAAATAATCGGATACTCTCCTGCATAGCTCCAAGCAGCACCTTGTGTTTATAAGACCGGGGTCTGTCAAGCTGAGATCCTTGCCAGGGCAAAACCTCCTAAGAGCAGTTACAACAGCCGTGGGGAGCGGGGAGGGAGGGCTGAGCTAACCGCATGCCGAGCACAACATTTTGCGTCACTGCTTCGTTTCCTGGACACTAAACGGTAACCGCAAGGGACAGGAAGCCTCATCGTGGGGTGGAACAAGCCCCACTGTAGGGCTGATTCACCACCGTGGGCCAGTCCCGAGACAGAGAGCGTCAGAGCTGCCGACACTCCCCAGGGCCGGCCAGGCTGGGCAGGAGGTGGTGGCAGACCCTGGTCCTCACCCTTGACTATGCAGCTCGCCTCCATCCACCAGGCCCGGCACCTCGCGAGGGCACAGGAGGGAAGGCACCAGGGCAGAGCGGGCAGCCAGGCGGGAGGGTGGGGGGGGCCTTCATCGACTCCGTGTAGAGTCTGCCGCAAATGTTCCTTTGTCTGGAGTCTGGAAAACGCAGTCTGTGACGGCTCCCACTGCCGCGGACGGTTCCTCTTTTGGCCTGGGCAAGAGCCCGTCTGTAGGAAGCCTCTGTGTCTCGAGGCCAGGGGCTCTGAAGATGGCCCAAGATGATAAAGGCAGGGAAACAAGCTCGTGGTCAACAGCACTTTTTCAGTAACCCTGGGTAATGGGAGTAAATAAAAATATGAGTCAAGTAACACTAACAGGGAAATCAATCCTAAGAGACAGAACAGCTGAGTAGTAAGGAAACAGATATTTTGTGCTACATTAGACCAAGGTCATAGAAATAACCTCCAGGAACAGTCTTGATCTCCCTGCTGTGCCCCCCAGCCCTCCCCAGAGCTGGCCCAGACACCAGCCAGCTCTGGCCTTCTCCAGCTCCAGGCTATTTGTTTGTATGCTTGGAGCACTCTCTCACCCAGCGCATTTCCAAAGATGTTCTGGAGAGACCTTCCAAATCTCCAGGAGCATCCAGGTCCCTCGGGGCTGTTCTTTCAGGGAAGGTAGGTCCCAAGCAGGGCAGGGTCACACTGTGGGGATGGAAGCCCCTTGCTCACTGCAGGCCTGACACTGGCAGGAGCCAGCAACCCTTCTGGTTTGAACAGGAACAGGCATTTGCGATGACAGGGCTTCTGCATTTCCTCAATTTCCAGGTTTCCATTACGAATCCAACAATGAGACAGACAAGCGGGAGTTCGAGAAGGCCCTGGAGACCATTGCAGTGTCCTTCAGCAGCACGTAAGGGATTTTTGGCCAGCTGTCCCCCAAAGAAGTTCCCCCCAATGGACCCCACCACCCCCTGCCAGCAAGAACACACCTTCACCCCCTTCTCCATCCCCTAACCACAGGCACAGCCCCAAACGTGGCAGTTGATTTGGGGGATGCCTGGGACCACAGCAGGAGTGCAGATTTATGGCAGAAGTTTATGCACAGCTACCAATTCACAGGCTCCTGGTCAGGAGTGCAGACTGGCTCCTCCTGCCACTTGTACCAGCAGTTCCTGGCACATGGGTCCAGTCCAGAGCTAAGACGGACCCCAAAGCCTGCTCGGGCTCACAGGCTCCATCTCCTGGCCCCGCATCAGTGCTGGGCCACCACCACCTCTCCTCCTCCAGCTGCATCATCAAGCCCACTTCACATGGAGCTGAGCTGATTTCAACCGAAATCAATACTGCAGCTCCAACTGTCTTGGTCCTAGTCCTGTCCCAAGGACTTGAGCTGGGTATTGTTTGGAGACCACCCTGTTTTGCCACTGTCAGCCCTTCTTTTTGCTGACCAGCCATATTCTTCTTGTTGCAGCGTGTCCGAGTTCCTCATGGGGGAGGTGGACAGCAGCACCATCCTCTCCATCCCACCCAGCGACCAGAACCAGGTGAGTGACACCAGCTCCCGTCACACGGGTCTCAGCTGGCCTGTGCAGGGGCGTTCAGACCAGGCTGAGGAAGGAGTAGAGCCCCCGACCCCCGATGTGGGATTCCCAGCTCACCTCTGGGCCTAGCAGAGCTGCGTGCAAGCTTTGCCTGTCTGGTCCTGTCCTCACTGCCACTCACAAGCAGAGGAAAAAGGCACCTGGCAGCTAGGTACAAAGGGGCAAGGCAAAGTGGAAAGAAGTTGGCTAGGAAAGGGATGGAGCAGTTTTGTCAACAGAAACTGAGAACAGGACTCCAGGTTTCTCTCCTTAGCTCTGCCCCGATCTGGTGTGTGCACAGTGCAAGGCATTTCTCCAGTGAGGTCCCCAATAGCTCATGGCCTTCCTGTAGGACCATGGGGCTGTGCCCAGCAGACTTCAAGAAACAGCAAAAAGGCTCCAGCAGCTCAGGATTTCTGTCTCCTCTCCATCTGCCAGATCACCCCAACACTACTCCCTTTCCTCTTTGTCTGATTAGTTCCTTTTCTTTCCCAATTCCCAAAGTCTATGGAGAGTCTCTACGGAGGGATCCCTGGGCCTGGAGGAGATGGCATGCTGTCTGGCATGGAAAGCTATGACACAGGTAAGCAGATAGTTCTCTGGGTGCAGGAATATGGTGGCAGGATCAGGGGATGCCAGGGTACCTGGCTGAGCTGAACAGCTGACAGAAAAGGGCATCTTCCTCACCGCCACTGTGGTCCTGCAATGGAGGGTCTGGCACAGCCTCATTGCCCCCCATGCGCTTGAGTGCCCTTGTTCTGGCTGTGCCAGAGAGCCATGCAACGCACAGGACATCAGTGCTGCTCCCGGCCCCTAGGCTGCACCAAATAAGTGACAAGGGCGGGAGGGACAATTTGCTTGGCTCCAGTGGGGTCCTTCATACAGCCATGCCAAGTGTTTCTAGCAGTACTACTCCCAAAGACAGCACCAGCAAGGTGTGGGCTTGCTTCTCAGGGCAGTGAGCCCTGATCTAACTACGTGTGGTCGCTGCGGCCACTAGCACAGCACCAGTGCCCAACCCAGCTGTTCTTCCTTGCAGTGAACATAAGGTGAAAGACCTCAGAATAGACATGAAAAGGGCTTTTAAGCACACTGGGTGTTGGCCGCCTAGGGTTGCTTGGGGAAACCATTTCCTGAGCTGAGCAAGTCTGACAAATGTGAAGACACAGGTGAGCAAAGGCAGCACAGACGCACACAAAGCTGCCGCCGTTGGCAGAGGGTGCCTGCAGGACACCAGCACAGGCAGATAACAGCACAGGTATCTTGGGTGAGGTGGAGGGGGAAAGAATTTGTACCGAACGCTCAGGAAGCCTGAGGGAGGCAATGACCAGATAGGTCAGACACAGGAAACCTTGCAGGGTGAGGAAGGCCATTCTGCTCGAGCGTTGGAGTTTTCCTGATTGTTTCAGTGATTCTGGAAACCCCAAGGCACTTGAAGGGGGAGTGGGTCAGTGAACGACAGTGGCTGGCAGTAGCACAGTTCAGTATCTCTCTCCTGTTTCTCTTTTCCCACCTTTCTCCGTGTCCCCCTGTCACAGTCCGCCCACCCGCAGAGGAGGTGGATGTCATGCTGCAGCGGTGTGAGGGCGGAGTAGATGCTGCCCTCCAGTATGCCAAAAACATCTCCAAATACATGAAGGACCTCATTGGTTACCTGGAGAAAAGGACCACACTGGGTGAGAGGGGAAGGATGGAGGGTGGGGGTCTTTTCCACAGTGGGGCTGAACCCCTTGTGACAGCATCAGAGCAGATCAACGTCCTCTAAGATTACATGCATGAGGGTAATGGAGACAAAGCTTTTGGATCTGGATCTGGAAATGGATTTGAAACAGATAATTGCTGACTGCCTTCTGCACTGAGCACGAGGCTGGAAGTCAGTATGTGTAGTTTCCACTAGGATTGCTCACACGGTGTGTATGATCTTGGACAAGCCACTTTTTCTGCTTTTTTTCCATCCAAAAACGAGATCTACCTATGTTGCCATGTCTATCGATGAACTAACTCCATGTATATGCAAAAACCGATTGCTGGGGGAGGAGAGAGCTGCAAGACACTGCAAGAACAGTGGTGAATTTAAACATTCACTCCTGAAGTTCTGGATTTGTTTTTACAAAGGAACCCAATCAGCAAGGAAATTCTTGCATTTCTCATGTCTTTTCACTTCCAACCTTACTCTTCCAGAAATGGAGTTTGCCAAAGGGCTTCAGAAGATGGCAAACAGCTGCAAGCAAACCATCACTCAAGAGGTAAGTCCACATGCCCTGAAGCCACACAGTGGCTAGGGTACTGGGCTGTATCTGAACCTCAGCAGGAGTGAGAAGCCCTGGAAAGCTCTTTGTTTTGCCTGGCTTTAGAGCCCAGGAGACCAGGCGTGCAGTTTTCCAAAGCTCTCTGCTTGGCAAAATTCATGTGTCCAAACCAAAGGAATGAAAGCAAAGGATAATGCTGAGACCCGCCACAAAAGCTCCGCCATGAGTTATCTGATATTTCTTTTAGCTTTTGGGAATCCTGTCCCCTCACCACTATAACATCCAGAGCCCCACTTCTCCCCGAGCTGGGAGCAAAGCAGGGCCAGTACTTCAAGCGGTGGCGACCTGTAGTACCCAGCAAAGTGAATGCCAGAGAGGTCTCTCTGCTGGCCCTGCCAGGTGTGCCAGCATGGAGAGCCAAGCCAGGCTCATGGGCCACACGTGCCCCGCATCCTGTGCTCCTTCCAAAAGCTGCTGGACAGGTGTCTTGGCCCTTCAAGCCTCCTCAGGCCTCTGACCTCCCTCCAAGCAGTCTTTCTGCAGTCTGTGACCACACTGTTTCAGTCTGGGGCTGAGCTTTTAGCAGGGGCTGGCAGGCAAGCTGAGCCTCTCACTCCTCTCCCCCCAGACACAGCACTGGAGAACGTCTGCCTTGTTTCATGACACGGTGTTAAGGTCATGCATTTCTCGTTTCTCAGACAAGCATGCCGTTCCTGTCGATCTACTTGCTGGCTCTGGAGCAGGACATGGAGTATGGGACATCAGTTTTGCAAGCTGCCAGCACCTTGCAGCACCAAACCTTCCTTCAGGTGGGAGAACGCCCCAGCGCAGACCCCACCCATGTACACACACACAGGGGTGCTCAGACACATGCACAGAGTCCTGAACTGGATGACTCGGTTCAGAGTGGAAATGGTCTCTGAGGTTTGTGTCCCTGAGAAGCAGGAAATGCCTTCTTCCCCAGGAAAGGCTATCTGAAAATGGCTCTTCCCCAGAGGCCGTGCAGCAAGGGAAGGCTGGTTGTCTCCTTATGCTCTGGTATCACAGGCAGCTCTTCTGGGAACTGCAATCCAAATGCCTGGTCTTTCAGGGGTTTGGATAAAGGGTCTGGGAAACTCTCCCAAAGTTTGGCAGGAACAAGCAGCACCTCCTTTTTATTTTGTACCTCATCTGAGGTGTTTCTGTGTCTGCCTGTTTCCCCTTCAGCATAGACCAAGTTACATTGATCTCCCAGAGACAGCTGCTCTCTGGAGCTGTGTGCCAGGGAGAGAGAACTGATGTCCTGTTACTGCAGAGGGTGGCTCTTGCTTAGAGCAATCTAAAGGGAAATTCAATTTGGTGCTTTCCAGGGTGCAGGTTTTTGTCCATGACACAAACCTTCCCTGTAACTGAGCCCAGTTGTGCTGTCTGGAATGATAACATCCACCACAGGAAACTTTCCTTGCAAAGCTTTTTGCAAGGGGAAGACCAGTGAGCATTTAGCTCAAACCACTATGTTGTTTCCTTCTCCCTCCTGATTCAGCCACTAACAGTGAGACGCCTTGAACATGAAAAGCGAAGGAAGGAGATCAAAGAGCAGTGGCACCGGGCACAGAGGAAATTGGTGCGTAACAGAGACACACAGCATGGGCTGGGGTTGTGCTCCCTGATCCCAGCCTGGAGTGTCCCCACCACATTTCTCATGGATAACGCTGGACTTCTTACCCCTCTAAAATAAGTGTCAGTTGCTTTGAGCTAGAGTGCCTCTTCCAGAGCCTGCTGTGCTGGGGGACCCCAGAGAAACATAGATCTAAGGCGCCTCCTGGCCTCTCTGCAGCATGGGAGTTGGAGGGGATACAGCCATGCCTTGCAGACCCTCTGCCCTCATGGGGCAAGAGAGCAACACGGATGGAAAAGAGCTTTGGCCAGCCAGATCTTCATGTCAGTCTCCCCATAAAAACTCAAGAGCTCTTCCCTTATTATTAACTATTGCTGTAATGGTGAAGCTGGAAGAGTCCTAGTCAAAGACCCAAATCCTGCTGTCCTGAGCCATGCACAATCACATTACAAAGAGATGGCGCCCTGTCCCAGTACCCTACGACTTAAAGTCTCCTCTTTCATACTCGCTCCACAAGTGGAGCTTGTTCATGCTCAACCAATGGCCCAGTCTGTGGCCACGTGCATGAATCTCTCAGGGCAGCACATGGGAGATGACGATCCCCTTGCAGAGTTCAGTCCTCACTCTGGGTTACTGTTTTCATTGGCAGCAAGATGCAGAGGCCAACCTGCGCAAGGCCAAGCAGATATACATGCAGCGCTGCGAGGAGCATGATAAGGCTAAGTACATGGCAGCAAAAGCGGAGGAAGAGCAGCAGAACACCACCAGCAGCATCACCACCAAAACCCTGGACAAGAAAAGGCGGCTGGAAGAGGAAGCCAAGAACAAGGTAGGAACATAACAGCTCTGGATGCTGGCTGAGCAAGGAGCCTGTTGTGTGCTTGTCTTAGCTTGCAAATGGGTGCGCAAAGGTAGCTTTTGGATGACAGCTGTTACACAGCTCACCAGTGCTGCTGTCCTGGCTTCCTGCCCTCCCTGCTTCCAAGCCCTGTTAGAGCTGCCTCTCCCCCCCAGCACACAGAGAGCTCTTTTTGGTGCCATTGAACCAACTCCAATGCCTTCTTGGCGTCCAGTTATTTTCACTGCAGACCAGGCCCCAGGGGAATCTGCTGCCCCTGGCAGGCAATTGGCAGCTGCTCAAATGCTCTGGATGGACTCCACAGGCCTCTTAGTGGGTGAGCGTCTGCCTTGCAAGAACCTTCTCACTCCTTGCTGTCCTAGCACAGAAGTCCAGAAAAAAAAAAGGGACTGAAACGAGCTTCCTGCAGGTCTTCAGACATGGTACAGGAATGCCTGGAGGACTGTAAGTGGCACTTATGCTGTAACACTTCTGGGAAGGAGGCTTCATTCCCCTGGGGCTGTCCAGGCTAAATTCTTGCAATGCAGAGTCCTAGGGCCAGGAGCACAGGGAACTAGGTCCATGTCCAGAGAGGCCATATTCCGTCCCTCTGCGCTGTTTCCATCTCTTGCTCTCCCAACTGTCAGGCAGATGAGGCAATGGCCACATATCGGACCTGCGTTGCGGATGCAAACACCCAGAAGCAGGAGTTGGAGGATACCAAGGTGAATGCCTTGCGGCAGATCCATGAAGTGATCAAACAAAGTGACCAGATCATCAAATTGGTGAGTAGGGCTTGCTTGCTTAGGATGGCCCTGAGGGCAGGTAGGGTGGCTGTACCCAGCGTCTTGCACACCACATGCTCAGGAGATGCTCAGAGCTACCTGCCCAGCACATCTGGCCTAGCAGCTCCTATTTCTGGTGAGGTCCAGGTGGGCCTTATGTAAGCTCTCTTCCCTCCCATGTGTTCTGAAAAGCCAAGGTCCAAGGCTGCAGACCAAGCACCACTTTGGGATTCCTGGTTTCTCATCTAATCGGGAGCTCCTTGTCTCCCTGTTCCTTGTACGTTGCCTCATAAAGCTCATGTCTGATTCTTCTATGTTATTTTCAGGCCACGATCGCCTTCTACCAGATCATGCACATGCAGACTGCTCCACTGCCTGTCTACTTCCAGACGCTTTGTGAGAGCAGCAAACTCTATGATCCTGGGCAGCAGTACGCCTCTCATGTCAAGCAGCTGCAGCGAGGAGACGAACCTGAGATCCAATACGACTTTGAGCCTTATGTGTCACATAACGCCTGGTAGGAAAAGAGGGAGGGCAGATCATTGCAGAAGGGTCCATGGTTTACACTTATCTTCTCTGTTGCTGGTAACCTTCCCTTGGGCTAGCACGATGCTCTCCTGCTGAAATCATCATTTTTTTCAGTATGCCTGAAGGCAGCTCCTGCTGAGAAAATTGGGGCTGGACCACCTGGGAATTCTCCTCACAACCCAATGCTCCTGCCTTGCTCTTTGCAGCCAAGGACAGGCGCATCCTACTGCTGGAGGAGTAACTCTTCCGCTCTAAAGGTGCAGGGAGAAGTGTCATTGAAAGAGTTGATGGATGAGACAGGCTATCTGGTATTTAAGATAGAGGGCTGTAAATCCCAAGACAGGTAGATAGCAGCCTTGAATAAGATTTTCAAGTGTCTCTTTTCTTTTCCTTCACTTGGACATTCCCTTTTCTCCTTCTTTTTGCCCACTAGGTCCCCCTTTATTCGGACACGGAAAGGCAGCTTCAATGCCAATGACTTTGCAACAAATGCCAGCTCTGATGGAGCTGGGCTGCCCAAAGAAGGGAATATCTCAGATGGAGGGGCAGGAGCCAAGGAGCAGCAAAGTGGAGCTGTGGCAGTTGACAGGAGAGGTGAGTCTGGAGCAGACAGAAGCCTGCCCATTACATTCCCCAACACCACTATTTTCAGGTGCTGGTCCCTTCTTTCTGCTCTGGAACAAAACAAGGATAGCTCCCTCCCTTGGGAGGGACACCAAGGGCCAGGGCTTCTAGTTGCAGTAGTAGGACAGGCTGGAAGAGAAAGCCTTGTAAGCTGAATTTCCTGAAGGACACAGGATTAGATTTTTTTTTTTTTTTGGCTGTCTCCTGTTACCTAACAGCTTATTCACCATCTTCCCATCTCTTCTTTCCCAAGCTGGATGTGCTACTGAAGGCACTGCAACCCCACCAGTTCCTTCACCCGCCTGCAAACAGCAAACTGAGCAGCTTCCTTCAGTAATTTAAGTGTCTCCCAGGGTCTCTAGGCTGTTCTTCTGTGTTACTGTCCTGCACCCAGGAAGCAATCTTGAATGGACTGTGTGTTTTCTTCTGCAGGTGGGAGGGGACACCAGGTTCATAAATCTTGGCCAACCTCTATTACTGAAGTGGACAGCAGCCTGGATTCAAATGCAGGTAGATACAGAAAACAGTGCAGGGCAGCCAGTATTTCCCCTTCTCCTAAAGTCAGCTTAAAAGCAGCGTACTGGTGGTAGGGTGGGACCCATCACTTCTTTTTTACCTGCCTTAAAATAAACCTCTGTGTTGTAAGTAACTGCTCTGATCCCAGTCTCTAACAAAGGGTGAAATGTGGGAGTGCTGAACCATCACAACTATGCTGACTGCAAACAACTCCACTGCAAGGCATTGTAGGGGAATGTATCACCCTTGCTAGCTCAGAGGAAGCTCTCATTTTCTCCAGCCACCCCAGCAATGCCAGGCACAAGACTTTTTGCTGTGGGAAGCAGGCACGCACTAAGAGCTCGCTCAGAAGAGAAACAACTTTGCCAGTAATCTCACTCGCTTGCGGGTTTGTTTTGACAGGTGAATTCAGTCATAAACTGCAGCGATTGTCTTCCAATGGCACCATGTCCTCCAGCGAGGAGCTGGAAGAGAAGGATGAGAATGCCACCTCCTTTGAGCAGAGTACGTAATAAAGTGGGAAATGAACCAGTGATTCTGCAGCACATATGGCTCTGTACTCAAACACCATGACAACGTTAACTACAGCTTGACTTTTCCTGGGGTAATTTAGTAGTTCTGGAGGTAAACTGAACAATTGCTGGGAAGACGTTTGACATGACGGTAATCCCATAAGGAACCCGTTAGTATTTTCTTTGCAAAGGGGACAGCTCTGCTAAAACCACTGGGAACAGATGACCCAAGCTGAACTCTGAGGTCTACAAGTCCTATCTGTAATGCTGCTAGAACTTGTGCACCCAGCTGACTGACAGATCTGTGACAGTGACCCTTATGCTCAAGCCTTGCTTAACCTTAGCTCAAGATGTGGAATGTATTTCTTTTTGTTCTGCTTGTAGGTATCAATGGGATCACCCCAGAAATGACTGCTCCAACAGGACCTTTCCGAAATGTTGGCTTATCCAAGGCTGCCCAAACTCATCGGCTGAGGAAGCTCCGTGCCCCTTCCAAATGTCGGGAGTGCAACAGCTACGTTTACTTCCAGGGAGCAGAATGTGAGGAGGTAAAGTTGGAGGAAGCGAGAAAAGAGCTTGGTGGGATGGAACAGATGGAGGATACGTCCCATGAACTGTACAAACTGTACAACGCACCAGTTTCTTCAAGTCCTCTGGTCCACCCCATCCTCATTCTGCACCTCATCCATGTTCTGCAGTAGCATATTGTGGCGTAACTTATGTCAGTTGGGTGTCGATAGGTCTGTTGTAGGAACCCAGCCAGGAGCTCAGATATGCTTGTGGTCAAACCTGTGGGTGTAACCATAGCCAGCAGGTCTAGGTTTCCAGAGGAAGACAAGCTGAAAAGCTGCCAGCACAAACTTTGAGGCGAGACTACCTTAGCATAGCTCTAGCCTGTGTTTAGGAAGATATTCCCAGCTGCTGCTGCTTTCAAGCCTAGGACTCGTTCGTGCTCTGTCATGGCTTAGGGTCTGTCCCTGTGAGACAAGTTCATGATTCCCTGGGCTGAGGAAAGCTTGATCCCTCGCAGCGCTAGTTTGTTTGCATTGTTTAGGAGAGGTGAGCCCCAATGACTTGATCAATGTCAGCTGCTGGGAGCACTCTGCTCAAAATAGCTGCCTTGTGCTGCTTCAAGGATGGGTCCACGCACTCTGCATCGATCCTATGGTGTCTCCAAGCATGGCATTTTCCCTCTTTCTGCCAGCCTACTCATCAAGCTCCCTAATCTCTGAATAATGCCTGTCTCTTAGTGACTGCCTTTCTCATTGAGGGTGCTGTCTCTTGCCTTCAACCATTTTTCTGTTTTTTTCCAGTGCTACCTTGCCTGCCACAAGAAGTGTCTGGAAACTTTGGCCATCCAATGTGGGCACAAGAAACTCCAAGGGAAGCTGCAACTTTTTGGGCAAGACTTCACAAAGGCTTCTCAGGGTAGTTCAGATGGCATCCCCTTTATCATCAAGAAGTGTATTTCTGAGATTGAGAAGCGGGCACTGAAAACCAAGGTGAAGCACCCTCTCTTCCCTACCCTTCAGCTGAGCTGGGCTCAGTTGCTTTCTCCTGAAAGGATCATCTGTCTTGGTATGAAAACTAACACATTCATTTTTGCCCCAGGTTATAATCTTAGCTTTGATACTAACACACTCCAGCCTTGGAAACTCACTTGTCTTACCTCCCTCTCTTTCCTGTCTATGAAATAGGAATGATCGTAACATCAGAGCTGAAACAGCTGTCCCAGAATTACTTCTGAGAGGGATTTCCAACCCCAAAATGAGAGTATGGGAACTAGAAGCTGTCTTGGGCAAACTTGTCTCTCCTTACTTCAGCTCCATTTTTCTCTCTTTTATAGGGCATCTACCGAGTTAATGGTGTAAAGACACGTGTGGAAAAGCTTTGCCAGGCATTTGAGAATGGGAAAGAGCTAGTGGAGCTATCCCAGGCTTCCCCTCATGATATCAGCAATGTCTTGAAGCTCTATCTGAGACAGGTAAGATGCTGGTGATACCTTTTGCTAAGGGGGAGGCAGAAGAAAGATGACCAGTAGAACTAATTTTCCAAAAACAAATCTGCCTTCACTGAGACACTAGTAATTCTGCCACAAACAGGGCTTAATATCCGTCCGCTACATAGCCATGACAGTGTTGGTGAGAGAGGTCTCTCCTAGCTGAGGATGAATCAGTGATGGAGACAGGTATGTGTATACAAATGGGGAGTGGAGAAGAAAACAGACTCTCCTCCAACAGCACTGCTGCTGCATCTCCTCTGAGTGAACTTCAGGCTTCATGCTCTCAGTCAGTGAACCGTCATACAAATCACACGCAATCAGTCTTTGCGCAGTTCCTCCATTGTTATAGCAGCAAAGTTCTTATCTACAGAAGTACAACATAGAGAAGTCTTCCCTTTTGCAATTGGGGAACCAGGTAAGCAAAAGGGAAGTGATCTAACAAAGGTCACTCCACATGGCAGAGACAGGGGCTGAATTCATGTCTCCCTGACCAGCACTTTCCCTGTAAAGTAAGATCTGTGGTGTGCACAGCCATTTGTTGGTACAAAACTACCTCGAGTGTCAAGATAACAAAACCCCTCTTTATTCAGTAGACTCCTGTATGTGAAACTTGCAATGCAAACTGTGAGACCCACATCCTCATACAAGCCACCACAAGGCAGAAGGAGAGGAAGGAACTTCTCTTTTGTTTTGCACTCTTATCACTTAACTCTTTAGTGCTGTGTTTCTTTAAGGCCCGGCAGGAGAGGTATAATGCGGTAGGAACCCTCCCATGGAGTTAACTCAGGAATCTAGCTCAGGTACCCAGCTCAAGGATAGAGGCTTTTCCCTAGGTTCCCTGCATAGAGAGAGGGAGATAAGTATTCTGAGATGCCTCTGTGGTTTCTCCAGAGAAGAAAAGCAGAGTGCAAAGGGAAGAAGTCAGTCCTGAACCATGATCCAATTTCTAGCTAGAGACACTGCAGGTAAACCAATTTAAAGTCGCTCTGCAAGAGTGCTGAATTGGAAGAAACCACTGCTCCGCTACAAGGGACAATCTTTCTCCAATGAACATCTGTTCAAGCCATTCTCAAAACATTGCAGTGATGCAAATCTACTAACTGCTTAACATGCTGCTTTAGGTGCTTTATGCAATCTTCAAAGCCAGATTTTCCCATCTAACCTCAGCCACCTTTGCTGCAAACTAAGCTGATTACATCTTGCCTTCTGCTCCCAGAGAACAATTAATTTTGTCCTTTTTCTAACAACATCTACTGGAAAACTGCTGCTATGTCCACCCTTGGCCAGGTCTTTTACAGAGGAAAAAAAGAATTCCTTGACCTTTACCCAGAGGCAGCTATCCAGCAGAAAGCACCAAGGGGTTGGTCAAACGCTACTTTTTGCTTGAACTTCACAGGTACTTACTGGCTATGACAAATGAGGCTGCATTTACTTATTTCAGAAGATGGATAAACAAACATCGTCCTCAGTGTGTTCTGGGTAACAGGCAGGCTCACCTCCCACCAGACGCAGGAGGCATGGCTCTCCAGGGACTCATCTCCTCTCTGTTCTTCCTTCCTGCAGCTGCCAGAGCCCATTATGCCCTTTCGCATGTACAATGAATTCATGGGCCTGGCCAAGGAGAGCTTACAAGGCAGCGGCGAGGCCAAAGGCAAGAATGGTAAAGGGGTTCCTGAGCTGGTGGACAAAGGAGCCGAGACAGACAAGGTGGTTGTGACCCTGGTGTTGAAGCTGAAGGAGCTGCTGAAGGAGCTTCCTTGGGAGAACATGGCCACGCTCCAGTACCTTCTGCAGCACCTGAGAAGGTGAGAAGGGCTAGCCCAGGACCACCACAGGTGCTGGGGTACTTTCCCTTTCTCCCCTATAATGGGAGGAGGTGGGTCAAGTACAGCCACCTCCCTCAGACCATACTGGCAGTGGGTACAGCTCAGCCCTTCCCAGAAGCAGAGATAGATCAGTAGCTACATCTACTTCTCTGCCGCTCACGAAAGCTGTCATGTGTACCAAGAAAGGGCATTTCTGTGCTGCCAGTCCAGCATTTCCTCTTGCCTGGATATGCCAGGCTGAGTGAGCTCTTCCCACCCACCCGTCCCTTCTCTCTGCTTGCTCACCCTCACAAGCTGCTCTTCCTCCTCTCCAGGATTGTGGAAGTGGAACAGGACAACAAGATGACCTCAGGCAACCTGGGCATTGTCTTTGGGCCAACACTCATGCGGCCAAGGCCCACAGATGCCACTATTTCTTTGTCCTCACTGGTTGATTATCCCCACCAAGCTCGCATCGTCGAAGCACTCATCATCTTCTATTCGACTATCTTTGAGAACAAGGACACCACGCTGCTGGCTGATTCCAGCAAATACGCTGCAGATGCCGAGGAGGAGGCAGCCAGCTGCTCTAATGTGGTATGAGACATCTAGGGCAGGGTGCAAAGTTAGGGGCTGCAGAGCCTATGGAGACAGTCTATTTGTGCTTGCAGCCTTGAGCAAATCACAAACTTTATGAGGACCTGTCTACATAGGGAGGTAGATCTAAATACTTGTGTAATACCCCCCAATAAGAATGTTTCTCTGGTGTTCAGATTACTCAGTTTTTGAGTCTGTGCCTTTGCATTTCAGAATAGCTGCTATGCTTTTAACTCACCAGCTTAATCGACAGCACCTTCTCTCCACAGACAGAAATTAAAGAAAAACAACAGCCCTCACTGTTGTACCTCTACTTCTTTCCCCCAGGAGGACATAGGCTCACAGACCACAGCTCCTCATGGCAGCGTTCCCTACCTAGACCTGCCTTCAGAGCAGGGGAATTTGGATTACAGTGCAGACTCATATGGAGGTGAGTGAAAGGCACTCAGAGGTTCCCCTCCAGCGGGGGCACAGGTCTTTCAGAAGTACAAAGTGATGTGAAATGGGTTCCAGAAGGCCTTCCACTTTCAGGATACCAGCTTCACAAATTCAAAAACACAGCCAAAAGCTACCATTTGATTGCTATAGGCCTCCTCTAACTTCCAGTAGGCGCTGATGTTATTTATCACTGGCCACAACTACTTTCATTTTAGCTTTTTCTTCAGTGAATTCACTTCTGTAAAGGGGGCAAGGACAGAGAGGACCAATGATAACAGTTTTATGCAAGGATAGTTTCATCCACAAAGGTAGATTTTAAAAGGAAAAAAAAAATGCCCAGCATGCCAAAATCCAGGAGGACAGAGCCTCCAGTGCCACTCCTGGCAATAACACAGAGCCCTTCCCTTATCCTGGACACCAAGAGTTTGCTGAACAAAGCTTTTGTTAGCCCCTTGGTGCTGGGTTAGAGGGTAATACAAGGCTCCATGTGCCCCTTAGAGTCTGGCGATCGCTCAGTTGATTCTGACTCCGAGCTGGAAGACAGCGGGGAGCTGCTGGCTACCACAGACAGAGACACAAGAATCCAGCTCACAAAACAGGGGAGCGAGACGAGCACGGACGAAGCCCAGTTCTGCGATGACGGGAGCGAGGGACAACGGAGCCGAACCTGCAGCACAGGCCAGTCAGATGCAGAATACACAGCTTCCCGCTGCCTCAGCCCCCCAGGAGAAGAGCAAAGTGATCTGGAAGAATACCCCAAAAGCAGCCTCTCTCCTGCTCACACAGACTACAACACAAACCAATCCAATAACACATCTATGCCTGTCACTGCACACGGCACCAGCTGCTGCCCAGCATTTGACAACAAGGTACCAAAACAGCCACAAAGTCAGGCAGTGAACAGCAGCCCAGGTTTATCTAAGCAACCTAGCAAGGATACCACAGACACTGGGTTGGGGCAGAGGAGCAAAACCCAGGAGCTATCCACGTACAGCTAAGCAACACGCGAAGCTGTGATGCTGCGAGAGGGGGAGGGATAGCACAAAGCCACAGGTCAGCTCAGGAGGGCTTAGTGTGTCAGCTGCAGGCAACAAACAGTCACTGCTGTTTAATGACTGAAGCTTTCACACAAAACCCCTGAGCCACTTAGCCCTCAGCAGGAAAATGCAGATCAGTTTGTCTCAACTGCTGGTAGCCACAGGGCTAGAGCCTCTGTCCATAAAGCACATTTCTTTAGAAGGAGCTGAAGCAGAGAAAATCTTTAGTTTGAAGACTGGGAATGAACCCAGGCCTTTGCTGTACTGGTACCAGGCCACAAGCTCAGTCTTTGCCACGTTTCTTCTTTCTTTGCCACATCTCTATTGCAGGAATAGAGATGCAAGGAATTAAAGGATCTTATCACCCAAACTGGCTGCAGCTTAAAGGGGAGAAGAGAATGCCTAGAGATAATACAGGGAAGAGTACCCTGAATGCTAGGTGGTGGGGTCAAACAGCAACAGATGGGAGTAAAACCCAGCATGCTTTAAGGAAACACTGCCTTGGACAGTAAATGAATTTCTTCTGCTGCACCTGGCTCCCTACCTGCTCTGAGTAGGAGAGGTGCCGCATAGCAAAGCGCCCCGTAGCCTCCAGGAAAACACAAGCACAATAGGAAGCCATGGGAGCAGTGTGGACAGACTAGGACAACTCCTAGCACTGCTACACACAGGCTGGCTCTTCCAGCTTGGGAAACAGCTCACAGAAGGGAAAAATATTGCTAGAAGAATGCTGGTTTCCAAGTGGCTTAGTAAAAGCTGTGCACACCATCTTCCATAAAACATGGAGGGCTTTAGGGCTGAGGCTGCACCGTTTACCAAGGCCCTAGAAGGTACATTGATCATTTATAACTGACTGTACCGGGCATCCACAGTGCAGCTATGAATTTACTGCAAGGGCCTCAGCACTTCTAAGCAACACAGGACTCAAACAGTGACATGCCTTTCCTGGCTCAGCTGACAGGTTGGCATTGCTGCTTGTATTTATGGGCATTTTTTCTACTTGGCAGGAGCCACACAAAGAGCAACACACAGGCTGTGAACAAGCTCAAGGGACAGATTTTCCTAGCTGCAAAGTCCTGAGCATTACATGACCTCTCAGGTATTTTTTTTTTTTTTTTTTTGCTTTAAACAGACATTAGGTCTCCAACTCTAAGCTGCAACAGCAGTCAAAAGTTGCAAACCTAGGACTACACCTCTGTTCCTCCAGCTGCCCATGAGAGGGGACTTGCTCTCTGCCCAGATGCAAGGGTAGACTCTTCCTCTGCAGTACTGCCATTGCCTGAATCAGTAAACAGCCCCTGCCAGAAAGGGTTGGGGGGGGATTTTTGTTTTCTGTTTTGTTTTTTAGTTTGGGATTTTTGTGTTTGTTTAAGAAATGACCCTTCAACATGTATCTACTACCTCTGCTGGCAAAGGAACTTAAAGGGTTAAACAGGACCAGCCAAAATTTTTCTCAAAGCTATGACACTTTTCTGCACTGAAGCATAGGAGAAAAAAAAAAGGTAGATACTAAGCTTGAAGGAGCTGAAAGCTGTTTCCTCTGATTACCCTGCTTGTACCTGGATTTGGACTGCATTCCTATAGCCGTTGTTGAACATCACTAGACTCAATCTAGCAGAGCCTATGATGAATGAAGACCAAGAGATTCCTGTCCAAGTTAGATGCACAAGGGCTAGTGCATACAAGTGACTAGTAGCCCACAGCTCCTAAGAAATTGCACAGATCCAAAGCTGGTTTTTAATAAGTTAGCCAGACTCTTCTTCAGTGAAATGCTGAATAACAGATCACCTCTGTCTACATGAATGTCAGTTCTGACCATTACTAGTTTTAAGAGCATTCAGACAAATGGTGGACAGCAAGGGGGAAGACAGAGATAAAACTTCAGCCTGTTTGAGAAAGCCAAGTGAGAGAAGCAGAAGTGATGTTTCAGCCAAAACATAGTGGGTGGCCTGTGGAGGTTATACACACCTCATTACTGTAGATTTGGGTCATCAAGCAGATGCTTGAGCCAGTGCTTAGGAGGATCAGATCTTCACAACAGCAGAGAGCCTTGGCTTTACAACTGCCAGAGTTCTCCAAGACTTTAAAATGCATCTCAGCACAGTAATTAAAAAGGTACATAAAACAGAAGTTAACAGAAGTTAACTATACAACTAGGTAGTTTACAACTGAGCCAAAGAAGAGCTAGAAAGACTCGTGAGACTTTCTTCTCCACAGCTCTTCAACAAGATGGTTGGATTTTCCAGCAGGCCATTTCCATGGTAGCAAGAGAAATCAGTTCAACTCTCCTCTCTTGCCATCAGAACTACCACCACCAGCGGTACCATGTGTGTTTGCAAGGATGGATGACGGGTGAATGCGAGTGAGGGAAGGGAAATGCCCTTGAAATCAATGTAATGCAAAAGCTATGCTTGAGCTTCACATGGTAACAGGCACCCTTCTATTTGTATATAAATTCAGCATGGAGACAGTAAGGCACGTTTGTTGCAAAATTTGTACTGCTGTATGAAGTTGTGTTCCATGTTTTGCTGTGTTCAAAATGGCATGCTTACAAGAATAATAAAATCTCTGTGTTCCAACCTGCATCTGTCCTGGAGATCAGGATCTTCCAGATCCAAACTCACGGCTGCAGGAGGCTAAGCACTGTAGGGAAGTGCTTCAGTTTACTGGCTAGAAATGCTCTGAAGTTTACAAACTCTCAAGGGAACTGAAACAGATCAAGATGTGTGGAGGAATATAAACAGCTCTCCATTGTGATATTTGAACACCAAGGTATCAAAACAAGGGTCAGAGAGGTTACAACAGATCAGAGCAATAAGGTAAATCTTAACTAAGTGTCAGAACTGCACAAGAAAGCTGGATCAAAGTTAAACAGGCTGAGCTCTGGGGCTCAGTCCAGAGCCTTGAGCAGCAAATATTCTAAATAGAAGGAAGAATAAGGGAACTCAAAAAATCCAGAAGAGTGGTACGGAGGAAGATTGAGAAATACAATAATAGTGATGAAGAATAACAGTACAAACCTTTATTAGAAATAAAGCCCTATAAAATAGGAAAGCAAAGGCCTTCTTTCCACTCACTTCCTCCCTGCACACTTCAGTTGCTTCAGGTTAGTTTCATGGCACGAGCCCTCATAGGAGAATAAGGAGTTACAACAAAATCCATACTGGAAAACGAGGAGTTACAGGCCAGGTAACATGAATGCACAGAGGCAACGCAGAAAGAATTTTCTCAGCCATTTATAAAACATGGCAGACATCCCAGAGTGTCTGTAAATCGGTGGTGCAGGGGAAGATCAGGAGATGTCACAGAATTCTCTTCCACACCTGGAAGAAAGAACTCAGGATGTGAATCACCTCACACCTCCCTCAGCCGGAAGTAGCACTCAGAGGGCTACTGTCAAGGTAAAGCCCCACCAAGTGCCCCGAACTCTCTGCTCAGCACTCTGTCCCTGAGCACAGGGCATGGAACAGAGCTTCCATCTACTGAGAGACATGTCCAAAGGGGAGGATACCGAGGGATGAGACCAGTTAAGTCTTGGTCTACTGTTCGACTGATGCAGATAGTTCTGTACGTAAAGCACTAAAGTTTTAGGATAATGTGAACTCTTACAGCTCTTCTCTTGCAAGCACTCACTTCAGCTCAATCCTGGAAAGCCACAGCCAAAAGTCCTCAGCTAGCCAGACCCACACAGCCAGAGGGCTTAGCACTCAACCTTACCTGACAGCTCTGAATTACTGCACCAATCTGTAGGTGATGTAGCGGCCTGCAGTCTCACTAGGTCTTATGATCTTGACTACCTAGGAGTCCAGGAGAAGCAACTCATGAGTACGAGAAGCTGGTGGCAAGTTTCCCCAGCAGGGCTTCCCTGCCAGACACGCATACACACTCAAACCCAGACAGAACAGTTGCAACACTGCAACCCTCAGGAGCCACAGAGACACTGGGCACCAAGCTTCAGGCCTGTGGCTGGAACGTAGCATAGAAGTGCCACCTTCAAGTGCAGGGCAGTCAAAGGTTGGGAATGGAGTCACATCTGCTGGTCCTCAGAGGATTCAATGGCCACAGCTGTCTCCCCTTGCTGGAAGCCTGCCCAGCTTACACAAGTCTCTGTACCACGACAGCTTTCCCATGGGAAAGAAAGGCCCTTCCCTTCTCTTGGGGTTCAGAAATATCATCAATACCCCCTACTATCACAGCTCTGCCTATAGAGAACTGCTGCCTGTCACCAGCTTGTGTCACTCTTACCTGACCTCGCTTTATTCCAAAGTACCTGGCCACTGGATCCCCAGCCTGTATGCGTGGGAGCTGGTTCTCTCTCAGCTTACTGCACAGGACAGTCAAGGAAGAGCTCTATCAGCAGCATAAGCAACTGGCTCAGGTACCCATTTGTTTTAAGAACGGGCACGGTTATTAGAACCGACTAGTACATTGTCACACTCAGAGGTGTATTCATTTTCAACTTAAAGCAAGTATGAATCACACCCAGGGAGGGAAGGAACAAACAAAGGATACTATCGGGCTAGTAGCTCAGTTACTTCTTCCTTTGTCATGACCACGTGCTCTGGAACCAACTGTAAACAAAGGAGAGACGTTCCAAGATTAGAAAACCAGAGAAACCAAAAGTCTCCTCACAGCAGCAGGACAAGGAACATGTGGGTAAGCAAAACTAGAACAACTACTGCTGTGTCACCCAGCCTGACCTTCCAAACAGAAGATCGCTAAAAGCTAGGTGATGGTCTGCAGCTCAGCAGAGAGACTGGTTGCCTCGCCTTTGCTCCACTGCCAGCACAACTTACCTCATGTTCTGTGATGTTGATCAAGAGCTCTTGCTGCAGAAACTGCTCCAGGATATATTTGGGAGCCATATCTACCAGGGACTGAAAAGGAAAAGGCATGTCAGACTGCAGCACAGGGCACTGCTCGAGGTCAGTCCTACCTGCGCTCAATAAACATCACATTGCAAGGGATATCATTACATTTGTGCTCACACAGTTAGAGCTACACAGCAAACTGCTAACGGACCTTGTCACCGCTGGCAAGTATCTCCTCTCCTCTCATAAACCTCAGTAGGCCCTCTCTTCTTCTTTAACCAGAGTTAGAAAGCTCTCTTTAATCAGAGCCAGTTGTTCTGGTTAAACACATTTGCATGTTAAGCAAGACATGTCCCCTGCGTTAAGGGACAACAGGTTTTAGTGAAACATTTTCTCAGAAATAAAATTCAACATTCTTATTAATCTAAAGCAGCACTGCAAAACAAACATGCAAAACATCCATAGTCTACAATTGCCCTCTGGACCGTGAGACAGGTTGTTTTTTTTTTTTTTTAAAAAGGGTTCTCTGTACCTGCTTTGCTGAGGGAGTCATGCCTTGCTGTACCACAATCAACGCTCTGGTGATGTTCTCCTCCTGCATCCTCTGACAGTACATCTTGATTGTCTTTATTCCAACCTTGGGCTCCTCTAGGAGTGAGGGAGGTACCATGATCACGATACATGCATTCAGTAATCCACATTCTAATAGCCTTTGTTTTGCAGCCAGTGATACACTTATGCACAAATATTCATTCATTCTACTCTGTGATGTATTTTCTTTTTGCACAACATTCTGCATCCAGCCTACCAGCTGCAGAAGTCACCCCTGCAGTCATACACAGCAAAACTTATGGAATGTTTTGCCTTGTTAAACCCAGTGGAATAAGGCATGTTGTGTAAATAAAGAAAACCCAGCTGGAGCTTACCACACCAAGATATTTATTTTGCAGGACAGAATAAGCTTTCTGAAAGGCTTCATGCCAGTAGAACAGGAAGAACTGGCTTTCATTAGAAGTGAGTTTTTGAGCGCTGGGGAAGCACAGTCACATCAGGCTTTCAGAAAGCCAAGCCATCCCTTCCACACAGCTTCTATCAGTGTGAGGCAAAAAGGTAACACGCAACAGCAGCAGATATTCCTTGGTGCCTGAGTTAACAGTTTTGAGAAGTCCAAGCTCACTGCACATATGGTAACTGTGTCACACTTACCTGGGAAGAAAACAAACATCTGATCAGTAGGATCATCATTATGAGCCACCAGCACTGTCAGGTCAGTGCGCCTCGGCCTCCCTTCACTAGGCTTGTCCCCAAACTGGGCCTTGAACTCCTCCAGGGTCTGATCCAACTCATCCTGAGTCACCAGATAGCCCCGATCATGACAAAGCTGCAGAGAACATCCTCACTTAAGACACACAACAGGTAACCCGTGTTCACAGCTCCGCTCACTTCCCACACGCAGCGTTTCACCCTTCGCGCTCCAAACACAAGTCCTGCTGCTGCCGGAGCCCGCACCAGAGCGCCAGGCACTGCTGAACCATCAAGCCCCACCACGAAAACTCCGTACAGCTCTTAGCACAGCGCAATCCTGCCCGCGCCCCGGAGAAGGGGGACAAGCGCTCCGAGGCGGGCCCGAGAGAGTCCCAAACGCCAGGACCCCGCCGCGATGGCTCCCCAAGGAGAGCAGAACAGAGGGCCGGGCCGGGCCTCGCCTCTCCCCCCACCCGGCTCGGCCCCAGCCTCCCTCCAAGGCCCAGGCCGCCCCCAGGCTCCCGCCCCGGGCCTCTCGGCCCGCCGGTCCCCCAGGCCCCGGCCCCGCACCTGCATGATGGTCTTGCGGATCTTCCACAGCCGGTAGGTCTCCTCCTCGTCGTCCATGGCCCTCGCGCACGCGCGCTGCCGCCGCCGAAAGCCCCCCGCCGGCCCTGGGGCGCCCGCTTTAAGCGCCTGCCGCGCGGCGCTGCAGGCGGCCGCCGGGGCCGCCGCGGGGGCCTCGGGAGCAAGGGCTGCTGGGAGGTGTAGTCCCGCCCGCCTCGCCCCGCCTCGCCTCGCCTCGCCGCTGCTGCCCCCTGGCGGGCGGGGGCCCCCGGGGGGGGCTGGGGAGGGGACCCTGAAACAAGGGGTCTTGGGGCAGGTCCTAGGGCAGGTCTGGGGCAGGGGGTCCTGGGGCAGGGGGGTCTTGGAGCAGGGAGGTCTTGGGGCAGGTCTGGGGCAGGGGGTCCTGGTGCAGGGGGGTCTTGGGGCAGGGGGGTCTTGGGGCAGGTCTGGGGTGGGTCTGGGGCGGGGGGGTCCTGGGGCAGGTCAGCGACCTGGGCCTGGCACAGTAGAGGCTCTAGGGCAGGGCAGGGGGCCTGGGACCACCAGCTCTGCGTGCCCAGGCCCCAGCCCGGGGGCTGCCCAGTCCCCCCAGCGGCCTGTGCGGCCATTTGTCACCATGCCTGACCCCTCCCGGCCACCCTGCAGCTGGGGACGGTGTGGCAAGAACGAATCGGGGAGAGAAAAACAGAACAAATCCTCTTGCAACACAATGGAGCAGTCTCAAGCCCAGACGCGTGACAGTGACACCCCCGGTGGGGACGGCCCTGATTGGGGTGGGGGGGCCTCCTCTGCCACAGCAAAGGACATCTCTTCTTTGCAGCAGGGCGGAGGGACAATTTTTTTGCCAGTTTGAATTACAGCTCTGAGCTTCTCAGCCCAGGACACATCAAAAGACCACAACCTGTCAGTAGCAGTATCTACCAATTTTGCACACAGATCAAGTAGAAAACTCCTTTGAAGGGGGATATTATTCAACGTAGATGCAAGCTTCACTGGCAGAGACAGAAATCCAACCCTCTGCAAACAATCCGCCTGCTGAGGCTCTTTTCCTGCCGCCTTTAACTCTAATCACAAGCCGTCATTAATCCTGCCTAACAAAGCACTAAAAAAAGACACAAACTATTGGTCAGGGATCTGCCTCCTTTAATCTCGTGTTCTCCCAAATTATCCCAGCTGGAGAGCCCCTTTTTTCCCCCCTTTCTTTCACGTTTTTCAGTGCTTGCGTTGCCCTACAAATTGGCTCAAAGAACATGGGCAGGACAGGAGCTCAGCCCCGCCGCGTGGGCTCAGCCGTGTTTTGTGCCTCCCTTCGTTTCGGCAGGACCTTTCAAGTTTTCCAGTTTCCACTCAGCAGCAAGACGAGGGATTTTAACTCCTAAGAGCTGGTCTAAAGTTAACGGCCTACAGCTAATTGTCCTTGACAGCCAGCAGCGTCAGCGGCTGTCCGTGGGGAGCCACAACCCAAGACCAAGACCAAAAGCAGCCAAGACTGTGGCGAGCGGGAGATGCTTTTATCTGCAGCCTCTTCTGCTCCCGGTGCCCTCCTGGATCCAGGCATTGAGTAGCCACAGGAAAATGTTCCCGTCTGCCGTCACACCGCAGCCCCACAGCCACAGCTCAGTCACGGGGCTAGAAACTGCTTCCCAAGGACGTTCCCCAAACCCACTGGCCCGCGAGCAGGCAGCACCTGTAGCAGCCTGCACCCAGCTGCAAAGAGGTGGCTGCAGGCACCCAGGCAGTGCAGCCCAAGGGTGCAGTGATCGGCAGCCTCCGCCCTGCACCACCAGTGACGCTCCAAACCATGCACTGTGAGCAATGCTCCAACCATGCACCGCCAATGATGCTCCAACCCTGCACCGTGAACGATGCTCCAACCCTGTACCACGAGCGATGCTCCAACCTTGCACTGTGAACGATGCTCCAACCCTGCACCACGAGCAATGCTCCAACCATGCACCGCCAACGATGCTCCAACCCTGCACCATCAGCAATGCTCCAACCCTGCACCGTCAGCAATGCTCCAACCAAGAATTGTGAGCAATGCTCCAACCCTGCACCGTGATGGACGCCACCATCCCCGCACCGAGACCCAAGCAGCCCCGGGCCATGTGCCGCGGGAGGGCCACCGCTGGCGCCCCAGGCCCAAGGGAGCCCCGCGGCGGCGCCTGCAGCGCCGAGCACCGGCGCGGCCACGTGACTGGGGACCCCCCGCCCCACCTCGTGGTCCGTCCCTGCCCCCCCCCCCCCGCCTCGTGGTCCGTCCCGCCTAACCGATAAACAACCGCTGCGGCCAAACAGCCCCCTGCCTGCTCTGCGATTGGCCAGCTGCGCCGTCCATCATCTGGGCCGTGCCGCCTCCCCGCGCGCTGATTGGCCGAGCCGCCGGAGGGGGCGGGCCTCAGGGCGGGAGGCGGTGGCGGCGCGATGGTTTTGGGTCACTTGTCACGGCGGGCACTGCTGTGCGGGGTGGTGGCGGCGCGGCGGCTGAGCGGGAACATGGTGAGCGCGGCGGTGCCGGCGGGGGGGGGGGAGGTGCGGCGCCGGGCACGGTGTCGATGTCGGTGTCCACCCGCCTCAGCCCCTGGAGGAGGCGAAGCGCGTAACGGCCCTTCAGTGAGGTGACCATAGAGACGGCCTATCCCCAGGGCAGAGTGGCGGCCGCCTTTGGCGGACCCCCGCGCGGGACGGTGGCCGCCGCGGGCCACGCGCCTGGCGGCAGCGCTGCGCAGCCCGGCGGCCGCCCCGATCTGCCCGTGCGCGGAGGTGGGCCCGGAGCAGCTGCCAGCTCAGCTCCCCTCCCCCCCCCCCAAAAAAAAAAAAAAAAAAAGGGACCGAATCCGGCTGGATGAACCCGCCGGGAGCCGGGTGGGCGGCGGCGCGGGCCGGGCTGCAGCGCTCCGTTGTGCGGCAGGAGCTGCTGCTGCTGCTGCTGCTCCTGCTCCTGCTCCTGCTCCTCCTCCTCCTCGGGGAGCAGCTCTTGCCTCAGGGAGGGAGCGAGGAGCAGAAGCCAGCCGTGCTCAGGCGCTGCCAGGGCCTGGCCTGCTCCCCCCGTCCGGCCAGGGCACAAACTGGTGGTGACTGGGGACGGTGCTCGCGGCCTGCCTGGGCCGGGCGGGAGACCCGCTCCTCCGACGGGGGGGAGGCCTCCAGGATGGCCCCTGCCTGGGACTCCATGAGGGCCTGGGGCACGTACAGCAAGGATCTGTGCTTAAGCTTCTAATTTTGTGCTTGTCCAGCCGTCACTGCACAGGGTGAGGAAATGCTGGGAGAGGTGTGGTGGGGGGAGGCTCTGGAAACCGAAGCCCTGCCTGGGGTGCTCCTCCAGCAGTTGAAGCACCCAGGATGAATCATGGGGTTGTTAAACCTAGCAGGGAGCAACATCAATAACGTGCAAGTTTTACTGCAAGTTTTACATTGTGCTGCGTAGGAGAAAAGAAGACCTAAGAAACTGTAGTTTGGGAAACTTGTAACTTAGCTGGATTATCATGACCCTGTGGGTGGACCAGCTGACATGGAGCACGTGGCTCATTTGGGGCACCTGACAGCAGGGAGCCACCAGAGTGTGTGACACTTGCCTTCCTGGGTACGCTCAGCTTCTGCTTCACGAGTCCTGACATGAGCAACGAGTAGAGAGGGGAGCTGCTATGGATGGGAGGGACAGAGACAGCGAGCCATCAGCATGGGGGCACAGGCACAACCTATTGCTGTGACATGGCTCACTGCTGGTCTCCTGTTGGAGCTGAGCTCACCTAAAGCTGGAGAGGACGTGCTGCTGGGATTGCTGGGGAGGGAAGCTGACAGCAGCTCTCGGCTCTCTTGCAGTGTGCCCAAGTAGATGACTGGCGCACTGCCAAATCAATCTATGACTTCCATGCCCAAGACATAGACGGCAACACTGTCTCTCTGGAGAAATACAGGTAGGAGTGAACGGCCTGGAATCGGCTTGTCCTTAATAACGCAGTACACAAGCATGGGAGGGGGGAGGTGGTGCCCTTGAGCCCTCGAGGGGGAGTGCTGTTCAAAGGTCCTTAGTAGCTGCACCAGGCAGCAGTGACTAAGCCACAAAGGGAGCTTGCATAACATGAGAAAGGCTACAGAGAAAGCAGCTTGTTTTTTGTGCTGCCTTCCCTTCTTGCTGCACCCTTCACAGAGAGCATACGTGAGGGGCTTGCCTAGCCCTGTTACGGGAATTCCTTCTGATTCTTTTTCTTTCCAGGGGCTTTGTCTGCATCATCACCAATGTTGCTTCAAAATGAGGCAAAACGGATGTAAACTACACTCAGTTCGTTGACTTGTACGCCAGATACGCTGAGAGAGGTTTACGCATCCTGGCCTTTCCCTGCAACCAGTTTGGAAAACAGGTATGTGGGAGCAGCAGGAAGGCTGCCCTGGAGCCGTACACAAGGGCAGCTCTTGGTCTTGAGGATCCGCTTGGCTAGCTGGGGTCTGCTTGCCTCCCCAGTACACGAGAGGGAGCCCATACAACATCCGCATGCCAGCAGAGCCATGGAGTTTCTGTGCTGAAAGGGGAAGAGGCTTATGTTAGAGTGCCCTGTCTTTTGCCTTCCTCAGGAACCAGGGGACAATGCTCAGATTAAGGCATTCGCTGAAAAGTACGGAGTGAAGTTTGACATGTTCAGTAAGATCGATGTCAATGGGGAGAATGCCCTTCCGCTCTGGACGTGGATGAAGGCGCAGCCTGCGGGAAGAGGCACCCTGGGCAAGTGAGTGGGGAAGAGGGTGTTGTAGAAACCCCCCAACCTGCCTGGCACTGCTGGAACAGCCCATGGGGCTGAGAGGAGACTTCAGCAAACCCTGCCAGGCGGCCCTGCAGCCTGCCCAGCTCCAGGGAGGCAGGGGTGGGCTCCGGGCTGCTCCCTCCGTGCTGGGCAGTGAGGCCAAGGCTGATAGAAACAGGTGGCCTGGCTGCAGCAAGAGGAAGCTTCTTCCATCACAGTCTCACTTCTGTCTTTTTTCTTCTAGTGCAATAAAATGGAACTTCACTAAGGTAGGATATGTCTGTCTTCTCCTGGGCTCTGGCTGTGCTAAGGTCAAACACTCACCCTTTGGTGCGTGGTGGGGAACGCTTGAAGCATTGCAGGGAGAGGGGAACCTTGCATGTAGGCTCTGCTCTGTGCAGTTACCCCAGCTGTTGGGGTAGGTGTGTCCCGAGGGCCAGCTGCACTATCCTGGTCCCTGTGCTTAGGGACCCTTATGAGCCTCTAGCGTGTGTGATCTCGAGCCCTGCCCTAGTGAGGCAGTAAAGAGCAGAGCTGCGAGCAGGGCTGCCAGAGCCTCTAGCTCCTCTCCATAGGCAGGATCTGCCCCCAGCCTACCCCTGCTGTAAGCAGAGCCCTGGGCTGCAGAGCCCCAGTGTTACAGCTGCTGCCAGACTCACTTGAGTGCTTCTTCACTTCCACAGTTCCTCATAAACCGCGAGGGCCAAGTAGTGAAGAGATACAGTCCCATGGAGGATCCCTACGTAAGTCTCCAGCCAGGGCGGTTCACGTTGCGGTTCTACTTGGTCATCAGTTCCAGCTAGGGCACCGAGCTACGAAGGGGGGAAGCGTGATGGTGCCGGCTGCTCTCTGCAGATCACATCCATGACTGAACGCAGCAGTGCTCGGGCTGCCTGCGGGGGGAGTGTTGCTCCAGAGGAGGCTCCACTGCAGTGCTGCGTTTTCTCCCTGCCTTGGCTGGGGGAAGCAGAGGCGCCCGTGCTCTGTACGCAAAGGGGATGGCCATGGTGGCGGGGAGAGCGGGTTGCCAGCGTGGGGGAGGGACGTGGGTCCGGCAACACTGTTACCGAGGGCAGCCTGCTCTGGATGGTGCCCTTCAGGGACAGTGTTGTAGGAGGGTTCTCGCACGTTCTTGGGGCAGTGACATGCTTGCAGTGTGACACTTCCTTCCTCCCCACAGGTGATCGAGAAGGACCTGCCTGCCTACCTGTAGACCTGCTCCTCTCACCACTGTGCTGTTCCTTCTACCCAGCCCTGGCTCTCCTGCTCCCTGTGGAGTCTTCTCATCCAGCTCCAATGACGGTCTGTCTTTAAGCCAGCTTGCTGGTGAGGCAAACCTGAAGATTTGGCGTGCACCTGTTGGAGGAAGGCTTCACAGGGCTGGTGGCCTCTGCTGGGCAGCCCTTCTCTGTAGTCACAAAGCAGCATCTGATGGCCCATTGCAATAAAGTTACTGGAAATGACTGGTCTTGCCTGGCTGGTATGGCAGCAAGCAGTAGATGGGCTGCTCTCCTGGGGCTGGAGCTGCTGCGCTGAGAGCAGGGAGAAAGCACTGTTTTGCTGGGGAGCTAAGACCTTATGCAACTCCTGCCTCAGCTCACCAGAGCTGAGCCCAGCATGGATAATCCTCATTAGTGCTGATGGGGGAATTGCACACAAATCCCGGGTCAGCCGGAGCTTCAGAGGGGCTCACACAGGAAAAGGCAAAAACGCTGTGAAGGAGTGTATCTGCATGTATCCCCTCTGGGGCCGTGGGTGGGGACCTGGCCCTCCTGCCTGAATGCAGATGAGATCCCTGTTCCTCGTGGACCAACAAGGCACTTACAGCATCTGATAGTTTCTTTCTGCTGGAATGAGATGGGGTTAGTGCCTGAAGGCAAGCAAGATTATAGGCAAGAAATAGGAGGTGGGGGCACTCAACAACATAGCGGTGACCCTAATGCACCTCCTGGGCCTGGCGGGGCAGCAAAACAGCCTGTTCTAGCAGTGGTGAAAACTATGGCCAGAAGCAATTAACACAAAAGAAAAAAGGGGTGCTGGGACATAGTGAAATACCTTGTTCAGCAGGAGACTTGTCCAAGGTGTGCGTGCAGGTACATGGGTGCATCCAAGCCTTCCTGAGGCATCTTGGCTGCGGCTTAGTGGAGTTGGTGCCTGCAACAGTCCAGTGTTGTCCAGCCAAGCCTGGGGCGAGACGGCGTCTCCCACAGGAGGTGGGAGAGCTGGTTTTATGAAAGCCTGCACAGGTGCCTGTGCTGCGCTGGAGCGCTGCGTGAGAGGCAGGCAGCCTTCTTGCCCCTCAACTGCCCTGGGCGGGTGCTGGGCCTCTCCTTGGCACCGCTGGGCTCAAACCACAGCCAGCTCCTCCGCAGGCCTGGCGAGGGAAGCCTTGTCCATGCTGCATGGCCAAGGGTAAAGTCAGGGAGCAGAGCGGGGACCAGCTCCCGGGCTGGGACTCGAGGGATTCTCCTCCCACGAGTCTGGCGGAGCGACCCTGTGCTAAATCCTCCCCCCTGAACGCAGGGAGCACTTTGCTGCGGGCCAGCCGGCCCGGCCCGCAGCAGCGGGGCGTGCTCCAGCCTGCCTGACCGCTCTGCCCTCCGTGGCCCCGCAGTCTCCCGTGGCAGCGCTGAGAGCCCCAGCCGCGGTTGCACAAGGGCGAGGTACGACTCACTTCGGCATTACGAGCGCCCCTGGCTCACAGGCCCATCTCCAACTAGGATAAAGAGGACTGGTACTGCCTGAGCAGAAGGGATCTCAGAGCCACAGCAAGTGACTAAGCAGAAACAGCTCACGCTGGAGGACTGGGCCTGTACTTTGGCTCCTTTTATCCATGTTTTTTTCCAGCAAAGCCGGGAGAGAAAGCAACAGCGCTGGGAGCAGCGCTGGAGTTTGGCCGGGCTCCCACACTCAACTGGTGCTTAGGAGGATCCTCCTCAGCACGGCCTGGCACAGGGGGCCCCGGCTCCCCCCCAGGAGAACAGCATTTGCTTGGGACAATGGTCCTCAAACTACCCTCACCGTTTCAGGGACACGGTGGACAAACTCCAGCTGTTAGCAGGACCCTGGCCCTTGGATCCCCTCACCAAACTGGAGTCACAGATGGGACCTTGGGGCAAGTCTACACATCTGAACAGGCGGACAGACAGACAGACAGAGTTGGGACTTGCAGAAATCTTGTATGTGGCTTCCTTTCCATTTTTACTGAGCAGAATGAAAAATTATCCTTCTGAGGCAAGTAGAAAATTTAGGAATTATTAGTCAAAGGCACATATTCTAAAAAAATCTCTTTACATATATACATCTCAATTAATTATAAATACACATAGAAAAACAAAGGCAAACAACAAGCAGATTAAAAAGTGCTAACAAAAAGTTTTAAGGAAGGAAAAAAAGGGACCCATTTAAAAATACATACAATCAGTAGGACAACTGCATAATAATTTAGTTAAAAGATATCGTTACATATTATTAACCCTGACAAAAACACAGGATTGGGGCAGGGAAGGATTTCCTTGAAGGTGCTCTCTGTCTTTCCAGAGATCAGGGAGGGGGAATTGCATATATTTTAAAAGTAACATCAACAAAGCCACCAGATAAGACTCCAGGTAATGGTGCTCTGGTTCCTTCCTGGGAAGAGGTGTCTGGCAGAGGGTGCCTAGAGCAAGAATACCTTGTTGCTATTCCTGAGTTTAAGCCTTTTTGAAATGGGTTTTCTTGGCATGCGTTTTTCTCTTATTGCTGAGAATTCAGCAAGCGCCAAGTGAACGAACCAGGACGGGGTGAAGCCGGAGCCAACGGTCCCCTCCAGGTTCTCCATGACTGTTGTGAACTGGGAAGCATTTTAAATAGAGGAACACGTGGGGCTGGGGAAGGGGCGAGCCTTGCCCTGTTTGGGACTAGGAAAAGGCTGTTGTGTCACCATGAGAGGGGTGACCCCCAGGATCCAGGGGAACCCCCCCAGGGTGCTCTGTCCAGAAAGGTGCTGGGGAGGGCTTCTGATCTTTGGTGTTTACTTTGAGGTAAGGAGCTTTCCTTGAGCGCTAGTCAAATGCTGCCCGAGCAGCCCTGTCTGCAGGGACACCCTGGGCCCTGCCGGTACGTGAGGGCACTGCCACAGCTCTTCCCAGGCCAGAGGAAGGGTTGGCAGGAGGCAGATACCAGCTGGGGAGAAGGCGGGGTAAATATAAACCCCTAAAAGCGAAGGGCAAGGATCACAGCCAGGCCAACCTCAAAACAAGCCATGGTCTAACACACTGGGAAGGGCGGCTCCTGTCTCAGCGGGAGCACTAACACTGCTGAGGCCGAGTCAAAGCACATCCCAACGGCAAACCGGGCACTCGGCCGGTCTCTGTGCCGCCAGAGGGTCAAGGCTCTTTGCCTGGAGGTGAGGATCAACCAGGCACATGTAAAGTGTCGGCACCTTCAAGACTGACCTCTCAGGGCAGGGGGGTCCCCAGCAGAGGCCACTTCCCAGGCTGGGCCTCCTTCCCCAGGTCCCTCTCTGAGGGAGGGCTGGGCCAGACATGGCAGGTTTGAAGTCCTTCCCTGGAAAATATCCTGGTGCTGCTTCCAGGAAATACCTAAATGATTCAAAGCAGGGAAAAGAAATGCAGCAGAAGGGAGGCTTGCAGAGGAGTTGCCAGGGCCGGGAGTATTCCTGCCAGCAGGCAGCTTCCTGCCAGACTCCTTTGATTAAAAAGAGAAAATAAAGGACAATTTCCCCGGGACCTGCCGAGGTTGAGACGCTTCTGAAACAGCAGCAAGTGCCCGGGGATGGTGGCAGAGGTGGCTAGAGGCTACACATGTCCTGGAGAGAAAGCAGCTCGCCAACAGCTCCTGGCTTGACCTGGAGCTGGACAGGCAGTTGGGTTGTCTGGGGCAGTGCTTTGCAAAGCAGACGTTTACTCTTTGGTATTGGAGGCTGGATTTGCACATGAGCAGCAATACTGCACAACCCTGGTGCTTGCCAGGGACCTAAGCCCTTCTGGGACCTTGCAGTGGCTCTCACTGAGATCAGTGGTGGGGCTGGATCACCAAGATCCAGACACCCAGGCCTGTGTCCATGGCCCAGCCAAGGACAAACCATGTAGAACAGGACTAGTTAGATGGCCAGACAGAAAGACACTACATGATAGCTAGTTGGAAAAAGTACGGCCAGCCAGAGATGCAGCAACTTGTGGGGCTGAGGCGCAGGCTGGCCAGGGGCTATGGGACAGGCTGACAGGACACACAGCCCTTCTGCTTCAGGAAATCCCCCAAGTGGTCCCAGCATGGCTGAGCTCACTGAACAATAGGGACAAATGAGGCCCTGGGACAGACAGCTCCTGCCCTTTCCTGCAGAGCTCAGGCAGCCCCAGAGGTGTCAGGATCCCTTCCCAGGGAAGGCAGACCAGGAGCAGTCAGTTTTGCTTCTCTCAACTAAGTCTGCTCAACCCTGCACAGATGGACACTAGCTCAGTGGCTCCCAACTACTCTGGAACGTCATTACCTTGCCCTTCACCTCTGCCTTCACACGCAGCCCTCCAGAACCCAAGGTTCAGAGCAGTCTCAAGGTGCACAGCAGGGCTGGTGCAGCCCAAGAGGAAAGCTGGCACTGGCCAACGCAGATACAGCTTGGTCAGGCAGCTGTCAGGAGCGGACTGGGCTCTCCCATTTCAATAATGGATCAGCGCTCTGGTCACCAGATCGTTTTGAGACCAGACATGCCCCTGCCCCGTTCAGTAATGAACCAGTGCAGTCAGCAGTTGCTGCAGACCTGTGGGCTGGAGGGCTGGGGAAGGGATAACCCAGCCTGGAAAACTCAGTAGTCTACAGAGGGATGAGCATGGAGAGAAGGGGGTGTCTCCCCTCTGTCCCACAGGGGCACTGACCTTTGAGCAGGACTCGGACACAGCAGAGACCATCAGTCCAAATCAGCTGAGCTTGGCAGCACTCAACTCCCCCCAAGCACGTTATATACAAATCTATACATGCGTGACTGTATATTATATATAAATAAACTTTGCTTTAAGGAACTATACTTTTTTCTTTCTTCTCCCCTCAGAAACAGAAACGGATCAGTCCAAACCAGTAGAAAAGCCAGGGCTCCCCAACTCCCATCTCTGCACCAAAGGATATGGATCCACAGCGGTTGAGCAGCGCCTGGTTTGCCCAGCACTACACTGGGCTCAACTGAACTTCAGAAGTCAGAGAAAGGCCCACTGAAATGGATCACACTCTGGCGCTCCTGGGACAGTATGTTCTCTTGGGGGGCCATGTTTAACGTCCTCAGCATCTCCTCTAGTATCTCTCTAAAATTGATATTCCCATTCTGCTGGACAAAGTCTTCCTGCTGCTGCTGCAGTGTCTGCAAGGGTCCAGGGTGAGGAAGAGGCAAATGTTCATGCAGGGGTGAGCTCAGAGGCATGTTCCCCTCCAGGACTGGGGCTGGGCTCTTGAAGGCAGAAGGGTGGCTGAAGCCAAAGGGTAACCCGTGCTGCTGGTGTGGCTGGAGAAGAGGCTCTGAGGGGAAGCACAAAGCACCAGGTTCTGGGTTCATCACCACATCGGGGATACTGTTGCTGGGAGGGCTGCAAGTCAAGTCCAGGATCTCGTCCTGGTGCAGGGAGTGCCTGGGCAATGGGACCCCGGGCCTCACCTGTGTGAGGTCCAGAGGCTGCGGCAGGATGCGCGGTGGCAGGGAGAACGTTAGGCTCTGCTCTTGGGCCAGGAGGAGTTGGCTGTTTTTCTGCTTCACGTTCTTATCCATCTGCTTCAGCTCCTCCAGCACCTTACGAACACAGCTCTCGGGGATCTTTATCCCTAGGGGAAGAACGTGGGTCAGTTCCCAAAGCACATCGGGAAGGGAATGGGGTGGGGGGGTGGGGGGGGGCAGAGGCATGAGCAAGAGCACCCCGGCCTGGGGCCCATTTGCTTAGCACACTCCCAGCCTGCTCCACCTCTTGGCTGGGCTGCAGAGTAGGGAGACAGGGCAACTGGAGCAACGACAGCTCCAAGGAAGGCTTACACTATGCACCAACAGTGCCACTTTCACACCGTCATGAACTGGACAGCTCAGGCCTGGCTGGCACCCTCATGCCTCGTGCCCAGAGATGTACCACCACTGGGCACAAACATATCGGGGTAGCCCCAGCTGCCTTCCTTCCCATGGGATCACCTGAGCAGCAGGTGCTTCCTACCTGACACCTGGCCCTGTTTAGGAAGGGCATCTTGGAATTGGGCAGCCAGATCCCTTCTTCCTTCTAACACATCCTACCCCTTCCCTTCCCAGCTATTCACCCACCGACTTGTTTCTTCTTCTCTTTGGTCTTGAGGCGGACGATCTGCAGGTAGCTGGTGTTAGTGATGTCTGCCATGATGCTAGCGATCTTGCTCCAGACCCGCAGCAGGGCCCCGCACAGCATGTAGTAGTGACGCAGTCGCATGCCCTGGAAGCACTCCTTCCCCTCCTGGATCAGCTTGCAGCTCCTGTTCCTTCAGTCCAAGTGGAGAAAAACAACCTGAGTCAGCATGGGCTCCTAGGGCAGAGCAGGACTCCCGCAGCCTCCCCAGAATGGTCCTTCCTCCCTGTCGCAGCCAGGGAGCCTCTCCCCAGTGCCAGCCGCAAAAGGCTCTGCCTCAGGGAGGGCAGGACCAGCCTTCCCCTCTGAAAGCAGGGCAGATTTGGGCTGCACATCTCTTACCAGGCAGCGTGGTTACAATTCTTCAAGGAGAAGTGGTAACTGCTCTCCCAGTGCTCTTTGGCCTCCTCAGGCAGCACCTGCAGAAGAAACCATTATAGAGGTAGAGATTTTCCTCTGCCCAATGTGCAGCTGAGAGTTGAAACCTAGGGCTGGGAGTCAGGACGCCTGGAAACTGCTGTCAGGGACAGCAAAGAAGTTGGGTAGCACGGTGCTAAGCACCCTAAATGCCAGAGGGGTGAGAGGACAAACACTTCATGCTCTTCCAGGGGCGCCAGGAGACATTGTTGACCTGTTGGAGTGAGCTGGCGTCAGGAGCAGGCACCTGGCAGGGAAGGGCAGCTTAGCGTGGGGCTGGGGCCGAGCCACGTGTGCTTGGGGAAGGCAGCGCCTGTGCTACGGAGGGGCACCATGTGGCAAAGCCTGCATAGAGTTTCTCTAAGAGGCCTTTCCCTCCTGCTGTGCTGGAGGGCTGCACCTACCCGTCGATACTTTTTGTGCAGACTGTCCAGGCTCTCAGGCTGGCTTTGCTTCCCAATGTTTGGCTTGTAGAGGATGAAGTTCTTCCCCCGGCTCTGCTCTGCCAGCAGACAGGTGTGTTTGCATCCTCGCATCTGTTGGGGTAGGGCTGGTGGTTACAGTCACAGCTTCTCTTCCCAAGCTCAGACTCCTTTGAACTAACCCCTTCCTCTCCATTCCCACAGCAGAGGCATCTCCCAGCCCCCAGCAAGAGGTCACACACAGACCAAGGGCCTTTGACAGTCACAGCAGACCACCTCATGCTGGAGTCATTCTCCAGGCTGAGGTGCTACCCTGGCAGAGCCCACGGGCTTACCTTGTAGGAGAGATAAAACCCATCAAAAGACCCTGTCAGTTTGAGTGACTTCTCATAAGCCTCCTCCCACTTCAAGCCTCTGTCGACGCTGATCTAAATGGAGACAAACAGAGGGATTCCGTAATTCCAGAGCACAGAACAAGCTCAGTCTGTCCCACAAATCACACCGCGACACATACTTGGTGCAGCTGCAGCCTAGAAACAGGTGCTGTTGGTATTTCAAGGACATTGCCACAGACAGCACCTAAGTCCAGAGGGCCCCAGGGCTCCCGTCTCCCAGGGGAGCAGAGCTCCAAGGATTAAGAGCCCCGAGCCTTCCCGCTGCAGCCAGGAAGCCGCGCAAGGTGGTGAGGAGGGTGAGGGCAGGGCCAGAGGGGCAAGTGCAGTGCTGACATGCTCTGCCAGACTGTGCTCCAGGCTAAGGCAGCCCCACGCTCTCAGGGCAGAACAAGGGCTGTCCTTGGCTCCTCTGTGTAACTCCCAGCATCGAGGACCCACCCATGACCAAGGTAAATGCCACACAAATGTGATACACAGCCATAGGGCAGAGGGAGGAAGCCAGGGGCTCCCAGCCCCAGACTGGGAGGCATTGGAGAAGGCTGGACTGCAGAGATAAGTTTGCGGGCTGCCTACCTTATAAAACACGACCTGCCCGTCCTGTGGGTGCCCAGGGGTCAGGAAGACCTCCTTGCTCTCCTCATAGATCTCATCCACTCCTGGGGCTAAATCTGTAGCAGGAGGAAAGACCAAAACACATACCCTTGTTTAGAGCATTAGGCCCAGAACCAGTCCTCATTCTCTGCCCATGCCATCTCCTCTCCCTGCAAAGGAGTCTCGATTTGTGCTGTGTGGGGCTGGGACAGTGTAGCACCTGAGGGGGCCATGGGCACAGCGCAGTGCTGGAAGAGCCATCAGTCAGCACAGAGAGCAGAGAACCTCAGCAGTGCAGCAGGAAGAGGTCTGTCCACCCCTCTTTCTCCTTACCTAGTATGCCCATGTCGTATTTGCCCTCCTTCTTATCCTTTTCGATCAGATAGTCAAAGGTGTCAGAGAAGTACTGGAAAAGCATGTTCTGCTTGTCCACCTCTAGACCCAGGATCCGGTTTAGGAACTTGGTGATGGAGCAGTCTGCAAGAGCATGGAGGGTCAGGGAATGTGATGTAGCCAGGCATGAAACCCACCAGTACACTCCCAAAGAGACTCATTCAGCACCTAAATACCGCCCTTTCCTGGACAGCAGCACAGCACTAATTCACAAGAAAGCGGCCCAAGAGCCCGTTAGTCCAGGCTGCTGCAGGGAAACGTAATCTGCCGCTGATCACCACAGCAGTTCCCCCAACGGTCAGAGTGCTGCATCCTGAATCAGCTGCCAGCAAACTCCTCGAGGCTGTACTCCAGCACAGATGGACCCGGGTTGGGGGGGGGGGGGGGCGGTATGGCATCTTTGCTTCTTTCATTTCTCCCTCACAACAGGCAGAAAAAAATTGCCACGTACCCTTCTCCACCGAGACGGTGCCATACTTAATCTGATTGCAGCAGATCCCCACAGAGATGAGGCCTTGTTTCATTTCTGGAATGGCAGAAGGCAACTTTTGAGTTTTAGAATTGAACGTCCTCCCCACTCAACATCCCTGTAGGGCTGCTTCCCCTCCAGCTATGCCCCTTATCCCACAGTAAACCTGTCCCACACCCGTCTTCCCTCCGGCCTGCTGCTCAGCTCTTCAAGTGTCCCAAACCTGAGACAGACCCAGCCAGCAAGACACAACAATAATCCCAGAGCTGGTAATAGTCTTACCTTGAAAAAATGAAGCTTCTCCTCTTTCATAGCTCTTAGGCACAGGAACCTTGTTCTCCATGTGGTTGAGGATAGTGGAGAGGACTCTGTCTAGTGCTTTAGCCCCATACTGTGAAAGGAGACAAGAGTCATGCATGGGATGAAACCTGCACCCTATGTTGTCAGCCCAGCAACGGACTGAGTATGTTACAGCATTTCTGCTGTCACTGCAGAGAAAGCTATCGCCTTCAGGAAAGGCCATTGAGCTGGCGGTGCCGAGGGGGAAGTGGCATGTCAGGGGCCTTGTCCATCCCTAGGGGATCCGTGTACAGGAACCTGTGAGCCCTCACCCTGGCCCTGGCACCACTTCCCTTTAGGGCAAAGGCAGATCACCCAAGTGCTCTCCTCAGCTTCCCCCTGGAAGCTGGGAACATGAGCCTCCCCACCAGCGGGGCACTCGGATGCCCAGTGCTGATATTAACTGTTTCTTTATGCTGTACTTGGGCTACCCGCAGAGAGCAGCGTGCCTGATGCTTGCTAGGCCAGATCCCGCCTGTAGATGCCAGCAACGACCTTCGCACCCCTGGTTTCTACTAACTGTTGCTAACCGTTTCAGCCCTTCCTTGGCTGAGCTTCCCTGCAAACAGTGCAAGTTACCTTATTCTCAAAGTTGTACTTGCTGAGGTCTCGGGATTCAGTGGCCCTTCGGTCTCCATGGGTTAAGGCACCCTAGGAAGACAGACCAAGCGAAAAAGCTCTTCAGAAGAGTAGGAGGGATTAATCAGAGTAACAACATAATAGAGATCAATTAACCTGAGAAGAGAACCAACTCTGTGAGCAACATTTCCTGGGCATTTCAGATGATGGCCTCTAACCAGCTCAACAGCATCCACCAGGTTTTAACAGAATTGTTGGAGATTATCAAGCAATGTTTCTTTCTGTTTCCCTAGTTACATCCAGAACACTGAAAATGCTATTTTTACTACATATTTCTGAGATATCACATGCCATTTAGCTCTTAAGATGTGACATCACGTTACACCTTAATAGAGCAGGCAGGTCGTATGTCACATATATCTGCACAAGTATTTTAGTTCTTAAGTTTTAGCTGTTGCAAATTACCAGAGGAAGGATGACCAAAGCCAGCCTGTCTCAGAAGATGCCAGGATATGAATGCACCGTGGGCAGGCAGTGACCTTCTGGAATATTAAGACTTTCCCAAAATGTTTGGGGATTTATCAGAAACAAATTAAAATGAAACTGACTGACAAATTGTGATCATTAATACTTCTGTTAGCTTTCTGGAAAAGGATGAGCGTAAGCTCTCGTGATGTTGGGGGAATTCCAGCATCTGGAATTGGGTTCTGCTTCCCTGAAATTCCTCCTGCTGCCTTGGTTACATATTCTTCTTCACTTCCTTTCCCAAATCCCAGAATGTTAAAAGCCTTCTTCACTCCACAACTGCAATGCCTTAAGTCAGGGGGTGACGCAAACCCCTCGTACTAGTAACACTGGCCATGCCAGCAGGACTATCAACATGGAAGCTGTTCAGAGAGAACTGGAACTGACGCGCTTATTTCTTTGTTGCAGGGCACTTACTAGGCTCTCCAGACGTTTTGCCACGATAGATGCAAACCTCCTCTCCCCTGCCAGCTCAGAGATAAGGAAGACATACTCTGGAGCAGAAACCTGATTCGAGCGGTGCGTTCGACCTACAGAGATATGAGTAAAGAAGGGAGTGAAAGGCGAGGTCAGTACAGCCTACCTGATATGGGAGAAGCAGCTGAGCTCCAAATGAGAGCAGATGAGAGCACCAAACCAACTATCCATGTCATGCTGGTTTTCAAAGGAGATCTCTCTTTGGGGTGAAAGGACAGAGGTGCAGTTGCATTCATCACCTCAGTGATGCTAAGACCATGTCAGAGTTGAGTTTTTAGCCCTGGCCTCTGGCAAGGAGGACTGGCTCCCCCATTTTGAGCTAAGATGTGCATTATTTCTTTATGCTCACATGGGAATTGACCCTCCCCATCTCTAGAGGTTCTCCAGGACGGAACAGAAATCCTCAGGCACCACCAGGCATGTTTCATGAGGAGGAACTCTTGCTCACATGTATGGGAAGGCTTCCCCCTTTCCACATTGCAAATCGTTCCTGAAGCCAACATGAACCTTCTCGATAAGATAAGTCCATCACAGCTGCCTTGTGTCTGGATTTCTGTCCTGGTAAAACATGTGAGCACTGTGCTCTGAAAGCTGCCATCTCAAAAAACTCAGTATGTGTGCCCCTGGCTGCAGCCTGGTTCAGGAGGCCAGGCTAAACAAACACCCCAGGCCCTGCCTGGTTCGGGTGGCCATACGTGCTTCTCATTGGCAGGGCTGCCCAAGGCTGCAGGAAGGGGGCAGTGACCAAGAACACTCAATCCTCACCAAACTGCTGTATGGCCCGGTCTGCACTCCAGGGCAATTCCAGTGTCATGTGGACCCGCCGCTTCCGGTTTTTCACCCGTCTGTCCGCTTGGAGAGAGATACCTGAGCTAGAGGCCTCGGAGATTATTGCTACGAGCTGAGAGAGAGAAACACCACCAGTGAGAAGGGAGAATCAGGTTCCCGGCCATCTGCAAAAACAGCTACAAGAAACAGCCCAAGGCACAAAGGTAGCCCCAGATCATAGAAGGGACCTAGGCCTTCTTATTGCTTGCCAGCAGGGCAAATAGAAAGCTGCGGTGCCTTGTTGGCCTCTGGCCTAAGGCTGGTAAGGCAAAAGCATACAAGACATCTGCCCTTTCCTCCTCTTGTCAATGTACTTGCTCCCATGCAGACGTCTGGAGGTTCTTCTGGCTCAAACCTCACTCACCTTTTCCCCGTTCATAAAACGCTCCTTCTCCTTCAGATTGACGTGGTCTATAGAAAGGCCTTGTTCTGCACGTGACTCGAACATGACAGAGCCGTCCGGTCTGCATACTACCCGGCCCTTACGCCCAGTCATCTGCACATGCCACACAGAAGAGAGAGAGGCTGTTAGCAGAGGGGAGAGACCTGCACGGTGTGGCATCTCGGGTGAAACAGTGTTTAGGAAGTCAACTCTAAACAGCTTTTTCAGGTTGCAAGGAATGAGAGGAAACTCTCTTTCAGCTACAGCTCCCTTCACTGGCCCCTTTTCCTGTCACCCACTGCCAGTGAAATATACTCTTGATTGTGGGGAATACCTCTGCCACGTGCTCCGGGCCCCCAAAGTGATTGATCAGTTCATCGAGGGTATTGAGAGGTAGCTCTTTTCCCAGTGCTTTTACTTTTGCTAGGAGATCCTGTTTCATCTTTTCCACATGTTCTAGTTCTCTCAGGCCATGCATCTCTTTTTGGGAAGGCAGCAAGTGAAAATTGCCTGCAATATAAAATACAAAAGCTCAGAATCACCTGGTGATTGAAAATCAGAAGAGCTAAAAGAAATTAGAAGTTGGTCCCAAAGGGCTTCTGGGGGCACTATCTGATGAGCAGGTGAATCTTTGCAGTAAAAGCTGCTGCAGTAAATCTGTGCTTCCACTTTTTTTCTATGGGGGGGGGGGAAGTAGTGAGCAGGCTAGCTTCTTTTGGCACACTGATGTGAGCAAGTTAATGTGAATTAACCTCACAAGGCCAAGCGTGACCATCACAGGATAAAATCTAGCCAAGATTGTAAGGCTACCCCAAACACAAAAGGAGCTTCGACATCCCCAAACACACTAAAAAAGATCTCCTCACAGCAGCTTGACTCTGCAGTCCCCTTAGCCAGACCCCACAAGGGTTATATCTAATCTATAGCTGTCTACACTTGCAGGGTACTGGAGTGGGTGGTTTCCTCCATCAGCATTCCTGTGCACCCTGTACCATGAATGAAGTGACTCCTCCCAGCAAGGAAGGAGCTACCCCTCTGCTGCTGCCCTGCTTACTTGTGTTCTCAGCTGCAAAGCCGTTGTAGGTGGGCTCAACGAAGATGACATCATCTGTCTCAAACACGGACTCTGGGGAGGAGTTGAAGTCACTGTCGAGCCCCATGTCGGAGTCAGTGCTGCTGTCATCACTGATCTTGATCACACCGGCAGGGTCACATACACCCTTCAGAGCCTTGGTGCAGCGGCCCTTCTGCTTCCCTGCAAGGGGGAGTGAGTGGTGTCATGAGGGGGTCCCCAGCCTTGTGTATCAACACAGAAGAGCAAGTGCCAGCTCAGAAAGAAGAAAAGAAATCACAAAACAGCTGAGACTGCCTCGAATGAAAGGCTAACCTTAGAGAGACAGAGCCTTTTGGGCAGGGGTAGACAGATAGGAAGAGGGGGGGGAGGAGGAAGGGAAAGAGAAAGAGAGAGGGAGAGAAAGAAAGAAAGGAAGAGAGAGAAAGGAAGAACAAGGCAGTCTTTATGAGGGTTGAAGCTAGTTGCACACATCAGGACAAACTCACAGCCAGCTTTAAGCAGTGTTAGCTCCACAGGGGAAGGAGTCCGCAGGTCTGACTGCCCTCTGAGGCACTTGTAGGCAAAGGGAAGGTGTCAGTGTTTTGGTGCTTGCAGCTGGGATGTTGTTTACTTCCAAGCACAGTTAAGACATGCCACCACCACGTGAGAGGGTTCATAGACCAGTCTGCATGAGCTGCTCTGCAGCAGCAACCTGTCAGGACAACCTCCACAATCTGTCTGAGCCGCTGTCTCATCCCCTCTTCCACCTTTCCTCCACCCCACTAGAGGAGAAATCCCAAAACTGTTCTTACCTGCAGCCACAGCCAACGATTCGGCAGGGAAGTGATTTTTTCCCAGGACTTTTGCCATGCTATAGGTAAGGTGGTAGTAGAGAAACCCCACTTTGCTGCAAGAGGGCTTCAAATGCGCAGCAGAGACTCTTGTGCAATCTGCCCACCAGTTTAGGTAAGGAAGCAGCTAAGGGAAAGGGGCACAGCTACTGGGCAAGTGGTGAAGGCTAGGAACTACGCTGGTGACAGGGAAGTGGGTTAGAGGGAGGAAGGAGGGAATGACCTAGAGAGCTGCCCTCCTCCAGATGAGACGACAGTGATGGGGGATGTGAGGGAGGGCAAACTGAAACCAGGGCAGAGTAGCAAAAAGCATGAAGTGGGGAAAAGGGAAAAAGGAAAAGAAAAAGCTGAGTTGCTGGGGTGAAGCAGCAAGGTAGGAGGTCAGATGCTGGGCAGCAGTGTGCTCTTACGTTTTCTTTTAATGCCAGTTCCTTTTTCTCTCTTTCTTTTGGTTGAAGGAAAGTGCTTCTGAATTAGTGATAGAAAGACGCCTCTGAAAGTAAGATGCAAAATTTATTCTAGCTACCAGGAACAGGAACATCTGCTGGTTATCATGTAGCAATGTGTATTTGAGATAGCAATATATTTCATGAAAGAGGGGCAAATCCAGCACCACAACTAGCAGCACATGATCAATCAGCTACTGGTACGGCTCAGCTCTCCAAAACTGCAGCAAATCAAACCGAGTTTGTTTCACCAAAGGGTTCTGCTGGCAGACCTGAAAGTTACCCAAGGGAACATGGCTTGCTCCAGCAGAATCCCAGCCTTGAAACGGGCAAGCTGAGTGAAGACCATGTATGTAACGCTGGGAAACGCTCCCTGCTGTAGCCTCCCTGCTAATGGGGGGAGCAGGGCCATTCCAGGGAGATACTGCAACAAAAGCAGAGCATATCCTGGGCACTGTGCTGCCATGTGACATGCCAAAGTTGCAAGACCTTTATATAGCAACCAAGAAGGAGTTTTAAACTGGACACACTACACTGGGAAGCTGTTACATCACCACTGAAAAATCCAGTAAGTCCCAGTGTTCCAGCCCCTCTCCATGCTCTGTGGCCTGATGCTTTGCCTTGCAACTCACAGCAGAGACCAGGTGTCAGGCTCTCTAATAAATGTGCTTCACTAAGCCCTTTGATTAACTGGACGTGGGTCTACTTGCCCATGACATAGAGAAAAGTGACAAAATATGGGATACGTAGTGGATTCAAGTGAATGGAAAAATCAGAAGAGATGGAAATCAAACAAATGCTTCCGTGGGCTGTTCTGCAAACAAAAGAGCAAATGCTTAAATGCTGACTGTGCTGGATGGGGCTGAACCCCCAGTGCGATGAGAAGGCAGTGCTGAATGAGCTCTGGTTGAAAAAAAAATGTTGAAAGCAACAGCTGAGAGGTATGGACATGATAACTCACCCATGTGAGAAAGAGGGATGTGTGGGAACCAGGGAGGGGACTCTAAGACCCTTGATGTGAGGGACAGCACCACTCCCTGGAAGGGCAGAGCGCTGGGCTGACTAATAAGTACTTGTGGTTCCATGGCTCCAGAAAGGGCCCTTTCGTCCTCTGTGCTGGGGTGGCTCTGGGCACAGAACGCAAAAAGTCACTCTCAGCTCTGGAGCTTCCCTGCCATGAGACCTTGCTCATTTTCCCAGTACTTGTACTCCCCCATCTTCCCTGCAAACAGAAGGTTGGGCTTGCATTCACTCACTGAACAATCAGCTTATTTTTAACTCCGTTTCTCGGCCTCTCTTAAACAACTGCTTCTTCCCAGCACGCTCCGCATGAGAAATCCCCTGAAGTGCTGTAAAACCAGGATGCTGTGACTAAAGGCTCAGCATATGCCAGAAGACACCCAGTGTCACCTGGCTAATGCTGCTGAGCAAGTAAGTTTAGCCTCTCAAACTGGGGACTGAGCAGAGCAGTGGGAGCGATCACCAACGGACTCACAAACTGAGTTCCCCTGAATTCTGTGATGCAGAAAGCAATTCAAGAGACCAAATCAATCCAAACAGTTGTTACACTTGCTCTGTGCACTGTCAGCAAATTGGTATTTGTTTTTCAAGAATGGACTGGAGACAGCAAAACGACACAGATCAACACAAAAATGCCCGAGAACATGGGGAGAACGCTTGGCCCAAACAGGACACATGCCATCTCTGGCATTTCTCATTGCTTTCACTCACATTAGAAGTCACTTCAAAAAGAAACAGTAACAGCCCCGCTGCCTGCAGGACACAGGAAACGCAACTCAACTGACTGTCCCAGGCTTTCATCACCTCTTGTACAGGAATAGCCACATTCATGGGACAGCGTGATATTCTGAAAGGTGCAGAAGTGAGCGGGAGCATAAGCCTCAATCTCTGCCAGAAAATTTACCATGAGTCCAACTGCTGGCTTCACTTTAGGTACAATCAATTCTGCCTTTAACTATGAATGAAGGCAACACAACCAGCATGCTACAGGATCTGGCAACTGAACAAACAAGTCCTGTCTCGTAGTCATGCTTAAAGCCAACACTGAAGAACCTAAACTCCTCGGACCGTTCCTTCCTCTCACTGTTCCAGCAACGCCTTCTCACATTATCATCTCAGCCTCTATCATTAAATAAGATTTCTCTGCTCATTTCTTCAGTGTCAAGGGCCATGTTTTCCAGGGTTAGACCCCCACAAACCACATCTGAGCTCACATTTCTAGCTCTTCTATACCTGCCATTTCCTTTCCAAATTAGAACCACAGGGGAGTTTAAAATCCAGGATCTAGTTTATAAAGCCACTTTTAGATAAATAGCGTCTCAAAGATCCAATAAAGCATCCTCTGTATTTACAGCTTGTTAAGGGTGAAGTGTTTTAAGGAACTGCATTTGCAGAACTGCAAATTATAAGTGGCTCTAGGGCAGGGCTTTCCCTAGCATGCCTCCAGCCTCCCAAGGGTCCCCTCAGCAAAAACAACACAGATTTCTAACTCACTCAGCAGCAGAGACGAAACAATTTAGATGCCCATCATTCTCATCCAGGACTTCTCTGGTGCGAGCCTCTCCAGTGGACTGCAGGCCGATGACGATACACTGCAGAGAAACACAAAGGACAGCACAGCAAGGTGTCAGTGAGGGCGTATCGCAGCTGGTGTCAGGGCAAACAGCCACAGGCTCTAGAGATTTTGTTTCATAGTTCCAGAGACATTTTCCTTGGACTCCCTCCAAAACACACGCTCGACCTGTAACAGGGCTCCTCACGAAGACCCATCTTTCCACATCCCGCATTGTACTTCTGCTCACACCACTGAGTGGATGACTACTTTCAGAAGCTAACCGATTTTGCTAGATATTACATCTGTCTGAATGTGGTTTGGAAGTTCTAGACAGAAACTGAGAGCCATGCTAGAGGTGAAAGACCTGGTACCTTTTGTAGCACAAACATGACCCAAAATACTATTTCAAATCGACTTGCTCATGCCTGTCGTACACAAACAAGGGGTAATGCCTCAGCAGATGACGTTGTGTTAACTCCCCAGTATAATTTACTGTCAATGTTCTCAGAAACCTAGAGACTGCATTTCGTTCTGGTTAACCTAGAAAGAGTTTCAGCCATATTTACAGACATTTGAAATTGTTTTCAAATCAGGCAGAATAATAATTAACTCCTTCTGGTTTCAGACTACAAAAATTTACTTCTAACATAAAACTGATGGCTGTTGCCATTTGCAGCTAGATTCTAATACCACACCTTATCTTTTGCCAGCTCCTCCTTGGCAAGCTCAACGAGTCGCCGGACTTTAGCAGCAATGCAGAGATACTTGAAGAAGCGCTGGTGGGCAGACCAGAACTGACCCCACAAGGACTTCCGAGACTCCAAGCCAATGCAGTCGGCTGCCTGCTGGAACACCATCAAGGCCTCTGCCCACTGAAGACAGTACCGAGAAAGGCACAGTTAGTATCTTGTTTTTCACTTTCATTACTGCTGTGCATGAAGTTATTAGAACAGTATGAGGTTTGATAATTCAATTTAACATCAGTTTTTCTGCTGCTGTGTTAGTCTAAACAAACAAGTCTGGTCATCCTCTCCTTTCTACACTAGCACAAGTTGCAAGATTTGGTTTCCAAACATGGAACTTTTAAATAGAGGCAAAAAAACATACAAGATGAATTTTTTAATGTAAGCTGAGCACGTGTACCATTTTTTTTCCCTTTCTTTCTTATAAATAAACTAAGTGTGTGGTCATGGTCGTGCTTAGGGTCCTCAAATCCTCCCACATAACAAGTGGCAATGCCCAAAGCATGACTAAACATTGGTCTCCCTATTGCAGCGGGGCCAGCTCACCAGCTTTGCTGCTTTATCGTAGACAATCTTGTACTGCTGATCCAGCGGGATCTCCTCTATTCTGAAGGTCACTCCAGTGAAGCTGAGCTGCCTGGCAATATACATTCCACTGACCTTCATGTCCATTGCCACGATCTCCATTGCACCAACTCCCCTGGGAGAGGAAGACAGACAGACAGTTTGCTCTGAAACACTTTTCCCCTGCACAAGGGCAGCACCAAGTAGGTGCATCTGCAGAACAAGAACCTCTCCTGGTGGCTCAAGCTGTCCTCAGACATGCACGTGACAGGCATCACACCCATTTCCCAAACGGAAAAATGACGCTTCCAATCTTGTTGCAGTCTGACTTCCTCTAGAAACTTAGAGCACAGTGCCCAGCTATGAAACCCAGTGAGCTGCGCTGCTCTTCTCACTGCTTCAGTCCAGTAGAAGGACTGAGTAACAAAAAGGCTTTGCCCTTCCTCTGAAAACATCCTAGCTGTCTCTCCTGCTGTTTAAAGGCAGCCACTGGACAGGTACAAAGCGTTTAGCCATGAGACTGGTAGGATGGTGTATTTTTTTTTTAATTATATTTATTTATTTATTTTTAGGTGCAAACAGGATTCCTCCAAGGAGATACCAGGCAGAGACCAACAGGTCAAGGCCAGCACTTCTCTCCCTGGGCCAGACAAAGCCTGCCACAAAATATAAGCCAGGTGGAAAGGGAAGCCAGGCATAACCTACCTCTTTTCAATTGCATGCAGGAACTCATCAAACGCTCGGAAAGGGGTGCCCTCCCCCCAGATCCCCAGGCGGCTCATGTAAATCATGTTTTTTGGCTCAGAGGCACCTGTTTGAATACAATTCACTGTTAGAAAAAAGCAGTTGCAAACACTTTTGACTCAAGAAAAATGAACTCATCTTTTGTAAAGGATGGCCATTCACCACTGCGCCATAGAAGACCCAAGGGGCTTTCCAAGCACTGTCCTCTATGCACTAAATGGGCAAACATCATCATTACAGGTTAATCTGGAGAGAGATTAGTCTGTCTTACCAAAAAGTCACAAAAAAAGGCAGTGACAAGAGCTTGGGACAGGTCCTAGCCTCCTAGCTGCCTTTTAGCACTGTAGTACAATGTTCTGATGTCATTTATCTCTTCTTGCATGAAGATGTGCTCTCAGGGTATGTGATCACATCTCAAGGACATCCTTCAGACAGGATGGCAGATCACAGAGATGAAAAGCTTTTTTTTTTTTTTTTTAAATTTTTTTAAACACACGGTGCTCAGGCAATGCTATGGGATAAGCTTACCTGTGGCACTGGCATAAACAACCCTTGCTCGAGGCAGTTTGTTCTGAAGGTCCAGCACTGCTTTGCCCATTTTAGTGGAGTTAGCATTTTTGGCTTTGTGGCATTCATCAAATACAATCTAAAAGGGAAAGTTAGTTAAGGAGAAAGGATGTAATTTCTTCGTGAGGGTGGAAGAGATGGAAAACACAACCCAGCTTCCTCCAACCAATTGAGCCACCTGCCCCACTATCAACAAGATGGACTCGTTTCCCAAACTGCATGAAATCTATCATTTTTGCCTAGTCCTCTGCTTTTCAGAGCCTGAAGTCATTTCCCCCTCCCTCGTCCCTTCACCACCAAGGTATGTCTTGCTGCCCCAAGAACAAGTCTGCCATAATGCTGAGGGAGAAAAATGCTGAAAAAGTTAATCACAGCTCCATTCTTCCTCTCCTCCCTTTAACACTGCAGCCTCTGGAGGACAACAGAGGAATGTGGGAGGAATCACTGCTTATAGCACTTAAACATCCACCACAGGCATCAAGCTGCCCAGTACAGCTGTTCCCAGTGACCTCATACGGCCCCAGCTCTTTGTCCCTTGGCAAAGTAGAATTACAAGCATGCAATTCCTCTCCCTCTCCTTTTTCTTTTTTAAGGATACAACTCCATCAAAATTTTCCCTGCACCAGTCCAAAATCTGCTTTAAGCGTGTCCTGTGCTGTCCGCCTGCTTGGCTTTCACCAATCAGAGCAGAATAAGTGGCAAAGAGGACTCCTTCTGAGGTAGCTGTGTCACCATATTTAATCTGCACAAAAAGGAAGAACAAGAACACACACGCTCATGACGCTTGTCCGCAGTACGCCCCACCCATCCTTCTCCCACAATCAATACAGCTGATTCTGCTGAGACTTTACAGGACGCATGCTCCTGCCTTCAACAAGAAAAGTCAAACTGAGACTACAACAGACAAAAGGCTGTTGGTGGCTGACGTCTTTAGCACATCTATTTGGCATCGAGATATGGTGATGACAGGGACTTTATATGCCTGGATAAGTTCCTCTAGCCAATGTGTCAGCACATCTTGATGCATGTAGTGAAATGTGGAGACCACACTATGACTTCAATTTTCTGGCCACCTGAAACCACTTATCTTTTTAAATAATAGCTTAGAATGTTTAATTATTCTGAATCCCTCCCATCTGTTTTAATTATTTTAACAAAAAAATATTCTCTTTGGCCAGGTGCGATTACTGCTTATCTTACTGTCATGGGTATCACCTATAACAAAACTAAATGTAGGAAGAAAAAAAAACATAGCCTTAATCTGAAGAAAGTTTTATTTAAAGCACTTTTGTTCTGAAAACAAACATCTCTTTCAGTCTCTTAATGGACTGCATTCAGGGCTCTTGAGCACATGCGGTTTCCATTGACTCAGTAAGAGCTGGTTGCTCAATACCATTAAAAACCAGGGAAGAGTGTTGCAGTGTGGCAAACAAGCCAGCTGACAGATTGGGCAAAAGGCTAAAGAACAGGTTATGAAGAGACCTGTGAATAACCACACCACCACCACTGGCAGGTTTTTTTTGAAAAATACTTCATTCTAATGCTTCATCACTGATAACCAGAAGTCTGAACATGCTCTGATTGATTCACTCAGCTGGATGGAAGGGCCCATGTGTTTAGCCATGACCCTGTGCATTTGGAATCTCCTGCCAGGCATCAACCTGTGCATCTGTAAGTGCTCCCTTCACTGGCACGTTCTGAAAAGGGGTTCCATGCAACCAGCGCTGGAAAATGTTAGCCCACGAGAGTACAGCATGGCCATGTCTAACAGGTGCTGTTCCCTCCACAGCACTCTTCAGAAATGGTGAAAAAGATTCAAGTCCTACTGAGCTTTGCACTGGTACGGAGACACTTCTCACTTTCCCTGCAGGAAGCAGCTCTGTACTTGCAGTGCTCAGAGAGCGCATAAAAATAGCAAGAGTCCAGAGTGGGAAGAGCATGCTGAGAGAAGGGAACAGCAAACAACTTGCTGTCTGCTACTGACTGTGCCATCAACCACACGCAAAGGCAGCAGTGACTGCTGCATTACACGCCAAGGCAGATCCATCTAAGTGCCACTGCGGGCTGGTTTTCCAGAACACCATTACAACTTCTCTCCCCTACCTTATTCAAAGCATGCACAGGAATGTGGGATGCTTCAATATCCTTCAGGTCTCTCTCAGCATCATACTTAAGATCATTGGAGACGCTGAACCTGAAAAGCAAGATGTGGGCCTGGTTAATTGCTGAGGAAACAGTCAGGGCATGCACAGTGATTAATAGCTCTGACTAAAGCAACAGTAGGTGTACAAAACCGTCACATTTCCAACTGCCCACACACCTCAATGTAAGATCCTACACAGACAGCAGCCTCCAGTCTTCCACAGCACTGCCACTTATGACAAGTTGTGCCTATTCTGCACCCTCTAGGGGCTCAAGTCTGTACCCAGGAAGTCCATGAATACCCCTCCACTGACTTCAAAGAGAGCAGGAGTAGGCTTGACATTGTGCTCCTAGTAGTACATGATTTGCCATTTCATAGTGATTCATTCTCCCATCACCCCTTCAGGGGAAATATTCCCATTTCACAGACAGTAAAGAGGCACAAAGAGGTGGAAACAACTTATCCAAGGCCACAGCGTGAGTCAACTATAAAGCCAACATCAGCACTAAGGAATTCCTTACTCCCAAATTCAAACCAACTCCAAGGTCTTACGGGAACAGAGGAAAAAGCTTACCACAGAGCTTTTTTCCTCCCTTTAAGGTAATTTTCAAAGATGATCCCGGCAACTGTCCTGCCCTTTCCAACTCCAGCACCATCTCCAATGAGGAACCCCGCTCGCTGCCCATTGGGTAATAAAACTTCATGTTGCTGCAAAATCAAAAGCAGAGTTGGAAATTAAAATAGATTTGGCTTTTGCTAACAGCTTTCATAAGAGTTTATGAGAACACCACTTAACCTTCTCACATATCCCATGGATGCAAGTGCGTTTCCTGCTCAAATAAACAAAGGCAGGAATGGTCAAGTGTCATGGTCAAGCTCACAAATGACAGCTCATGGTAAAGGTCCCCATGCCTCTGGCTTCAGAAATGCAAAGCACTCCCATCTCCAGCAGAAGTCAAGGGTCCTTGCATCTTTGGGAAACAGACCCCACAGAGACAAATTCCCAGTCTCCAGCTTCAAATAATCCTCCTTTCAAAAGGCATTTAACATGGCACATGTTAAATGTTTCCAAAGGTGATTCTTCTATATTACAGGCTATTTTGAAACACATTTGAATATCTGTCCATAAGAAAGGCAATTTATTTCTAGGGTAAGACATGCAAGCCAGGCAAGGTGGAGCCACATACCTGGCAGGCATAAATGATTGCTTCCAGCTGTAGTGCAGAGAGTGACCCTTTGTCAGCAATGGAGCGTGGAAGGGAAAGCTCGTAGGTGATATCGGGTGGGGGGACGCTGGATAGAGTGCTCGTTTCAACCACAAGGTCAGGGTGGTGTTTCCCAATCTTGGCTATGATGACAACACAGAAAACAGATAATTCAAGTTCTTCAGTTCTACCAAGCACCTTAAAAAGGACTCCAGGCTCTACATTAACATTCTGTACCTCTCTGCTCAGGAACAAGTCATGTCTTCCCCAAAAGGAAGAAAATAGAAAAACGTTCTGCTAAATTAGGGTAACATCAACAAAGGATGCACATATTGGCGTGCAAAGTTTTTCTACAAAATCACAAGCTTGGGATGTGATAGGGCAAACACCACACACTGCTTGCAGGAAAAGGAGGTAATAGTGAATTAGGTTGGCACACAATGGAGTTAACAGCACCTCTCATACCCATGTGATGGCAAGACACTCACACTTTGAAGGTATATATTCTGCATATGTCTCCGTTTGCCCCAACTCTTCAGTTTCTTCCTCCTCACCTTCATCCTCCTCCTCTGCAGGAGCCTGAGACTGAAAAGAAACAGCATTGACAAAACAATGTTCACACTGAGTTACAGAGACATGCAGTCTTACACAGTGACAGAAACTATCATTTAAATGATCCCAGCACAAATTCATGAACCTTGCAAATACAATTCATCTAATTTATAGACTACAGCAACATAAGGAATATCATCTGTGGGAACCCACCCCTATAGCCCAACAAGTGCATTAAGAGCTACTTTTAACACCTGGTCCATACTGAATTAGGAAATGATGTTTACAACATTTTTCAGATGGGTTGTAGGCTAGCATGAATTCCACCCAGCTGTTCTCTAATCTGACCCACAATTAAGGGATCTAGACCAGCTTTAAACTCAGCACAGTACTCGGCAGCATAAAGCAAAGTCACGTAATTCCAGGAAAAGAACAGCCTCTATCGACTCTGCTGATTTAGCAGTAAAGAAAGCACAGATCATTCCTTAACACAGTGAAACTACATCAAGGGAAATATAAGACACTTCTGGGAAAGGGCAGTGACTCGTAAAACATCTGGCTGATTTTCTTGTCTTACCCTCCCTGAAGAGAAAAATGGTTAGAATCACTTTTTCTGTGGCATTACCAAGTTAAGAACCTTGTGCCTGATTCCACTGAAGCAGATCTTTCTCACCTGATAGCTTATGAGGAGTGGGGTGTTGGGGACAGCAGGGACATGGTCATTCAAACTGTTTAAGCCACTGAATGATCTGCTGGGAGAGAACAGCTGGAACAGAAAAGATGCAAGTAAGAAAACAACCGTAACACTCATCCCTCCAACTCCAACCCCAAAAGGTTAAAGCATGAAAACATGACAACAGCGAAGATTCTTGCACTCTGCGTTCAGATCTTACACTCTTAACATCACCAATGGGCTTTAATAGTTTCTGTTTGTGAAATGCAATGGAGCTTGTCAAGCCCTAGGGAATGATTCAGGAAACTAATAAATCTTGCAAACGCTCTCCATGCCTTCATCAACACAAACACGGAGGTTAACTGGCCAAGGTAAATACATTCCTGCAAGAAGTGAGAACATTCTGTGTGTGCCCATGTGTGCTTGATGAAAGCCTGCAAAGATACGTTGCCTTCCACAATGTGAACAAACTTGTGAGACAGATGTCTTTCTGCTAAAGTTAACAACCGCATAGCATTAAGAGGGGTCATCCCGAAACAACAAGTTTTGCTTTTAAACATGGCATCTTAGGCATAAGTACACCTTTTATACACCTTACATTAGCACTACTACATTATTGGTACAAATGTCGCCGCTTTCAAAGAACTCTTACAAGCCAGCAGTCCCTTTCAAGACCTGACCAGAGTTTATTATGGGAATAATGGATTTTCTCTGCACTAGGAACAATTATCCCAGTGACTGTTTTCTCATCTGCTCTGAAGGGAGCTCTACAGAAAACTGCCGTGCTGTTCTACAGAAGAGAGATCCTCATTTAAGACTTAAAAGGAGCAATGCAGATTCTCATAAAGGGATCACAAGTTTCATTCTGAACTGGTGAGTCCAACTGACAGCACGGGTTGGATTTGCTAACAGAAGAAAAATAGCATCATTTTGGGGGACAGAAGTGGAGACTCAGGTACAGCTGAGGAGATCCAAACAGGGGGAATGGGAAAGATGGAACAAAACTGCATCCAAGAAGACATCACTGAGAAATGACTGAGCATTAAACCAGAACACTGATATTTCACAATCTTCTTACAAACTGCCCTTAAGGCAACCATTTACTTAACACTTCAACAATTTGGTTTTTAACATCAAAAACGCTCTTCAGAATAATTATATAACTGCACCAGAGCACAGACTCTGGGTCAGCACTGATTAATAACTGTTCTGAGGATGAGGAGCACTACCGCTGCTTACCTCTTAGTACAGAGACCGCCAAAGCCTGCACACTTTCAGCCACTTGGGTTCATCTCACACTTGCAGACAGACCATGACCTCTGCTTACTACAGAGACCAGCAACAAAGCACCAAACTATTCCAGGAACTCAAACCACACTGTGAGATCTACCAGGCCAGTGATAGGCAAATGCAGCAGTTATTGTGGTCTGCTGGGTCAGACTGCAGCATGGGTTAGCTGGATCTCTCTAGGAGCCAATTGCTATGTCAGAGTTAATTATTGCTTTAGTCTATCCAAACCACTATACCACAGCCAGTTATGAGCGCTCCCAAGACACTCCTCGCTGGGAAGGCACAATCGAGGAGATCCTTTGTCTGCCTCCACACAAACAAAATCACACTGGAATTTCCCGACAGCGAGCAAGGTCAAGCCAGCAGCTCATGGCATCCAAAGTAATCAGCAACTCCAAAAGCGGCACTACTTCAAGTTTATAGCCTGAGAAGACTGCCAGACTTTTTATAAAGAGACCCATGCTCCACAGGCAGAAGTGAAAGATGGGAAGTTCTTAAGCATAAACACTTTGATTATTTCCTTTTTTTAATTAAAAAAAAAAGAAGAAAAGAAAAAAAACACCCTCCATTACTGGAAGCCTGAGTCAGAATTACCAGAAGGAAGCTGGACGGAAGAGCTATTTTCAATGCCAACAAATCTGGAGAGCAGGTGAAACATCTCCACCTACAAATCTGAGCTCAATATAAAAGCTTCTTCTTAGGCAAGAGAAAGACCCAGACCCTGCTAGAATGGAAAGACACACTTGTCTCAGGTCTAGCAGTGGAAAGTTAATGTAGGTCTGTCTTTGCATCGTGTCATCTTCGAAACATAAATCCCTGCTATCCCAATTCAGCTACATGGCTTTTTGCACACAGCTTTTCACCTCAGGTATCAAAAAGGAAGTGAGAGAAGCCTTGGTTGTTTGGAGCATTTAAAATTAACCGCACAGTCGAGAATATGCTGTGAGGACTGCGACCAGGAGCTTTACTGGCTGATATACCATCTTGTTCCAGATTGAACTCATACAATTTCTTCCTTTCCCTATTCTTGTTCACCTCTCAATTTGATCTTCTCCTTAGTCTCTGCTACCTATCCAAAAGCATCAACGTTTAAGACACACACCATACACGAGAACACAGGGATGTAAGCAGGAGAAAGACTCTCATTCAGTAAAGCAGCTGACACAATTGCACAATCAGAGACTTGATGCTATTCCATTTTTTTCCTCCTTGCATTATTCTCCCTTTTGCTATGCACGGTCTCGCCGTGACTTCACTGGCAAAGGAAAGAGTCACATTTGACTGACAAATAAACCCTTCTCTGCGCAAATATAATTCCTATGTATTGAGTTGGGAGAAGGGTGCTCACTTTTAAGAAGTGCTGTGAATGAGTTAGACTTAATAAAACATATCAGCAGGTCACAAAAATTCTAGCTACAGGCTTCAGAGGCAGGGCTTTGCTTCCCTGATCTAAAAATGCTGTAAACTCTCGTGAGATGGTTGTGAGAAAACATAATGGATTTCATGAACTATTTTTAAAAGGCATTTCACAACTTCATGACAAATTATGCAACTATGTTTTGTCTGCTAACTCCTGAAAATATTTAACTGTATAGTAGTTCTTCCCTCTTTGTCTATTCCTGATATGATAAAATAGATCCAACATTTTGTATACATCTTCCTCTTTTATTGATAACAGCTCTCACAGCACGGGCATGTGAAGTTCGCTCTGAGTCTTGCCATTTCCCCCTCAATCACAAACACTTCACTTAGAGCTACAACATTTGGCATTTGAGATAAAGAGTTGCTTACTGAACTTAAAAAATTTTCAACAGTGCTCAGTCTAACCGTGAAGCTTTTCTGCAATTCTTCTCTGTCCTCCTTTGAGTAAATACATTTCCCCAATGGTAGTAATAGCTGATAGGAAAAAAAGGGTAAGGCTAAAATAAGGATACAGCCTTTTCCATAATATATCTTTAAATTGCAGAACTCACCACCACATGACAGAAGGTAGTTCATAAAGTTTTTAAAGAGGATTACATATAACAAACAATCCTATAGTTAAATCAATGAACAGAAAACATCAACCCTCATGTTTAAAGCATATATCAGCCCCCAAGTAACAGAGGGCAGGAAGAAAATTCCCTGTTAGGTTATTTCAGAATGAGCTCCCACCTTTTTACCCGAGTCTGAAGCACCCACCTAAGGGATGAGATCCTAGACCAGAAGGGCACATAAGGCAGTTTTTGTACCTGGAATCTATATGTGGGCCTCACATGCAGGATGCATCGGACTTCGTTTATGAGATGTCCCACTTACCAGAACCATCTAGAGACTGCTGCTTCTGCTTCACGAGTCTCTGAAACTGAAATTCTGTCTCAGGAAATTAAATACTGTCCTGACAATAAAGTTCAAGGACATTCATTGTTCCAGGCTAAAAAGCTGACTAAACAGCTACAACTGATTAGAAGTACTGTCTCAAAACAGATTACGACTGCATACACCTGGGTTACACATGATGGGAAGTTCATTTTCATAGCGTTGCCTAGTAACTGCTCCAGCTACCCAAAAGCAAAAATTCCTGCAATTTCATTCAAAATTATGGTGGCATAACTCTGTGGGGAGGGACAGGTAAAGATTATCTAAATTGCTTGTATACTACTGCAAGGCATCAGCAGAGTCCCAGTCCTGTGCTGATACGTCCTGAATGTCACGGTAAGGAACCTTTTACTTGGGCACTGCCCCAAGATTTTGCAACAGATCGCTTGTTTGCCTCCTTTAACAAAGAAATCTGCATACTTAAAATTCAGCTAAAATTAATGCCAATCATGAGTCAAATCTGCCAATCCCTTTACCTAGTCTGCTGCAAGTTACCACCCCACCTGTAAAAATGAAACTGAAATCTCCTGTCTAACCAGCACACTTTGTCAGGAAACGTTCAGCTCAGTTAAAAAAAAAATCTGTATTCAGAAAACAAAGATAAGACAACATTTAAAATAGCTAGTGATTCTTTCAAAAGGAAGTCGTTTATAAATGGAATGCCAAGGAGCTAACTGGCCTTATCTGAACCTAAGCGGTGAGAAGGACAAGGAGGGGCAGGGGGTGATTTCCAGGAGCTGACAGGAGGACGGGAGGAAGAGCGGGCAGTCAGAATGGAGATGGGGAGGCAGCTGCTCTGCTATGGTCAAATCACATACATGACATTACTTGTTTCTCACTTGCATTCTTTATGCTGGATTTAGAACAGCTTTTCGATGCAAGTCTTTGCTGTAAATTGCACAGATACAAAACTACAAGCTTGTTCAGGCATCAAGTATCTCGAGCAGAGTTCACATGTTTAGAAACAGTTCACTAAGGAACTTCATTTTTGTAGTGATTTAGGCTATTACATTAAAAAAAAAAAAAAAAGAAGGGAGAATAGGAGAAATAAGGTATATGCCTTCCACGTCCTGGGGGATGTATCTATTTTCCACCTTTTTAAATTGTCCAGTTTACAAGCCTGTGATCTCTTCAGCTATTTCTTTGGTTCAAAAAGCTCAGTTGTCTCTTCCCCATAACTCTCTCAAACTGCATGGTCAAACTGGTCCAAAGTTACCAGACTACATATGGATTGCTTATGCAGTCCTCATTGCCAGCATAATGGTGTGGCCCTTGATCTCTTAACACATTTATCCACGGGAAGGAGGGCAGTGGTATTCTCTGTCTCCATTTACAGATGCACTGAGGGCCAGGCAGACCCTGTCAAGGTCTGTAAAGGTGATCGTGTCTCACTGATTTCAACAAGAGCTCAGCTGTCTGATTTGAGGTCCTGCATCATCATGACTGGCCTAAAATCTCATAGGAAGTCTAAGGCAGACATGAACTTTGATTTCCCAAGTCCCAGGCCAGGACACTAGTCACCAAACCATACTCCTTCAATACTCAACCTGTCACTAAGCCACACAACATATCGTTGCGAAGCAGAAATGCTGCCAAGTCTTTTGATTTCCAAGCCGTGACAAACGGCCAGCTTTCATCATGGAAACTCAGAGTCTGACACGTTACTAACAGCAAAATGCAGCCTCTAAAAGCATGACAGAGCCTCATAATACAATAGTAACACAAATGCAGACATACTAGGTTGCCTTCCAGACCATTCACAACGAATTAAAGCTATAATAAGATAAAGCCTACTGCATGGTTGGACATTTACTGTGATAGCAGAGAACTAGAGATTCAGCAGATATGTAGAACATTGACTCCACCAGGACCACAGCTGGCAGCTGCTAGTAGCGACTGATAACAGGTTGTGTAATAGTGAGTGAGCAGTCTCAACACATGAGGGAAAGCAGATGGCAGAAGGCTGGTAAAACTGCACAGAACCACATTCTGCTCTGGGACTTCCAGGAGATCACATGCTCAAGAAAACTCAGATATGTAAAAGTCTGCAGGGACTGGGACTCGCAAAGTAAACATACATGGCTAGTCTTATATTGAAACAGAGTTTGGTTTTTAGTCATTGTTACTAAAATATTTGCCATGAAGAAAAAACATGCAGTGGCTGCCACTAAAGACAATTAATGATTTAAGTCACTGTGTTCTTCCTGGAGTCCATCTCTGTAGGACAACCGAATTCCCTATAGCGGCCCACTCTGGGCCTGCTAGGGATACATCTTGCTTGTGATGCACCTACCTGCCACTGCTGTCAGGAGAATGAGCTAACGCTTGCATAACACTCTGAAAGAGTGTAAGTATCCCTTAGAGGATGTCCTGACACTCTCCTGATTCCAGGAGACTAAAACATGTGAAAATACTTCACCCTTCCCCTCCTCAAGCAAACTCGGTAATAGGGAAATAACATCACCATACTGCAACCTCACCCCTGTGAGGAGTTGGGTTGGTTTCTTAATTCCTTGATGAAAATACCATGGGATGAAGCCTGCAGTATTTCATGTCTGATGGGGAGGATGGAAGAGGAAGCAGCCTCTACCTCTATTTGGTTCTGCTGCGGCATGTTTACATCCCATAGCGTTGGCACGTGGTTCAGCCTATCGGCAGGCAAGAAGTCCTTAGGATCTGCGATGTCAGAGAGGGAATCCGCAGGGGATGAGAAGAGGGAGTTGTTGTTGGAGAGCTCATCGAGGTATGAAGAATCCTGAAATGGAAGAAATGTCCACAGTTAGAAGAGACAGCAAAGGAGAAGGCCAGAGAGCTCCTTTCTCGCACCTACTCACCCAGGAAGTTTTAACTGCACAGCTTTGTTAATTTCTAAGTTTTGTGGCATATGAAGGAACTCACAAATGAAGACTTGCTCTAAGCAGCAGCTGTTTTGAAATATCAGCTTCTTGACTTAGCAGGAAACCTTGAGCGGACAGAAGTGCTGGTGCATGTTCAAGACTAATTCAGACAGTGTGTATTTCCACGTATAGGTGAGTGGAAGAGAGAGGAACATTCAACAAAACATCAGTCATCTCAACTTTGGGTATGATTAAGACTGCTGAGCGGTGAAAAGTCTTCAGTCTATTACCCCAAAGACTCAGGTACTCTTATTCACCTACAAAAGCCTACAGAGTACTAGCTACTTCTGACTACCAACGAAGCTGTTTAATTGCAATTTTATAATTGCAAAAGCCTAGAGGCTTCAGACAAAATTTAAGTCTCCTCGTGCCAAAGTGCTGCACAAACACGACGCAAGGAGCAGGGGAAGAAGTGCTAGTGTCATCTCGGTTTGGTTCTAGATAAATCTTGGCAAATCTACCCATCCTTTTCCCAGTGGCATGCCTCGATCTGGACGGGAAGGGAATGCGTTTCAGTGACGAGGATCCATCTCTCTGTCCTTACTCATTTTGTGGTGCCTGTGCCTGGCTTACAATTGTTCTATTTTGTGCCAACCCAGTGATGACGCTGGCTCAAGTCATGCAGATTTTTGCTCACAAAGACCTTTCAATTCCCTCCCTACCTTGTTTGATTTCTCAGATTTCAGGTAGCAGGAACTGATAGCCAAAAAGCACTTCTTAAACCACCTCCTGACAGCCTGGCACAGAACAAACATTGCACCATTCCCTGACTCCACACACCATTTCAGTTCTTCTCTTTCTACAGGAAATTTCACTTTCAAACTGGCAGAAAAAGAGATTGTCTTCTGCTTATTGAAGAGCAATGTACTTCTAAATGCTAAGGTGCAGCACACAGCCCTTTGCTGGAAACCTGCTTCTGTCCCAGAGGGATGTGCAGACAGACCAACAGGTCTTTCATCTTGCCGCAAAGAATTCTGCCAACACAAACCAGTTTTGTGTTTTTTTCCATAAGGGTTAAGTTTGCAACACATGGCCAACTCAAGTTCTCCGTTAGGACAGATAACTAAATGAGTGTGACAATACCACAACATGGCTGCCAGCAGAGCCGCAGTGTCTGATATGAGGAGAAATCACTGTTCATTTCCAGTTAAAGGCCAATTTTCTACTACAGAGCAGGAAAACAGCCAAAGATTTTAAAAGTCATTTAGCCCTGCCTGACATAAAAATCATGAACAGCTGAGCCTGCTTGTGTTATTCCTAAGGGCTTCTGGCCAAGAGTTGGGTCAGACCCTCTCCTGACTGCTATTAAAAGTTAGATTTTTGCAGTGTTTAAAGCCATCAGGACATGTTCCTTTCACCCTCTTCCCAGATGATGTCTTCTTTGGCACCTGAGAAGACAGTAGCTACTCTAAAGTCGTAGGTGCAGGAGCTGGCAGTTGTGCAAGAGCACTGATACACCAAGCTCAAGGCAAGCAGTAAAAGAGATGGCAGGAATGATAATGTAAACCTCATATTTTTGAAACATTGACTGGGGGAACCCAAAGACTCAAGGAGAAGGGGCTGTTTGTTATACTGTGCTATCAGAGTGGTACTGCTACAGGAGGCACCCTCCTGCCCGCAACAAGTACTGAGTTAGTGCGCGATTCTGCTGTCAGCCTTCAGCCCAACAACAGAAGTGCAGAGGTTCCTGTCCAGCTCTCACTCTTGATATTTCTGTGGCTATTTTAGGGTTACCCAGGAACCAGGGCTTTTCAGAGACTGAAGTAGGCATCTAGATTTACCATCTTAGAATTAAGTGGTCTATGGAAATAGGGTTCTGTTTCATACTCTAGAAGCTAGGGAGAAAACATTTGGGTAAATATCACAATTCTTGGCCGGGTAAGAGCCTTGTATATCCTGCAGGAATCTGCCTGTCTGCAAGGGCTCACATAGGACTGCTGAGGCAGTCAGCTCTGCTCAGATGAGAAGGGGAGTCAGCTGAGCCAGGCCAGATACGGCTGCAAGCCCACATTCTTCCCTATGCTATCTTCCCCCAAGAGCAAGAGGCCAGATTCATGAACTTGAGTCGCATCTCCCCAGCTGCTGATCTAGAGTACTGTACACATGTCAGATTCAAGCTAAAATTGCTCACGCTATTGAGATTTTTTTCCATTTACTCCCATCTCTCAAGGTCTGCAGCCTCTCTGAACCTTCCAGTCCTCTGCAGAGGTGCTTGCTGAATACTTTGACTCACTGTGCTGCCAAACCAAGCCATCATCTCCCCTCTCACCACTCTTCTGCTTTCTCCTCTTTACTCATGTTCCCAAGAACAACCACTGCAGGAGTCTAATGGCCTCTGGACCGTCACCACAGTCACCATAACCTACCCTCCTGTGCTAGCCACACCTCTCCAGACCCAACCAGGATATGGGCAAAGTGAAGAGCACTGGCATCTGGGCTTGCTGTGCCTTAGGAAAACAATTTAACAATTCTCTTACTACTACTCTTTCCTATTCCTATTTGTAGCAACTCTCCTGGCTACCCTCGGGCTCAAAGCTTGGGCACGCCTCAGGCTTGGTCATTTCACATAAATCACAAAACGGTCAGGTGGCAGGAAGAAAAGCAGACGTTTGCTCCCGATAAGCCTTCAGAACTCAGCTCACACACAGAAGTGTAAAAATGAGTTCACATTCATAACAGGCAATAGGAGACAAAATCAACATTATAATCATTGATTTTAAATTTAAGAGATGAAAGGCATTTATTAAAATCTGCATGCTGAGCGGAAAAGCATGTTTTTTCTCTCTTAAGAAAGGGCCACAGACAAGAAAGAGCTAAACAAAAAACCTCAGTAGCAAGGCAAATCCAGCTTTGTTCAGCCACAGGTTTTTGTTTTTTTCTTTTCATTCTGAAATGCCTTGTCAGATGGGGCTATTCAGCATTTAACTGACTACCTTTCATTTGAGGACTTCACAGTCCAGGGATGACTGCATTAGCGTCTCAAGAAGTCAGAAGGTGTCAGGTTCTAACTCTGTCTCATTGCTTAGCTGTGGCAAGCCACTTCTGCATGAGTTTTATTCACTTGCAATTACCGGTGAAAGAAGTCAGTTGAGGAGCAAATATCTGCAAACACACAGGCGCGGCAGCAAGAAGACCAGAGAGGAGATTAGAGCAGCCACTGTCCATTAGCATCTTGAAGAGAGCAAAGTGCCAGGTCGCAATAGCAGCGGGATGTGCTGAAAGCGCTGTACCATACCCCAGCAAGCTCCCTCTGCCTTCCTGACGTGAGCCCCTTCACCCCACTAATGAAGACTCCAGCTCCACCGCCTCCAACGTCCCCTCCCTCTGCTCGGTGCACTGGACTGAAATAGGAGGAGGAAATCAGCCTCAAAGTCAGAGGAAGGATAAATATTAGTCCTGGAAATGACTTCAGCTAGTTCATCCTCTTGCAGTATTACAAGGCATTAGTCGCAGACTTTCAAAGCATCCCATTTGTCTTACTTAATTACATTATTTAAAGAGCACTAAAACTAATAATATGCTAGATCCCTGCCCTGAAGAGCTTACAGTGCAACTTCTTTGCTTCATCTTTAGACTTCTTTAGATACAAAACGTAGCATAATTGCTTAATGCAAGGCCCTAGTGATAACTATAATCTGTGTCATCATAAGCCATGCTTTGACTAATTACTCCACTGTTTTTTATATGGTGCAAACAGGAGCAGCTATGTTAGTCTCCGGGGCTGGAGGGAAAGGAAGGATCATCACCTAAACTAACAGCTCCTGAAACAACAGAGCGGACACAAACACAACTCCCTTTCTCTATGGGCCCATGCCAGCTGTCACACCCATTGAACATTCCCCCACAAAGGGCTTTTTCATTTGATGAAAACACCACATTTAGTCAAAAGGTGTCAATCCCTCAACACACACATGGTTCTCGAAGCTGAAAACTAAATGACGACATTAAGGAGAGAACAGATGGGAACAGTGAAGGGTGAGGAGGTTGTAGATGCAGCAAACACTGGAAAGAGGAGCTGCCTGGACATATCTACAAAGCAACTTCCCCAATTTGGAAAGGGCTACTTCTGCTTTTGAAATGATTGGACGCGCTTGAGCAGCTGTACGGGGAAGTCACTCCAGAGAGATTACCCATTTCGTTCTTCAGGATTCAAAGTGAATTATTTTGTCCCTGTTTAAGACTGATGAACAGAAATTCAAGAAATTCCTCATTGGAAATAGGAGAATTTTACAATAATAGCACTTATTTTATGTTTCAGTGGAGAAATTGAAGTTGAAGAACAGAAGAAAGTTATCCCGTAAGGCAGGTCCTCTGTTTCAAATGCTATTCTGGATATGTACGACTTACTTCTGAAATTACACTGCGCACCCCCACCCCCCAACGTAGCATAGCCTCCAACCAAAATCTAGGCTGCAAATCCTATATGACCCCGGTACGAGGGCTTATCGGCAGCAGGCCGGGAGGTCTGCCTTGCCTCCCGTCACATCACTTCAGCCTGCGTCGTTAAACACTCCTCAGCCCCAGAGCAGAGAGCGTCTGGCTGAGGCGCCACGTTGAAGATCTCGGTCCTGAGCACTGTGTTTCACAGCACAGATTTTTCCCAGTTTCTCTTGTTACACTCGCAGGAGGACTGACACAAACAAACAGAGACTTTTAAGTCTGCACTTGTGTTCAGAGCTAACTGCCTGTGTGAGAGTATGAGATGGAAGTTTATAGAAGCATGTTATAAAATGGCTAAAGGGCAATTCTTTCTATTACGTGGTCACTCTGCTATAAAAATTTTACAAGGGGTCAACAGCCAGCCAAGGCAGAGACTACATAGCTGCTGGCTGTGGGTCTCGCCAGCATGTTCTTTTTTTACATTAAAGTTCAAATAAGATCAATATACTAGAATGGGGAATATTTTTTGATCTTTACATTGGAAGGTGCTCTAGTGTGTGACTTGATAAATCACTGATAGTAATCATTTGCTGGACTTTTAAACTGTGAAGACAAAGTAATCACCAATAGATGCTATTATGGCACACAATGTTTCGAACACTATCCCAAAAACAGAAGAGTTACCAAAGCCAAGAATTAACTCTTGGAAAAGATCAGAAAAAAAAAAAAATCAGAGCAGTAAAACCCAAATACTCATATCTCTTTCTTCCAACCACTAGAAACAGCTCAGCTTCTTTAGTCAAAACAAATTCTTTGTTAAAAATAATGAAAGAACAGGTGAAGTCTAAATACAGAAGGAGCATGCATCCTAAAAATATTTTCGGCCATGAAGCCATCAGTATAAACGGTTTGTTTGCTCACAATCCAGAACAATCTAGGCACAGAGGAAACAAATACTCTTTCTGCACAGCAGTTACTGGTTACTCTACTACACAGCACACACTTGATCGGGGCTTAAAAAAAGTATACAAACACAAATACACATAGATAAATATATGCATGCCAACAAATCTATAAAACCGGACGAGAAAAAATTTGTTTCTCAGCAATCACAGATTAAGCAAACTATGCTTTGGATAAGATAGAATCAAGAATGAGAAAATTAACAACTGCAATGTAAGCTGTCAATCATTAAAAGGAAATTTTCTAACCCCCAAAATCAAAGTCTTTCTATACGTGGGGCAATAAACTATGGCTGGCAAGCATTTCCTTTGCTTCTCTGTACATATATCGTTTAAAAATGAAACTCCTGAAAGCCATTACAACTAAAGAGATAGATCAATTCTCCACACAGCTCTTTCTCCCCTAAGTTCTAACCGACAGGAATAGCCTCCAAGTATCAGATATTTCAGCACAGTACAAATCACATCTTCAGAACACAAAATCTCTTCTCACTGTCTTGCATTAAAAGTTGTTGCCCTGAAAATTCTACTGCCATGGCAAAAATTAAAGGACGTACTAGCCCATGAGAGCGGCTGAAGCTGCCAGCCCTGCAGAAAGAACACAAACTAGCAATTCTAAGAAATAGAGGGGGGAAAAAAAAGGAAACAGCATTACCTTGTAGAGAGATGGGAACTTTAGCCAGAATTGCATCTGGGACATTTTAAAATAGCATTCAGTTTGCTGTGCGAAGAGCAGGACTCAGATGAAGCAGTAAGGTGAGTTCTTTCAATATATAATGGAGAAAGGTCTTCATTCATGACAGCGACAGCAGAAATGGCCAGAGAGAGCGCTCATCAAGGGTTTTTAAAAATTAACATTCAGAAGAAAGGAGTGAAAACGGGAGAAAAAAGGACAGCCATACAATGCGTCTGTCCTAAGCCTGTAAAATTTGCATATACTGTTTAGTCATGAAGGAGAGTGCTCTTACTTCCTCTAAGTACAAGGGCTGATTTTCAGGAAATGATGCCTGCTTGGTAAGTCAGTGAAATTACTGGCAATGCGATGAGAATTACTGTATGTGGTGTAATTCAACCACAGATACACTGTAAACAAAGCTGCGCTCCTCGGCAGCGCAGGCAGACTCGGGCCAGGAGCAGCCTGTGTAAGAACCTGGCTGCTCACTGCCCAGGACTTTGCTCCTTTCCTCCTTCCCCCATTTCAGTCCGAGAAAATGCTATCATTTTCTCCACAGCAACTTCTGCTTGGGGACTTGTGCAGGGTTTTCTTTTTTCTTTTTCCTCCTACATTGGTGATTTTAGGAGGTCAGATGAACTAATCAAACTGAAAGAGATTACAAAAAGTATTTAAAACTTTTCTCCCTCTTTTTTTTTTTTTTAAAGAGCCACATGTTTTCATCTTCAATATTTGCCCTACCCCAAATATTGTGATCAGAAAATAAAAAGGAGTAGCTTAATTCTTAATTTTCTATTCTGGATGATTCCTACTTTTCTGTGTCCAATAGAATTGCCTTCTTTTTCCAAAGGCTCTATTTTTTAACTTTATTTAACAGTTTTGGTAACAGAAATGAGCAAAATTTCTCATGTGGGGGAGTGGAGAAGAGAAAAAGGCAGTAAGAGGGGACACCTGAAAGGGACTCGTTAGGCTCTCCGTTAACCATCTCGGGCATTTGGGCCATCAGAGGAGGAACGGGAGAGAGGTGCTCACCCTGACCAGTTAGCCACAACCACGCGCACCCAGTGCCGCCCATACTGGGCCAGGAAGAGGCGTCCTGGCAGCAGATCGCCTCTCACCTCCTGCTCAGCACCTTTCCACGCAGACATGGCACTTCTCCAAACTGCAACGCAGCTTGTCACTGTTCTGCGTTAGAGCCAGAGCTTGGTGTCTGCCGTTGTGGCTATTGCAAGTGCTCTTGGGACCACGTGCCCAGAACTGCTGGGAAACCCCCATAGGCTTCTCAAAAAACAAAGAATTTAGGAGCAAGGAGCTACAGAAGACAGTAAAGTCTTTACAAGGCCTAAATGAGATGAGAGAAGCTTCTGAGTAGAAAGCAAGGAGCTTTCTAATGACACTGAGAATTAGGGGAAACCAACCAGAGGTGTTTTGCTTTGCTTACTTTACAACATCCTGCCTTTGGATGAGGAGGGAGCCAGTGTTTCAAGTCACAATGCATTGCCCTTAGAGGACAGTCCCCTACAAGACAAACACACTCAGTCCCAGGCCTGGAAAAATGCACATGCAGAACGCAAACCCAAGACAAGGGTTCACTGTTTCTAAGGAAAGCTGGGTCTGGTGCCTGGGCATACGACATAGCCCATCTGCGGCACAGGGCTTCCACAGGGATTATTGATAGCTCAGAATAACAAGGATCCAGGGTCCACCATGCAAAAAACTTAGCCTAGAAGACTTTTAGTCAATAAGTAAATAGGAAAAAAATGCTTTTCCCCAGACACTTTAAGACTACTTGAAGAGTAGATCCTCGTACCACACTCAGAGAAGCAGCAGTGCAGAAGGCTAAGAAATAGCAGCCTGAGCAGCTCTCACCCCACAACAAGTTATTTCACTTTTCTAACTAAAGAAAAAAAGCTGCGGATAGAGGCGTTTCATGAGTGCTGCTAAAGGAGATGCATTCTGCAGGAACTGTGGTGAAAATGAAGAGTTTGGTTTCTGTGGGCAGCTGGTTTGGGGTGGAGAAAGGCAGGAGGTTTTCACTGCTGCTTTTATCTGAATTTGATTGTATTTAATTATCTGGTAGTGCCCTGGAGCTTGGGATAGGTGCTTTAGTACGTTCGAAGTAAAGAGGCCAGATACATTTTTTTTAAACATCTTAATTATTGACTTGCTGGTGACTGACTCGCTGTCTGACCAAGCTTGCTTAAAACACCAACTCTTGCCTAAGACTACCAAGATCTTGCTATTTATACAACCTTTAAAAAGCAGGTGGCTTATTTCCTCTTCCCTTTCTCTCAGTGGACAACCAGAGTAACATGTAGGTAACAAAACTGGAGTGCCAAGAGGAAGCAAGACATATCACACTTTTACAGATACCAGGACCGCTAAATTGATTTCGTAATACCACAATAATATAATCACAGAAGATAAGATAACTGACTGAAAAACCACCACCTGGTATTTTAAGAACCTGTCCTAGGAGACAAGGTATGCCACAGCATTTCCACTCTCTAGAGTTAATCCATGAAGATGCATGCTGACAAACAGGGATAGGAAAGCAGAATTATTCTAGTGTTCACAATACTAATTGGACTTTTTCAGCAAAAATTGAAATGTAAAATCCAGTTAACTGCATGAACTTTGTTAGGTAACCTTCACAGCATTACCATGGTCTGGGCAACATGCTCTAGGTGACCCTGCTGGAATAGAAGGGTTGGACCAGACAATCTCCAGAGGTCTCTGCCAATCCCAGCTGCAATCTTTTAATGACTGACCTATAGGATAGGAACTTGCTGGAGGTTTCCCGAGAGCATGTGCTGAACTTTCAGGAAAGTGTAACATACAAATCAATATAGAATAACATATCTGTAGAGCAGACCTGGTAGCTTGCCACCCTCAAGCAACCAAAGAGCCTGGAACTAAATTTCCTGAAATACTTACCTGCCTAAAGATGAGACTTTCAGAAATGTCCAAGCACACTTTAGGCTCAGCTTCCTGACCTGGTGAGACGCTTGTGAAAAAAATATCAGGCCCCTGAATGTCTCTACAAGTGAAACTCCTGGTATCTGTGTAAACAGGCAACTTCACAGGCTGGATGGACGTTTGAGCAGTGCAAAGGATATTTAATTAGATCACAGCAGGTCCTTAGTGCCTTGGAAAAAATAAGTCTAAGAGTGACTAATGGGGTGGAAGAGTACTGAATATTTAAACGCTACAGTTTGTCCTAATAACTGTTTTTTTCAGAGGGACGAAAGATGGGAGTGTATGTATCGTACAGACCAAGTCTTGCTTTTCCTGTTTCCACAACAGGACTGGCTTTACTCAGCTGGGTACAAGGCTTTGCTTTGCATTTTGGCTGTTTTGAGAACCAAAAGAACCATTATTGCCACGCATAGGATACCCTCTGCTCTAGTTTAAAAGTGAGCAAAAGGAAGCAAGGTGTAGGGTGAATAAGTGCACAGAGAGGCTTTGACAAGTCGAGACCACAAATGCTTTATTTTTAAAGCTGACACTAAAGCAAGGATAACACAGCAGCTGGTAGGCATTTTATAATCAGAGCTGAAAAACAGTATGTGTATGGGGGTGTGGGAGGGATTAGGATCAGCAAACCTTGTTAGGACCTCTCTCCTTTCAGGACTGGAAATTTGGGAGGTAATTGCTATTTGTTAGGGAACGGGGAGAAGGGCAGGAGCAAACTCTTGCAGGTGATTGTTAAAAACTGGAAGGAATCAGTGCATGGCAATAGGCAGTGAGATGCTTTAATTTGGGGAATAGTCAACATATGTGAGCAGGAGAAGAAAAATTGACCAAAGAAACTGTTCTTCCTGGAGGCAATATTAACCATGGTGACTGTGTGGTAGGACCATTGGCGTCAGGGCTCAATTTGCAGAAGTGAAGGGCGTTTGAAAGAGTGTTTCCGAGGCATCCCTCGGAATAGAAACCTTTACACATTACAAATTAGGAGATATAGTCACCAGCAGCAGAACTGGAGACAGAGACCCACTTGATCTGACTGACTCAGACCAATTCTGCTTTGAATTAAAACATCTATTTGAAAACATTTCCCAGTGGTCTGCTATTAAGTTACAATACTGGCATTTTTTTTAAGAGCACGCCATGTTTCAGACTACTGCTTCTCCTGCTTTTGTTAGCTTTATAAAGGGGAGGAGGTAGAAAACTGTTTGCCAAGAATTTCAGAAGGTAGTTTTCTATTGCTTTCCATGCCTTCCCTGCTGCCTAGGAGCTGGGCATAACCTACGTTTGAGGCTAACAATACAGATGAAAACTAACAAGTGTTGAATAGAGGAGCCATCCGGGGCAGGTCTTCCTCCAGGCCCTCGTACCCCTTCCCCAGCCCACAGGCACACGGGCCAGCTCCTGCTTCCCCTGCAATCAGTGGCGCAGTGCGACCGACAACAAATTCAGTTCAGCCTTGAAAGCAGAATTCTTCTCGCTCAGGCACGATATCCCCATCTGATTTAGTCTCAAGAGCTCCTTTTATACATGGAAGAGGAAGATGTATTCCTAAAGTACAGTTCATCCAACCAAAAGGATGCTGCTTCAGATCAACCGCATCCCAGACGTGCCCCTCCCTTCTCAGTAACCACCTCAGTGACTAAATAAGATAGTCACAACAAACCAAACACTTGGTCAGATGAATTTTATGCTGGTGGCTAAGCCTTGCAGTTCAGAAAAGAATTGCAGCCCCTGTTTGTGCACCTGCCTGGATTGGCCCTTAGTTGTGAATACAATATTCGGGCGCTGAGAAGGACTAAGCAGCTACCGATCTGGCTAGCTCCAAACAGCAGCTTACTTTGCACCGAATGCAGTTCGTAACCAAAGCAACCAAACCTTTTAACCTTGTCTGATGCCCTCGTCTCTTTGTATGCCAATTGCAACACTTACTCAGTTCTGAGTTTGGTGCGTGGCCTTGTTATCAGGTGAATCATCCCAAAGTGCATTATCTGATGTGTTATCACCTGGGCGCTCCGCACAGGGTGAGCCTCTACAATGCAGGAGCCCAGGATAAGACAGCAGGGCAGCTGCAGACGCACAAAAGCCACACTTATAGCTCTCCTGTGGGGGAATGCACACCATAATTACAAACACAATTTAACCATATTTACTTAACTAGGTCAGATGAGCTGTTCTAATCAACGCAATGATTTTGCTAAACCAAAGCCTGAAGTAAGCGTGAGGTGTCTCACTGAAAGTGTTTTTAAAACACAATTAACTCGAGCCCAAAATCCAACCCTGAAGCGCAAAAACAAAGTCACAAGCATGTAAAGCAACTTATTCACAAAACCCTTCAAAGGTACCAGAGCCAGTTAATTGTCTTCAAATTGATTTTAATATCTGTATTCCCTCTAGACATAACTCCAGGACAGCGATAGGAAATTCCAGGTGGTTTCTTATTCCAGGAAGCGCTCTATTTCACTCAGAACCAAGTCTTTCATATAATTTAATAACTGCTACATTGATTTCTCTTAAATCACCATAGCTCTGTGCACTGAAGCACTTTTACAATTTTTTTTTTTTTTTTTTTAAGAGTAGGTTGAGAATTTTTTCCCCCCTTTTCAACAAGATTAATAAGACATTCCAAGACGGCGGTAGCAAAAAAAAAAAAGGGGGGGGGGCAGTTTATGATTAACATGTCCCCCACACATCACAAACACTATGAACAGCAGATCAAACAAGGCTGTAATTGCATCTTTACAGCATTATTGCAAATGACTGTACCCAAGAGCAGCCAATTCCTCCCTGCCTCCACAGCCTAAACCAGCCCTGACTGACCTCCTTCCTCATTTCAAGCACAACTTAAATTTTAGAAAGGGTACTGAGTTTCCTGCCAAAGCAGTTTTAAGTAGAGATGTTTCACTGAGGGAGAAAAGGAACGCGTTTCTGTAGAGCTCACTTGCAGGGCCGCTGAACGTCCGTACTTTCCACACATGCCAACAGGAGCTGCTTAGTCCTGCTGCAAAAAAATCAGGAGCTTTATTTTTCAGTGTATTTTCTGACAAACGAAACAATAAGAGGAGGCCTGTGTGTGCTCAGAGAAAAGTCCTGTTTTAGACAGATACAAGGAATAAGACAAATGAAGCTGAGCAAAGGGGTTGACTATCAGAAACAGTCTAAGGGCGAGACCATTTTAGATAACAAAAGGCTCAGAGGAAATGGGCAGAGTCATGTGTTTTAAATAATTCTAAACAGGATAGAACAGTGAAATCTAAAGAAAAACCTGTGGTGGCCAAGGGCAGGAAATATTCAAGTGACATTATGTTTTTCTAGAACAGGTTGCTCTGCTTTTATCATAAAGCTCAGGGGGCAGACTGCAGCTCAAAACATGCACTTGCCGGGGAACATTAGATCCCAATGTGTAAGATGAAACCTCCCAAATTTAGTGTTTTGTTGTGGTAATTAACAGCTCTTATGAACAGCAACACAAGACAGATATTTTTATCATAACAAGGCTGTGCAGTAGAATTACCACAAGCTAACACTGAATTCCAGTACATCAGTTAGGCTTAGCCACATCCCAAGACTTCAGGTTTTGAGGCCAGAGGGAAAAATAGGAGAAAGTGAGAAAAGCTATGGAAACTGAAATCCTGCTTCTCTTCAGGATTTTGACTGAAGTCAAATATCCTGAACATTTGCAGTCAGTAGACTCCTTCTATAAGGAGATCACACTAATGGTCTGGGCCAGACTTTGACTAAGGGCAACAGTTCCCAAGATCCAAAAATGCTATCAGACCCCAATACAGCCTCATATAACTATTTTCTAAACCTTAATTTAAGCCACTTGTTTATATTAAAAATGCCAACAGACCAGCAAGGATGAATCACCCTGCAGCAAGCCAAAAACCAAAAATGTTGTGGAGGAAACAGATTTCAAGTTCTCGTTAGGCTGTTCTGAGCATGCAAATGAAACATCTTTTCCAATATGCAGAAGGCATTCAACAAGGCTGCTGAGATACAAACAGAAATCACTTTTCACCAGACTGAAGTGGCAGTGGCTCATGAATCAATTAAAAAGGAATTCCTAGGATAATTAAAAAATGTGGCAACTCCCAATCATGATACCCTCTGGCCAGCAAAGACTTTGTGTTACACTCTGAAGGTCCAACCGAGGACTTCCCAAACAAAATACGGAGAGAAGATGGAGGGAACCAAACGCTAGCGCTGAAGGAAAAGACTTTTGTTCTCTGAATGCTCTTGTTGTGTCCCCAGATCTAAGGCATGACCAGTCTCAGCTCATCCCCACCCGCAGAAAGCATTTACTACGTGAATACCTCAACAAAATCATTAGTCATTTGCTCTTTAGACCCTTTAAATCCATTTTCAATATCACGCACATTCCTGGAAAACCCTTTAAAGAGACAAAACCACCTACATGTTTAATGCAGTCCAAGGCCAGGCTGGAATCCCACTGCAGCCCAGAAGGGCTGCAAGTACCTTATGGGAAGGGGGTGCTCACCAGCTCGCTGTCAAAGCTCACTCACATAAGGATCACATTCAGACCCACAAAGCTTCACTCTAAATTGGAGACGACGCTTTCATCTCCTTCCTCTACCTTCCCAGGATAGCTTGCAAAAAGTTAAGCACTAGCAGTGTGTTGAGACAAGTCAAGCTCTGGGACCCCAAGGGATAGCAAGCTCTCCAGTGCTGCTCAACTACCATATCATAAATGGGATTTTAGTATCTGGGCAAGGAAGAGCGAATGGCCTATCTCGCCGTATGAAGGCAGCACAGTTCTCACATAGGTACCCAATCTACCTTGTCCGCCCAGTGACCACAGATTTAATCAAGAATCTCTTACCAGAGCTTGCAGTGAACTCCTCATGATCTCCCTTCTGTTTCACTCTTCTGTCTTGGCACAGTTGTGACAGCACAAAGCCTAACAAGATTTGCCACTCCTGCCACCGCACACAGAGAGTGCCGTACAGACAGGTACTTTCCTATACAGTCACCTGGAAAGATGCAACTACCCAAGCTGGTTCCTACATGTCCCGAATGGTGTATTTCGGGTTTCTAGGCAGAGTGTTAATATTTAACAGTTTGGCATCTGGGATAGCTAGAAATCAGTAAAGTAGAAAATACTGTTGAAGCAAGAGATGAAAAAGCTCCAGGACACTCCTGGATGACTCCAGATGGAGGCCACTGCCTCCAGTTAATTGCGTGCCGCTCTAACAGATCCAGGCTCTAATTCTGGCTCCTATGAAAAAATCATCAGCTTTTCTTTGGATGAGCAGTGACTAGTAGTTTAGGAAAGCCCTAGGTTTTATCAAGTGACTTCCATGTTAGTGTTTATGTGGAATGGTCGCAGGACCAGAAAGATTGGCTCTGTTGACAGTTGTCCAGGAAAGAGGGGGAAAACCACAAATTAAAACAGCATTAGCTATCCAAGTCTCTTTCAAACATTTTTACAAGGGAAGCTATCTGCAAAGCACTTCCAGATCCTGCTGTGAATAATCCTCAAACGCCTAATGCAGGGGCTGAGTCAAACCCACTGGCTCTCTAGAAACAGATGAGGTCTGTTCACAAATGGTTGCAACAGTCCCCCATCACCATTAACAATTTATCGCATACTAATATATCAGTGTGCTAGGAGCAAACCATGTAGAGAGCTCAATCAGGAACTGAGCGCTCGGAGAGGCTGATCTGTAGCGTGAGGCATCACTGGCTCAGGAATTCGGCAGGCAGAGCCAGCAGGTTGAGCTGCAGGGTGACTTCAGATTGAAACGCTTCTTTGAGAGACAAGGGAGCACAAAACTAGTGTTATTTCACATTGATGGGCACTGTCATACTAGACATCTAGCAAGCACTCGTGTCAGACTGCACTGTGACAGCTCTAGACAGACACCATCCCTCTGAGGTACTAATTTTATCAGATTAGTTTCATATTGGAAAACACAGCTCTGACAAAAGTCTTATTCAGTGTTTTTCAGTTTCAGAGCTCAAAGGGTGACACCACTGTCTTGGGTTATCTGTGGGAATCTCCAGAAAGTCCCAGGCAGTAATGCTGAGTGCACAGGCTTACAGAGAAACACTGAGAGAAAAAGCACCCATAAAAATGCTTTTTTCATTGTGGGAACACATCTGGCACTATCTGCTTTTACATGGCAAGCAGTATCTGAGCAAAAAAACTGGCTCCTGTAAATGTTCGATTCAGAGGCAGCACTTTACTGTTTCTATTCTTGAACTAGAAGAGCTCTCATGCATGTGGTGTAATGGGAAAAGTCTCACAATAGTTGCCTTGGAATGGGTCAAAGCAAAAGTCTAACTGCCTACAATCACCTTGCTCCCTCGTGTTACTTCTCTGAAAGCTTGAGAATGGCACAGGAATCATTTCTTGTTCTGGACATCATTTAAGGTCATTTATGTCTGGTTTGTCTCAGAGCCCTCCTGCTTCTATATTACAGAGCCAACACTTAAGAGATGCGTCTCCTTCTCATAAAGGGTCTCCAAAATCTGCTCTTGCCAAGCTGGCTAAGATCAATTTCCGTGATGCAGCAGGGAGAGGAAGCTGATTGACCACTTAGATACTAGAAAATACATAAGTTGAAGAAATAATTAAGCCCCTTTCCCGTTAAACCCATCAACCAAGCTACACCAGACCTGCAAGCTGAAACCTATGGAGAGGACCCTTCTCCCTCTCCCCACTGCAGCCTGTTAAATGGCTTCCACAGGTTGATGAGATCACGTTTCTGTCTCATTCCTTCTGCAATTAATTCTGCAGGAGGCAAGGATCAATGCTATTATAATTCATTCACTTATCTGGTTTTATCCAGTTGTCAGAGTCTGGTCAATAACAGGATTCTGTCCCAGCAACAGCTCCTAGTGACTGACCACTGCGTTAGTGCTCACACAGGCAAAGCCACCTCGCAGCAGCCTCCCTGGAGCAGTCAGCCCTGTCGTGGGACTGAAGCGCACTAAACCAGTGAGGCAATTCCAGCAGTCTTGCCCAAGGAGTTGAACTTGGGCTACCACATCAGTGGCTCACCTCAAATGGCTCAAATTCTCAGGGTATGCAAATCCAAAACTGCAGAAATCAGAGCCCTAAGGAGATTCAAAAGCTATCCTCAGGCTTGTCCAAGAAAATAAAAGCACAACTAGAGAGAATTAACACATCTCCCTCTATAGCTAATCAAAAAGAGGAAAAACGTATCAATTTGTTCTTCTCTGCTGCTATAAATGCATTTCACACAACGTTTCTAAATAGATGTTCTCAGCTTTGTAATCAAGCTTGTAATCAGCAATCTGATCCAATGTTCATGACATCGCATCCCATACAAAGCAAGAGGCTGAGGCATCTCTGAATGAATCATGCAGGAAGAGACAGATTATGAAGGAATAAGCTTCTGTTTACACGTGTCTTGACATTGAGCAGTTACTGAAAATAAAAGAAACATTCAAAAGCACACAGTAACTTCATGGGGCCTACTGAAGTATTTTTTCCGTGTGTCAAAGCATGATGCTGGCACAAAATACACACATGATGTCCCAGTGTATCCTTGTGCCCCCCTTGCACTGTTTTCAGCAAGTTGGGCTTATGTTGGAGGGCATGCTTAGAATTCACAGTGAAACATCTAGAAATGCCAGTCTTCACCTGAACACAGAAAAGAGGAAAAAAATCAAACTCAGCTCCATTTCATACAAATCTGAATAGAGTCCCTGTGCTTATCTATCAAACTAAATCATAAACCTGAAGTTGACAGGTGTGACTTTCAGCTTAGCTAGTTCCCACTGGCTTCTTTGTGACTAGACAAAAAAAAAAAAAAACACAAAACACACACACACTTTTAACGAAACACATTTGACTTTTAGATAAAGTAGATGAACATTTTTAAGAGAGGCCATGATTCTGGGCAGTTCAGGTGAGACCTTAAAAGTCCAGCATGCCAGCAACTGCTGAACCCCCAGCCCACCTGTAAATCAGGGCTCACTTAAGGACTGTAAGCATACAAAAAAAAAAAAAACAACCCACACTCTATAATTTCTAACATAAGCCCCTTGCAGGACCGTCTAATTTAAAAAGCTTCTGAACATGGCTCGAAGTACGCGTGCCTGCCCCAAAGGACTGCCAGAATTCTGCTCCTTCTCACCTTTCCTGTCTGATGGGAGAGTCATGCTCAGGATACAAGTCAAGGACTGGAAGTAATGGGATCCTCCATTAACTCAGTCTGCACTGCTTCACCTTGGCTCCTTCCAGCATGGCTTTGAAGCACAGAGGACCTCTGCCTGCCCAAGGGGGGAAGTGGGACTGCTCGGCGCCTGCATGCTTCCCAGATAACCGGTGCAGTAACTTACTGACATAAGAGGGCTGAGACTACGGGGTTCATTCAATTTGGCTGTTGCCTTGATAGATTGAAGCAGGGTAACCTTCTGCAGTTTTGCTCACTGTGCATCTTCAGATGCTGGAAAGATAAAACTAACACAAAGAACACAACTGCCAGACACTGATAGTATCTCAATTAACTCCTGAAAAGGATGTAGTCCTTCCTTTATTCCAAGTCAGCTCTGTCACACAATAAGCTGCTTCCCAGTCTTTATTGGCCAACCTTATAAGACACTGCCAGAAGCAAGTGTCAACGTTTCAAAAACTTTATGGAATGAGTTCCTTCCAAGCCAGTGAGATCCCCGAGATGAGACTCTGTTGGCCGACAGAGACAACAAATGAACCAGGGTGACTATTCCTCCCACACCTCACCAACTCCACAAAAAATGAACTGGCTTGAATCTCAGTTTGTTAAGCATAGAGCTGATGAAGTCCATAAGTACTCACTATTCAAGAATCCACCCCTTCTAATTAGTGAGAAAGCACATGCAAAATATACAAGTGAACAGAGTTCTATGAATCAAATGATTTAGCTGACTGAAGCATTTTCAAATTCCCACTTACCTATACCCTCCTCTAAATGGGATTCTCTCATGCACTTTCAGTGTCTATGTTAAACAATTTTAAAACACAGAAGTAATGACTTTATCACAGATAAGCACTACTGAAGCAATGCAAAGCTTCTGAAATATGTTTTCAGAGAGTCTATCCCAATTACACACAATTCCTATCATGTGCTAGACAAACATAAGACAACATTGCCAGTCTCTTCCTTTTCCCTCTGTAGCACAATCCTAAAGAAAACAAAGGCCATCACCATAAAGCACCAATTTTCCCCAAAGACACGGGTAGCTATGTACTTACCTGAGGAAAATCACCATTTTTTGGTAAGAAGTCAATGGGGTCCACAGATGCATAGTTTGTATCCGATAAATGTGATGTGCTGATGGAACTCTCATAAAAATCGTGAGGGGAATTAAAATATTGCCTGTAAGGAAATGGGAAAAGCAGTTATTTCCTGTCAGTCCTGAGAATTTCTCAGGTTGCTTCAGGCTCCATCATCAGCGGTGAATGAGCTAATATGAGATGACACATACAAGAGACTGATTTTAAAAAGCTGTGTTTATCCAGAAGAGATATCTACAGGGCAAAATAATAAATCTACAAATTATAAGCTACTTCTCAGACTCACTACTGTAAGAGTCTGGAAAGTTGTACCACAATCATAAGATTAAGAATTCAATTCTCAACAATTTGTGTAAACTGGGAAAGGTTGCTTGGATAAAAAGGGCCTGAAGGACTAAATAATGTTTCAATCCTGACAACAAAACAAAATTAAACCTCCGAGACGTTCCAGTGCCAAGTGTTTGACGGGTGTGATGGAACCTGACAATCACGCTGTACGTAAGCACAAGCATTAAGTTTCACAGTAATATCACATCTGGACCCTAGCTCAGGTCACAGAGCTGAAGAAGCCCCACAAACTAACACAGACAAGCCTGCACGCTGGGAAAGGGAAAGACAACACCTCCCTTCTTACATCCTTGACAAGGAATTTCATCAGTCAGATACAGTGTGATCTTAGCTTAAAAAGAGATAAAAATGGAAGAGATAGGGACAGGCAGAATTATTAGACAAAAATATTAGCCCATACATGGTTTTGTAGGGATGCGTTATGGATGCATCTGATCACTACCTAGTTACAAAGCAAGACTACTGCCAAACAAGTGAAAAAAGCAGAGATCTTCTGATTACTCTCTCCTGGGCAGGGCACATGCCAGCACTTCCTCCTGCCTCCCTCCCCCCAGAACTAGCTGCCTCTGAACAGAAAGTAGGTAAGAATTGCAAAATCAGACGAGTTCCCTCTCCTCCTTCTCAGGAGTAGCCTCTGGTCTGTATTACATGACTGTCTTCTGGTTTTGCTATTACACACACAAGCCCTTTCCCTCTCCTGCAGGAGCAAGGAATGTGCTTCGTAATCTTTCCCGTAAGGGCTGCGCACGCAGAATGCTTGGGCAATCGCCACCCAACACGTTTTCATGTTGGAACCATTAAAATGTTTCACCCTATCTGATTGGTTTCCTTTTGTGGCAAGTTACACGTTTTTTTGTAATGCCAGGGTTACAGAACCCACAGCAAATAAACTTTAACAAGTCACTGGAGGAGGTTGGGTGGCAGGGAGGGGAAACAAAATTTAAGAAGAAATACTATCCAGGAGCAGAGCTAGGGAGGGACTGTACCACCAAAGTATTATTAAGCAGTTAAAAACGTCATACGTGGCTAGCAGTTCTTTACTACACCATGCCTAACATTTACATATGTATTTATCTGCAAACCTACACAGTTATCTCCCTCTGCTAAATACATTTTTGCTCCTCTTTTTTGCATCACTAAAGATAATGACCTGGAAAAGTCTCAGCTCCCTCCCCCTCTTTTTTTTTTTCCTTCCTGTATCAATGCTGCCACTGTTTTACTTACTGTGGAGATACACTGAAACAGCTACCTACCCGGGTGCAAATGCAAAGAGAGGTGGATTTAGCACACCTTGCACTTCATAGCTCTATCCAGAACTGGCCCTTGGCTCCTCCTAACCTATTGGGTCAAACTGAAAGCTATGGACAAATTCTGGGAATTAATAGGGTTACACACAGGAAAAGTTTGTGTAAACTGCTTTAAAGCTGAAACTGGTGTGGTCTCACCCTCTCTCTTGCAGAAGCAAAGGAGTTTGTGCAGCCCCAACATGAACTAACCAGGGGAAAACTACCGGCACCAGAAGAGTAAGCATAACCTATTTCACCAGATTCCCAGAGTCAGTGGAGGCAACATGAAGGAGACCAAGGCAGCCTCAATTCTGCCTGGCCTAACCTGTCGTGGAATGGCTAGCTTCAGCATGTTATTCTGCATCCCTTAATCTTGGTTTTCAAATCAGCAAGTGTCAGATGCAATTTCAAGACTCGGTAAGAAGAAAAAAAGGGCAAATAGCAATTCAATGCACTGCTTTGAGATCCTCTTCGGAAAGCAACTAAGTAGGCAGTGCTTGCCAAAGTCCTTTTAGTACCTTTGGTACTGTGCTTTGCCTTTCATTCAGTAAGAACTTAAGAATGTTCACTCTTGTTTGAAGAGCTGGCATAAAGCCACTGACAGGTTAACTTTAATTATATCTCAAAAACCAGCGTAATTGGAAGAGTCAAGTATGTGAACCTTGCTGCATTGCCAAAGCAAAAGTGTGAAAATAACCTCACAGCAAGATTGCCCTGTACGCGCCTGCTCACCCTTTCGGTATTTAGCTACTGACACACTGCTTCGTGGAAGCTACTCTTGGTAACAGCTTCCACTCCGAGGCTGACTAAAGGTCATTGTTTTAGAAAGGAAATTCACATTGGATTTATTCACACCGGATTTAAAAAAGACTGCCCCTTTGCACACTTAAACTAAGATCTGACATCAAGATGCAGCACTAGAAAAGGATCCAGGTGTCCTGGCTACTAGGAGAGAACACCTGCAGTCATTAACTCCGATATTGTAAGTCCACATCCTATCACAGCAATGCTCAACTCGCCCATGGAGAGGCGCACTCTGGCTAACCTGACCCATCCCAGAGCCAAAATCCCTCTAATTAAACTCAGAAGCAAGCCAGGGACGTGGACATTCGGGGCCCATCCAACAACAGTTATATGAAACCTGTTAATAAGTCCCTTTCAGGCCATTGACTCAACTTAACCAAAGACTTTGGCTCTTGAAGCAATCAAGGCTCTGTATTGATTACTAACCTCATAATAATTAAATATATGTGCTTATCATTTGGTCCAGTGAAACTGATCTCTAACCGTAGCACTGAGATCAGAGTTTAATGAGTTAACACTAGAGAGTTTGAAGCCATCTTATTTTACTTCTTTTGGCTACAGAAAGCCAGCACTGATCATCTTCCTGAACAAAAATGGGCCTTTTAACACAAATGACTAAATGTTTCATTGTAAATTCTTAGAGAAATTATACTGCACTGAGAAACTAAAGTTAAGTTTGGAGACGTGCTGTGTTCTTCAGAAAGAAGAGGCTGCATTCGGCCTGACACAGGAATCTGCAATCAGCCCCTTGGAAGAGGCACGCTCCACTACAACACAGGCAGCTTCTACATCACTTTTTTTTTTTTTTTTCCTCTCGTGAAAAGCTAATCATCCCCAAAGAAATCAAATGGACAAAAAGAGAAGGAATGCTGGTCTCCTACTTTTATTTAAGCTCTGTTTCACAAAAGAGGAAAAGAGAATCTGGGTCACGAGCTAAGTTCAGCTCAAATTTAGCCTTTAATTATGTGAAAGAGGTTACATATGCTGACCCAGGTACACATGTCCTTCAACAGGCACAGGTTAAGAAAATAAGCTTCTACTTCTTGCCCCCCACACAAAACAAGCCAAAAAAGCCAAGCCCAAAGATTCAGCTGTAAGAAAAAGAACATTTAGAAATCTAACTAGAGGGCTATTTCTCTCTAAGAAAGCATGAAGGAAAGTACATTAAGCTGTGCAAAGCTCAGAACAGAACAAGCAGTAGATGTCTTACTGCAGAGAGGTATCCTACACCTAACGAAGGAATAAAGCAGATGGCCCAGAGAAATTCTTTCATACCCAAGTTCTGTGACGTTATGAGCTGGGTGGGGAGCATTTTTGCATTATATCAAGTTCAGACAATTGCTTTAAATACCAAGATTGTTTTTTGCTGCCACCCACTCTAAACATAGCAGCAGTGGAACAGTTTGGTGTAAGGCAAACCTGAGCTGACATCTGACTCGCACAAACAACTTGATGTCAGTCCAGCCTGTGGTTCCCAGGGCAGAGCTATTTCATTCAACCCAGAAGGGGGAGAGGGGAGGGAAGAATTTGATCCTTTCGTCCAGTTCTCCTGAAGCTCATGTTTTCAACCAGCACAGTCCACAGGAATACGTTGGGGACAAGCTCTTACTGGAATCCACATCTCAAAAAGTGAGCCAGTGCACCACATATCCTTCCCGGGAGATAGGTATCCATCCATCCACAGCTTAAGCCTGCTATAGCAGCCTGTGTTTAAACAACTATGATACAGTGCCTGCCTCATATGCCTTACCCCCAGCTGCTAATAAATGTGTCCAGCGTACCTGAAGCCCTTCTGGGGCCATGTTGTAATTTCACTGGAGACCTCCTCTGTGCATTTTGGCCAGGCTTTATGCTTTGATCTTATAGCCTCCATCCAGAGATGCAAATTCCACTTCTCAGGTCTGCAGATGATCAGAGCCAGGCTGGCCAGGTCACAGGCTACCTAGCATTGATCTAGGTACTCTTCCTCCCCGTCATTAGACCAATTCATGTTTTTCAAAACCTACTTTATTATACTCCACAGGAAGGGAAAAGTGGGAAAGGGCAGGAAAATGGCAGGAAAAGGGGGAGGTTGTGTGTTTTGGAAACTGGGGAGAAAAGCTTTGCTCCAAGTTTTGAGAAATACTTTTTGCAGACGTGTGTGACGCCACTTCCAACAGCACACCTGGACTGACCCAGGCTCCCTTGGAGCAAGGAATGTATTGAGCCTACTGCTGTAAAAGCAGCCCAGCTCTTTCGGGGTAATTGCCTCAGAAATTAACTGCCCTCCAACTCTTCCCTGCAGGCGATCTGAACTTCATTTGTTCTTTTGGCAAGTTTTAATATACTGTTTACTTTTCCAGGTTAAGAAAATCTGAAACTAAGACAGAAGCTTTGGTATCTTTTAAATAAATTCTCTAGCATGAAAGTATTGAAAAGAAACAGGAAAAACCTGCTTCAGGTCAAAGCTGTTGCTATGAGAATAAGCCATGTCCAAACACAGCCACTTGCAAATGAGATTTCTTCTAAAAGAATTCTGAAGAGAAGTTTGAACTATTTCTATCTGCATTTCCCTATTTTATAATGCAGTCCATAATTACAACTCTTTAAAATTACATTTTCCCTTTTTTTTTTTCCTCCTTTTTTTTGTCCCTTTCAGGACTACTGCTGTCACCACCTAACCCTAAACCCCACCTAAAAAGATCTAGCTGCAGTTTTCAAATATAAAAAGACAGACTTGTTTATTTTTTGTGAAATATAATTTCACCTGAAAGGTAGTTTTTATAATTATCGAGATATGATATGAAAAACAGGAAGGTAAACCTGCAGCCTTGGCTAAATCATCCTCTAGCAAGTAAACACTACAATGAGCCTCATTCCCAAACGTAACTATACCAAAGTCAACAAGTTTACGTCTGCATTAAATATAGGCATGTCTTTGCAGGATCAAGGCTATAACGTTTCCAGCAGAGCTGACATGAGCAGCAAAGACAAGCCTTAAATGGGAAGAAAGTGAGGGGCCAAACAAGAACTAATGGTCAAGGAAAAAAGATTAAAAAAAAAACCCAACACAATAGATAAACACAATCTAATCTTGTGGTTCAATACAGCAAAACAGAAATTCTGTTACAGCTCTCTTGAGGATTCACAAAGTGTAATTTACAGGAATCATGCTCAAAATGTACACCCTCTTCCAATCATAGACAGACTAGCTAAGAGCAAAGAGATTGAACTTATCTGATAATGTCTCTCAAATTCTCACTTTGGGGAGCAACTAACGAGGCAGAACTCCGTTCAACACCAGCATGACAAGTTCTTGCTGTTCTTACATAAAGAACCTATTCTATTCACCCTATCATTACTGGCCAACTTATTTTCCAGACTGAGGTGGACCGGGGCAAGAAAGCAAGCAGAACTAATATTGAGGAAAAAAGGTCTCCAACAGAGGAGCTGATTCTCATCGCTGATGGTTCAGCTAGAACTTAGACACTCATCAGGCAGATATCTTCACTTTTCCGTTAAGATGCTAAAAATCTTCTTAGGAAGGATGTTAAAAGCTAAATCGTCACGCACCTGGAACAGGTATTAGCTCATGACATCAAGTTCTATGTCTCTTATTTTTCTTCCTTCCACCTCTGACCTAAATAAAAACACATCCTGTATACCTGTGCCACTCCCTGTATTCACAAAGAGACCAAAACAGCAGCCAACTAGCCTTCAAACCTTCTTCCCAACAACCAGCATCTGCCAGCTCCAACATCAGGGTTCCAATCCAAGTCACTTTGTGCTGGCACAACGCCACTTTCTAGTACCCCAAACGCTTCCTGTCATATCCAGCATCCTTCCTCCCTACCCAGAATAGAGGTTCATCATAAAGGGGGAGAAGGAAGAACAGTATTTATCGTTACACAAAGAGCCCTCCAAAATGCCAGAATTATGACACAAAGTTTTCTAGATGAGTTTCTGGACTGAAAACACAAGACACATGGCTTATGTTTCTTCCCATCAGATAGTGCCACTGTTACTACCCAAAGGTTACTGAAACCCATTGCAACTCCGCGCTTTATAGCGCCAAACTATGCTGTATACTAGATAGCTTTACTTCGAAGGAAGTCATAATTTCTCACACGAGCTCATACTCATCACCTCACACCTTGCAGGGTGAGGTTATCAGTGCAAAACATCAGTTATAACTAGAGGAAAAAAGTCATGACTCTTTATAAACTCTTGTTTGTGCAGTTAGGGGCTGTGTATATTTGTCAATACAGACATGAGATGGTAGTACTTAGCTTCTAGTCATCTACACAGCAATAGCTGTATAGATCACATAGCTATAATCTACATAGCTACAGCTATAAGTCTACCACCTGGCACCAATACCTTCTTCTCTGACCTGTATAAGGCTAGAGACTGTATGACATATTCGTTCAACTAGACTGTGCTAAGGGGGTGTTTTATGAACTCCATTAGTATAACAAATCCATGCTAGAAGGAAGCTGTTCCTCCCTCATAATAGCCTCCAGGTTTACCGGAAATCAAACTTTTTTTTTTTTAATTTAAACAAAAGCTGCTTGCTGCTTTTTCCAAGATGTAGCAGTTTATGAAATGCCACAAGATCAGTATGATGCAATTATTTCCCCATCAGCTAGTGCAATAAAGTAAACAAGGAAAGCACTAAAGAAACAGTTGAATCATGGGGTGTGCAAGAGCAGAGGGGTATTGTATAAAGGAGAACAGCACTCACTGGTTTTCATTTGGGAAAGATGAAGTTGGGAAAGAGGCAGGGTAGCAGTTACTCCATGAATCTGCAACCAGCATGGAATTCTGAAAGCAGAAACCAAAAAAAGTTACAATAGCAAAGGACTAGCACAACTACCTGCAGCTGCAAGTCTGAGGTCAGAGGTTTAGGACTTCCCCTCGCTTCAGTGCCTGCTACAAGCAGAGGTGATTTTTAATCTCTCATAGCAGGAGAGATTCTAGGAGAGATTCTCCCATACTCTAGTTTCAGCTTTTAAATCTACTTTGCTGTTATTGTCTCCAGAAAGACAACAGGATCATTCCGCTTTCCTAGCCCTTTAACTTCAGCCTTTGTGGAAAGTGAGTACCAATCTTATTAATTTGAAATTAGCTTGCATAGATAAATGCCTGAAAACCACCGTTTTTGTCTTCCCACCTCCCCGAAACTGTGGCCAGCATTAACCAGAAAGTTTTAGCTCAGCATGTACCATTATATTCTTCCTATGACTGTAATATCTTATTTCTCAGCTAAAAATGAGTCTTTCATTTGTCCTTTTTTTCCTGTGCCCAAAGTGATAACTTGTGTTTGAAGAAACATGCACTTGGTGAGAGCACCCACTAGGGTTTTTTAACCTTCATATTCCTACATGTGGCAAAACTTAAAACTAGCGCTTTACACAGAAATGGAGAAGTGCAGGGCCTCGTAGGCCATTTGAGGGTAGAAACTTGCTTTTTGTCCTGTTCAGGACAAACGCATGAGGGATCAAGCCCTGTTTTAGCACCATATCAGGGCAAACACAATCCCATCTCAGCTCTGCTACTCTCAAAAAAGATACAGCTAGTATTAGCAACAGATTTAGCATCTCTCAGAGAGGCAAGCTGAGGTAGAAACAAAAAGTTTGCAGTTCTGTGTAATCTCTTCAGCTCTTTCCCTTGGAGCCTGCAATCTGCCAGCTTTTAAAGTGGTATCACTTTAATCACAACCTTGTTTTTCGCTTCCCACTTCAAAGGCAGCATGGACTGTGACAGCCCTCAACCCTCCAGCATTACCAATCAATACTTCATGCCCCTGGACAGCTGCCTAGAAAGGCTGGTAAATAGCTCCTGTAAATATTCACAAGGACTCCTAGCATTTGACAGGCTGGATTGCTTTGCTCAGACCCCTTCTGGTTACATTCTCAAACCAGTCTCTCCCTACACTTCCCTGACAACCTGCCAGAGCCCTCACCTCCATGGCTGGTATGGCAAGCTGGGACTGGACGTTCAGGATGCTGTATAGTGTATTGCCTGATTGCTGGTGCTCATGCTGCGGATAGTTCGTCCCCCCGTCCATGGCAGGATGTGCTGAGGGCATCAGCCTGTGTCCTGCTGCATGTAGTCCTCAGGGCTGGTGGAACAGTCTATGGAGTGGCAGAAGTTTCTTTATCTGTGCTCTTCACCCTGCACCATGTCCTAGAGTGGAAAAGAAACGCACATTGAAATTTTAGGAAGACAGAGAAAACACATCTAAGACCAAACCTAGCTAAGAAACCAGTGAATAGATGTCAGACTATGAAATACCTGCTGCCTCATTATAAAGTACAGAGATTTTCACTGAGAAACAGTTCTCAAGAATCACCACACCTAGAATTCACCTAGGCCTGCAAACTTGCATTAAACACACCTCTTCTGTCCTACTGCAGACCCACTTCAGAAGTCTGGCAGATTGTCATGATCATCTGTAATTTTTGCTGTTTTTAGCTCATCTAAACATCACACAAACAGCTTTTTTTTTTAGCTTGAGGATTTTTTTCTTTCAATATACAACATTTCTGCACTTCTGAGCACCAAACTCATGACTAAATACCATAAATTTCCCAAACTTGCTCATTTTCCTATTGACTTGCACCTGCTTATTAGGTTATGTGGCAGGCTTGAGTTCTTGGGAAGCAGCTGAAATGTTAAACCAAGCCCTATAAGATAACAACATGCCACCAGTATTTAGTATCTAATAAAACACAGGCATTTAATTTAGACCAGTGAACGTCAGGTCCAAGTTTCACAGCCAGAATGTGAGCCCTGTCAGGGCACCTTCCCTCCAGAACAGTCCTGACATCATCGATGGGAAAGCACATGGCCAGTGCTTCCAGCTCTTGGTGAATCTGGTTTATGCAGTGCTACCCAGGAAGCAAATCAAAGTCATTTTTTGGCCCGTCTGCAAGTTTGTCTGCTGTTTACCTTCAGTTCTCATTGGCTTGTATGTACCCGCAGAGAACTACAAGGCAGACACAGCCCAGCCTCCTTGTCGTCTGAATCTCTGCAAGCAACACAAGCTTACACAGCGCGATGTTTGTCGGCTCAGTCTCTCCACTGGCTTCCCCTGGTCTCCTGCCCATGCAATCCCCACAGTGAGATTTCACAATAGCAGCAAAAGCATTTGCACTTGCCCTAGCAAAATAAGCTTATTTGTAGGTGAAAACTTACAAACTCAGGCAGTAAAAGCTTGTAAGGTAGGTATGACCTACATTTACAGCAACAGATTAAAAACCCTCACAGTAAGATGCATCACTTGAGGATGAAAATAGGATGAAATTATGTAGGTGGAGTATTGTTCCCCACAGAATCAATGGCTGCGCATTCCTTTGGCTGAGTAATGAATGAATCACTGCACGAGGTCTGAGCACCTCACAGCCCTGACCTCACCACACTCTGGTGTCTCCCTAATTTCATGGAGGATGTTCACCATACACTGATAATTTTCCCCACTGCTATGCACAACAAAGATCAAACTGAATAGTATACTCTTAGTATTAACACTGTTCACCTAATAAATATAAGAAATTATCAGCCAGCTTTCATTTTCCCTGTTGCTACCAAGATGGCCTTTCAGAACGATTCCCGTTTCTGGATTTTTGCCAGTTCACTCTTCTAGATGACTGGTTACAGCTTCTTAAACCATTACGCAGATGTTTTATCAATTCAGGATTTGAGCATCAAGAAACCTGACTAACAGTGCTTTAAAGCCAGGATAGTTTCACAGAAGATAATTATTTCAGTAAGTGACTGGTTTTAAAAGAAAATCCAAAGGCCAAAAGGAACACTGAAAATCACTTGCAAGGCCTGGAAGCCTGGCATACACTCATTCCCCAAAGCCCTGCTTAATGAAGAAATAGCTAGTCTGAACAACAAATGGTTGAGGAGAAGCTGTTCTGGGGTTTGCAAAGATCTCTCGATCCACGAACTACGCAGACTTCCTGGCCAGCAAAATCTCTGCATCTAACAAGGGCCTCGTTAACGTTTTGCACCACTTCTAGAGTCTCCCACGAACATGCTGCTCCCCACAGAGCCCAGCCACAGCCATTCTGAGCCATATTCACATCCCTTGCGCGGACCATTAGACTAAAGAGAACAGAGAAGAGGTACTAGAGGGACTTTTTTTTTTTTTTTTTAAACTGGCCTCCAAACTGGCAATGAGAGGTTTCTTCCGAATACTGAACTGTTACTCAATGAACAGAATAGCTGCAAGAACCTGAAATTTGCTTTCATATCGGTACTTGGGGAAAACAGCAAAGTAGCTCTGAGACTTCTACTCCTATTAGTCTTACCCACTGTAGAGGCAGGAAAGACTGACCACATCTCAACTTCGTAAATGGATTTAATCATTGAAGTTTTATTGTTCTGCTTGTCATCTGCTCAGTTCCAAGGACGCAGGTACTGTGACTCACTCCAAGAGAAACTAATCCTTAATGGCTGAACAGAATCAAAGTCATTTCTAGGACCTGCAGAGTAACTAAAAAGGTGCTTTAGAGCTTCTTTTTGCTAAATTCTCCATAACCCCAAGGGACATCAAGTTTCAATTGGATTTAATTCAGAGAAATGACAGTAAAGGCAATCTATACAAACGTTAAGAGCAAGAGATGCTTCACTAATTTCTCTTGAATTCCATCCTATCTTTTCTGGTCCCTCTTCTCCTTTCCATGACTATTTGCCATTAGCAGCCTGCAGCATGACAGCCAAAGAAATTAAACTAGCTAATGTATTTTCATTGAGCAAGCTACTGAAGCAGAAAAGCTAAGTAGAGCAAAATGAAGATGCAATTTAAAATACGCCAGTTTTGATCATTTAACAGCTACTACTGGCTACAAGGAGTATTTTTGAAAAGTCATTTCTGAGTCAGAGTCCCTTTAAAAATAAGTGACCTTTCAGCTGACAAAATTATTTCTGCATTTGTAATGGAAAGTGAAATTAAAGCAACTCTTTCTTTCATTCGCTGTGTGGTAGCAGCCATATCGGGGCAGCTCTCCGAACAGGGCCTGCATGCGAACAGATGCAGAACCTGCAAGGGGAATAAATGATATTCCTTTCAAGCCCAGAAATGGAGACTGACACTAATAATTTGGTTAAAAGTTACAAGGCAAAGCCCTTACACTCAGGAGTCTTTATGGGGAAACAGCAGAGACTGACAATGCAGCTGTCTCTGTTCCTCGAACAAATTGGGTTGAAGCAGGCTAACAGATTTACAATTGTGGGCACGCAAATGTCTTCACAAGACACAGACTTCTGAACTGAATTAAATAATTTGCCAGAGGCTAAGCACTTTGTGGTTTAAAAAAAAGTATTCCTCATTTTAGATAAAGGGCCAGTCACACTGGGACGCACATGGTTTACGCAACCTTACAAGCCCTGGCTGGGTGAAAGCTGTGGCTCAGCAGGGTGGGGTGCAGAGCAGGGCACGGCCTCCAACCAGTTCTCCTCCAGCACGGGTTTGAGCAGACTGCAACAGAGCTTGCTAATCCAATCTTTGTCTCTTCACGCAGCCTAACAAATTGTCAAAAATTTACTCCTGACCTCCAATTAAAAAAAAAAAAAAAAGCCCCCCCCACAACCAACTGACAAAGATGTCTTTAGGTTTAAGCATTTTCCTTAGGAAAGCGCAATGAAACAATACTTCCAAAGACTCCCAAAGAACAAAGTTTACACACCAGCAAAAGTAACACTAGGCTATCTGAAAAGGTGATTAAGCTATAAAAACTCAGATCATTTTAATTGATTGCTAACAGAATAAATACTCTTTACAAAGGCCCAGAATCACCTACATCATCTTCATGGGCTTCATTTCACCAGAGATTTACTGCAGTCTCATTCTTTTACTAGCAAAATGTGTTTCTTTTTATTACACCGTAAAATCCACACTCAGCCTTTATAGTCCATAAGCCCAGGAGCATAAAAGGCTAAAAACGTTTAGCTGGTACCCAGCATCCTAATTAATATTGTTATACTGGCCTAAGGCCTCTTAATTTATTAGCCAAACACTAGCACCAGGGTTCCCAAAATGCAGCCTGTAGAGCATTTGTATTCTTGAAGCCTCCTAAGAAGCTGCTTAATCATGGCCTTGCTTGAGAAAATCAGTACAGCATGCACAGTTGTAGAAGCAACCGCACTGCTAGTAGGTACCCCAGTCCCAGTCACATATGAATTAAGTGCTGACACAAAAGTCCTCTTATTTAAGCACTACATACATTACATTAAAGCTACTGAACACAAAGGATAGCAGATGAACCTTCTTAGGCAGCCCAACACTGATGTCCCAGCTCTCAAGTGGCTCTATACATAAAAGATTGTGAACGTGCTAAAATACTACAGGACTTCTTCCTTCAAAGCCAAGCGATTTATTGCAACAGCAAAGGGACACACAAATGCATACGTTGACCCCAAGTCTATTGTGAAGAGATGCAGGAAAAAAGCTTCATCAGCAAGAAATGAAGTAACCTGTGCTTCAGCCATTGTTGTTACACAAGCAGCCCAGGAGATGCTTACTTCTCTGGGTTTTAGAGTTGCTCTCCTCTTTTTCTTTAAACTGATGTTCTCTGATGCCACTTGGTGGTCCATGACAGATCCTATAAAATGTTAAGTTACATATAAGAAAGAAAGGAATAAAAGCAAGACAAAGGTTTAGCACGACTCCACTTACCCTCAATGCACAAAACAGAAATGATATAAGCTATAAATCAAACCTATACTACAACATCCCAACCCCTAAAGGAAGCACTGTGGAGCTGAGGCCTACAGTTCACGTTTGCCTTCCATCTCCATTAATCTGCTCCAAGATCCTCCAGCCTTCCAACCCAAGACAGACCGCGGCAATAAAAGGCTGTAAGGAAGACAAAGCAACAGAAAAACGTAGCATATAACACCTTTATGAGGCGATCTTTGAATGTTATCATAGAGCTATAATTGGCATAAATAGGTTTTCTTTACAGATCACCGTTAAATAAAGCTCAGCTGTTACTGAACAGAAGTGGTGAGGTGTGCTGGCCTAAGGGTTAAAGTCATAGACTGTTTTAGAGATATCAGTATGCTCTGGTGCCTTTAAAATATTGCATCTGTTCTTTTCATCAGAGAGTCTGGGGTTTTTTGTCCCTCTTTCCCCTCCCTCCCAGTTGGTAACAGCTTTCGATAGGAAATCGGAAGCAGTTATTCCCGTAACAGCTGTAGCAAATATACAGTCTTACTTATACATCCAGAGTAACTTATGAAGGGTAAAAATCAATATCAGAAATTCTCCCGGCCTGCTCTACATTAACTTATGTCTTGGCAACATCGGATCTCACTGGCCAGTTTCTCTGCAGAGTAGAGCACGTTTCTCTAACACAGCGCTAGTTCCTTAGGAAAACTCTTGCACAATAGGCCATAGCCAATTAGTAAAATGAAGGTAAACTCCTTAAGAAGTGTAAACTCCTGTGCTTGAGCAACAGTCAGATGGTAAAAGACAATGCAATGAACTCACGTAACAATTCCTCTGAAGAGCTCAAAATGAGCAGCAGCCCAGTTTTAGACGGACAAGCCAAAAGCTAGAGATCTTTTTGTTCAGAGATACCAAGAAAATTAGCAACACAATTAAGAATGAAACCCAGATGTCATGAATTCTGGATCTTGTGCTCTAACCTCCATGGCACAGTGGAAGAGGATGAACCACTTGGACATTTTCCAGTCATCCCAAAACAAAATAGCGTGCTGCTAAACATTATCTTTAACCCATAAATGTCACAGAACAGCTAACAACATCCATCCATGCGGGCTCCTTGATAGTTCTGATGAACTGCTACCCTCTGTCAGTATTAATTTATGCAAAACAAACCGCTACAAATGTTTGAATAACAAACATGGAGATAAGAGCTGAAATATTGTCTTGCCTTGGTTTATTGGAGGTGTCTAGTGCATATTAACACAACATCACTACAATATCAATAACACAGGGAAGTAATAGGAATCAAGAATCCACTCTACATCCTGCAACCTCTGAATCTATTGCCTCAATGCCAAACTGCTGAAGATGCTGGTTTTCAGACCAGAACAGTACCAGCAACCTGACAGCAGAGCATGCACTGGATGTCACCAAAACCTCAGCATTTGCCACTCTGCCAGAACTTCAGCATCACAAAATAATCTTCTATTCTAAGTGCAGGAAGACAGCAGTTACATCAAGTTCCTGGGATGATTAACATGGAGTTTTTAATAGCTCTCCCTAGAAGCTCACACTCTGATAAGAGTTGCCGGCTGGCTTGCACATTAAAATTCCAAGACAGGACTAAAGCCAGTTTCAGAGATCCAGTGTGAATCCGAGGACTGCAGAACAGCACCGTCAGGAAAACATGCTAAGTGGAGACAGCCTTCACTACCTGCTCCTGCTTTAGCATTCTCCAAGCAGCTCATCACAGAAAACTATGAAAAACAGCAAGTTCCCTGCAGGCCAAAGCACTCGTTTCCATGTGCTGCACTGTCTTTGTAACAGTAAAGGCTGATAATCACATAGAGACCCAGAGTCTGCAAGCGAAATGTTATAGCTAGCGTTTTCTTAAATCTCTCTCCACCTCTTACCAAACACACTCCAAACAAGAGGAAATACTTCCCATCATCAAGATAAGTCAAAGCACTCAATTTAAGATCATTTCTATTACAGAGCCACGCAAGTAGCAAACTGGGATTCGTTTTTCTTTCTTTCCAAGAGCAGGGCCCTTATCATTGAGAAGCTTGACTTGGGAGTATTGGAAACTCCAAGGCCAGCAGTGAACAAGCATTGAAATTGCTGATATAGACTTTTGATCTCGGGGGAAAAAGGTATTGCATTCTTCTTACAGAGGCTAATGCTTATTTTCTAAAGTATTAGAGGTTACTTTCAAAGATTCAGACTGCCCAGTTAGTTCTCTAGCAGGAGTCACAGGTAGGGGAAAAAAAAACTAAAACAAAAACAGACTTAAAAATATCTTGTCCTGCCAAGCCTTTGACAACCAGACTCAGTATCTTTGCTTACTATTTAGCCTTTAGAATTTCTACTTTGAGAAAACCTGAACAAGCAGAATGCTGCTACCAAGTTCAAGAATCAAATTGACTCAGATTTTTCACAGAAGTAGAAAATCAAGAATGCAGAATCATGGAAAAAAGTGACCTCAATGGCATAAGTCATATTACTACATCATACTGGAACAAACTACAGCAAGCGGCATACACGACAACCCTGCCAGTGCAGGGAACGATCATTAATATTAGGACATGCTAAACACCAATAAAGAATTTCAAAAAGCTTTCCAAATGGATCATGCCTCAAAATATAACTGCAAAAGAGTTAGATTAATTTTACTGATGGGTAATTGGTCACACAAAATTGGTTGAAACACTCCAGCTCCATGACAACTATTTAGGGAGCAATATGATCAGAAAAAAACAAAACAGTACACAGACAAACAATAATAAAAAAATTCAAAGTAGGCTCCATTCTACTGATAATACATTTGTTTTTCATTTCCCTGTCACAAAACCAATATAGTTCATTACAAAAAAGTGAGCTCAAAGCACAACTTGTAAAGTTGGTTACCACAAATTACCACCAAGCAGAGAAGTTTTGCAGACACCCCAAAGACGAGATTCCTGCACCCCGCAGTCATGTTATAGAAGATCCAGTGGTTGGTGGCTAGGACAGGAGAACACTAATTTTGCAGACCAGCAGCTAGTACAGTTGGTAGCTGTGAAAGAACAGAAGGGGAACCCCAACAACACGAGGATAAAGTTTCTAACTTTAAGAACAGTAACTTCCTTCTGCAAGCATCACTAGAACAGCAAACTGTTCTTTCAGATGCAGAGTGACAGTACTCAAGCAATGATTACCGTGAAAAACAAAAAACTTTGGACTTGCTCCTTTATGGCCAGGCAGCCTACATTTAATAATGAAACTGGTTTCCTACGTAGTGTGATACAGTCCTGTGAGAAATCTGATTAGATCACGAGTCATTCTGATTAAGCTATATGAATAGTTTCGGTATTACTAGTCATTCACTGAAAGGCTTCCTACCAGCCTAGGCCATAATGGCAGCTTTAGTCTGGAATTCCTATGGAATTTACCATGCCTAGAGGTTGCTGAGCACAGATTTCGCTTTTTTAACAGCTTGAGCTTTTTAGGTAGTAGCAGAAATTTGTGAGACTGGTACTGTATCAGGCAATTTCTGATTTGAAAAGCGATAAACTGTTCTGCAATAATCAGGATCAATAGAGCCATGGGTAACAGCCCAGTTCAGGGGCATCTGTAGCCAAGAAAGGTGCAAACAACCATTTGTACGTTCAGTGAACACAAGCACTTCCTCCCTGTTGTGTTTCAGTCCTTGTTAGCGTATTTTAGACTGTCTGCATTAAAGGAAGATAGCTAGGAAGCCACAGGTATGCAACAGTCAGAGCTAAATCTGCTGATCATAAATTACCATGATAATGACAAAAGGACCTCAGAAATTTGATCTAGTTCCTTGTCCTGCTTGCAGATTAATCATCAGTATTCCCCTCCCATCTGCCCACCCACATAGACAACAGAAAGGGAGGCTGAAGCCTGTCACCCCTACCCGGCTCCATTGATTCCTTCTACCAGCGCACGTGGTTGCCAACAGCAGCCCACCCATGGTGGGCTTTCAAACACGACAGACACACTGTGAGATCTGCAATGAAACGGGACTCTTACAATAATATAGTTTACGTAAACCCCTCCAAGAAATGGGAACTTAATACTATGGAACTTTTAAAAGCAATTTTTATGTCTCAATAGCCAAGCTAGCTTCAAGTTCCTCTTTAATGTTTCTTCTCGCCATATTCTTTAGACAGAGTTTACATCGAACAATGTTTTATCTTGAACAACGAGAAGAAAAGTTAGAGTCAGAGCCCTGATTCACTGGCATTGGCAGTGATTTGCTTCATGAAACAGGAAAACCAAGGAAGAGAAGTTAGGATCTCCCTATCCGATACGTTCATAATCTCCTCACAAGGCTACTCAGACTTCATTACATATAGAAAAGAGGCTGGCAGATGAAAGACACTGACTATAGAAGTTCAACATGAACAGAAGTATCAGATCTTTTCCCTACAGATGACTCAAAATGTAAATGGAAATATTATTTTTTCATTCTCTTTACTATTTACAGCTTAGCTCTTTTCATTAGGCAAATTCAGCTCCTTATAGAGCAAATATAGTATCGCTTGTTTCTGTATCCGAGACACTCTTGGAAAAGGGATTTCAAGTTGATTCACAAAAAAGACAAGTTAATGCAGAAATACTGTAGGGTGACTCACTGTAGCTCTTTACAATTCTTAAGCAAAAAGACTGGTGAATTTATATTGAAAGCCAAAGAATCCAGAGCTTGCTCCCTACCTGCTTAGAAGATAAAGTTACACTGACTGTATGTACCTGAACGAAAAGGTAGAAAGGAAGAATCTGTCTCCAGCCTTGCGTATGACAAAACACAGAAAGCAATAGCGCCTGATGCAGACAACGTCACCTAGCAGAAAAAGTTACAGAAAAGAGAACGAAAAACTAACCTTAGGCAGATGAGGAAGACAACTCAGTCCATCGCATAGCATAATATCAATCTAAAAGATAATAAGCATCTGTGATGAAATGCAATCACTTTAGGGCATGCTAACCCAAGCCATTACTTTGCTAACCCATTTTAAACTACCTTGATCTCTTGAATGCTTTCAGCAAGCAAGAATGCACTTTGGGTGCATTTGGTCTATACAAACTCAAAACTATAAGCCTGTATTCACAGCATTACCAGGTATGTGAGCAAGACTGAGAAAGAAACGGGGAAGCCCTCCTTGCTATTTACCTGGACTATGCAAGTCAACACAGAGCTGCAGCCTGCGACTGAACAGCAACCTATTTGACAGATTAACTGCTGGAATTATGTAGTCTGTAAACAAAGGGAAGAAGAGTTGAGTTCATTTCCAAGCTTCTTGCCAGATCGATGCAAACATGCAAACAACACAGTGGTGAAGACGAAAGACCAAACTTGCCTTCTAAAGACTGGCATTTAAAAGAATGAGAAGGAAGAGCTTTACCTTTTAAGCAGTGCTAGCCCCTTCTCATTTGAAGCTCAGGCCATACAGAACAAACAAATTAAAGGCCGCTTTTGGGAATGACACGTCCTCTCTACAAGAAAATATCTCCTCTCCCACAAAGGCAGACTTAAAGTCAATCAGGTTAGGTTTAAATTAGTGGTGTCACAGACCTAATTATAAGTGCCAGGAAAAAAAAAATCAAAGTTGAAAAACAACACACCCAGAGACAGTTTGCAAGAATTACAGGAACAAAGATGTAAGGAACAAGGAACCATTGTCGACAAAGGGAAAAATCCATACTGTTGGAGGACACTGAAGAAATCACTCTAAGAGATATAATACTATTTTCATTCAGTACAGAAAGCAACATTGTAGTTGGACGCTTCAATGCACAAGCATCAGGAAACATAAGCACAGGCATCTTGCAAAAATAGCATCTTTCCTCATGGATCTGTAGTATTTCACATTACTCTGCACCAAAGGTTGAGAGTCTGCAGTCTGGGGCCAAATATGGTCTGCTATTTCATTGTATGTAGCCTGAGACCATGGGATTTTTATCTATACTTTCAGACCTACACGAAGGTGCCTGTGAAATGAGGCCCTGTCAAAAGTGTCCGAAAGGCCCACTCTGTCTTCCAGAAGGAAACAGCTTTCCACCCCTACCATAGATAATACTAAATGTCAGCCTTGCACAAGACCAGCAGACACATTCTGGTTGCCCTTGGATCTCTAACGGCTCCAATGAATCATCCATTTCTTCCACTGAACTTCCCTCATCAGAAAACACAGTAACGCAGAGCGCAGCCAGGTACCTCCACAAGGTATGCCTTAATGCATTTATCACTGGTAGGCCACAGTGCCAACAGCTACCATGCTCAAGAGGGAGAAGGAAGAGAATTTGGAGGGGTGGGAGAAAGAGCACAAAGCAGGGGTGGTCACTGCTGAGTTTCCCTGAGTAACTGTAGACACAGCTCTCTTGGGCTTTCACTAGGCTCGTTCAGCTCCTTAAAGTTATAATGGCATAACCACGGGAGCAGGGGAAGAGCACGGCAGCTATGCTTACACCATCCAGGTCTGCCATGGAAACGGTCAGTGTAGAAGAAGGGCTTACGCTAAGGCTGAGTGCATCTGCGGTACGGACAGAGGAACCGCACAGCCTGGTGGCTGCCACCCCCTCACATGGTTAACAGGCTCAGGCCCCAGAGCAAGCGCAGCTAGAAGGGACAAGAAGGCTCATCCCCCATCATCCATCCAGCATGGATGTTGGAGGGGCCAACACTGGTATAAAGCACCTTTGCACCAGCCACAGACTGTGCTGCACGCGGTCGCACTGCTAATCCCCGGAACGTTCCTCAGCGCTGTCTGGATGCTTCAGTGAGAGTCATAATGGCCTTAATCCTCAAAAGAAAATAGCCATAGAAATGCAAGACTAAATACTGCAAGGGGGGAAATTTAATTTGGAGTCTTGTTACTTGCATCTACCCCAATGTGCCATTCCCTAAATTTCCTGGGATTAAGATTAAGTAGTTAAATGGCACAGCAGCTTTAGCAACAACACAGACAGAAGAAAAAGATTCATTAATCTAGCCACTGATATAAACTGTATTCAATCTTCCATAGATACTTTTGTTTCAAGGCAGCACAAGTAAAGTTAACTGCTGGTGCTACCTGTAATGCTGACCTCACCTTTTATTCATTCAGCTCACAATAACTCCAGAACATTATCTTTCCTGCTACCCTGCAGTCTATTTCTCCACCAGCAGAACTGTCCGATTCCTACTTCACGGTTCAAAGTTTCGTGTTACTTCCCCACAATGAAGCTGCTGTAAAACACACGGTCATTCTCTCCACTCGCAGGCTGCTTTCAGTCTGACGGTCTGTCTCCGAATTCAAATATTGTGCTGTGAGTAACAAAATATTGCTCAAACAGGGACCCAAACAGACTTAAAGTAAAGCTTGCTGTGGGGAAAAGACAGATTCCACCTGTCACTACTCTCACCTGGGAGAACAGGTACGACTATTTCTGGATAGAGCAAAAATGCCTCCCTATAAGCTACACACACTTTTGCCAAAAAACACTCAGCACCTTTTGTGGAAATCTATCCAGCATCGTACACACACAACCATGCTCTGGAATTTCCAAAGTATAAATAATCAAGCCCCATAAGGCAGACCTAAGGCTGAGGCAGTCTGGCAACTCAGGCAGCTAATGCAGGAAACAGTTCTGTGAAGCAGCGGTCTGCTCAAGCAGCCTCTGACAGAACGGGCTCTGGCAAACAAAGACTAGTCAGGGCACCCGAGCGTCAGCACAGCTCCCCCATCACAGGCCTGCTGCGAACGTGGTCCTGGAAGAAAAAAACACCATGACAGTATAACCAATGCTTACCGCTTACTAAGACAGGAGCCACAGCGCTCAGCACAGTGCGGCTCCAGCAGCAACGCAGGACACCTGGACGCAGCTGTAATACTAGCCCTATACAAATACTAATGAAGTCAACCTCCAAAACACACCTGCAAGGTAGGAATGCACTATTCTACTACTTAATTAAAGGGAAAGAGAGGAGCCAAAATAACTTAGCTGACTAAGATCAGAAGCCAAGAAAATACGGGTCTCCAGACTCCCTCCACTCTGCCCCCAGCCCCAGTCTCCACAGGGGCTCAGTCGTGGGATGTGCCGGGGGAAGCGCTCTCCAGCCGAGCCAAGCCGGTCCGGTCCCGACACCGGACGCAGCGCTCCCGTTCAGCGTATGCACGTTCGGTTTCACCGCACGGCCACTCACAGTGGAAAAAACACTCCCAGATATCAAAGCCTGCTTCCTTATTGATCATAAGCACATAAACACCATTTCAAATCAACCAACCTTCAGGCTGGCTCTACGTTTACTTTCTCTGTGGAAGAGGCATATATTGGCCTCTTTCATAGCTACATGTTTACAGATCTAGCTCATGTTACCAAAGAAGACTGAAGAGTTAAGTTTTAAGCTGAAAAAAATGTTTCAAAAGAATATAAAACTCTTAATTAAGCCTAGAAGGCTTTCCTGAGAGCTCCAGACCCTCACGATTAAAAATCACAGCACACTATTCAGTGACTGCACAGTTAGCTCTTTATTACAGTGTCACTATTCAAAAAGCTCTGAATGTGTGTCAGCATTTTCATTATAGACCCTCCATTTCAGGGATCTATAACTTAACCATTAAAAAGGCCTATTCAGTCAGGAAATATAACCCTCAAACATGCCACACGGTCACTATTTTAAACACAAAACTTAGGATTTTTTTCCTGTCCATGTATACCTTACTGTTAAAAAAAAAAAAAAAATCTGAGATGGAAGCGGCTGTAATTTTTCAATGAGTGACCTGTTTGGCAGATGCAGTCTGTCCCACGTCTGGCACATGACGAAACATGACGCTCGGTCCTGCTGTTTCCTCTTCCAAAGTCAGCATGGACTAGGGGAGGGATACACTGCATGAAACGCTCAGCAAGCACAAAAGCAAAACTTCCACACTCAACAGCAAACAATCCAGACAGTTAAAGGAAGGAGCAAATGATTTTGCAAGAGAAGTCTGTTCCTGTTCCAGGATGTGGATGTAAGGCCTTGAAAAACACTAAGAATGGGAGAAACCTCTGCAGTTAGCAAAGCATTGAGAACTTCTGGGGTGAAAAAAGGGGTGAGTTAATATGTAAAAGGAAAAATTCCACACACAGGACTTGGCAAAATCTTTCAGAATACTTTTAAAAGCAAAGAATCAAGTTGTCAATGAAAGAGACTTACAAAACTCACTGGCCGTGCCCTCTTCTGCCAAACTCTGTAGGTTTACTATTATGTCTTCCTTCATTAAAAAACAAAACAAAACTCTTTCATTTGCTGTCTGAAAGCCCCGCACAAGCAAGCATACGATTCCAAGACCGGCCGAAACACTATCAAAGGAAACACCTGGGGGAAACACAACACTTTTCTTCTTTGACTCCAGCCAGTCATCCCAGCTGCTGCACAGAACAACTCCAGACAGAACGCTACCCGGACATAAACGCTCCTCTTCAATTAGACCAAGACCCTCTAATGCCAATCAGTTTTCTAAACGTCAGCATCTCATACCGGGCAATACAGAGATGAGAACAGAACCCAAGCTCCCCGGCTGGCATCCTACCTATGACTTCCGCCAAATTGTTACTACTTCATGGGATGAACAACATACCCTGCACTCAGGGCAAACATATTAGTACCTAATTTTCCACTTTAAAAATACATTTCCAACGTGAGGCGTAGCTTAGTTTAGTGGTACCCACACGGGCGAGAGGGCTCAACGTTTCGGGATGACATCCGGACAACCTGCAGAAGACAGCAGGACAGCCCAGGCACAACACACATCTTTCTGCCCACTGAATTTACAACAGCAATAATGCACAAACCAGGAAAAAAGAAAAAGAGAAAAAAAAAAAACCCTTAGCGGCTTTTGGATCCCAGCAACGAACTCCTCTCTCAAAAGCCCATCCTGTTGTCACCGCAAGCGGAGGGCTGATCCCAGGTCGCAGTCAGAGCGGCCCTCTTACGCTGAGGCTCCTGGTTACTTCTCAGATGCAAGTTTGTTTGCCTGGGTTTGGGGTTTTCTTAAAACCTCACGTTAACACTTAACTCCGCCAAGAACCCCGGGGACAAGCGGGGCTTCGGCCCGGGCTGCGCTTTCACACCGCCCGGGTCACAAAACGTGAGGGAAAACGAGACCTCCCGGGGTGGGGGGGGGGAATGTTTTTTCGGTTTGCCCCCCTTTTTTAATTTTTTTTTTTTAAATTTTGGCCACCACAGCTCCGCGGGGCAGACGCCGGGGCCGAGACCTACCGGGGGGGGGGAGGCCGGGGGGGCGGCAGCGGAGAGGGGGGCCCCGGGAGCGGAGGGGGGGGGTCCCGGCCCTTACCTGCGTGGCGGGGGGGGGGGGGGGGGCTCAGGCTCCCTCCCGGCGGCCGCCGCCTCTCCGCGCTTCCGGGTTCGGCGCCATCTTGGGGGGGGAGGACACGGACTTCCGGGGCGGATGTGGGCGGGCGGCGGCGGCCCGGGCCGGGGGTGAGGGGAGGGGAAGGGAAGGGGAACCGGTCAGCCGCCCTCCGGCTGCCCCCCCCCCCCCCCCGGAGCCGCGGTTCCCAGCCCCGAGGCGCCGCCGGCGGGAAGCAGCCTCGCGTGGCCGAAGGGGAAGGCCAGGCCTCAAGTTTTCCGACCTGCGAAACGGGAGCAGCAGTTACCGGCCTCCGGAGGGCAGCGGGGAAGGGACGGGGTTAAATCCCGACCAGCTTCCCGGGAACGTCCGCCCGCTGCCAGGCCACAAGAGCCTCACTGTAAGAACGAGCTGCAGAGCAGGCCAAAGGCTGAATCACGGAGCCGAAGTGAGATCCCCCCCCCCCCCCCCCGAGTCCTGCACTTGCTTTCTCCCTCTCACCTCTTCTTTTATTTATTTTTTTTCGGTTTTACTTTCCCATTGCTTGTGTTTGGAGCTTTGCCCCTTCTACGTCCCAGGATAACATGGAGAAAAATCCCAGTGGGCTCACGTGGGGGGGAAGGAAAAAAAAAGGCATTCCAGATAGGTCTATTTTTATATTGGCATCTCCCGCTCTAGTACAACAGCGGCGCAGATAGCTGTAAGTTTTTGATTTATTTCCCAAGAAGGAAACTACCAGCAGACCAGAACCACCACTATCTGCTTGGCCTTTTAAACGTCCGCGTCTTGCCAAAGGCACCAGCAGGCGGGGAGGAGACCTTGACCACGAGCCAGAGAGGTCTCTGACACCAAGTCCGAGCGCCGGCGCATGCACCCGCTGTGGGCCCGAACAGGGATGGGATAATTTGCCGCTCTGGACGACCAAAAGGCTTTCGCGCCCGACAGCGCCGGTGCGCGCGTTTGGCACGCTGGTCCTGGCTGCGTAACCTGCTCATTTCAGAGCCCTGAGAGCAGGTTTGACCTCCAGGCTCTTGATTTTCATATGGCAACAACTCCATTAATCAGCAAGGGAAGCAGGTTCGCAAACAGGAAGCTTCGCTCACAGCGAAACCCCAACGCATGCTGCTGAAACAGGGCCAGGGCCGAGCCCGACACAGCTCAGCCAGCCCAGCTTGGCAGCTCCTGGAAGCCCAAGTCCGACGAGGCTCGGGCCAAGCAGCCAGGAGCGAAGGCCACTTGGGATTCGCATGGCTCTGAGCGACCGTCCCACCGCGGGAGCCTCCGGCAGGCTGCAAGGTCTCAGACCCCCGCGTGCAAGAAAACCTGCTGCGTTTGGGTGGGAACCCCAGAGGCACAAGCACTGCCAGGACCGAGCCTGCTCAGCTGCCACCCTCGAGCGGCTCCGTGCCCATCAAAGCAATCCTCTTCAAAGGAGATGAGGAGAACAAAAGGTTTGGGGTTTCTCACGGCCGCCCACCTCCTGCTCAGCACGAGTGCCAGGTGTACGGAAAGGCACTGCCAGCCTCCCCACACCTGCAGGGTTTCGCTGCCTCTCGGGGTGCCAGCAAGCTTCACTTTCTACTGCTTAGACCCAAGCACAGAATTTGTTGCATTTGGGCTTTTAATCCTGTCAGTGAGCCCCAATCTCAGAAGACTTCATTCATTCACACACATTAATTAATCAGAGCAGTTGTGTCACACTCTCTGCAGCGTTCTTTCTTCAGAGCCTTGTGCCAAAGGCTCTGGCTCTTTAAATCACTTCCCCTTAATAAGTCATCCTGCTGACTCTTGCCATACCGGCACCGTGGGCATGCTGACAGCCTTCACAGCGGGCTTCCTCCCGTGAACAGCACCATTTCCCCCTGCACTAGGCAGCCAGCCTACCTTCATCTCCTTTAAAATGAGGAGCTATCTTATCTGAGAGCAGTTGCTGGAGTCTAGTTAGTCATGCATTTTAAACATTGAAAATCCCCTAGAGCTATTTATTTAGCAGAATACAAATATGAATAAATAAATACACTGGAAGAACAAGAACTGATCCATTCAGCAATTAACAAGTCTCCTCCCGTAACCACGGCCACCTCTGCAGCCAGTGCCACAACCACTTACTTCACTTGCACGATCACCTCCTCCCCCACATCCTATCCCTGGTTCCTATTTTAGGCAACAAACTTACTAGTCCTCTGCCTGTCCAGCCCCTCACACGGCTTTGAGCTTCTATCTCCTGCAGCTCCAGGTTTTGCCTGCACCCCCATAGGAACAAATAATCTTACAACCCTCCCTCCTCTCTGCCCCCAGGAAAGGAGGGATTTAAAGCCTCTGCCCTAATTGGCACCTGTTAATAAGGGGGGGGGTGGTAATAAGGGAGCAGGTGTCTTTAGGGACACGTTCCTAGGCTGTGCTGCTGGGAGGGGAAGAGGTGCAGGTGGGCTGCAGTCTGCACAAACTAAGCCAAAAGCCAGGCAGGGACCCAGCTACGTGGCTGCCGGTGCTGCTCCAGGGGAGCCGTGAGGATGCGCAAAGGTGTCTGAGCTGTGGAGGGCAGGGGAGGGAGCAGGGGGGCCCGGGGAGGCTCTGCGAGGAGGAGGGTGAAGCGCCCTGCTCTGGGGTGGATGGCCTAGGACTGCTCTGGGACAGCACCTGTGCTCAGCTCCGGCTGCTCTGCAGCTCTGGGGCTTGCTGCTGAGCATCACCAGCTCCTGAGCCTGACCTGGCCCTGGGGGCAGCATGTGGGCAAGGCAGTCACCTGGGTCTGGGAAACCCTGGCATGAGCCGCCTTGTTGAACCTGCTGCTGCTGTGCTTTGAGTCAGGCACTTCCTGGGCAAAACCATGAGGCTGCAAAGCAGCCCCTGCTGCAGACAGCTGCAGGCTGGGGCTCAGCTGCCTTCAGCAGCAGCCCTGAGCCCTGAGAAGGAGGGATGCACCAGGGGTGCTCCTGCTGTGCAGGGCCCTGCCTTCCCTGTGCAGCACGTTGCCTGCACCGTGCACCTGCGTCGCCGCTGGGCAGAGCGGTGCAGCTGCAGATGGCTGGAGAGGAAACCCCGGACGAGGGCACCAAGCAGAAACGATGCTGGTCTGCACTGGCAGCTTGGAAACCTGCCCCGATGGGGGGCAGTGGGGTGCGCCTTTCTGCTTGGTGGGCATGGATGGAGGCGCAGGGTCTGTTGGGATGGGGAAGCAGCCTGCCCGCGCGGTGATGCCTCGGCCCTTAGCGAGGAGGGGTGTCCCTGGGAAATGGCTTGTCTTCCCCAGGAAAAGCCCTTCCCGGGTGGCTGGGTCCCTTGGGGACACCCTGGTCCCAAGGAAGTGGGGTTGCAGACTGGTCTGGTGGGGCCTGATCCCACCGGCCTGGCTCTGTGGGTGCATTGCAGGAGCAGCTTCTCGCCTGCTGCAGCAGGGTGACCCCAGTCACTGTCGCAGACAGGCGGTTCCTGTTTTTCCCCCACAGCCTGGAAATCCCCTGACTTTCCGCTGGGGTAAAGGAGCCCAGGGGCCAGCTGGCTCCGCTCCTCCCTGGCCGCCCCACAGCTGCGGGAAGAGGTATCCGCTGGGACAAGGAGCCCCTGCGGAAATGGGTGGCCCCGGAGCCAGGGCTGCACCAGGGGTCCTGTCCGGGGGTGTGGGGAGGCTGGGACAGACCTGGCTGCTCCGATACCTGCAAGCGGCCGCTGCCCCGGAGCGGGCGCCTGGAGGGTTGTGCAAAACCACCTCGGCAGGTTCCTTTGGGCTCCAGGAACATCCCGCCCGGGGAAGCGGGGCCGAGAGCTCCGCGTTCAACCGATCGCCCCGGCTGGCTTGGGGACACCAGCTCCTGGCTGTGTGCTGCCCACGGAGGAGACAAGCGGGGTGGAGGTGGCTGAGCAGTGGCTTTGTGGAGGCCTGCATGCAGTGAATTTTGCAGGTCTCAGCCCAATGCCCCTTGGCTCCTGCGGGAACCGGCTGAGCAGACCGACCTGTGCAGAGGCGAAGCTGCCGGCGCAGTCGCTGCAGGGAGCTGATGTGTCTGTGAGACCCCCAGTGAGGGACAGTGCTGGGGGCAGGCCTACAGGGACACCCGGCTTGTCCCAATCCCCCTGCCCGTTTCCAGCGGGAGGGATGATTTTGCCTCTGGGGAAGCCTGTTTTCCCACCGCCCGCGGGGAGGGGAGCGGGGCCGGGGGGAGCAGAGTGTGGCTGATGCAACCGAGCGGCAGCCGAAGCGATGGGGGAGCTGCCTCCCGCCCGGGTTTCTCTGCCGTGGACGGTTTCCAATCGATCCTGCCCTCGGCTGCTGGGAACCCGGCCCCCTCGGGAAGGGGAAGCACAGCGCTTACCAGAATTTGGGTGATCACTTTCCAGCACTTTGGACTCAGTGCCAAGATCGAAGTAAATCACATGTGGCTGGGTGCTGCCGTGAGAACAGCTGGGGAGGGAGCGGGGGGAAGCGGGGCAGCCGGCTCCTGCGGCCAGCCCTCCCTCCCCGGCCCTCTCCCGCCTTTGCCGTGCGGGACACCTCGTCCCCCGACAGCCAGCAGCGGGGCCGGGGCGAGACGCGGGCATCGCTCTGCCCCAGCCCTGCGGAGCCTTTGGGGAGCCCGGCTGGAGCTGCCACTGCGGCCCTTAGCTGGGAGGACGTGCTGCGGCACCGCTCGGGCCCCGAGGGGGGGCTCGGGGCTCTCTGGCTTGCGCTCCTCGCCCCATGTGGTGCCAATAGCTCTTGCAAAAAGGCAGCACTCAGGGATTTGTCTGGTCCCTCCTTGGAGTAACTGCTGAACTGGAGGTACTACCCTGAGCGCGTGATCCCAGCTGAGCCTGGGTCCATCGTGTCGCTAAAGGGCTTTTTTTAATCTCTAATATGAGTGTGCAGCAAGGCCTGGGAGGAAGCTGCAGCTGCAAACATCTTGGTTCCTCTGCGTGCATTTGAAACGGGCTGTGCAGTTTCCCACTGTGCCAACCTACCGCTGATCAATGCGAGCGATCGGCTGTTCCCTCGCTAACGTCTTCCCGCAGGACCCGGCGTGGCGAGGGGCTGCCGCAGGCGCGGAGCAAACCCTGGCGCAGCCTGGGCTGAGGGGAGGCGGTGGCAGCGGCATCCTGGCCGGGCGCTGCCTCCCCCCTGCTCGTGCCGTTCCCCGGGAGGAGTTTGCCTGCCCCGGGGCCGAGCTGTGCGGGGAGCTCAGCCGCCCCTCGTTTCCCGGCGGTGCCCCTCCAGGCTGCCTCCCCGCTGCCACCGGTGCCTCCCTCTCCCTCGTGGCAGCCCGAGCCCGGGACCCCTCGCCCTGCGTTGCATGTGGAAAACAGTTTTTCTCCTCTTGCAGCAGCTTTTTACCTGTTGGCATACTGTTTTTGTCTCCCCTCTCCCCAGCCACTAGGAAACACCACCGTGTCCAGCCGGGAGCTCGCCTGTGACACCCCCCCAGGACTAGCGTCCGTGTCCGTCCGTGCATCCCTCCGTCCACACGCTCGCACTGCCGCCTGCTGGAACGAGGCCCGTGCCAGGGCGGACGCACGGGGCTGCCGGGGCGGACAGGCCGGCCGCGGGGACCCTGCCACGGGCGAGCAGTGTGGCTGGAGGAGCCCACGGAGGGGGTTCTCCTAGCGCCCCTCGGCGGGGGAAAGCAGCAGGGTAGGTTCAACCCTTATCAGACACTAGAGAATCCCCCACCAGGGAAGTCGCAGTGTTCCCAGGGCCTCTCCCTGCCGTGCCAGCTCCCGCCCGGAGCTGCCGGGGAGCCGCGGCGCTCCTTTGGAGGACGCTCTGGCAGCTGCTCGGTCTCATCCGGCCCCATCCTGGCTTCTAGCGCGTTGCAGTGCCCAGGGCATCGCCCCATCCTGCCCCTGCCCGTGCCAGGGTCGTCTCGCTCAGGGTGAGGAGGAAATGCTGCCGGTGCCCAAATCCTCAGATGGCCTTAAAGAAAGTCCAACTCTTTCCAGAACTACTACAGCAGGGATTCCTGTAATTGCCCTCCTATTTTTCTAGCTTTTTCAAGCTCTAGTGCATGACCACAAGGGCTAGCAGTCTATTTTCACTTTTTAATAGAAGTAGATTCCCATGTAATCAAATCACTTTCAGAGCAAGGGTGTAAAATATCAGTTAATGCAAAATGTATAATAAAATAAGGAAAATCACAATTTATTCAAATGAAACTATTTTGCTTGTCAAAGAAGGGAATTCTCTCCAGTTTCTTCCTCCTTCGGTAACCTGCTGACCAAAAGCAAACAGCAGCAGCTGGAAGGAAGGTCAGACAAATAGCAGCCTTTGAAAACCGACCCCGAAGATGCTCCGTCCCTGCTGGGTGCCGCTCTGCTGACGGGAACGCAGCGATGCCACGGAGCAGCGCAGGCCGCGCTGCTTTCCGCACAGACCCGCTTGGCGGTTTTGTGAGCTCAGCCCAGGAGAGGGCAGGGTTGTGGCTCCGTGCTTGTCCCGGGTGTAGATGTTCCTGCTAAAATACGAGCAGAGAAGAACAAATTTAACACGGAGACTTTAGTGGAGAATCCAGATCATGGATGATTTTGAGAAATTTGTGTGCCTGCCTGTAGCTATCTAAACCTTGTTTAAAAAGTGCCAGACAGCAAACACAAAATAAGGACAGCTGTCAAAAAAAGCTTTCTAAAGCATGTAGTACAAATGCACTAGCCGGAGCGGGATACTGCATCCAGCAATGACAGAGAAAGTAAAAAAACAGAGGAACTGTGGAATCTATTGCCTCAAGAAGGCTTGGATTACATCTTAGGAAAAATCAGCCTAAAGATAGACAGGGTTCAGCACTGATGTAAGATATGCGGGGAGGGTGGGAAGATTTCTAAAAGTTAGATAAACATCTGCCAGAAACGATGTACATCTGAGCCTGTCTCAGAGGACTTCAGTTGTACTCTTTAGCTCCGTGTTTCTGCGCCTGGTTGTGCTAGTGGAGGAGTCTGTGCCTCTGCGCTGGTCTGTCCCATCCATTTAGCAGATAAGCTGTCAGTTGGGGATTATCTAGCGCAGCGTACGGTACGCCTCCCAGAGCCCGGGGGCCCACGGCGGGGTGAGCTCTAGGCGCTCCTGGTGAGACACAGTAAATAGTAAGGCGAATAAGTATTTTTAAGGTGCGAAAATGGTGAAAGGGACAGGATGGTATATGAGGGAGCATCTGGCATGAAAAATACAAACGATTTCTGTAAGTTTCCCAGTAAATGCATCTTCCATAACCTGATCCTGCTGCAGGAACATCCCTTGCTGCTCCGGTCCTCAAGAGTCAAGCCAGATGATTCTTAAAACAGGAGATATCCATGGCTAACCTGTGTTTTAAGAAGCAGCACAAGGGACTCAAAATACGATATTCTTTCTCCCTGTTGCACAAACAACAGGACACATAGCTAAAGGACACTGCGGTGTTTGTAAAGATGGGCAGTAAAGATTGCCTGCAGGTTTTAGGATCAGCAGGAGCGTGAACTCTGCTGACCTTGTTTCAGACTTGATTTAAACCCTTCCAGCCCGGAGCTGGCTTCCCCTTGGAGGCCGCTGGAGCTACCCCTGCGCACAGCAGCCTCTGAGGGACCGCAGATAAAAGGCAGCGTTCTATTTCATTTGCCATCCGTTAGTTATTATCCTGGAGCATGGAAATACACGTGTTGGGACAAAACATCCTAATCAAAATACGCAAGCGTTCTGGATTGTAGCAGTCCGGTCAGGAGCCTTCAGCAGAGGGATGGACAAGGCAGTGAAGTGTGGACGAACGGAGGGAGAAAGGGGACCGAGGTGGCAGAAACGGTGGACAGGCCAGCAGTTATCCCGGAGGAGGGAAAGGGGTATCCCCGCTGCCAGAGAGCTGCTGCGGCTGAATTCCCTGCACAGGCCGAACGCGCGTCGGATTTAGCACGAAACGTTCGGGCCAGCGGGTGGAAAAGGCTCCCAGGAAAGACGCGGCTGGGCAGGAGAGTTTGTGCTGCGCTTAAAAGAGGGCAGCGCCACGTCGCCAAGGGCTCCCGGGGGGCGCGGGGAAGGAGCTCTCCCCCCTTCCACCCTCGACCCGGCTCCTCGCAGCCAGGCCCGGGCCGGGGCCGGGGGCGGCGCGGTGCGGGGAGCCCCCGGGCTGGGCTGGCACCACAGGGCAGAGGCGGCGGAGGGCCCGGGAAGCGCAGCAGGAGCCGCCCGAGGCTCCGCGGAGGCGGCCCGGGAGCCCCGCGGCGCCGCCGGGCCCGGCCGCGCTGCCCGCGCCCCGTCGCCATGGCACCGCTTCCCCTGCGCCCTTTGCCCTTTGCCCTCCGTCCCCTCCCGCGTCTGACGGACAGACCCTTCGGCCTATCACAGCGCCCCGCCACCCGCCGGAGTAGGTAGGCGGGCTGGAAACGCCACGGGCCAACCGGAAACGAAAACCGCGAGGCCGGCCCCGCCCCCCTCCCCGCGGCGCCGCCGCAGCCAACCAGCGGGCGAGCGTGGGGGGGCGGGGCCGGCGGTGGGGCCAATGGGGGGGCACGTCGCTCGCCGGGGAGGCGCGAGGCCCCGGAGGGAGGGGGGAGGGCAGCGGCGGGAGCGCGCCGGGGGCCGGGGCCGGGGCGGGGGCGGGAGGTAAACAAAATGGCGGCGGCGTGCGCGCTACGGCGGCGGCGGCGGTGGTAACGGGGGGTGGCGGCAGCGGGAGTGCGGGCGCGGGCCCCGGGGCAGGGCCGCGGTGGCAGAGCAGCGGGCAGCGGCCGGCGGGGCCCCCCTGAGGCGCGGGGGGGGGGGGGGAGCGCGGCGCCGCCGCCGCCGAGGCCCGGCTGCGGGGAGGGGGGACGCGGCCGCCAGCCCTTCCCCCCCCCCCCGCCTCCCTTCCCCAGAGGCGGCAGCGGGGCGCGCAGTCGAGCAGCTGAACCTGCCTCCGGGGCTCACCCCCGGCCCTCAGGGGACGGGCCCTTGCCGAGAGGGCCCCCCCCCGCAGGCGCCCTGCTGTGGTGGGGGGGGGCTTGGCTGCGGCCTGCCAGGAGCCAAAGGTCATTCCCCCCCCCCCCCGGGGTCCCCTCTCTGCCTTCCGACCTGCCTGTGGTGGCTTGGTTGCACTGTGAGTGGTTTATCCCCTTCCCCCACTTTCTGAAGGGGTGGGTACAATATTGCTCATTTTCCTCTCTTTCCCCCCCCCCCCCCCCGACTGACACCTGTGGAAGGGGCTTGCAGAGGGGGAGAAAAGCCCAGGCAAGGTTAGCATCTCCTCATTGACCTTCCTTTGTTGGACAGGGAATGGGGTGTTTTGGGTACTGGACAGAGAGAATTACTTCTTCCTGGTTGTTCCTGTTTTAAGGTGGGTCAGTAAAGCTCTAGTAGGTTTTGCATTGTCTGACACCAGCTGACACCTGGACCAGTGGTGGAGACACATCATGTGTCAGGCGGAATCCGAGTGGTTGAAGGATGCCCCTGGGAGATCTTGATAGGCACCGAAGGCCTCAAACTTTTGTAGGCGTGAAAAGTGAAGAAATTAGAATTGATTCTGAAAACTCCTTCAAAGAAACTTGGTTCCAGCTTCCAAACGGCTGAAAAAAAAATCTTCTATACTTGTACCTGGAAGGTGAGGGCAGCAGGGCAGAAACGCTTCCCCTGCGATTCACAGTTTGGAGTTGGTGGCTATGATCTGCTAGTAATGGAAAGTCATGAAAGAGACTTGGCTGTTGTCTGTTTTTATGTGGTGACCTAAAGTCCCAGAGGATGACCTAGCACTTAAAAATCAAACTGGGCCAAGTTAAAGGCCAAGCTGACTTGAAGGAACCCTAGTGGTGGGACCAGGTCAGAAGTAAAGCAAATCCCAAACTGAGTGTATCTGGTCAAGGATATATTCTTTTTAAGAGACATTGTGTTACTGGAGCCAGGCCTGGATCTTTTAGCATCCAACTGAGCTGGAAGCAGCTCATAGTAATTTTTTGTTTTGTTTTTTTATTCATGTTTGTACAATCTTCTGGATATTTTTTTTCAAGAAGGAGTAAAAGGGAGTGTTGGAAACTAACAAACAGGATTAAAACCCTGAGCGCTTAAGGAAAACAGGTTAAGGAACTTAATCCAGGATGGATATGCAGGAGCCACAGCAGTTGGGTATGTTTGCAGAGAGTGAGCTGATGTCTGTGGGGATGGACACTTTTATCCATCGCATCGACTCCACGGAGGTCATCTACCAGCCACGGCGGAAAAGGGCCAAGCTCATTGGCAAATACCTAATGGGAGACTTACTTGGAGAAGGGTCTTATGGCAAAGTCAAGGAGATGTTGGACTCTGAAACCCTCTGTAGGAGAGCTGTCAAAATACTGAAGAAGAAGAAGCTACGCAGAATTCCCAATGGGGAGGCAAATGTGAAAAAGTGAGTAAATATTTCCAGTAGCTGGGAATCCAGGGAGTTAAATTTTATCGTTACTTTCCAACTGATGTTCTCTATCATTTAAAATAATGACAGCTTTGTGTTCTGGAAGTGCTTTCTAAACCATATGTACTCAGGAATCTCTTTACCGTTGAAACACAGCCAACTGTAAGGTGAAGGGTGCTTCTAAATGCTGCCCAACAGTGAGAGGAAGCTTATTCTCAAGGGCATGGGAAGCGCATCTGTCCCCTTGAACAGAAGAGTATATAACACATGCCCTTTCTTAGTTTCATTACAAAGTAAGAGAGAATCTCTGTTTCTAAAATTTCATGTCAAAGATGCATTGAAAACTGGTGTTTGTAGTGAACTCAACTAAGAAAGATGAGGGATGGTATAGCTGAGAGTGCAGAAATACACTTTGTATTGTTGCTCTCTCTTATTGTGTATCCATATAAGTGTGTGTGTGGTTCTTAAGCTCTTTAGGGTGGTAATTATTGCTACCACCCATGAAATAAGTGCCTGGAATGCATGATCCAGTGTATTATGCACCCAATGGGCATAGGAAGTCTTGGGTTTTATTCTTGGTTTCACTTCTAATTAATGAGTTTGGGAAGTAATTCAAGGCTCTTTTCAGTTGATTTCTCCAGCTGTAAAATGGGGACAAGGGTTGTCAAGCTCTTCTTTTCAGTGACTCAAGATTTGTGCTTGGAAGGTATTTCAAGTGCCAGTTACATACTGATTAGTCAGTGCACAAGTAACTAATTAAAATATACTGCGGGGAGAAGCCTGGTGTTATGCCTCATTTGTAAGAGTTGTTATTATCTGAAACTTTCCCTTTTCTTGGTGTTGTGCCCTACATGTGAGGACCTAACAGCCAGCTGTGTTTTCCACAGCAAGCTGTTTGTTACAGCCCAGCAAGATAGAGTTGTTTATCTGGTGTGAAGGGGAGCCTTCTGCAGCCAAAACAAATTATTTGTGACAGTTTATCTTATAGTGGGAGGGAAAACTTATGAGATGTTTAGAAGACTCTTGTATTACGTCTTTCGCTGTGGTGTGCTGAGTGTAGAGCCCTGACCTAGTAGAGTCTTGTTTCTGTTTCTCAGTTTGGTTTGAGTTTCCGAGCTCAGCTGCAAGATATTTCACATCCTGTACTGGGACTTCTGTCAGCTAGCTGTTTAAGTTTCCCTTTTAACCTTCAGTGGACACGCTTAGCTACAGAATAGCAACAAGTCTTTCATGCAGGGGCCTCGCTTTCTCTCCTCTGCTGGCTCAAGTTCAGAATAAGAGTAAACTGCTGGTTAATGTGTAATAAAATGTTTCTTGTTTTTCTAGTAGAGGCAGGAGTGCCCCTTTCTATCACTGCCCCCCCTCCCTTAGGTTAAGTACTTCACCAAACAAGGGGGGGGGGTATTTCTGCCGTACTGGAATCTCGCATTTTAAAGTTCTCCCCCTCTCAGTGAAAAAGAACTTGCCAAGACACCTGACAGTTTCCTGGTATCAAAACTATGGTAATGGTCCTATGCTCTGAAGTGAACTCTGTAGAAACCTTACTCATGTATGAATGCCTTTGGCTTCATGGACTTTAGTTATTAAAGTAGACTAGCCAAGCAATACCTTGTCTTGTTATGGATATTTTTCTGACTCAGCAGCACCTGCCTCAAAACACTGTCTGAGGTGGATATGTGATGTGGCCTTCTAATAAGGGTTTATTTTAGTTCAAGTTCCTGTTTTTGTCACCTTGTCTTTTTTGTTGTCCACACACTTGTTTGCTTTATCTGCTTGCTCAGTGGTAAATAGATATCTTTAATGTATTTATTTGGCGAAATGTCACATGTTTATATGGTACCTATACAATGGAACTCTGGCCTGGTCAAAACCCTTTGACGTGACTGCTATGTGCAGAAAAAGTTGTCTCTGCTTAAAGTGAACCTGATGTCGCAGGATATATAATCAAACCTGTATAGTTTGCCTGGGCAGTGTAGGGGGGGGAAAACACAAACCGTTGCATGTGCAAATACCAATGTGACCACAGTAAGGCTTTATTTCCAGGTAGCACTGGAACGGAGTACCATTCTAACATTTTTTGACCACAGTCATATTGCTTGGCCAGATTCCATTAAAATTTCACTTTCTACAACTAGATTTGAGCAGCTTTGCTAAAGGGTTTATGCCCAGCAAGTTATTCACGTACCTTAGAACAGCAGAAGATCACTTTCTGAACTGAAGCTCACCATTAGTTCTACTTTCTCACTTGAAAGTTATTCATACCTGAAGTAATGCGTAAATGCAAGGTAGTTCCTGTGTTAGTGGGGCCTACTTCCACAGAATAAGGAGAAGCAGAATTGGGTATGTGATTAGTTTCATACTTGAAACTGAAGTTGTTTGCTCCGCGGAACCACTGATTAGCTTCTAAGTAACTGGAAGGGACACCAGTTACCATGGAGTTGTGGTGTTAGTGTCCTTTCAGATGTATTCTATTAATAACTTCATTTATCGTATGGAAAACAGCATGTTATTTCAGAGGTTGACTTCAGGACACAGCTTGTAATCTGTGGGTTTGCTCCTTCGGCTTCATTTCTCTTTAGTGGCATGGAAATGTTTAGGTCTCAATTCAGTGAGGAGGCATTCCCTCTCATAAAATTCACTACCATGACTGGTCTTACTCTGGCACTTCTTGCTTCCTTTGACTTCTTCCACTCCGTGAACGGAGTGGGCCACAGAGGCTGAACTCCCTTCTTATTCTGAGCAATAAGATTCTCTCTAGATGAGACTGAGAGACAACTAAATGTGTGATGGACAATGAGCAATAAAGGGAAGAATTCAAGCTATTGCATCTTAGCTTTGGCTGTTTGACTACTGCTTTTAACCAGAATTAAAGACATCTAAGAGTATAATAGTTCTGGCCTTACCAAAAAAAATAGGGGACTGGGGGGGTGCAAGTCTGTTGTGACTTCAGGGATGTGAAAAGGCTCTCCCCCCCCCCTTTTTTTTTTTTCCCCCCCTCCAGAGAAGAGTGGATTCCAAGAGTGTAAAAATCAGAAATCAGCTTTCAAAAGGTCATTCAAAGCAACTGTAGGTTTGATTTCATAAGGCCAAGATGATAATGAGCTGCTAATCCTGAAGGTTGTTTTGTTTTTGAGATCAGCCTGTGATCAGAGGTGTTCAGTTTGACTCCAGTGCTGTTCTTTGCATTATTGCTTCTTGCCTCAGTCTTTGAGGCAGGGGGGAGGAGATGATAGAGAAAGACAGCAAAGATGGTCAGATCAAGTTGTGAATCTTTCTTTAAGCTCCTGTTTTTTGTGACCTTATCTGTACAAGGATGTCTGCTGCTCGGTGCATGTGAGATATGAATTGTAACTATTTGGCTCTACTTTGTAAGCATCCCAAATTCAGTTGGTGTCCTTTGAGACTAAAATCTCTTCCTTCATCCGCCATCAGAACTGGACCACTGCTTAATTCTCCCTCTCCCTTCCAATGACCCCCGTGGGATGTGCAAATAGAAGTTTCCTCCAAAGCAGGAAACAGGTAGACATTTCCATTTACTGTAAATGAAATGGGATAAGATCATTACTCCTGACCTAATGGATCTTTTTTCTGCTGTAGAATCACTGCCTATCATCTTAACTATTAGTTTTTGCTCTGGGGGTGATTTCTTTGTATAGTGCTGCAAACATGTTAAAAGTGTATTGGTGGAGGGTCTGAGCAATTAGCACTGGTTGTATTTTCAGTTTTCTTGGTTTAAGTATACTTATTTCATGGACATGACCCTTTAATGTTTCAGTCTCAAAATACCTTGTTATATGGTTTCTCTTGCCTGAGAAGACAGCACCTCTTTGTAGATCAGACGACAGTCATCTACACTCCTGACTTTTTGTATCTGTAGCTTTTTCCTGTATTGCAACTTGATTTGACAGAGATATGATCAAACTATATAAAAATAGGTTTGTGCCTTTGCTGTTATCACTGGATGGCTGAGTACTGCTGCTGTTGTGGTGAAGATGAAGCTTCTCTTGCTAGCGTGTCATCAAAGAAACTCACTAGAAAACAGTTCCTAGACCTTTGGCCATTGGGTAATTGCATGAGTGAGTAATACGCAGGGAGTAATGACAAAAAGGGAAAGCAAAATGATCAGTTTCAGAGGATTTTGCAGGTCTTTTCTATGCATTGGGGACCTTGGGTATGTGGGGTTGATATTATAGCTCCGGGAGCTCTGATTGTTAACGCAATTTTTGTTACTTCTTGCTAATGCTCGAGACTGCAGTCTCATCCCGCATGTATGTGCGGGTTGCTGCAACCTTGTCTCCTTGTGCACTAACAGAGTTTTGTGGACCTAGAAACTGACTGGAATATTTGAGAATTCCGCTTCCTAAAACTGAATGATTGTCTTCTGTCCCCAAACGCTCCAGTTTCGTTCCTGAAAAATGAACTACTAAGGGATCTGTAAAACTGAAGATGTTGAGGGTTTAAACTTTTCTCTGCTAGACAAACGTTCCCCTGAATAAATATAGGGAATGTCCATATGTCTCCAGTCCTTTCAGAGAAAGGTTGGGGTGGTGTATTCAATCAGGCAGTGCTGTGGCTAATTACTACTTCCAGTTAATACAAAAAGTGAGTTTAGTAGGATTGCCAAAAAGATGAAGGAAAATTTGGAAGATTATTTGTCTCTAGCAGCACAGTTTAATAAAACTGAGTGCTAATAGCTTCACATTTTTAATTAAGTGTTTGGAACTTTCTGTGCATATCCCAGGTGTCCTGTACTGTACTTACCATGTTCAGTGATTACTTAGATTTGAATATCATGCTCATTAGAATTCTTCTGAGGTTTAAAATGGGTAGGAGGCCTGTAATTTGGCAGTTTGCTACTTGGTCTACAAGTCAAGAGTCTTGCAAATCAAAACATGGGCAGTTCTGCTGAAGGAGAGACTTGTAAGCCGTGGAGAGGTATGTGTTTTGGATGAAGATGGTCTTGAGCTGACTCATTTGACTTCCTGTCCCTCACTCCTAACTCAAAGCTCTGCAGTGTGTAACCTGAGTGAGTGTGCTGCTTTCTTTGTTAATCTGGATGCTTACTTAGATTCAGTGGTGAAATGCTGGAAATTCTAATCTCCGAAAGAGCTCAGGTAGTGGTACTGTAGTGGATCTCGGGCTTGCAATAGCTGACAACTGTGTTAAGAATGCAGCGTGTATGGAGTCCTGGAACTAGTAAAGAGAAAGGGTAATACTGTGGACTTAACCTTCCATAGGAGTCCCTGAGGCACACAAATGAAAGTGGAGTTCTGGAGTAGGTGCCTTCCTGTGATGGCATGCTTCCTTGCTAGACTGTTTCTGATGTTCTAAGCTTCTGGGAAAGTGAGAGCTATCGGATCAAATCTTTTTGTATATTAGTGGCTGAGAGTACACTTTGTTCCTGAGTATGCAGCCTTTAACCCTTCAGGGGCTCCTGAATACACATAAGCAAATGACTGTTGACCACAGTGGATGTTTCTTTCTGTGTCAATCTTGACACATGGGCCTTAAAGGAAGGAGAGGCAGTGGGGACATGGTGGAGATAGTATAATGCTAGCAACGTAATTTTCAGTAACGGCTGGAGAAGGAACTATTTGGATACTAAAACTTGGAAAGATATATAACAGCACTGGATTTGTGAACACAGAATTGTGTCCACCCTTCTCCCATGCCGGGTGTACATTCAAGTCTGTAAAGCTTAGGTTGTTCCCCTTCCATCTCATCAAAACTGCTTTGTGTGGAGTTGCCATCTCCAAAATGGAGCTAACAATTCAGACTCCCCTTTGCGCTTCTTGCATCTTCATTGCTCATAAAGCGTCTCTCCTCATGGTCTTTCTCCCTCTTCCTTCACCCAATGAATCGGCAAGGATCTGCAGTACGTTCCAGGAGCCTGAAAAGACTGGCAGCTGCTCCTGGGGGCTCTGCTGCTGCAAACTGGTCATGGTGCAGGGCCTCATCGGTACTTACTGGTGGATAAGTGTACCTGTAACCACAGGACTCTGAACCTCAGCTATTGTAGATGGAGATGTATTGTTAGTGTTGTTTCTCAGGCTGGGCTCCTTGTTTACTGAATAATCATGTCATCAGATCTTTCCTATGCAAATATTAAATATACCCACAGCAGGCAAATAAAAACATAGTATAACTAACACAACCCAAACCCAAGGATAGTGAGCTGCAGAATGGAAAAAATCTGAGTTGGAGGAAAAAGGTCTTGATGCTCCTTTGTTTGCAACTTGTTTGACAAAATAGGAACCGAAAAGAGTTTTTAGCATCAGTATCCACAAGGATTTAAAGTTCCGTTGTTTCTCAGGGTAATGTTCTCCTTGCTGACGCTTAAGAGCAAAGCACTTTAGTCAGAGGGAAAATTCTTCCTATGGTATAGATGATCATTTCTATTCAGGCACTGACAAGCACTCGCACAGACTTAACACTAGATGACTGCTGTTCCTTAGCCTTTGTGAAGGAACTGACCCTGTGGTGCCTGCTCCATGCCTTGTAAGAATTTGGTGTTAGGGCAGGGTGGCTTACCTAGTGCAAGGGGGAACACTTCAGTGTTGTTGAAAGATTTATGGTGAGTGGCACAGTTCAAACTCTTCATTTCTGGGGAAACTGATGTCAAAGATAGGAACAGTGGAGTGCTCAATTTCTTATTTATCTGAAATCTAGCTTGTAGACATGGCAAGGGGGAAGAGGTGCAGGTTCTCATATGGATGAAAATTACCTATCACATCCTTGCAAATGGATGGCAAGTTCTGAGGTAAAATAAACTGGGGGGAAGGGGGGTGGACTGGTCACAAACTAGACCTTGAATAAGTTCATCTGCTTTGTGGCATATCAGGCATGCTAACATGTAATTTGAATTTGTTTTGGCTGTACAGAACTAAAGAATCAATCTAGATAAATACATAATGTAGCAGCTCATTTGTGTAAAGATCAGTTGAATTATTCTTTAGTCCTTTTGTAGTGATTAGCTAGAATGGTGTTAGTGGATTTATGGTATGTGCCAGGATTGGCATATGGTGCTGTTCTCAGTGCACATCTCGCAGCCCTTTGCTGTGGCACCAGCTCTGCAGTGCAAGTATGCCAGTTCCTTGTGTCTGGTTCCTCCGTGCCATGTGCTGGATCTAGAGAGCTTGAGGTGGGCTCCAGTTATGTGCTGAAGAGTAAGAAAGTGGATAATGGGGTAGGTGAGGGTAAGCTTTCCTCAGGCTCAGAGACAGTTTCTGCAAGCCTGACAAACATTTTCTAGAAATAGAGTAATTATATTAGGACATCAGCTGTAAGTGACACTGCTATGCCAATGTCTTTCCCCCCCACTTAATCAATAAGGGGTCTACAGCATACTAACCTTTCTCTTTAAAATTGTGTTGGTTACTTAGCAAATTTCATCTTTGCAGATGTTTTCTTCTCCTTCCCTTCCTCTCTCCGAACTGATTATGCTTTAGAGCTAGCCCCCATATTCTTGCAGTCTGCCTAGTGAAGGTGGCCAGTGAGCAGAGTTGGTTCACCAGTGAGCATGAGGCGGCCTTCCCTGTAGTGTGATGAACAGTTATTTCACAGTCTTAGGGTTTTCTAGTTTGGAGGACTAAGAACAAAATTCCATAATGCAAATTATTCTCTCCAGATAATGACAGTGATAAGTAGGATGGGTGGTATGGAAGTGATTATCCCATTGCAGAGAGAACACAGCCTAGCCACTTCACTGGGTGAAGTGAAGGGTCCTAACTAAAAGATGGGCTAGCAATATATTATCTACAGCTGTCAAACTGCATGCAGTACAATGAGGGGGCCCAAATGCCCTTGCTCTCCATTAGACCAGGCTTCCAGAGTGTTTGGGGTTCCCCCTTTCCCTCATTTTTGGGGATAGGTCTGATCTCAAAAGCAATTGTTACAATTTAAATTTCATATTTAAATTTTAGCGGTAGCAAGCAAAGGAGGCAAAGCTGGAGCAACTCAAAAGGCATCTTGAAAATCAGAACAGATTCACTAGACTAGTATGAGAAAGCAGCATGCGGGAAGTCTTCTTGCCTTGATCTACCAGAAAGGTCGCAGAACGTAGGCCTTGGCTGCTGGATTGTAAGTCTCATTCCCCCTTGCCCAGTGCTGCTATTTCAGATAATATTTTGCAGACACATCCCCAACCCACCGCTTTCCTTGCGTAGAGTTTTTTGTTGTTAATTTAAAAAAAAAGTAAACTTAGGCACCTGCTGGCAAGATGTGCCCCTATGTTCATTTATAAGGTGAAGTTTGAAAACTGAAATGGAATTGGAGGAGGTGGTTGTGTTCTGGCTGCCTTCATTCCTTAGTCATTTTAGAATGCAAGAGTAGCTAAAAATAGAAATAATCTTTCCTCTGGGAAATGGGCTGTTGGCCTCTTCCCCCAGAGGTGGGTGCACTTCAGTGGCCTTTTAGATTGGTGGTTCACAATGTCCTTTTGAATAAAAATCATTACAGAAACATGTAATGTTTATTAGCCTAATAAAGGTGAAAGGAGTTAATATTTGCACTTTGAAGCAGTATTACAAAGGACTGAGCTGTTGGGATCAGATTTTTAAAATGTGTTCCTAATATTGGCAGCTTTCTTTGCCTTCACAGCAAAGCAGTCTTTTAAATAAATGTGCGTTCACTCCCTCTCTCGCTGGTTTGTTCTAAGCACTCAACCTGTCTCCCTTTGTTATGCAGAAACTTCTTAGACCTACACTAATGCTGGCTGCAGTTTCTATGCTAATTTAATCCACTTCAGCCTTTTGGTCATTACTAAAATTAGAGCTGCTGCATCACTTTTCAAATCTGTCTGCCATTTAAACTAAACGCTCTTGTGAGCTTTGCCTTGTTATCCTAGGTTTCTATTTAGCTTTCATTTTTCAAAGTCCTGTAGTGATAAAGGAAGAGTGCCTGGACTAAATCTTGGTAGCAAAATAATTAGTAGTACTGCTCAGGAAAGGAGATCTTAAACCTATAACTGCCCCTTCGAAAGGCTCATAAGATGCAGGAATGCAAAATTTTTTTTTGTTTTTTAGTCAGATGTGATGCATCAACAAGCCTTTGTACTGGCCACAGCTCAATATTAGAGACTGGCTAATTGTGAAGGAGAGGGGTGAGTGGCTTTCTAAGCTCAGTGTGTCATGTGTCTGAGCAGAGGCTTATGCTTCTGAAGCTGTGTTTTTAATTCCTTGTAATACTGGTTCCAGGAGTCCTAACTGTTGAATCTTAACCATGCTTTTAAAAGCAACTTACCAAATGGCAAGAGAAGCTAAAAGAAGAGTTTATACGTAGCTTAACGTGAGCTCAGAATCAAGTAGCAAAGGAACAAAGCGAAGCAAAGCATCTTCCGAAAGTTAACAGAACCACCCTAACCTGACTATCCTGATCCTCCTGTTTCTCTACTTCACAACTGGTATCCAGTAGGATTTTACAGGCCAAGTTTAATGTAAAAGATGCTAAAATGTAGTGGTTTGAGGAAAAGTGCAAAATCCCAAGAAGCAAAAATCAAAATGACTGGTATGAGATGACATAGTAAAGCTGCATTTTCATAGGGAGGGCAGATGAGGTGTGTTTTCATTCATTTTACCTTATTTATTTTCCAGAGGATGCAATTCAGAGCTCTTAATTTCAGTTAAGGTAAAGTTAAGATTAAAGTTTGGAAGAAATGGAATTAACTGGAACTCCTTTTTTTTTTTTTATGCGTTCTTTAGACTAAATGTTGTTATTCTTACCTTGGACACTTCATTTTTTGAATTGTCCTGGAAGCCAAGCCTCCCTTGGAAGATGTATTTGAAGAGTGCATAGGCTAGGATAATCAGCTGAGCAGAGGTACACCGGAGAGCCTGTTCCAGCTGGCCAGTTACTAGTGTGTGCCTGCCAGACGGCCCTGTTCCTGCCTCACCCTACGGGGCCTTGTCTAATCTGCCTTTTCCTTATTGGTAATTGGATCCTGGTTGTAGGAATAAGAGGGAGCAGTGATGGAGAAAAGGGAAACTGATCTCTGAGCTGCAATTTTGTTGTCTTTTGTAGAACTCTTCCCCTACACCAGCTTCCGTTGTCCTTTCGTTTCATCTCTAAATTACTGAATGCTTGCTCAGAGATCTGTATGTGTTGTGAGCACGTGGAGGTCTGGAAGGGTGGGAGCAGGGAAAGGGAGGGAGGTAGAGGAGCAGGAAATCAGCTTTGTGTGGTGCATCACACACCATATACCTAAACCTGTGCTTTTTCCTCAGCTTGAATTTTTAGTGTTTCAGGAGCAACCACTTCTGAAAATTTTGCCTCTGTTTAAATTCTAGCAAGATATGGCGTGTGCATGCGTATGCACATTGGTGCACGCACACATGCGCGCACACACACATATATACACGCACCATCTAACTCAAGTTACTCAAGTTACACATGCAGCATCTATCTCTGGAACTTGATAATCAAAATACATTTTTTGTGACATTGCAATGCAAATGTTTGGAAATAGTTTAGTGTCTTCTCCTGCCAAGGACAAGATCAGTGCCTCTCTCAGCAATCCACTTTGTTAGCTTTAATTAAAATCATTTTTGTGGGAGGGTATAGAAGTGAAGTCTCCTTCCTGCATAGGAAGAAAGCAGGTGTTTTTATTAGTGTTGTCCACAGGTCCCAATAGAAGTGCCCTTATGCTAGGCACTGTATGTAGTGTGAGTGCTGCATTTAACTGATGTTGTGTGTTGCTTCCTTTAACCTGTACCTGAGGGCAGCCTATCTAATGGATGAAGGAACTATTATCAGTCGGTATTTTCCCTTTCCTTCCTGTGTTCATAACATATCATTAGTAAGCAACTAAGTGAACTGTGGCTCCCTTCACTCCTCGTTTTCACTGTTTAGGGTTTTGTGTCCTCATATAGTGGTTGGTTTTGGGTGGGTTACTTGAAGGTAGGTTTGCATTGAAATAGTCTGTTTTATGTGATTTAAACTGAAATGAGGAATTTCTTTTACATCTTGAGATGACACTGGTTTGTCTTGCGACTGATTCTTAGTCATGTGAATTTCTAGATCACTTTGGATCTACTTCTAGTATTAGTATAGGACGCTAAATAGCTGGCTACTGCATATGAGGAATTTGATTCATCTTCAGGATGGTTTGTCTGTACTTATTTTTGCATCATTGGTTTTAATGCCTTGATGGTAATGGACCGATGGATTGGCCATTTCCAGGGGTTTTTAGCCTGGAACCACAACACTGAGTAGTTGGTCATATTGCTGTATTTGGTGTTTGGGGCTGTGCGGCCTATAGCTGTTAGTTCTGGCTTTGAAGCAGCTCAGGTGAGGCTTAGGTCCTGGGGCCATGTCAAGAGCAGGGTTACATTGCTGTGGGAGATCTCTGGGTAGCTCATGTCTGGGAGAGGAGGTGAGCCAGAGAGGCTGCTGAAGCAGAGTTTGGGGTTGCTCTGGTACCCAGCCAAGGCCTGTTCCACAAGGGAGTGATGGGACCTCCAGGAAGCTGTTGTCATCTTTCCCTTATGAGCTTCTCTTGGAGTTCTTCCATCCCTCGGCTCTCTGACATCTGTCATATGCATCTTCTGTCCACAGGAAGCTTTTGATGCAGGGTTTCTCGGGTCAGGAAAGTTGGCGATTCACTGCTCCTTTGGCAGCCTCTCTGCATGTTGACTATCTTCCCTTTTATGGCTGCAGATTGAACGCATCATGTAAGATGCGGTGCTACTGGATGACCTGGTTGCCTTCTCTGTTTTTTTTGTCAGTAAGGTACCTTTCCCTTTGTTTATTTTGTGTTTTCTGGGAGGTTAAGTTCTACTGAATGGCCCCTCTTCAGATGAATTTCATGTTGATTTTTGTCCTTGTACTGTGCAGTTAGTTTCCTTTGTTCTTGTTCACAGTAGGTTAGTCGATTTCTGATGGTTTTATACTTGCATTTAAATGCGACTTCTCTTCATGTGGAAAAGATTTTCACAATACAATCAAACTGTCAGGAGGAGAGTTGATGGTAAGGTATAGACATTTCTTTCTTTTTTTTTTTTTTTGGAGAGGGGTGTGGGGGGCTGACTAGTAGCAGTCTAGGACAGCAAGAAGGGGGCACCTAACTGCAAAATACTGTGTTATACTGTGACATCTATGGGGGTTGTTCCTGGTCACGCTGCTGATAAACACGTACCCTGAAGCATGAAGGCTGATAGCCCAAGCAAACTTATTTCAATTCCTGTAGCTACAGATGACACTTGCATATAAAGAAGTACAAACATAAAAGGTTTGTCTTGGAAGCAACTGTCCTAGATATGATGGTAGATACACATGTAGTACATCTCTAGGGGTTTAACTAAGGGACTGACTGTGAGTTGAGCTCCCTATGGCCTAACCTTCTTTGGTAAAAAGCTTTAAGTGGAGGGAAGCTGATAAAAGCTGCATCTTCTACTACATGCAGAACAAATTGGGATAGGCTTGGTGACTTACCTGAACTGCTGACAGGACAGTGTTTCAGTTCTGATAGTGGTTCTCTTGTAGAAGAAAGACATCTCCTTTAGTCAGCAGTGGTTTTAACTGAGAATAATGAGACAATTGTCTAAGGCTGTAGGGAAGGATAAGAGGAGAGAGAGGTGAGAAGAGGATTGCAGAGCACTGTGAACCCCTGCATCAGGCCCTTGCAAGTCCAATGCCAGTGCTGCTTGTGAAGGTAGGGAGCTTGCAGTGCATGATGTGTCCCCAGGTTGCTTTCTCTTTTCACAAACAGCATGGTATATGAAGATGTCCAGCAGGAAGGTATGATGAGTTGTTTCCTCTCTGGATTGAATCAGCATGATATGTTTCTTCCCATTTCAGCTTGCCGTTGTCTTGTTCTTCACTTTGAATGAGGGTGTCCTGCTATCAGCATCTTCCTGTTGACCCATCAAATATCCAAAGTGGAGCACTACATTTGGGGGGGGGGGAGGGGGGGGGAATTTACCTGAGAGTGTAAAACAGAAATAAGAATGTGGAGTCATAGGTATTTGGATATATGCAAATGTTGTGTGTTTTTTTTTTTTTATTTTGATATAAGTGATGTGACTTTGAGAGAAGAGGGATGTGAGGGATCCATGCTTTTGTAAAGCCCAGAGTCATGGGGGAGGGACTTGGATCCAGTTCTTATTATGTGATTATAGTATTTTTTTAATATATAAAAGAAAGTAGAGTACCTGTGCAATCAGCTGTTTCTAGTTGTACACTTTCTAGGACTAGGTTCCATTCTTGGTGCTTTAATCCCAATCCTGCTCTAGCTATTGTGGTAGGTTTATGTCTAGCACCCAAACGGATTTGTTGCACAAAAGTAAGTTGCTCCTTGAACACAACTGCCCGGCTTTTGTTTACCAATGAGCTAGAATTCTTGTCCAAAGAAAATTCGGTGTTTGTGCGTTATTAACTGGAAGGATATTTGTCTATTTTCCTAGACAATGACCAGTACGTATTTTCAGGGTCTAATCTTGGGCTAATGACCTCAAAAAAGATCACAAGGCCTTCTGTCAAATAGAATTTATAGGTAATCTTAGGTGAAGCAGCTGGGACTAGTGCAGTCTGAAATGTCTTTAAAATCCAAGTGAATTTAGAAAAACATTATTTTCATTCCATAGTAAGGAAATAGACTTTTTAAATGTAAATTTCTCTCTCTTTTTTTTTTTTTCCTGCAGGGAAATTCAGCTGCTGCGACGATTACGGCACAAAAATGTCATCCAGTTGGTAGATGTGTTATATAATGAAGAAAAGCAGAAAATATATCCTTTTATTTTCACACAGTTGTCGATACAAAGGTTTGAATTCTTATTTTCTGCTATCATTATAGTGCTGCTTTTGTTGTAGTTAAGGCCCTTTTGAATGTTTCTTAAGCTTCAAATTACTTTCACTCTTATTAACAAACATTCTGCATGTCTGGAATACTTTCCACGCAAGTACATTTTCTTAAGTTTCTCAACTTCCCTGTTAGGAAATGAAGCATTGTCCTTAGGTTATAGATGCAGGATTGGGGTAGGGGAGAACTGACCCTCAAATACTAGTTTTATTGTGTGACCTTCAGCAACTTGGAGATGAAGATAGAACTGTGGAGCTGTAGTTTCTAACCTCCTGTCCTACTAGTATATATTAGTGCTTTATTTTCTAAAGGTGGTTCCTTTGATTTTGCTATGTGAAATCAGTTCTTCCTTGTAATATCTTTCTTTTGCTACCTTTGGCAATGGTTTAGGTGGTTCCCCCACTCAAAAAAAAAAAATCCACTTGTTCTCCGGCATACAGATGTCTGCCAGCTCTTCTCCCCCCCGCCCCCTTCTGTTTGGAGGGGCTGTGTACTACTGTCATGCTGCCTTTTCTAAAAGTAGGCAGTTAGTATGCTTTGCTGCTGGTCGTCCTTAACAAGATAAGACAAACTCCTAAGCGTATCCTGGCCTCCCATGTTTTTTGTTGTTGTCCCTTTTGATAGTTCTTTATTACAAGCTTTAGGTCACTTTAGTCATGAGAGATTGGAAGCATGCTGCTCCCATGAGATGTGCAGCCCAGCTTTTTCAAACTAAATTGTTCAGCTTCTGAAACTAAACTGTGGCTTGTGATCTCAGTGCATCTTTCAGACTTCAAAATGAAATTGCATGTTGTACCGTGTCCCCCCTCATGCATAGGTGCTAACCAGTGAGCTTTATATGCCTTAACTTGCAAGTGAAATAAGAAGTGAGGAGCTGGATAGTTTCTAATGTCTGCTACACTCAAAGTGCATTTTGACTTCAGCCACTCTGTAAACTTATTGAGTTGATCTGTTGTAGTACATGTTAAATGATTGCTTTTATTTTTGACAATGGCTTCTATATACAGTGTTCTACTTACAGTATTTCAAAAAATGGGTAACTTAATTGTGTGCTTTAATTAGATCACATACTCTGTCACAAAATCATTAGTATTAAAAAAATCATAACTCTCATTTATATTTTGTAGCCTTAACAGACCAAAGGGGCTATAATTCAATTACTGTCTGTAGAAAGATACCATTTAATTAGCAAGAAACTGGGATGCTAAGTGAGAAGTGAGGGGGGGAAAAAGAGCCCAAGAGAGACCTCGTGTGTTGGTAACAGGTGATGACAACACAAAATGGTCCTGCAGAAATATCTTTTGACTCCTGTAAGCAGGGAAAGATATTCCTTGTTTTACTATCCTGAACAGTGGTGTTTGAAAAAGAACTGATTGTTCTATCAGTACTTTCTGCTTGTGAGGATGGGTGAACTTTGCTATTTTTGTTATCACCTGCTTCTACACTCTGAGAAAGCTTAAGCTTATTCCTATACCTGTTTATTCTGTGCACATAACTGGCAGTCATTGGAGAAATCTGCTTTCACTGGGGTAGGGAGGGAGAATTTATCTGTAGTCTTGCTAAACCTTACTCCAGCTTCTCATTGGCACGCCCGCTGCATGTGCATCATGTTCTAGGATGTGGTGGTACAAGCACTTGTGCAGCTGCATGGTAAACAGGTTTGGGAACAGATCTGGTTGAAAAGTCACTTTATTTTTTATATTGGCTTTTCTGTTAGGTCGGTTCCCATATCTGTTTTACTCTGTGGTCATGCAAATACTTATATTAGTGCCTTGCAGGAAACAATGCCAGATGGAAGTTGAATGGCTATAGGAAAGTGAAGTCAACTGCATCTTCCCTCCCCTCACTAATACAAAATTTTTCCTCATTTCCAGAATGGCCATTATGGCATTTAAAACTGGCCTGTAGAAGAAAGGAGGATTCTATTCTTACATGAGTTTTCTTCTGTCACTGTGATATAAGTGAACTGCAGGCTTCAGCCATGCCTGTGCTTGGAAAGACAGTGTTTTAACAACTTGCCTATCTAGTCAGCACCTTCATTGATTTTGGTGAAGGGAAAGTTATGATTGGGTTAAAAATATCAACCACCTTTAGTATTTAATGGGCTGCTGTGGCTGGGAATGCAGAACTGGTGATGAACAGAGAACTAATCCAGGCAGAAAATAAACTCAATTCAATAAGCAGCATCCCAGCTGGCACCTGCTCTTGACAGCATCTGCTACCAGTATGTACAACTGTGCATGGGAGCCAAACCCTATTCTTGAAGAGAATCAAGAGCTTCAGTCTTCTTGGGTCATCTTTAATAGACTTGCATGGTAAAATGTTCCAGCCTCTATTCTAATCTGGCTAATCAAACAAAGATTGATCAGCTACAAAGGAAGAGGTGGAAGGAGAGTCTGGCAGCTAATGAAACCAAAATCATATTGTCCTTTGTAGAAAAGAATGAGCTGAATTGTGCTTTCTAGGAGCTAGCCTATATGATCTAATGTTAGTGTCAGTCTCTTAAAGGGTAGTAGTAGAGTTGCTGTCTTCTGTGCCACTGTGATGTAAGTAGTGCATGTGTTTCTTCAGGAGTTAAAAATGGTAGGAGTGAAATTTGGGAGCTCTTTCTGCTAGTCTTGCTTCTGCTATTGATTTACAGGGTGACATTATTGCGGTCTTACTGCTGCAAAAGTGATGGATGCTGTTGCCGTGACACAGGAGAGGGAGGTGTTCTGCCTTAGAGCACAGGGTCTTGGAAGATGTGCAGAGCTAATCAAAGGTTCAGTGACTGATGGGAGGATTTTGGGAAGCCCCATGCAATCTAAAGCTCTTCTGCCAGTGGTTTCCTAAATTTTCTGGTCCTTTCCAGAGCATATGTCTCACAAGCATGACAAAGAAATGTGACAATGCTCCCAAACTTCATTTCTGTTGAGGTCACATCCTGCCTCAGGTCTGACAACTGAGTTACTGCTGATGATAAAGCAGGACAACTATTTTCTTTTGGGTTCCTTGACCTCTTCCTATTCTTCAGAAGGTGCAGCACAGCTCAGGTTCTACTTCTCAATAACATGTTTATAGCAGGTAACAGAACTGCCTATGCAGCAACTCTCCAGTTGCGCTGAAACAGGGCTACAGTCCTCACAGAGCATGTGTCTGAAGTGTTTAACCTTGAAACTTCCTTAACTCTGCCTTCACGTATATGGTGATGGAGTACTGTGTGTGTGGGATGCAGGAAATGCTGGACAGTGTCCCAGAAAAGAGATTTCCAGTTTTTCAGGCTCACGGGTAAGTGCAGTTTTACTACTTAAACTGCATCAGTCTCTCTCACCACTGCTGCCTTCCTTGATTTCAAGAGTATGCTCTGCTCTGTCACTTAGTCTGCTGACTGTGCTTTAAAGTAAAACTTGCTTTGTATAAAAACTACATCCTTTATCATTCACAGAAGAAATGAAACTAATGGAGTGGTGGCAGGAAGAGCCATTGGGCATTCTGGGAAACTAAAGCATCTTTTTATGCCTTTCTCTTTGTCACTTTTGTTTTGGTGCATGAGACGCACAGGGATCCTTTACTGCAGCTCTACTGTTCAGCTAAGATGGGTGCATTGGAAGAATCTCCAGAGGACTTGCCCTATCTAAATGAGAGGCAAGCTATACAGTTCAGTATCAGAAAAGAGATTAAAGGTCTTTGGGTGGGATTAAGGATCAGTAATATCTAGCGTGATCTGTTAGCTTGTTTAGTTATTAGGCAGGCTGATCCATAGACCCTTTCACTGTGCAAGTAAAGGAACCTTAGTATTCTGGATATGACAATGCAAAGGTTATTATGTTTAACAAATCAGTGCTAACCCTCAAATCTGTAGTAACTACATATTTGTCCTTGAATACAAGGTGTTTAAGTGAAATATATGTACATTAAGTCAGATAATCTTTCTGGCTATGATGGGATAAGGCATGTGCAAGCTCAATTATTGTCAGGCTGTCAATAAATAACGCTTGTTACTCTATGATAATGACCTGTCCATAGCCTTTGACTAGGTCAATGTTGGCTTTGCCCAGCCAGTAAGCTGTACCAGCAAAACACTCCTTTAGGCTGAAGAAAACTTCATTCACCCCCTAGTAGAGCAAGTTATGCCACTGGGAGTGCATCTTTTACTAGTTTAATTTAGCCTAGACTAAAGCAACCTGTGTAGTTTGTGTAGACTGAATGAACTATCACATCTGTGCCAGCTTAGTGCTCTGAGCTCGCAAAATATGCGGATTTGCGGAGAGAGCTTTGGTGTAGAGGAGCCTAGAGTCCCAAGAGGCTAGCACACTGGTGCTGAGCTCTAGCAGGTAACTTCTGACTACTTTTCCAGAAGCTTATTAAGTACTGCTTACTACATACACACCACAGTTCAGTCGCAAGTTCCTTAGCCTTAAAGGTTAATGTATTTCCACATTGCATGCAATAACAGTGTTCTCATGTATTATCAGTAGCTCATTGAGAGTTTCTGGAAGTACTTGATTTCTTTTTCTTTGCAGGTACTTTTGTCAGCTTATAGATGGCTTGGAATATTTGCACAGCCAAGGGATTGTCCATAAGGATATAAAACCGGGGAACCTCCTGCTAACAACCAATGGGACACTAAAAATATCTGATTTAGGCGTAGCAGAGGTATGTGAAAACTGCAGCAAAGTCAAGAATGTGCGAAATATGACATTCTAGAATTAGGTCACTTTTGTGATATGAATTGATATACTCTGTGTTTATACTAGACTTTTCTGTTAAACTTGCTATGACTCTAGAATGATTTTTGCCAATTGCAACAGTGAATATTCAGCAAAACATTTCTATCTCATTGTTGAAAACAGCACAAAACTTCCCCCCCCAGGAAACGTACAGAGGAAGATATCCATCTTAGACACCTCAAGACCCAAAACTGTGGTGAAATTATATTTAACTACATAGTGCTCATACAATGGAAATTATAAGGCTACCTTTGCTAGGAGTGGTGGAGGGAAGTGTCACTGGCATGCAGTTGTTACATTGGCATATATGCTCATGCTTTATAAGTAGATGTTAGTAGCAGAGTTCTCTCTTTTGTTTCTCAGGTGAATCTTTTCTAACAGTTGTAACTGGTGTGCCTTGAGTTTGAAAGCAATCAGTCACTTTTGTTGCAGGCATTGCATCCGTTTGCAGAGGATGACACATGCAGAACGAGCCAAGGGTCGCCAGCATTCCAGCCACCAGAAATTGCCAATGGCCTTGATACCTTTTCAGGCTTTAAAGTAGACATCTGGTCAGCAGGGGTCACACTGTAAGTGTCTATGCAGCATCCAGGAATTGCAGTAAGAAATTATAATCCCCCAATAGTTCAAACTTGTGCTGTCTGGGGGGTGTGTGTGTGTGTGTGGAGAGGGGGAGTGTCTCTCTGGCTCTGTTTTGGTCCCCCTTCCTCGGACAGGTAGGTATTCCTCAAAGCGAGTGCTGAAGAAAGTAGTCCTAACTCCATGTTAGAATAAGTTTATATCAGCTACTTCTCAGTGTCTGGGATACAAGCACTTCATGGTTTCCACTGTTACAGTAGCTGAGTATCTCTCCAGTATTTGTTTTTAAAGGTTTCTTCTGTCCCAGCCTGTCAGGGAAATACCTTGGTGGTTTTGACACACATATGACTGAAGAGGCTGTGATAATGGAAGTCTAAGTTAAGAGGCATTCTAGATACAATCAAATTCTCATCTTTGAGTTTCCTCTTGGTTTCTTTTGGTTTGCTTCCTCACTTTAAGAATTGAGCACCTGTGTTGTGTGCTTTTTCTCATACAGCTTCTCCTTCTGCCTTTACAGATACAACATTACAACGGGTCTTTACCCCTTTGAAGGGGATAATATCTATAAGTTATTTGAAAACATCGGGAAAGGTGACTACACAATTCCAGAGGATTGTGGTCCTCCACTCTCAGACTTACTGAGAGGTGAGTCTTCCAACCGACTTTAAATAAAAGATTGAGTAAAATCTGTAGATGCAACAAATGCTCAGCTTGCACAGCACTGGGAAAGACCTCTTTTCTATGAAGGTATGAGACTGTATTAGAAAGGGAGGTAGGCTTATGAAGCTTATGATAAGACTTTGAAGGCTCTCTAATGTGATATTTTCCTGAGATACGTTAAACGCTTGATGGGTTGCAGTTGCTATTCTTTATAGAATCATTTCTTGCATTGTTTCTTCTCTAAAGTTTTTAAACCGAAAGGCAAAGCTCAAAGAGGTTAAATTTAAAACAGGATCATAGCATTGATGTGAGTCTTGCAAATGAGAACGCTCAGAGTTAAAGTCTTTACTCGAGCTTTCTCTAACGCGAAATACTGAGTAGTCAGGTTCTGCTGTCATTCCTCATTGGTCTCTGATCTGAATTTATTTTCCTCAGTCTGCACCTTTTCCACTCCCCAACCCCAATTTATTGTTGCAGGGAGATTGAAACAAAGTGACTTGTGCCTGTTTTACACAGCAGGTTGGTGATAGAAACAAGAATGGTACTTGCTGGGTAGGAGTAGAGATTTTTTTGGCTGGTTGATTTTTCTGTCTTTTTTTGTTTCAATCACTTGTTGCAATAGTTTGAGGTTTGATGTTGAACAGTGTCTCTACTTACATTTAAACTTTAATAGCTGGGGCAGCAGTTATGCTCTGTATAGCAGCTAACTTGATGTCTACATGGTCACAGATGGGATGTGGTTCTAGCACTTGGGAGATCTTGACCTGAGACCAGACTTCCTACCAGCTCATCAGCAGTGAAGCAGCCAGGCTGCTCTGATGCTCCCCAGCCCTCAGCATGGGCTTGCTTACTTTTCTTTGTCTTCAGCTGTTTGAGAAAGATCACAGACTACAAATATGAAACGAGGCTTTTTGTCTTGTTTTGAGTTTGTTTTTCTAGTTTTTCTACTACAAGTAGTTAAGATGTAAAAGTGTGGGTGAGGGGCTTTGGAGCTCTGTAAGGAAACTGAGTCAGCTTCACTTCTGCTGTCAGCAATGTCATCGGGCCTGCTCACGATGCTTGTGTGTTATTGCTAAACCAGAGGGTTGTCTTACTATGCTGTGTCCTCTGACATGGTTACAGTGCTATTGCAGTTTGTGACTATCCAAAGCGTTAACAGATTTGAAGCGTTTTATAGCTGCAGTTTATGCTACGAATTGCAGCTGTTTTAACTCTGCAGTGAGGACTGCATTGTCCTGGGGTTCCTGGCTTCTGCGTGGATGGCTGCAGGGAGCTGGAGCTCCAGCCTGGAGTGAATTTCTTGCCCTGTGTTGCCTTCACTTTTGCTGCAGGCGGGGCCCAGGCGCTCCGCTGGGGACGTGGGTCCTCGCAGCGCCGGTTGTGTCCCCGGGCTGCGGCGGCAGGTGGTGCTGTCTGTCTGGCGTCTGCCTGCCGCTGCTGGCCTCAGGGCTGCTGGGCCGGAGATGGCCCCTCCGGCCCCCCATCTCCTCCTCCATGCCCACCTTTCTAGGAGGTGGTGGACCCCCTCACACTTCTAGACATCTGAGAGTATTTTAGCTTATCTGGCTCTATCCTGATTAAGAAATGTCATTTCTATGCATTTCAAAAAGCATTAACTAGCTTTAACAGCTTTCAGAAAACATTACATAAGGCACAGCTACAAATTGCACTCAGCGCAGCTGGTATCTCAGCCGTTCTGCTGAGGCTAATGTGGCTGCTGCTTAAGGCCCAGTGCTTCTGACCGATGTGTGTTTCATGTCATATTCATATGCCCCAGGGAACATTGTTCTAATCTACATGTGGTGTTTGGTTTGCGGATGCTGACTCAAAACACAGCCTTTTCCATATGAGCTTGGGAATTGCCCAAATGGAGTAAATCCAGTGGTCCATCTAGACTGGCAGCCAGTTTCCTAAAGCATCCAGCAGAAGTCATTTGAGGCTTGTGATAAGCCTCTCTACTGCACTTACTGTTGACCCCCAGGGAAATGTGTGGCAATTGGTTTTCTTTTCTTGTCCTCAGGATATTGATAGCTTCAAACCTTATGCTTCGTTAGCAGAATAGCTCCCTTTAGTTCTTGTCTCATCCCTGGACGAGGCCTGCAGTCAGCATCTCCTACTTCTCTCTCCTCCGCCCTGTTTTAAACAGAGGCGTCTTTACCTGAGGCCCTTTTATGTCCAACACTATCTTTTTCAGCCTGTTTGAGTCACTTTCTTCACCTTGGCTGCTATCTGTCTTCATCCCTACTGTATTTGGACAGTACGGAGCTGCAAGTCAGGGTGCATTTGGAAGGGCAGAGGAGCTTGTTTGGTGGGAGATATCTGTGTCTGTCTATCGAATTGACTGTTTCTCCCAGGGCAGTGGGAGGTCCTGAGGACTCTTTTCACTCTTCTCTCATTCCCTCAGTCCCATCTGAGAACGTTCTCCCACCCCTCCTCTTGTTGTTTGCCTCTGTTATATGCTAAAAGCTAGCAAAAACTCCTGCCGCTCTCCTTGTTTGGTTTGGCACACTTACCTGTTTCTAGAGGCTGGAGTACCCAGTGGACCTGAGGCGATTACATTCTAGAGTGGTATTTCCCTAACCCCCTGAACTCTGCGGAGGTCTAAGTACCTCCGCAGACCAGCTGATAGCAAGGCATACGTTGAAGACCAGGGTTGAGCCTTGCAATAGTGATACTAGGTAGCTGTGGTGACAAAAACTGAATGTTTTATTTTGTTCCTGTTTTCCTCCAGAACATCTGCATTTCCTAGTAGGTGCCTGCTACATCTGCAGTTGGTTGAAACTCGATCAAAACCTGCAGGCCAGATATTGCCAATGGTTTTCTGATGCTTTTATATGAGCAACATAGACACCCTCAGCTCAGTTCTGTCTCACTAGAGACTTTGTTTTGCCTTTGCATTGCTTTTAAGATTGTTGCAGCACTCTGCAGTGCTGCAAGCATTTGTTCTGTTTTTATTGTGAGGAAGGATTCAGTATGTTGTTAAGTGCTTATTTCCTCTCTGGCTATAAGCACTGTGTTGACCATAGTGCCAATTCAGGTGTGAAGCAAAACTAAAATACACTTTTTAAAGCTTTTCATTCTCCTTTTGACTACCTTTGTGGCTGTTTTTCATATTTTTTCCCCCTTGAGCTTGCTTTTACTTTGTCCTTCTTTCCAGAGGAAACAATTTAGAGGACCTAAAGCTTCTGTGTTATTTAACTTATAAAGAGACTTGCATGATAGTATATTTCAACAGATTAGTTGGGATGCTGCTCTTCTTTTTGTCTCCCTAATCAGGGATGAAGTTTTATTTATACTCTTCAGTGATGGAAATTAGAAGGCTAAAGTACTGTTCTGGCTTCTGTTTGTTCAGCCAGTAAAGATGTGTCAGAGTGGAAGCATTTACAAATAGCCTTAAGGCTCTGCTGTCACCATCTCTGTGTGACTTATCAACTCATATGCAGTTTATTTCTGGACCAAAAAAGCACAAGGTCAGCTTTTCTTCCTCCTCTTTTTAATGTACTTTTACTGAAAGAGAAAGTTTTGAGTCTGAAGTCTGTGTTGGACATCTGGATTTATTTCCAGGCTCTGGTACAGACTTATACTGTGACTTGGGACAAGTTCCTTAGTTTCTCAGCACTTTGTTTTCTCGTTATGTATAACTGCCCTGACTTTTCATTATGGGGATGCTAAGGGTGGGTGTCCCCTGATGACAGTGGGATGTTTTAATACAGTAGTGGTGGGGAGGCCCCAGAGCCAACAGTCAGCAGACTAGTATCTACAACCCAGGAAGTCTTCTGAATTGTTTGATCAAAGACTCAGATTTGCCCGCAAAAGGAGGTTTCCAGTCAGAACACTTGGCTATGCTTGTAGAGGATGAAGAAGGAGAGCTTCCTGCTTCGTTTTACAGGTTGGACTTATTTTACTTGTATCAGTTGTTTTCAGTGCTCTCCGGAGTTGGAGATTCTGATATGAAATACAGGTTGAATTTGTTCAACTCTTACAGTTAAGAGACTTCTTCCTGCCTCTTATAAAGCCATACCTAAGGTTGTTCTGTGTGCTAAAATTGAGATATTCTACCATACATACGATAGCCTGTGCTTGTTCAGGACTGTAAAAGCGTGTGGGCTGGAGTCTGTGACAGGAGCTCAAGGCAGATTTGTGGTCTCCAGTTTCCTGACTGCCACTTGACATAATTTGAAAGGGGGTTGACACTGCTAGAGTACTGTAATGGGCATAATATCCCATGTATGGGCACAGTGAATCCTTCCGAAATACCATGGGAGTAGGGGTTTGTGAGTTAGGCATCCTTCTGAAGAATCTCACTGTTACAGTGTGTCTCGTCTCTACTCCCAGATAAACTGCATGGAAATCTTTACCGTAAATGGTAGAGAGTATGTGTGGTTACTGTGGGCAGACACTCTTAGATGACTTGACTGGTGAATAGTACATGATGTTTTGTCTTTATGAAGTCTCTTTTCAGTACAGGACTTCAGCCACAGAACTGCCATGAGTGAGTCATACAGCTGAATACATGAATGTACATTTTCAGTGCCTGGACTTCCCACTTTCTTGCAAGCATTGCCCAAAATACAATCCTGTTACTGAAACTAAATTTTCTTTTTGCTCAGTTACCTTCTTTCTGCCTTTTTAATTGCCTGTCTGAGAACAATATAGGTCTCTGCTGCACCGTAGCTATTTGTAATTGGCGCTGTTATTCCCCTTTTAATAACTTGCCTTAGAACCTTATCCTCTGTTCATACTATTTCATCTGGCAAATGCCTTAAATCTGTTTAGCCCTCTCATTCCTCAAATAATATTTGAATGGATGCATGTTAATTTTTCCTTTGGCCAATATAAGCTGTTTATGAGAGCGTTCGAACTCCTGTTCCGCAACACCCTAGCGAAATTAATCAGGTGTGCACGCAAACTGAAAGAACAAAAGCCTCCAGACGGTCCCATTGTACCTGGGATTTTTATGAAGAGCTTGTGCAGTTTTGTCTGCTTGGGTGTGCAGAAGTTCGTCCAGAGACTGATTCCTAAAGCATCTTCCTGAAATGTTTTCTTAAACAGAAGAGTTTAATGTAGAGGTGCTTTCCTGACTTACCTGTTTCTGATTGCATTAATAAGATAACCTAGCCAGTGCTAGCTTTGGTGTCCCTCCCCTAGACTTAGTATAAAAGCTCTTTGCTGTAGTGCTGTTTCTTTTTTAACAAAAAAAAAAAAAGGCAAACAACATAACCCAAAAAGCCACAGTTTGGGCAGTTCAGCTGTGAAGTTGCTTTTTAGTACTCTTCCTAATAGGACATTTAATTACATATGAGATTTTATTCTTTGAACTTTCCCATCCTATTTTCCATTTTTTTTCTGTAAGATGGGGAAGGGGGAGAAGACTCCAGGGGCTCTTACAGACATATTGGAATACAGAAGAAATGAGGAACACCCATTGCAAGAAACTTCATTGTGGCAAAAGTCCCCTGATAAAGGCTATATTCAGTATCAAGCCAACACTTTTTTTAAATGATGAGTTTACTTCATAGTACTCATCAAAACAAGGATTTTCCCTAGCGTCATTGATTTCTGCAATAGCAATGGCTAAGGTGAGTAAATGACTTGATTAGACCTACCACAGCACTGGTGCAGCGCTTTGCAGGCCAGGGAGACTCGATGAAATCCCCTCTCTGCTCGAGGATCTTCCCTATTTCTCACCTTTGCTGTAAGACCATCTCAAAATATGCTTCAATGGTGTTCCTCAGGAGCAGACTTAGCAGCTGAACTGTTTAGCTTTTAGCACTGTCATTAGCATTGATCACTTCCTGCCACACACTCCCAGTTGCTGTCTGGAGCTGCATGCTGGGCTGCTGGTTGCTTGGTTGTATGGCTTTAGGCTGTTCATGGGAGAAAATGCCCATTATAAGGTAGAGTTCGGGCTCTTGAGTAGCAGGCTATGGCTGTAGCTCCCATCTAGCTCAGTCATGTAACTCCAGCATAGTCATGTGGTGATTGATTTTTTTTTTTTTTTTTAAATTTCATTTTTATTTTAAGATCTCAGCAAGGCAGGTATAAATTTCTGGTATACTCTGTCTAAAGGCTTGAACTCCTGTGGCCAGATATTTGTGATGCACACGAGTTTCTCTAACCTGGGGAAGATTTCCGATGTATTTTTTAACCTACTTCATGGTGATGTAATGCTCCTGTGGATCAGTGATTGCACCATATATCTTTTGGTACCAAGTCTGGCATAGAAGTGTCTGGAGGGACACACAACAGGCTTTCTGTTTTTTACAATAGTCCCTAGATCGTTACTGTTAGTCACATAATACAAACTGACCTGACAAGGAAGATATCATTCTGGATCTGTTTTTGCTATCATATGTGCTGTTGCTGTTTTATTTCTTCCAATACCTTTGTTCAACAGTACTGCATAAACCCATCTGCCTGGCCACCTCGTTTGAACTACAGCGTCTCTTTTCCAGCCCTCTGTTCCCAAGAGTCCATGCAAAGATATTTTCTGTCCTTGTCTTTTTCACTGCGTCCTTACGCTGGTTCTCCCAAGCAATCTGCACTGTTTACTCCTTATCCTGACTCTTTCTTTTAATCCTGTTTGACAGTTGTGTTCTGCTCCCTTGCTTGCCTTCTCTTCCAGTTGCTGCAGACGGTGTCTTTCTGTTCTCTCACCTCTTTCCAAATCTTACTCTTCATACTACCTCTACAAGACTCAAAGTTGTTAGTGCTTCAACAGCAGGGGGTTATCATCCAGTAAAAGCAAAACTGCTTGTAGTGTACAGCAGCCAGACTCTGTTAACATTCAGTAGATGAATACATTCTTGGAAGTTTCGTTGGAGGATATCTTGGATGCTGCTAAATAAGACTTGTTAGGTCCCATTTGGCTAGTTTTTGAAGAATAGGGCAGGATGTTCTAGTTTTTCTGTTGAGTTGTAAAGATTTTTAAAGCCAGTGGAGCAGAGCAAGCATCTCATGAGTCTGTTTTTTCTTTTTTAAGCAATCCACCTTCCTCTCTCCTAGATCGTGTGGTAAGAGAATACAGATCAGCCACTCTTTTTTTTTTCCTTTTTTCTTCCCCACCCCAAACTATTTTCTTAGCAGCTGATGCCACAATTCAAAATTCTGGATAGGGCAAAAGGGTGGACATCAGGATTAATTTTTTTTTAGTTCTCCTTCAGTTGTACTTTCCAAAGAGAATGTCACTAGAAAGGAGTTTCTGGGATGCTGAGCAGCTGGATATCTGCCATGCCCAGGGCTTTGACTCCTCTGTGGAGAAAGTTGAATAGCATTATCTGTGAAACGAGAGAAATCTGTTCTTTGCCTGGAGGCATGCTTGGGTGGATGACCCAGGGCTGTACAAGCCTCTGTCCCTGCAGTGTGAAGGAGGGAAACATCATACCCACTTGGCAGGTGGGGAAACTGAGGAACAAACTTGTTCGCATCTGCTCAGATGGTCAACAGTGCAGTTGGGACTTTGTGCTGAACTTTCTGTCCTGTTGGCTGATGCAGCAGACTCTTCCTGGAGGTAAAGGCTCCTGAGGCTGCCAGAGGGGCTGGACACCCCTGGTGCTGTTGGGGGGGAGGGGGGCAGGGCAGAGCTTTATGCTTCCTGTCTTCAACTTGGCTGAGAGCATCTGTGATCACACCTGGACTTTTTTTTTTCCTTCTTTTCAGGGATGCTTGAATACGACCCAGCCAAGAGATTTTCAATACAGCAGATAAGGCAGCACAAGTGAGTGTTCAGCTTCTTCCTATTAGTCATTCTCTTTCTGCTTCTGATGCTAATGTACCTGTGCTATTGCTCTCACTCATTTTTTCCTTTTGACAGCAGACACATGGAAGTCACTAGATACCCTTCCTCCAGCTCTGCTGGAGCTCTGGCAGCCTCTACTTGGCTTTTTTTCCTCCTATTAGAGCATCCGGTTAAAGCATTTGAATTGCTAACCGGTAAATAGTGAATGTGTTGAAAATATGTTTCTAGCGTGACTGGTTCTTGATAATTAAGGGTTCTGGATAATTTTGTTTGAGGGGCCAGCTAGTACTAATGGAGCAGAGGAACAGGGGTTCCTTTAAAGCTGGGTTTTTGAAGCAGGAATTTGTTTAGGTTTTTTTTAGCTTTTTCTTTCTGGACAGTCTGAGAGAAATCCTTTGGTATTTGCTCCATGTGGAATCAGTATGTGGAGAAGTCTTCTAGGACAATGAGAGAATTTTTCTTCATCTCTTTAATGTCATACTGCTCCCTCCCCCACATCCTCCCTCTTTATCCTTGCCATTGTCAGAAGGGGAAAGGCCCGTTATCTCTGAGGGTTTTTTTAAAGGATCTGTTTGAACATGCTGCCTCTGAGCAGAGATTTCCTGGGTGGATAAAAGTACAAGAACAAAAAGCATCATAAGGATGCTTCAGCGCGGAGGCTGCATTAGCTTATCTCCTATTTGAATAGGAAGTGCTTCTGAGGACACGCAGAGCTGCCTGCTGGACTGCAGCTGCTCGGCAGAGGTCCTGCCTACAAGCTTGCCCAGAAAGCTTTTGGGAACCTTGTAAAAACAAGGCTCTGATCCTGTAAGGCAGTGGGCCTGTTCTGCTTGTGCTGCCTGCAGACAGGAAGAGCACTATTTTCTTGTCTTGTCTTTGGAAAAAAACAGCAGTGATAGCCATGTGCTGTCAGATGATGATCCCTGGTAGATGTTACGGCATGAAAGGCATCTGCAGGAGCCACAGAACAAAACCAGACAGGCTTGAACCGCGTTGCCATTCTGCAGAGATGCAACTTCAACCTACCCCAACTAAGATCAAAGAGGGGAGAGCACAGGTCTTAAATAGATGCCTGGTCAATTAATTAAGCAGTCATGCTGACTCTTAATAGTAGCCAAGCACTATGCATTGGTGGTTTTCACTGGGTCTGGGAGGTGATAGGAGCAGGCATTTGCTTTACAAGAGTGCCTTTTCCTATGCACGTGCTTCCCGGTAATAGTATTTTATAAGACTGCTTTGAGGCTGGCCTCTTAAATGCTGCACGGCATTTAAAGCACTGCAGAGAGCTGATCTTTGGGACAATGGCTTCTGCTGTTATTGACTGTTTTCCCTCTACCACTGAGGACTAGAGTGCTCCAAGTTAGACAGCAAAGCACTGTATGCTTTTCTTGTAATAACTAGCTTTCCTGTTTGTTACAGCTAGGAGCAGGGTGGTGATCAGCTTACCACACAGTCAAACTAGTGCTTTGTCAATAAACACTATAAAGGAGCATGGCAGGAGTTAGCCTATAGAGTGGATTGGTAGGTATCAAGAAAACACTAAAAGCACTTAGTTTCTTATCCATGCTGTGGGTCCAGACACAGCAATGAATTGCCCCTATGCTTCAGGTAGTGTGGGTGGTTCTCAAGTGTCACTATCTGCTAGGTATTTGAGCTAGTTATCCAACTCTTCATATACTTGATTTTTTTTTTTCACTTCTCCCATGTGGCAACAAGCTTTTTGCGTCAGCTTTGCCCAGCTGGAAGCAGAGAGGTTTCTCTAGAGACCCTGCGTGTGGTTAGAGAGCAGGAAAAACTAGAGCATGCTTCTAGCATGGAGGGCAGTCACGAATGTCCCATGCTATATAGCCACAAATTTCTTTCTAATTGGGCACACCTGCTGGTGGTGGTGCTTTTAACCTCAAAGCACCAAGAAAGGGGTTGAAGAGAGACTCTACTTGCCAGTACAGAAGTGTTTCCAAGGATTAGTCTCTTATTAGTTTTCTGTGAGCTTAGCCAGTGCTTCTTAACAGGCTTTTCTCCCCTATTAGTAATTGCCTCCTTCCTCCTGCTGTGGCATCCTAATAATTACATCAAGCACAGCAGAGCTTGCAGCCTCAGGCTTTGGATAGGTCTGTCCATCTCCTCCTTGTGGAGTAGCATTGTGCTAAAGAATCCAATGTTCAGTTCTCTTGGCTTTTCTTTAAATAGAAGAAAAGCTTTGTCCTTATTCTTAACCTGACTCTGATTTATTTAAAACTGAACAAAGCAGTCAGAGACAGCAGGTAGCCATCCAGATATTGTTAAGAGGGCTTTTTTGAGTGTTTTAGTAAGCAACTTGATTTCTAGACTCTTTAGATAATGGGGGGGGGGGGGGGGGGGCAGTAGTCACTACTGATTTGGGGTTTCTCCACACTCCTCCCTGTGTTAAGGCATGGGTACTAGACTATAGAAATATCAAGTGACTTCCCCAGGTTGCCCTGCTGAGACAGATACAGAACCTGGCTTACCAGAATTACCTGGTGCCTTTCCATACTGCTAGAAGTTTCTGTATGTTTTTGAGCTGATGTTACTGGTGACTTGCTCATACAGAAAGTCGTGGTTTTCAAAGTGCACTGAGAAATCGGCAGGAACGATCTTATTGTCTTGGGCAGTGTTCTTTGTTTTGGAGCCAAACAGTGCTAGAAAAAGGCTTGTCAGTGCTGCAAGAAGGAGTTGCATTCCTGTCCTGTGGTGAAGGACGATGCCCTACCAAGGGAAGCATCAATAAGCAGGTGTTGCACAGCTGTGGAGCCTGGAGCTCAGGATCCTTTCCCAGCTCCACTGCACGCATGTTGGATAAATGGCTCTTGTTTCATCTTCCCTAAAATGATATTTCTTGCTCTTGCAGTGGAGGCAAGGATAAAAGACTTAATCAGTGGATCAGGTTAAACAATGAGGAAGTATTGAGTATTGCTCCAGTGAGCAACAGAGCTGCTGGAGGCAGAGAAGGCCTGGTATGGCAAAGTGCATAGTTATTCCTCAGCTATTTAATTTTGCCATTCCTTTCTTTATTTTTTCTGTCAGCTACTCCAAATTCTTTATTCCTTCCTCCTCTCCCGTACTCCCCGCTCCCCCTATAACGACAGCCTCATTTGAAGAATTCTGTAGGAAGTCTGCTTAGTTTTATATCTGCCAGCTGCCTTCCTCTTTTCTTCATCTCTACAGCTAAGCTCTGGCATTAATTCCATGTTTCTGAATCTTGTTATAATTCAGCAGGACCAAGCTAACTTCTCTTAGCCCATTCTTTACTTTCAAAGGCTTTTTGAGCCTAGTCAGTTTGTGCAGTGTGGACTTACTGGTTGTAAATTGAAATGGAATGAATTAAAACTCTCAGCCTGTCATCAAAGAGGTTATGAACTGCCAGAAGTTGACCTCTTAGTTATCATGGAAGAGCCTTGAAAGCTGCTCTTCCCAAGAGGGGCTGGATAGGAGGATGTTTACTGGGAAACGGACGCTGCTTGGTCATTTCCCTGAGTATTTTGTACCCCTGGGCTCGGGGGCAGTAGAGAGACGCTGCCAAGAGCCGGGGCATTAGCAAACTTCTCCCTATAGATTATTCACCATCTCTTCTCTACCTTGTGCTTTTGCTGAAGGGCTTAATGCTCTTAAACTGCATTTTGTAACTAATTCAGTGACCCTGCTACAGTACTTGAAGTGATGAAGTGGATGCAGAAATCTACCTCTGTCCCTTGTTTCCAAGGCAACCATCTTGCCTTCTTTCTCCAGAAGCGTCACGCTTAATTTTTTCAGTCATAGATACGGTTCCAAGAGCTTATAGCAAGAAAGGGGAGACACTTCCACCTTTTATTGGTGCTCATCTAAGAGATTCAGAGGGTGACTATTGGATGCTTTTCCATGTTCAAATCCTGTGTGCTGAAGCCCTTGGAATCTGCCTTTGTGTTTCCCCATGCTTTGCAGGCGCTGAGCATGCTCGTTGACTCGTGTGCCTGGATTCCTGAGCTTGAGAGGGGTTTCCCTTCATCGCCGCTGGAGCATGCGTACTGACAGGCTTTTCCCATCTCTCTTGTATCAGGGGTGTCATGCAGTAATCTCTCCTCAGTGTGAGATGACAGATGGAAAAGCACAAACTCTCCTCCCTTCCTTTCTTGTTTAGGCACCTGGGTTTTGCTTATTTCTCTGTGGCAGGCCCATGGGAAGGAATCTTTAGTTCTTCAACCCATGTTTTGCAAATTAATTTCATAATGCAACTATGTATGGTGTGTTAAAGGAATTGGGAACCCCCATCTGTGCATAGAACACCACTCTCCTCTTATGTAGGAGTCTGAACTGTGACCCCTGGGCCTAACATCAGCTAGGGGAAAACTGTCTCTCAATTGTTTCTAGTTTTTGCTGAACCTGACTTAAGAAGTCAGCTGAATATTTCTTGATGTTATAGGAGTTGGAGCAGTGATTGCACTATACATGTATTACTTGCATGTGTTGCCTTTCCCAGGCATACTGTTGTGTGCCTTCCACGTTTGTCTGCATGAAGACAGCTGAATGAAATTGTAATGCTGCTAGTTGTTTGTGGTGATTGTGCCCTTCCAGTAAGCTTGAAGCCCCTTACATGATGTGATGCGAGGTGGAGAACCATTCATAACCTATCTTTTTCTGGCAGGATGGAGACCTGCAACTTGGCATCTGGTTTCAGAGAAAACTGTTCATATCCAAAACAAGCAAACTGAAATATTTGTGACCTAGAATGGGAAGTGAATTAGCCATAAGTATTTGGAAGCTGCAGCTGTGCTTACTGATTCTTATTTTAACCTCACTTATACTAGAACTTGAAAAGAACAGAGTGATTACTTCTAATGTAATGTTTGATCTTAGAAGCTGCAAACCAGACGGACTCATTAAGCCCTGGTCTACCTAGATTCATTTTTTTGTCATTCAGTCTTTGACCCTTGCTGTCTTAACTCCCTGTAGATTATAGCAACCCTTCTGGATGCCACTTCTGAATTGGCAGTTTAACCATTAATACTCCTGCTACTGCTGCCTGGAGTTTCTGTGCCTCACAGCATTCTCAACAAGCTTACAAAGTAGTAGGAAATACTCTTTCCCCTGCTATTGTTCCCTTCGTCTGTTTCAAGTTGCTGGGAGTGGCAAAGAAATGCTTCACAGACGGTAGAGGAATCTGCCTCTTCCAGGGACTGTGTTCTGTGCAGGTAGCACTTTTGAGATCTGCCAAAACCTTTTCTCCCCCTTAGCTGCTAAAGAAACCGTCTGTTGGTGCCAAGTCAATTGCTGTGTTTGATGTTCCAGTGCAGTTTGCTCAGAAATTAGCAGTGAAATTGTTTGGGAATAAAAGGTCAAGTACAGTACTTCTTTGATAAAGCACAGGCTGGACTGGAATACTTCTAATGTCAGTGATGAAGGCAGGGTGAGGAAGGGATGTTCATCTTCTCTACATCACTGTCCAATTGAATAGTTACTATGTAGAAAAGTAGCTGCTTTCTAGCATAGCTGGTATCCAGTAGCATCCTGAGCTGTTTTAGGGCATTTGATGGAGCCAGTGGTCCTCAGCTGAACAGCAAATCTTCTCTTCACTAATGTCTTCAGCACCACCGTCAAAAGCAGAATCCCTCTCCCTGCTGGAGAAATGCTTGCCAGGAAATACTCTGCTACTCCATATAGAATTGCTTGAGGCTCCTTCCAAGAGGTCTTTGATTTTCTTAGAACTTCAATGAATTTCTCTTCTCACTCTACATCCTCATTACCATATATGCATATGCAAGTTTTTGAAATCACCTCCCAGAGGATGGAATGATTTATGACTAGAGTACAGTGATTCAGGCTTCAGCTGTTAATAAAACCTATTTTTACTCTCCTGGTAAGTAGGGCAGAAAGAAAGAAAAAGGCTGAGCTGAAATACAGCAAAATAAAAACACTAGCTGCTAGAGATGTCTGGTCTTTCTTCCTTTAATTTTTTTTTTATGGCAGTCATTCTGATCTTATTTGTTTTGTGTATTCCATTCTCCTGAAGTTCCTAGCATTTAGTTTAGTTCCATCTAGCTCCAGTGCCCCTGGCAAAAATAGCTGGTGGCTGTGTTGGGTCTTCTATTCCTGTGCTAGATAATCCTGCCAGGCTAGATCAGCCTAGGCTGAATTTGCTGTCTTGACAGTCACTTCCTTTCCTTGGGAGACTGCTTTCATCAGGGAAATCAAATGTGCATGGCACACAACACTTAGCTTCCTCGGTGATGATCAAATTATCAGCAGGATTTGCTAAAACTGTTGGCCAAAATCTAGTTACACTGGACATGCTGATTCCTGCTAGTCCAGTAGCAAGGATGACCTCTTATTTGACTTTCATATTGCCACCTTCATGGACTAGAGGCCATCCTTGATGAACTAGATCTGCATGCAGTTTCATATCACTTCCTAAAATATGCCTCTTTCACTGTGGTTTCCAGTATTGCCATGATAGGGCCATGGAAGAAATCTGCATCAATGCATAAGTGGAACATGCTAATCTTATAGCTATTTGAGACATTGTCCATCCATTCAGACTATAAGCATGGAAGGGCTGAACGTGATTCCTTACGTGGTGCTGACATGCTCTGTGATTAACCAAAATTTCCTCTTGCAAATTTAGGATGTAGGGGCCACTTCACATCACTGACTCTTCCTCGCTGCAAGCGGCAAGATGCTGGCTTCCTCGCAGAGTGGTAGATTGACTTAGTCACTCCAGAGAAAACAACCTAAGGATGTGTTCTCAGATCTTCCTGAGAATTTAGTGCGAGATAGCTGGAAGACTATTGTCTTTCCCATGCAAGAGATCTGAAATTTGAGAAGTGTGGGTTTCTCAGGCCTTTGTATGATCATAAAGCTTGTGCCTACCCACAAGTCTCAAAGTCCCCTCCAGCTTCTCTGGAGGCATTCACATTTCTGAGCATCCCTCCTAGAGAAGCTCAGTGGCAACCTGGCCACCCAGTGTAACTTCCTAAAGCAAGAAGGTTGACATCTAGTGCAGTTAGCATTGGATGAACTATTGCAATGCTGCTGCATGGTTACAGAGCTCAGATGCCCTAGGTTGGAGCACTGATTTCACAGTCCATGCAGGAAACCCCACAGCTGCCACTGTTCCTCTAAGGACCAGCTTCAGACCATCTTCTGAGAAAGTTACTAGTGCTTAGCGCTTACAAAACTGAGCTGTCGTACCAAAAGCATAGATGCCATCAGCTGTCCACTTGAAACCCTTCAAGAAGGAGATAAGAAATATAAGCCTGCCGTTGAACAATGGCTGGCATAGAAATGTAACTTTTCTTTTAAACTGACAAGGTATGAACAATAGCTTTTTTTTTCCACATGCCTTTGGCAGAGAGGAGCACCTTTTTTCAAAGCCTACTTCAGACTGGGGAAAGGCAAGCCAGAGTCTTCCCCAACAGATAGACTTGAAGCTGATCTGTTTTATATTGCTTTATAATTTTACTTTGAAATCATATTTGCTAATTGTGAAGCAGAATTTCTGAATATGGGTTCACGTCTCCTTTGAATGCTAGTTGATTTGTCCCAGTAGTTACATTTTTGTTTATCTCCTGACTCCTTGCTTTCATTGGATAGTTTTATTAGAATGCTATGTTTTTTAAGGCCTACTGTCGAAGCAATGTAAGACTAGAACAAAACGATAATTACAATTTTTCTGTGCAGGAGGTGCATCCAACCCTTATTTCCTAAAATGAATTTGGAGCTGGAGGGGTAAAAAAACATATGGCTCAGGTTTATAAGAGCTCTTTGGCTTCATCCTCTCCTCAGTGGTTATTAGTTCACATAGATATCAAGTAACTTCTAGCTATGGGGGGGGTGAGGGGGAAGATGTTCGTCTCACATTAGGCTCATTTAGGGCAGCAGTCAGAGATAGTTCAAGAAGTAAATGTGCAGTGAGGACATATTTTTAGATTTTCCTCACTCCGCTTTTGAGGTATGTTTTCGGAGAGACCTTAAGCTGATTCCTAAAGCTGCACCTTTTTGTGGCCTAAATAAAATTCAGGAGAAGGGAAAATGTTAGACTTCCTAGGCTAGCTCCTGCTGTGAAAGTGTCTGAATGTCCCTTCATGCACATAAGTGGCACCTACTTAATAATGTTGCGCTCACCTTAGTAAACAGTGCAGTTGACCTGATGAAGTTTGTTTCCTTTCTTACTATGCAAAGACCAGGAAGATGATGTCCCACAGGCTTAACTGACACCCAGTCCAGAAGTAGGGTTTTAGTATCAGTGCCAGTATTGGGCTGCTATGCAGAAGCTAGTACTGGCTGTGAGAGCTTTGATACTTTCTGTCCCTACCTTCATGTGGGATGACCCTCCAGGGCAAGGCATAAGAAACAGCCTTGTGAAGTGTTTCTGCGTGACAGCCTCCCTGGTAGCAGGGACAGTCGGCTGCTCAGCAGGGCAGGCACAAAGGCAATAGAGCAGCACAGCTCCTCTAGGAGGGGAGAGAGCAGTTGGATGGCCAAAGCCTGACCTTTTAAATCTTTAGCTATAGGCAGCTGATTCTCCCTGCTGATGGGAGGTCAGGAGGCATTGCAGGGGGAGCAAGGGCTTGTTATGGTGAGAGGAAGGTGTGTGGGATGGAAAGGCATGTCGGGTATCTGGGTCCTGGAGGAATGTCATACCTGCATTCAAGAGAAGATTGCCAGGGGTGCAGAGACTCTGGCAGCGCATCTAGGAAACTGTTTCAGTGCCAGCATGCAGCACTAACAAATGTCCCAGGGACAGGCTGGTGTTGGAACCCAGGTATGAAAGCACAATAAAAATGTGAATGGCCACCCATGTGGCTCCTGAGATACTGACATAATGCAAGCCTGTTGGATTCTTGATCTAGTTAAGAAAAGCTTTTAGTGCTGAGCAACTTTACTGGGCAGATGGTAGTGCTATGGATACTGGTTTTAATGGTAATAGAAGTCTCTTGAGGCAGAGGTGAGATAGAAAGGTATAAAGCATCTTTGCTGTGATCTTGCTGAGAACTGCCTTTTAAAAGGAGTTGGGGGTAAATACCATTCTCCTTTGCCTTGCGCTCTCCAGGTTTTCTTCTGCCTTCTCATGCTGCATTAGCCTCGGCTTTAGGATAGAAGTAGAATTTTTTCCTTCTGCTTGTTTGGATAATACAATTGAAAGGAGCTCTGGCAGCTCTACTGTGTTATGACCTAGAGGTAGGGAACAGTATTTTTTCTGTGTCTCTCTGGTTTGGGCTTGAATTGGTGTTGGATAAAATGTTCTGTTTCCAGCTTCTGAGCCATGCTTCTGTGGATGCCATGCACTCAAGTATATCTTGCAGTAGACACCAATATGCTAACAGCTGGGCAGACCTGTTAAAGTTGCTTCTTAAATGGCAAAGCACCCACTGGTTGGAAAACCTTGAGAGGTGGCTTGCGCAGCTGTTAGAGTCCCTGCAGTACAGCCAGCAAGACCAAGGCTTGACTTTCTTGAAATTTGCCTCTCTAGGTTATTGTACAATAAAAACCTGCAGTGACATAAAACTGGCTAGCAAAATTTCTACAAATGAGAACTCCGTAGCTTTGAATGTTAGGGTGGAATGGGAACCATCTCAAATAGCAAAGACTTCCTTATACCTTCTAAAAGTGAAGCTATACTGATGAAACTCTGCTCTTGGACTCTTTGCAGTTGGTTTCGTAAGAAACATGCTCAGGCAGAGGCTCTGGTCCCCATACCTCCCAGCCCGGAGACAAAGGACAGGTGGAGGAGTATGACGGCGGTGCCTTATCTGGAAGATCTGCATGGCTACAATGAGGAAGAAGATGATGACCTGTATGACATTGAAGATGATATCATCTACACTCAGGACTTTACAGTACCAGGTAGGAGAGAAGGATGCTGGGATGAGGAGGGCAGAGGAATGTTTGTTTTGTTTTATCTTTTTCCTTCATGCCTGTTTAAAGGTTTCAGGAAAGGCCCTGAGGTTTGAGCTTTCAGCAGTTGAGGAGACTATTGATTATTAAGTGGTGAGAGTGACGCACAGTGTTTGAGTGAGCCACGATGCTCCGGATGTCTTGGTTCTTTATTTGATCAAACAAGATGCCCCTTCCTGTGTGTTACCCACATGCCAATTTCCTTCCTTGCATCCAGTAATAGCTTTTTCCTGCATGATTCTTGTTGTTCAGCACACTTAATTCTTTTGGCCAGTTTTACTAGACTATCTGTGAGTTATTTTGGATCGGAGCCCTAAAATGACTCAGTGTTCAGAGTAGATGGCACATCTGGGGAAGAAGGGTACTTATAGCCTTGTACTTTGAGACTTATTTTTTCTGCTCCAGTCTTTGTAACTGTTTGATTACAGAATTGCTTCTTTCTTTGTTTGGGTTCTCCTGTTTTTAAAGTAAGCCAACCAGTAAGTACAGAATTTGGAGTAGTGGGCTGGATGCGTGGATTTAACCAAGCAGTTTTTGCAATAGTGGTGGAAATCAAGTAGTTTTTCTTCTCTGGCCCCTCTGTTTCTATAAGCTGTGTTAACTTGTGAGGAGAAGACTGAAGGGCATGTCCTTGGGAAGAGATAAAGACAAAGACTGGTTGTCTTTGCAGTCACTGCTAGCAGTGCTACTAGTCAACTGAGGCAGCAATTTTTGTCTCCCTGTCTATACTCTCATTTCCTAAATCCACGCATAACTTAATTGTTCTGAAGTCTTCAGTGTGCTCTAGCTTAGTTTTATTGGGGTGTTTTTTTTGTTTTTTTTTTTTTTGAGGGAAGGTTTTAAGTACTATTTGTAGGGGTGCTGATATACTTTACCACAGTGTGATTCAAAGTAGCTGGGACTGAGCCTTCTCAGCTGATAAGGGAAAGCCCTAGTTTCTGTAGTGCAGGACTCGCCAAATTAGTTTCAGTTTCTCTTCTGATAGACAGGTGGGATTCTGTAGGTCTGAGTATAGGCAAAGTCTGGTTCCACCTGTGCAAAATGTTGTGCCTGAAGACCTTGTCTTGCTCTTGGTTTCCTGGTTAGATGGACATAGTTTTCTTGATCCTGCTCAGTCAGGAAGCAGTCCATCATGGAAGAATAGTGTCAGGCAGATATTAGCTTTGAGTTGTACCCAATGTCCAAAATTCTCTTGGGCAACAACTTAAACCAAGATTGGCCTCCCAGGTAGCTCTTATCAAGGGATAGAAGGCAGGAGAGACCGCTTTGAGCGAGCCAAGCAGACTGAGCCAGCGGAGTCTTAGCTCCATGCTATGTGGCATCCTTGGGTAACAGTCCCCAACAGGGAGCCTGCATGAACGTTCAGCCAAACGGATATGTAGGTGGGTCGGAGGTAGAGCCTGCCAAGATGGAAGGAGCCTCATCAAAGTGAAATGGATTATTCCAAGTGCTGATTCACTGGTGACAGTCAGACCTCTTCTAACAGAACTGATGACCCAATGCCAGCTGGGTGACCTGCAGAGCTTCCTGTTCTTTGCTCTCTTCTTACATCCCACACTTTTTTTAATCTTAGAATTTGACCAGGGCCAGGGCTTTTCACATAGCCTCATGGAGACTTTTTAAAAGGAGGGTTCCTTTTAAAAAATGATAGACTCATTGAAGCAAATACTTGATTGCTAGGGCCTATCTAAGCACAAGAGCAGGAAAGAAGAGAACTTGCCAGATGCCTTCCATTTCTAATGCAATGCTTCCTTTCTGAACTGGTTTCAAGAGGCAGAAGGAAGGTGTGGCTGGTTTGTGTGTGCCTATAATGTCCCTTGAAGGACCAAGTGAGAGTTCTGGTGGGAGTGGGATCCCAGACTTTATCCTGCTTCTACTCTAGTGCTTATAGCACCTTTTAAATTGAGGTTAAATGCATGATTTAAACTCCTCTGAAATTGCTGTATGAGGAGCTTTGTAGGAGTAGATCTGTTGCACTTAGCGCTTGACTACCTAGCAGCAAAACCCAAGAACCCACAGGACAGTCTATTATTGCTTCTTTGGCATCAGTCTAGAGAATAAGCATATGTATATTTCTAACAGTGCTCTGTTGCTTTCCTGTGCGTTCCCAGCTGCAAAGGAGGAAGCTGAGGCAGGGCTTAGAGGACAGAGCAGAGCACTGAGCAGTTGAGTCAAGCTGTCTGGAGAGGAAGCTGTGCTCCCATCAGCCGTGAGCATAGAAGAGGAGTGGCAAGCTTAGCCTAGGTTTGAGAGTCACTGCCCTCTTGTGCTTCCTGTGGCCTGAGCTAATGGCAGTGGCTGGAGAGTGCAGAATCATCTCCTTGCTTTCCCCAAGCTTCAAGATGCTTCCCATTGTTAAGGTAGTTGAATTATTTCAAAAGCAGATAATTCTGTTCTGCAGTGGAATCTTTCTTTAGTTTTTTTGGATTTGTATTTTTAAACACAGGCTAGTTGTAGGGGTCCAGCATGCTGCTGAGGAAGAAGCACAGCTTGTGACACTTGCTGAGTAGCTCAAATTATGACTGATTTCTTTAACTCCATCCCTTTTAGAGTGGGTTATTCTGCCTGTGTAATCCAGCCCATTTCTCCAGTCCTGCCATACTGAATGATTTCACCCATATGATGTGTTCCTGACTTTTCTCACTCTAGTTAAAACGTTTGGCTTCTTTTTGACTTTTCTACTAATGATTAGCCTACTGCCTGGTTTATGCACTTCAGAGTGATAAAAGATGAAAACTTAGGCAGACTTTCAACTTTAAGGAGTGATCATATGTCCAGCAGGCCCAGGGGGGAGATCTGTGTCTGTTCTGCTTGCTGGTGAGGGTCTCTGGCCCGTGGTGCTGCTGCTGTGCATTGCATGTTACCTTTGTATTGGAGAAAAACGCTCTGCAGGGTTTTTTTTGAAGAATAGCAGGATGTGTGGGATCCCTTTCCCAGTCAGTGAGAGCTGGTGTTGAACCCTCTGCACGGAGTGGACCGTGTGCCCATGTGAGCAGTGAGTGAAGAGAACACCTTCCTGCTATTCAACTGTTGGTATCCACTCTTGGGCCTCCTACCGCCATAGGTAGCTGGGGCTGCATCCCACGGGCAGCATTGTTTCCCTGTGCGTGCACGTGCACGCGCTGGTGAGAGGTGCTCTTCCAGCAGTAGCTAGCAGCAGTGTTGATCTGCCAGCTGAGGTGGATGTTCCCCCGACACACAGGCAGGTGACTATTATAGTGGGAGATCATCTCCAGAATGGTAATATCAGCTATTATACACTTCTAATGCAAACAGCAGTATTTAAACCCAAATAAGAGCTGTCACTTCAGAAAGTGACAGGCAAATTACTGGAAGATGTGTGAAGTTCTCATGCATAATTTGCACTGTTTCAGAGGGATTAGAGACCAAAGTTTAATAGTGGCCCCATAGACCAGCACTTCCCATATTACAATTAGCCTGTGTGGGTAGACTGAACACAATTTTCTTTTAATTAAAACTTGAATGGTGATGTTCTTTGAACCTTTCAGTTATTTCACGAGTTGTTGTATAATATTGCTCAGGTAGCTAGTGAAATAAAGCATTGTTTCCAGGCAACCTAAACGTCCCCTTAATTATTTAGCACTTGGGTGTTCTGCTTTTGTGGAGATGGTAGACTGAATTGGACAAGTCCATGAGTGGTGGATTCATTCACTGTCAAACACAATAGTCTGGGTGTAGCCTACAGCGCTCAGGAAGTCCCCAAGGAACTGACCATCTGGAGCAGGAGAAGGGTTCTCTGCTGGATGTTCTGGTGCCGCTTTCCTGAGCACCCATCACTGACTGCTGTCAGCAGGGCACTGGGTTAGGTAGACCTTTGCATCTGAACACGTATGGCTCTTTGTTCTCAAATCAAGGACTGTATTTGATCAGCGTGGAGCTAATTCTTCTCTCATCAGACATATCGCCTATGGCTCGACTTGCTCTAGAAAAGACAAAAAGCACAGCCCAGATTGCCCACAAACTTGGCAAGAACATATTTGATTCAGGCTTAAACACGGGGCAATTGAGAACCGGTTTGCTGTGTTGCATCGTTCTCTCCATTTTATCCTACAGCTTGTGATCAGGAGTAATGAAGGTCAAGCTGTTCATAGGACTTGTGAAGATACCTTAAAATAAGACCCCTAACAAAAGCAAGGACAATAGGGGCTGGTGAGGTGGGATATAGAGGTGCAATCTGACAGGTTAAATGTTTGTGATGGGCAGAAATCTGCTCACCAGAACTGCAAGACTCCCTCATAGTTTATGTGAGGAACGGGGGATGAAGAAGGAATCTTGCTTGGGTATAGGCTGTGCTTTATTGCCTTTGACATTTGCAAAGGCAAGGGGGCAACTTGCAAAGAGAATAAACTTAATCTTTCTTTCCCCGGTCTTCCTGCAGGATCCTTTTGAACTTGTTCAGCTCTGTGTATTACGCTCCTAACAGATTGACATTGTATTAAAATAAAATTAAAAAAAAAAAACTTGTTAATGACTGATCAATTCAGTTGTAGTTCCTTTGGGCAGCAAGAGCATGAGTATCTGTGACTCATAGGTGGGAGTGGGTGTTTGATTAGCGAGGGAAAGAGGGAACCTCATTAAATCTTGTGTTCTTCAGAGAAAGAAGGGGCTTTGAGAATGTGCTTTTATTTTTAAAGAGTTATTTAAAGATTTATGCAGCTCCATAGAGAGCCTTAACTGTTACATGCCCCTGGTTCAATCTGTGTTAAACATCTCATCTGACGGAAGTGCTGAGGAGAGAATACTGAGACATTGAGCACGTGACAAACCATTCTTTCCAGAAGTGGCTGCCTTCTTATTTGGAGAGGGAGCATATGCAGTAAATGGATTTAAGCATCTTGCTTGTTGCCTTTGTGCTGCATTTCAGATTTAGAAGGCTGTGCTCTGCTGTTCGCCCATCCTGTTAACCCTTCTCCTTCAGCTGCAGCCCCTGCCTCCTGCAGGGGCAAATGGCTGCATAGCTTGCTTTTTTTTGTTGTTGTTTCTCTCCTTTAGCATCCAACCTGAGGCTGGAAAACAAAGGCAAGGCTAGAGTCTTAAAGTAATGCCTGGCATTTGAAAAGATGTGTTTCTAGCTGCAAATCACATGTGCATGTTTACCTGACAAACACAGCTGTTCAAAAGCTCTTCACGGTTTTATTTTGAAACCTTTTTTTGTGCCTGAATGAGCTGGACAGAGCCATTAAGAAATGTGAGAGGTGGCAAGGACGAACACGCACATACTCAATGCCTCTCAGCCCTCCTTTTATTTATTTTATTTTTAGCACTGTTCAACTGGTAATGGTAAGGTAGGAGATAGTTGTTCAAACAGACGCGGCACTGGGTCACTGGCTTCCGCGTGGGCAGACAGTTGCCAAGATTTCATCCCATGTTGAATTTTTATTTTCATTAATTTGCACGTCAGCAACTGTCGTTGGTGAAGGAGGTAAAATTAGCTTGCAATTCATCCTCCCGCCTTAGTATCCATAATAGATTCTGGGATTGTTCTTTTGAAGGAGGGTGGGAGGGGGAGGAATAATCACACAAAAGACGAATGAGCTGGTTAGATTTTTTTTTCCCCTCCCCAGTCAAAAATGTTAATTGATTTGGCCTGAGTTCAGCTGAGGGAGAGGAAGGATAAGTGTTCAGCTTTGCTCTGAATGGGGCTATTGGAGGCTCTGCAGGCATGTAATTAGAACATAGGAAGAAGTAAAATAAAACCTAAACTCTGAGTGGGGAAGCATGGCCAGGATGCAGTGGTCTCAGGCAGCAGCTTGACCATAGTGAGCTGTGAATACTCATGAGTGACTGGGGAAAGCCTAGTTCCTAGAGGATCTCCGAGCGGCCAGCATGTCCCCTGCTTCTAGAGGGGCTTTCAGAGGTTGAATGCTTCAGCTTTTTCTATCAAGTCACCCTCTCTTAAGGGATCAGAAGCTGAAAACGGATCAGATTGATAGCTGGTCTGCAACTGGCAGGGCTGCTGAGTGTGGTTAATTCTGCTTCATGCTCTTGAACTACTCAGTTTACCAGTCATGTTCAGGAAGGTCCTTGGTAATAGGTCCTTCCACCATGGCATGGATGGAGGTGCCTCCGTTCTTTATGTGATGAGCTACATGAGGACGCAGATCTATATTCCCCAGGAGATGCAAGGTTGGTGGCTCCAACCTGAGGAGAACAGTAGGTGTCCGGCATCAGCCCTGGAGGCAATAGGCCTGGGTGTACAAAGCTGTACAAGCTGGCGAATTCATCCTTCTCTTTTGCAGTGGCAAGGCAGAAATGCTCAGGTAAGCTCCAAGAAGCCAGTAACTGGGAGCTGTTTCAAGACTTAGTTGAGCCACCTGGGAGGAATACAAGGGGCAGCTGCCCACCAGCAAGTCAGTGGGGGAAGCAGCCTCTTCTGCCTGGGATCAATTGCACTTGTAACCCCAAATCACCCCACAACAGTCAGATCAATTCTAACCTCCCTCTCTTGCAGCCTTTGGATCCCTGTGTGGTAGTGCTTCCCAAGCCTCTTGTAGACCAGCCTCACCTCTCTTTGGCCCCGTGTGTGCTGTTCTGGTTCAGAGGGCCTTACTCTGGGGTGCTGGCATGCCCAAACCACAGCACAGGGCAGGTGCTCCCAAACTTTTAACAAGTCAGAGGCACAACTGACTAGTTTAAATCAGCAGGGTAACTTCTCCAGGTGATTCCTGCTTAGGCCCAGCTCTTGAGCTAAGCTAGCTTTTTTTCTTGGCACATCCAACCTTTGTGCACTCTGGCTTCCCTGGTGCTCACAGCCTGCTCCAGTCCAGGCTGGCTTTGGAAGCTACTAATCTGCTGACTTGTTTCTGAGTATGCATTTCTATTCTAGCCTGATGGATATTGCTGCAGCCTGCACTTTCCTCCACTGGTTATGACCCCCCTGTCTCTGCACAGGTGAGGCTTTACCAAAGCTGTTCCTTGTTAGGCCAGAGCCTGGTGGTTTGGCTGAGGCAGAAGGCTGGTGACCTGGGCTGGGTCGCAGCTGCTGCCAGGCTGCTGTTTTGTTTCTCTGCAACTGTTCAGTGAAACTGATCCCTCCCCTGTGCATCCCTTCAGGGGGAAGAAAGGTGGGTGCTGAAGATGGGCTTGTCTAAAGAAAGTGACCTCCAAGCCCCCTTGCAGCTTTTGTTTCCCAAATGACTTTTCTACCCACAGGGGAGGACTTGCTGCGCCTAGTTGCAGGAGTCCCTGTAAAAGCCAGGCAGAGATGGAGGGAGGGAGCAGAGCGAGCAGTGACCTGCATAGCCCTGCAGCAGCAGTGATGCCCTGGAGGAACGCGTGGAGGCACCGGAGAGAGCAGGGGTCGGGGTAGACTCTTGCTGTTCTCCAAAGGAGAAGCTCCTCTCCCACCACCCCATCCCTGTGCGTGTCCCCCTCCTCCCCCGAGCTCAGCAGCGGTGGGGTGATCGTTGGCGCAAGTATAGAGATGACGTGCCGTTCGGCCTTGGTGGGGAAAGGATTGAGCATCCTTTAAAGAAAATTATACATAATCGCCTTACAGCCTTCGCTTCCACTCAAACCTCTGAGTCATAACTGAAGGGCCCTGGAGCGTGACGTTCCTTCTGGAAGGAAATTGCCTTGGCTGGATCCGGTTTGGGGGGGCGGGGGGAGAGCTGGGAATCTGACGAATCCTCCACGCAGCCCTGCATCCGCCCGGGGGATGCACTGCGTTACTGATGGGGGGACGTGCCGCATTACGTGTGCAATGGGGTCCTCTCCCTCTCGGGGCCAGGGCTGTCCAGGCTGTAAGGGCAGGGCATGGTATGGTTGTCCCTCCCCTCTGAACACTCCTGGCTGAATGGATGTGACCTGATCCTGAATCCAGCTATGGTGGCAGACAGATGCCTCTGGAAAAGGCTCCTATCTGCTGTGCTGAGTCATTCAGAGTGAGCCCTAAGCGGGGGAGATGGGCTTCTCGAAAGTGGATGCAGCATAGGCTGTTCTCACATCTGGATGTGCCCCTTAGGGAACAGTGGCATTTGTGTCCCTGCTGCGTTGCTGTTTAAACAGCAACTGTGCCCCCTTCCCCCCACCCCCCCTACCCCCCGCAGCGGCTGCACTTCATGAGCAAAGCAGATTTTCCAATGCATTGTAAATGCTGATTATTTGTTTTACAAACGTGTCTTAAGCCCCTAGGTGCTCTGCAGGTAGGTAGCTTAGACTGACTTGCACCCTTCTGGAGAGAAGGTAACAAAAGGGAGGGAGGAGAGGAAAACAAACTGTGGAGGAGGAGTGAGTTGGCTCTGCGGCTGCCCAGCTGTATGGCTCTGGCCACAGACCAAACTGCTGCCTCAAGTTTCGGCTCCATTGACTTCACGTGCTCCTGCAGCCTTCATTGGCACTATCAATATGGAGCGTTGTGTGCCCTCAGAGCACCCCGCTCAGCGGTGCTCGGGGTCCTGGAAAGGGCTGCACGCTTCCCTGTGCTCACGCTGCAAGGTGGTAGCTTAACTGCAGACGTCTGGGACGCGTGGGTGCCAGCGCAGGCCGTGTGCAACGTGCTCCCTGGCCCGCCAAGAGAGGAAGCGTGCACGCAGTCAGCCCCAGCCTCGGAGGCCTGGGCCTGCTGTGCCCACACTGCTCGCTCATTGCCTCAGCGTCTGTCTTCGGTTTTTTGCTTGCACTGAATGCTTACTAGGAACCACCAACCCCCGTGTGCCTGAGAGAAACGTGGGTAAAGTTGGACTTTGTTCCCACCTATGGGAGCTAGGAGGGAGGGAGATACGGTCTCAAACTCCCTGCTTCATGGAGTTGCCATTTGGACTATGTTGCCTGTAGTCCTAGAAGACACACAAACTTGCTGTAGTTTTCCTCAGAAGCCACATGCGTTCTGAGTGACTGAAAGAGCTGATCTTCAGTTGAAGTGATGCTCTGGAGCAGGGCCGATGCTCTGCTGCAAGCTGCCTGCCCTCCGCCTCACCATCTCGCTTCCCTTGCAGGACAGGTGCCTGAGGAGGAGGCAGGGCAGAACGGGCAGAGCCGCAGCAAAGGGCTGCCCAAGGCCGTGTGCATGAACGGAACGGAGACGGGACAGCTGAGCACCAAATCGAAGGCAGAGCGGCGAGCAAGCGCCTCTTCCAACCCCTCCCGCAAGGCCTGCTCTGCCAGCAGCAAGATCCGCAAACTCTCCACCTGCAAGCAGCAGTGAGGCGGGAGTGCTCGCGCTCGTCACAGGTACGGGGACCGAGTGCCCGCTGGTGGTGGGGATATCCCTGGGTACTTGCTCAGGAAAAGTGGGGAGGGCTTTTCATCATGCTCCAGTAACAGGCAGCAGAAAAGGGCTGGAAAAAGGTGTTTTGGTAGGTCCATGCGACCCAGTTGAGGAGAAGGGAGAAGAGGTCTGTGTCCTGAGCAGCCCCCTGAGAATCCCCCTCGGCATCCAGAGCCCGATGCCCTGTGGTGCCCCAGATACCCCATCAGTAATGGGAGGTGCAGAGCCAGCCTGGCTGTGCCGGGGGACCCTCACGTGCTCCCTCTTCCTCATGCCCTGCTCCGCTGCCTGCGTTGCTCTGCTCTACCCTCTTCTCCCTCCAAGATGCTGCCACGTCAGGCAAGAGCTGCTGTCATGAACCCTTTCTCCCTCCTGGACCGTGACCGGGATGTGTCATGACAACCCCTTTCGTTGGCACTCCTCCCCTTCCCCCGCACTCTGCGGCCTGATGCTGCTGGTTTCTCCCCGGCCCCCCTGGCTGTAGGGACAGCTTTTCGCCGAGTGCAGAGCCTCCAGCATGCTGAGGAGCTGGGCTGCAGCAGGCTGCCGAGCACGGGGGGCTGCCCCTCTCTGAAGGGGAGGCTTTTGGGGTGTCCCTGAGCAAGGCCCCAGTGGGATTTCCCTGTGACCTGGGAGGTGGTCATGTTGGCTGTGGGACTGCCAGCCAGCGACCTGCGCAGACCCCTTCCTATCCCTGTCTCTGGCGTTTGGGGAAGCTGTGAGCCCTCCCTGCTCCCCCCCCCCTTCTTTTCCGGCTCTTTCCTTAGCTCTGCAGCCCGGTCCCCTTCTTCCCACCCCTCATTCATAAGTGAGCCAGCAATGACTCATGTTCAGCACTCATCCACCCCCGTCCTCACTCTTGCGCTCGTCACAGGCGCTCTGTGGGGCTGAGGCTCTGTTATCTGTTTGGATCACGACCAGCTTTGGTGGTGTGAAAAAAGCCAGGAATAAAAGCCTGTTCCTCCCCCTGCAGCTGTCAGGCCCGCGCGCTGCGCTCGGCCCGTGTGGCAGCTTTAATCTTTAATTCATGGCTGGGAATGAGTCACCTGCACGGGGAGTTACTGTATCAGCAAGCAAGTGCCTTGGCTGCGGGTCTCCCTGGGGAGCTGCTGCTCCTCTCGCCCCTTCCTTCCTGCTCAGTTACCCCAGTGTGGGGGCTCGCCCCCCCTGCACTGCTGCCAGCCAGCAGTCTCTGGGAAGGAGAAGGTCTGTGCAGGCTGCCAGAGCCTGGTTAGGTCATTGCCTTCCATCTCCCGGCACTCCAGCATGGATTACAGGGGCTGCCAGGATAGAAACCGCCTGCTTCTAGCGGTGCCCTTCCCTTTAGTCAGTGCCTTAAAGCATTTGAAAAAGGAAAAAAACAGTCCTAGCTCCTCCTTTTCATGAATGAAGCTCCTTGACTACATCTTCTTGGATTTTTGCTTCCCAGCTTGAAGGGGCAGCTCCAGGGCACCTGGCCAAACGGCTGGGCTGGGTGCTAGGTGAGCACCCCCACCTCCTCTGGCCAGTACACGCTCCCAAGCCCCCCTCTCCCCCTCGCTTTCTATTTACGAGGCACCCATGGGAGTCTGAGCCCTGGTGCAGGGGTGTGATTTGTCCACGGTCACTTCGGTGGCCAGGAGCAGAGGTGGGGCTTGGACCCCAATTTCGGCACCAGCCTAGTCCTGCCTAATGTTCTTCTGTGTGTTCTCCCGTAAAACAGTGTGTCCCAGGGCCCGGGCCAGCCTGCATCCCACATCCTCGCCCCATCTCTGTGTCTCTCCTGGGAGCGGACTATGCTTGCAATCCAAAAAGAAAACAAAGGAAACCAACCAAGGAAAATGCCCCCCACCTCCCCTGCTGCCCCCTCGCTACGGACAGCACCAGGAATCAGAAGCTGATGGTGGCGAGACCCTACTTACCACCTTGGAAGAAGAAATCTCTAGCTGCGAAGATGCTGCCCCTCCTCCCCCCAATCACTCTTTGCCAATCAAGACACTGATTCTGTTTTTAATTTTGCGATCGGAAGGGTGGGATGAGCAGGGTCGGGGTGCGATGGGATCGACACCCCTCTCCCCGCCGGGGGTCCTGCCATGCCCACCCTGGCTGTGTAGAAGTCGTGCAAAGCCATTGCCGTGCACTTTATGTTTTAGACTACTGTTATATATTATATATTTTCCTCTTTTTTGTTTATATTTGCGGTATATTTAGAGATTCCTACACATCGTGATGTGTTTAAAATAAACCAGATGAGGAAAAAAAAAAACAGGTATTAAGACAAAGCAAAACTCTATTAAACCTGCATGCTGTAAAAGGGCTCAGAAAAGGGAATGGGTGCGTTCATAGTCTTTTTTTTTCTTTTTCTTTTTTCTTTTTTTTTCTTTTTTTTAAGAAAAAAAAATAAAGTGAAAACAGAGGTGGATTTCATGTCCTTCCTCCTGCAACAAGAGGGTAAGGGGGGAAGCAATATAGGTCTTGGACCAGCCTATCTGACTGGGGCTGCACTCCTCATGGGTGGATGTGGGCCATCAGCCAGCCAAAACTTGCTCTTTTTTGAGCAGGTGTAGGCTGTGGGGGTGATGCCCGGGGGGCAGCAGCACCTTACCTGTGGGTCTTGACTACTCGTCTCTCTGGGAGGAAGGAAAGGACGGTCCCCCCCACCCCAGGACGCCCGGGCAGGGGGACCGAGGTGGGGAGGCAAGAACCAAGCTCAGAAAAGTCACAGGTTTGGTTTTCTTGTTTTGTTTGTTTAGTTTTTATCTCCTTTGTTTATAGACATAAAAAGGCTGAGTTGTAGTTTGAGTTACTGCTTTGCCCAGAGACTTTGCAGAGGGGAAGGAGCAACCTGGCCTCTTTACTCACATGCAATTGGGTCACCAGGGAGGGGATGCGGGCAGGTCCGTGGTGTGGAGGGGGGCCCTCGGCCAGGCCCTACCTGCCCCGCGTGCCTCTTCCCACTGCCGAGTCTCCCATCCCTTGGAACGTGAATAAAAACCCAATAAAAAGCTAACCGCCTCCCCCAGAGCAGCAGCACCATCCACCTCTGTAAAAATCAATAAATATCCACCGAATGCATCAAGCCCAGTGCTGAGCTCTCGGGGAGGGCAGGGGTGAGGCGAGGAGCACCTCCGGGCTCGCGGATTGCATGCACGCGCCTGCCCAACCCGCGCTCACCTCTCGTCCTGCATCCCCGCGCACCCGGGGCAGGAGGGCAGCGCCAGGGGCTGGCGAACAGCCGCCTCCACCCGCTCTGAATTACAGGGGGGCCCCAGGGTTGGTCCTGCCCCCCGAGCCCTCGGGGTGGTGGGCCGCAGAGCCCAGTGCAGCCCGTGGTGCGCCCGTGCCCTGGGAGGGACCCGCGAGGCCTCGAGCGTCTTCCCTGCCCAGACACCGCGGCCCCCGTCCCCCCGCGTCCAGCTCAGCTCCCCGCAGGGCTGCGTGAGCGCCGGGCAGGGGCGACTTTGTTTGCACGAGGCGGCAATTGCCCCCTCCCCAAATTTCTGCCACGTCCCGCTCCCTGCGAGGGCAGCGCTGCGGCCTCCCCCAGCCAGCCCCAGCCCCTTCCTTGCGCGGATGTCCCCAGCCAGACAGAGAGAGGCATTATTGCTTGTAAAAAATCGGGGAGAGAGAGGGGAGAGCGTATCTGCTACACAGCTCTACCGTGAGGTAAGAATTAGGCCTCAGCTAGATTTGGGGGTTTATTAACAAAGTGCCTCGTAACTGACCTCCTGGCCCTGTCGTCGCAACTGGCTTTGGCAAACGCTCTGCTCTGCCTCTCCGCCCCGACCCCTCCGGCCGCCGGGCCCCGGGGCCCTGCGCCCCTCCCGGGGCGGGCGCCTCTCTGTCCCTCGCTCCCGGGAGCAAGGGGGCTCAGCCACCCCGCACTACCGGACCCCTTCCGTGGGGTGGCTTCGGGCGGGGGCCCCTGCCCCTGCCCCTGCGCCGCGCGCCCTCCGTGCCGGGGGGCCGCCCTTCCCGAGGCGCCCCGTGCTCCCCGCGCGCCCGGCGGCCGTGGCGGCCCGGGCCGGGCGTCAGGCTGGTCCCAGCACCAGCGGCAGGAGGGGTGGGAGCCCTGAACCCCGGTGGGGGCCGAGCCCCGCTGTGCCGGCGTCTCTGCCCCCCGGCGCGGGGCCTAGACGGGGCTGTGGTCGGGGGGGGCGTCGCTGGCCGCCACGGCCACCGCGCGCTCCGCGCTCTCTCCCGATTTCCGCAGGTGCCCGTAGAGCCGCTCCTCGAGGCCGCCGGCGATCTTGTCCATCAGCTCGGCGCCGGAGCCCAGCCGCAGGCACTGGCCGGGCCCGGAGCAGTCGTCCCCGGGGCTCTCGGGACCGGGCCTGGGTTCGGGGGCCGCCTCGCCGGGCTCCTCCACGATCACCTGGATCTCGGGGTCGGGCAGGGCCGGGGCGCCGGCGGCCCCGTCCCCGGCCTCCCCGGCCTCCTCGTCGCCGGCGCTGACGATGCGGGGCAGGGGGCTGTGGAAGCGGGCGTCCAGCGGGTAGTTGGCGCTGTCGCCGCGGCGCAGGGGCGTGCGGTGCCGCTCCAGCGCCGGGTACCGCACGCCGGGGTCGCTGTACTGCTTGGCGTGCTGCCACTGCTTGCGCAGGTGGGTGCGGGAGCGGTGCTTGCCCCGCAGCGGCGAGTCGTCGAACTGGGGGTCGTGGCGCACGAAGGCGTTGAACAGCGCGTCCGTCTTCTCGTCGATGCTGTAGTCCCGCCGGGGCAGCGCCTCCCGCCCGGGGAACATCTGCCCGTAGGGGCACCAGGCCAGGGGGCTGTGGGGCGCCGGGAGCCCCCCACCCGCCGCCCCCTGGGGCTCGCTCCCCTCTTCGTCCTCCACCTCCACCTCCTCCTCCTCCTCCGGCTCCTGGCCCTCGAAGCTCTCGAAGATGGTGCCTTTCCGCCCGGCGCTGGTGAAGCAAATGCGCTTCTCCGAGGCCGTCTGGTCCTTGGGGTGCCCCTCATCGCCCGCCCGGCTGGGCGCCTCGATGGAGGCGTAGCCGCTGTCCATCTGCAGCAGTTTGCGCGTGCCCGGCTCTGCATCGGGGCCCTCTGGCTTGGCCCGGCCCCAGGGCTTTTCCTCGGGGCCTTCGGCCTCATCCAGGGAGGAGGACGGGCAGGGGGGCAGGCCGCCGGCGGAGGAGACGCTGTCGCCGCCGTCGCTGCGCACCGAGTCCTGGTCGTTGCTCCGCTCGGACGAGGCGTACAGCTCCAGCGAGGCCCGCAGGCTCCAGATGTCGTGGTAGGCGCTGGGCTGCTCGGGGCCGCCGGCCTCGCCGGGGCCGCCCGCGCCCCCCTCGCCCGGCTCTAGCCTGCGGGCGCGATCCCGGCGTCACGGCCGGCCGGGCCCCGCTCCCGGCACGCGCCGCCCCGGGGAGCGGCGGGCAGGGCAGGCGCCGGCCCGGCACCCCCCGGCTCTGCAGCGACACCGGCGTGCCCCCCGATCTCCCACCCAAGCCACCATCCCCGTCACCTCCTGCTCCAGCCCCTCCGAAAGGGCAGGAGCCCCCGGCACGGGGGGCGGCGCGGGGTCCCTCGGCGCCTTCCCGCGCCCGGCTCGCCCGGCCCCATCCCCTCTATCTACTGAAAAATACCTGCCGAGAGAGGGTGGGGGGCTGGCCGGGGAGGGCAGGAAGGGGCCGGCCGCGGGGTGGAAGGCCACGTCGTCCGTGCGGGCGATGTACTGGATGATGTCGGTCTGGTGAGGGTCCCGGTCCTCCTGGTCCATGCTCTCGCTGGCCGCCCGCTGCCGCTGGAACTGGCGCCGCTTGGGGGACCCTGGCGCGGGCGGAGGGCAGGGTCGGGCACGGCGGCGGGGCGGCGGGCCGCCCGCTGCCGTCCCCGCCGTGCCGCGCCGTGCCCCGGCCCCGCCGCGTCTCCCACCTCTGGTGTCCAGGCTCGATGCCCGCTGGTTGCTCTCCAGCTTCCACTTCTTGATCTTGAAGTAGGGGCTGGCCCCGTCGAGGCTGGCGTGCCGGCGCAGGCGGGTGAAGAACTGCAGGACGGTGCCCGGCGCGGGGGCCGGGGCGGCATCGCCGGTGCCCGCGCTGACCGCGCCGGCCGCTTTCCCACTCCTGGATGCTCCTGCGAACTGGGGGGGGCCGGAGGGGCCGTGAGAGCCGGCGCGGCACAGGGACGCAGCAAGGCGGCGCATCCCCCCGCCCCAGCCCCGGTCTCAACTCCTTTGTCCTGCTGCAGCGGATGCACAAATGTCCCCTGGGGGCAGAGGACTAGGACAGGGACGGGGGGGGGGGCAGGAGCGTGTGTTTGGGGGGGGGGGTGTTGCAGAGCCTGTTTCCAGCTGGATGCCCCCATCCCTCCCGGGAGCCCCCGCGTGGAGCGGGGGGGCCCAGCAGCCCCTCCGGGCGCGCGGGGCCCTCCCTGCGCCGCCGCATGGGGGCTGGCCGGGTCGCGCGGGCTGCGCAGGCTTCGAGAGCCCCTGCCCCTGCCCCGTGGCCCCCTGCCCGGCACTCACCGAGGGGCCCTCCCCGGAGTCGGAGGAGGCGGCCGGGCTGGCCTCCGTGAAGCTGGTGTCCACGGTGGAGTTGTAGGTGTCCCCGGGCAGGGCCGAGCTGGGGCACACGGCGTGGCTGGGCAGCGCCGGCTGCGGCAGGGCTCCCGCGGGGGGCTGCAAGGCAGGCGCAGCGCGCTGGGGGGGGCTTTGCATGAGGGCTGGGTCCTGGGACCCCCACCCACAGCTCCTGCTGGGCCCCGAGACCTCCATCCCCACGCCCCATTGCAGCCCGAGCCCCCCGTGCCTGGGTCCGGCAGTGCTGCAGGACCCCCCAGCCCGGTAGCCCCGGGGGGGTCTGTCCCTCACCTGGAAGATGGCGAGGCCGGGCTTGGCGGGGGGCAGGCGGGGGGTCATGGCCAGGCTGTTCTCGCTGGACTCGCACTCGTGGATGGTGACGATCTTGAGGGCGGGCGGCGGGAGGTGCAGGTGGGTCAGGCGGGCGTTCTTCAGGTGGTGGAAATCGCCCTCGGTCAGCGTGTACCTGCGGGCACGGGGGGTTACGGGGGCGCTCCCGGCCCCCCCGGGGCCCCGGCGTCTCCCCCCCAGCCCCGTGCTGTGCCTTCACCTCCTGCCCTTCTCCTGGGTCTTCTTGCCCTGGTCGAAGAGCGCCGCCTCGTTGAAGGAGACGCGGCGGGCGGTGGAGGAGCTGGAGGACAGGAACCGCTCGCTCTCCGCATCCCGGTAGCTGGAGGACGACAGGCAGTCGGGGTCCTCCACCTTGCTGGTGATGTCTGCAGGGAGCGAGGGGGGGTCAGCGGCGGGGCCGGCCCAGGCCCCCGCGCGGCACCTGCCCGATCCCTGAGCTGAGCCCGGGCAAACTTGCAGCACCCGAGGCGTCGCTACCAGCCCGGCTCTCCCTGCTCCAGGCCGGCGGTCTCGCAGCTCTCGCAGCTGGGGCCGACGACGGAGGAAGCGGGGGGGGGTCCCGCTACCCCTGCCCTGGAGGGGCTGCACCGGCAGAGGGGCCGGGACCTGCTTTGCCCCCTGGCCGGGGGGAGGTGGCGCGAGGCCAGTGGTGCTGATGGGGAAGGGGAGGGAAGCGGCGTGCCAGCAGCCCCCGGGCAGCCCCCGGCCGCGGCGCTCACCCTGGGCCGGCTGCGAGTCGTCCAGGTAGGTGGTGTTGGTTTTCTCGGGGTCATCGCTGGCTCTGCGGAGCGGCAGGAGGGTTAGCGGCCTCCCCGCGCGGCCCCGCGCGCCCCGGGGCGGGCGGCATCGCCCAGCCAGCCCCTGCGCCTACCTGGAGTGCCGGCGATCGGCTTCGCAGCACCGGCGGCAGACGATCAGGATGCCGGAGAGCAGGACCAGGGTGCCCCCGATGAAGATGGAGAGCAGGGCGAGGAGCAGCACGTAGCCATCCTGGGGGGATACCTCGCTGGGCACCGCCTGCGCGGGGCGACAGCGCGGCGGCTGAGCGCGGCGGGGACGCCGGGGCCCGCGGTTCCCCACCTTCCCCCTCCCCCTGCCGGAGAGCCCAGGCGTCCGGGACCCCCGTCCTGCCCCCTCCCTGATGCCCGCCGAGCCGTGCCTCAGTTTCCCCCGTTTGTCTCCCCTGGGCCAGGCACGCTCCAGCACCCAGCACAGAGCGGGGAGGGCGGCTGCACCGGATGGGACATCCCCAGGCACCCGGCCCCCCACCCCTGCCCCGCCGGGACCGTTCGGGGCAGTTCCTCCTCCCTCGCCCGCGCCGAGGCTGCGGCCGCCCGCGCTGCTCCCCCGGGGGCTGCCGCCTCCCCGCCGCCCCCGGGCCTGCTGCCGTCCCCGGGGACTCGCCTTCACCAAGGCAACGGCGGCCCCCGCCGCGCGCGCCACCGCCACCCCGACCCTCACCGTGGCCTCGGCCCTGGGGGCCCTGCCCATGTTGGGGACGGTGCCCCCACCCCCGGCTGCAGACCCCCGGCCCGTGCCCCCGGCCCCGGCCCCTCTGCGGGGGGACGAGCAGGGCACAGGAAGGTGCCACCTGCCCCAGCGGGGCCGGATGCCAGCGGGGCCGGGAGGCTGGTGCCGTCCCCATCCCCACGTCCCGGGCACAGACCCCATCCCCATCCCTTTCCCCAGCCCCTCTGCCACATTTAAGGCACAGACCCCATGCCGTCCCCACAGCCACGTCCCAGGCACAGACCCCAACCCACAGACACATCCCAGGCAGGGACACTGTCCCCATCCCCGTCCCCATGGCCGTATCCCAGGCACAGACCCCATCCCCATCCCTTTCCCCAGCCCCTCCACTACATTTAAGGCACAGACCCCATGCTGTCCCCACAGCCACGTCCCGGGCAGGGACACCATCCCTGTCCCCATCCCCATCCCATCCCCATGGCCATATCCCGGGCACAGACCCCAGCCCCAGCGCCGTCCCCATCCCCTCAGCCAGGTCCCGGGCAGGGACCCCATTGGCAGCCCCAGCCCCGTGCTGTGCCCGCAGCCGTGTCCCACGCAGGGGCGCCCCGGCGCGCCGCCGCCGCCGCTCACCGTGCTGCTCTCGGTGGCGTTGTCCCAGGGCGTCGGGGCATCGCTCATGGTCCGCGGCGGCCGAGCGCGTCCGGCCGGCGGCGGCGGACAAAGGGCACCGGGCCGGGGCGGCGGCTCCTGGGGCCCCGGGCCCTGCCGGCACCGCGGTGCGGAGCTGCCGGGAGGCACCGGGATGAGGGAGGGAGGGAGGGAGGGATGGAGGGAGGGTGTGGTCAGGAGGGATGGAGGGAGGGAAGGAGGGATGGAGGCATGGTGGGATGGAGGGAGGGAGGGAGGGACGGACGGAGGGTGTGGTCAGGGGGAGGGAGGGATGGAGGGAAGGTGGGCTGGGGGATGGAGGAGGGATGGAGGGAAGGTGGGCTGGGGGATGGAGGAGGGATGGAGGGAAGGTGGGCTGGGGGATGGAGGAGGAGGGATGGAGGGAAGGTGGGCTGGGGGATGGAGGAGGAGGGATGGAGGGAAGGTGGGCTGGGGGATGGAGGAGGAGGGATGGAGGGAAGGTGGGCTGGGGGATGGAGGAGGGATGGAGGGAAGGTGGGCTGGGGGATGGAGGAGGAGGGATGGGGGAAGGTGGGCTGGGGGATGGAGGGATGGAGGGAAGGTGGGCTGGGGGATGGAGGGATGGAGGGAAGGTGGGCTGGGGGATGGAGGGATGGAGGGATGGAGGGAAGGTGGGCTGGGGGATGGAGGGATGGAGGGAAGGTGGGCTGGGGGATGGAGGAGGAGGGATGGAGGGAAGGTGGGCTGGGGGATGGAGGAGGAGGGATGGGGGAAGGTGGGCTGGGGGATGGAGAGGAGCTGGGGTCCACAGGGCTGGCAGGGCCGTTCCCCTCCCAGCCCCATTGCCCCCTCCCCAGAGACCCCAGGCACCCTGGCAGCCCCCCCATGCCAGGCCCAGCTACCACCCCATCCCTAACACTGGGCCCCCACGCAGACCCCCTCCCCGCGCCCCTCTACCCAGGCAGCCCCACGGTGGCAGGTGGCACAGGGCAGCACAGCCCCCGCACCGCAACCGGGTGCCGGTGGTGCGGGGGGGCAGCGGCCCAGGCCCCCGCGCGGGGGCAAGCCCCGGTCCGCCCCGGGCGAGGACGGGCTCCGGGGCAGGGGCTCAGGGGGCCGCGCGCCGCAGGGCAGCCCTCGCCACGGGCGCCAGGCAGGCGGCCTCCCCGCTCGGAGGAGCCGGCGCGGGTGCCGCCGGAGCGTGCCGGGTGCCGGCGTCTCTGAGTCAGCCTGACAGCGGCTCCGTCGCCGAGGGAGGGGAGGGGGCTGCGAGGGGCCCGGCGGTGCCCGCGGGCCGGGCAGGAGGGCCGGGCTGCCCCGGGCCGAGAGCTGCCGGGGCCAGGGCGCAGGCGGGCGCCTCCTCGCCCGCTGCCGCGGCACGAACCCCGCAGGCTTCGGAGACCAGGCTGAAGCCTCCTCTTCCTCCTGCCCTGCCCAGCAGGGCCCCGGGAGGGCTCCTCCTCGCGGACCCCCGGGCGGCGGGTCCGGGCGGCCCCGGGCTGCCGGAGGGGGCCGCGGCCGGGGTGCAGGACGCTGCCGTCGCACGGCGGGCGGCCCCGGGGCCGCGGCAGGGTGGGCGCCGCACCGCGCCGGCCGGGGCGCTCGCAAAACTGCTCGAAATCAGGTCAGGGGAAAAATATGAATGGAGCCCGTGGCAGGTTGGGAAAGAAACAGCTTGTGGGGACAGCGAGGGAGGATTTTAAGCATGTCGGGAAGAGCAGGCCACGCGGCGCGGGCACCGGGGCCAGCCCCGGCCACGCTCGCGGGTCCAGCCCTCCGGGTGATGCGCCGGGTGTCGGGCACCGGCGGGCGCAGGGACCCCCGACCCTGCCCGGGCCCTTGGGCGCCTCGGAGCCCCGCAGGGAGCCGCGCGCGTCGCCCCGCTCCCCACTGCAGCCCGGGGGCACGCGGGGAGGGAGCCGGGGGTCCCTCCTCCCCGACCCTGCCCAGACGCGGGTCCGGCGGGGGGCACATGGGACGGGGGGGTGGCTGCCCCGCAGCGCCCCGGGATGGGATCCCGGCAGGGCACCCTGTGCCCCCCGTGCCGGGGAGGGCGAGGAAGGGGGGAGACGGGGACATGGGAAGAATGTCGGCCTGTTTCCCCATCATGGAGGAATTCAGTCTCCATGACGACCCGGCGGGAACAGGCCGGCCATTGTCTGGCCACCAGCTCGGAGGGGACGGGTCCGGGCCGGCGCCTCGGGGGACGGGGATGGCAATGGGGACGGGGTGACAGCACCGGGGCGAGGGGCCGCTGGGCGGCCGGGGCCAGGCCGCGCTCCCGCGCCGGTCCTCGGTCCCCTCCGGGGCTGCCCAGGGCAGAGGCGCTGGGATGCGGGCGGCCGGGGCCGGGCGTTGGGGATGCGGCCGTGCACGTGCGCACGGCGGGGCGCGCGGGGTCCCGGCGGCGCGCGGGGTCCCAGCGGCGCGCGGGGTCCCGGGCAGACTGGTGCCCGAAACGCGAGGGGAGCGGCGTGTGCGCGCGGGCGCCTCGCGGGTCCGGCCGTGCCCAGGCAGAGTTAGCAGCTGGGTCCCTGCTCCCAGCGCGGCTGCGGCTCCCCAGCAACCCCCCGGCCCCCAGCCCGGCCCAGGCGACGCGGGGCCGGGACGGAGCGGGGGACGTGGGCACGGCGCAGAGGGGGCTGCAGGGCAGGGAACCTGTGGGGCAGGGATGCAGGGGGGAGGCACAGCAGAGACGTGGGGCAGGGATGCAGAGCAGAGGGGATGTGTGGGGCAGGGATGCAGGAGGGGGATGCAGAGCAGGGGCAATGTGGGGCAGGGATGCAGCCAGGGGCACAGATAGAGGGGTGTAGGGGGCAAGGGAAGACAGGGGGATGGGGGCAGGGCTGCAGGGGGGCACAGAGCGGGGATGTGGGGCAGGAGGGATGGGGGATAGCAGGGCTGCAGGGCAGGGCAGCAGAGCAGGGATGTGGGATAGCAGGGATGTGGGGCAGGGATGCAGAGCAGGGATGTGGGGCAGGAGGGATGCGGGGCAGGGCAGCAGAGCAAGGATGCAAGGCAAGGCAGCAGGGATGTGGGGCAGCAGGGATGTGGGGCAGGGCAGCAGAGCAGAGATGTGGGGCAGGGATGCGGGGCAGGGATGCGGGGCGGCAGGCATGCAAGGGCAGGGATGTGGGGCAGCAGGGATGCAGGGCAGCAGGGCAGCAGGCATGCAGAGCAGGGTGGTGGGGCAGCAGGGCTGTGGGGCAGGGCAGCAGGGATGCAGGGCAGGGCTGTGGGGCAGCAGGGCTGTGGGGCAGGGCAGCAGGGATGCAGGGCAGGGCTGTGGGGCAGCGGGGCTGTGGGGCAGGGCAGCAGGGATGCAGGGCAGGGCTGTGGGGCAGCGGGGCTGTGGGGCAGGGCAGCAGGGATGCAGGGCAGGGCTGTGGGGCAGCGGGGCTGTGGGGCAGGGCAGCAGGGATGCAGGGCAGGGCTGTGGGGCAGCGGGGCTGTGGGGCAGGGCAGCAGGGATGCAGGGCAGGGCTGTGGGGCAGCGGGGCTGTGGGGCAGGGCAGCAGGGATGCAGGGCAGGGCTGTGGGGCAGCGGGGCTGTGGGGCAGGGCAGCAGGGATGCAGGGCAGGGCTGTGGGGCAGCGGGGCTGTGGGGCAGGGCAGCAGGGATGCAGGGCAGGGCTGTGGGGCAGCGGGGCAGGGCTGCGGGGGGCACAGAGCAGGGGTGACGCGGGGGGGCAGCCCGGGGAGCAGGAGGCCCCGGGGCCGGTGGGGCCGGGCCGGGCGGGGGGAGCGGCGGGTCCCGGCGGCGGCCCCGCCCCCCGGGCTGTCGCGATAGGCGCTGTCGCGAGGCGGGGGCCGGACACTCACCTAGAGCCGCTGCCGGCGCCGGGGCTCCATCGCGCCGCTGCGCTCGGGGCGCCGGGGCGGCCCCGCGATTTATGAATGAACCGGAGCCGCCCCCGCGCGGCGCGGCGTGACGTGGGGGCCGGCGCTGCCCCACTGCGCCGCGCGGCCCCACAGCCCGGCCCGGCACCCCCGCGTGCCTTCCCCACGGCCCGGCCCCACACCCCCGCGTGTCTGCCCCACGGCCCGGCCCCGCACCCACCCCTGCATCCCTGCCCCACAGTGCAGCATGGCCCCACACCCGCCCCGTGTCCCTGCCCCACAGCCTGGCCCAGCCCCACGCCCCCGCGCACCTGCCCCACAGCGCAGCACAGCCCCGCAGCCCCACGTGCCCGCCCCACGGCCCTGGGTCCTTGCCCCACAGCGCGGCACAGCCCCTGGGCATCTGCCCCACAGCCTCCTGCTCCCCCGTGACCTCCTCCTGCCCCATGGCCCCGGGTGCCGGCGCGCTGCAGCGTGTCCGGGAGGAACGGGCCCCGCCACCACGCGTGCACCGGGGCAGAGCCCCCCGGGGCCGCCCCGTCGGGACACCCCCCCCCCGCGAGGCCGAGCGCCCCACGGCACGGCACGGGGCTCTGGGGCAGGACACGCTGCAGGCACCAGGACCGGGGCACTGGCCCCTGCAGCGCGGGTGCCCCGCGGGGCCGAGCACTGGCGTCCTGCCGGGGGGGGGGGCGTCTGGGGTGCGAGGGGTCGGCGTGAGGCTGCCGGGGCCGAGGGCACTGGGTGGCCCCAGACCTGATGCCATGGGGATGGGCACACATGGGCACAGCCCCTGCCAGGAGCAGGTTTGATGCCTCCTTGTTTCTGGGCACCTCGGGCTGGGCACGGCCGAGCCAGGCTGGGCTGGGCCGGGCCGCTCGCCCCCAGGCCCGGCCCTAGGGCGGGAAGCTGGAAGGGGAAAAGGCGACCCTACAATAAACAAGAGGTGGTAAACAAGGGAGGGACTACAATTCCCAGCTGCCCCCGCGCGCGGCGTTGCGTGCCTACGCCTCGGGGTTACGTCACGTCCTCCCCCGCCCCGGTGCACCTTGGGGTTTGTAGTCCGGCGGGCGCCGCCCCTGGGACGGTCCGTGGGCGGTGCCGCGGCGCCCGCTGGGAGTTGTAGTCCCGGCTGCTTCCCGGCGTGCCCCGCGCCCGGCCCCGCTCGCCCTTGGCGTCGCCCCGGTCCCCTGCCCGCGCCGCCATGTTCTCCGCCCGCCGCCTCCTGGGCCTCGGGCCCCGCGGCCTGCCCCTGCTGCGGCCCCGCGCCCGCGCCTACGCCGAGCCCGCCGCCGCCGCCGCCGGCCCGGCGCAGATGGCCTTCACCTTCGCCTCGCCCACGCAGGTAGCGCCGCGCCGGCCCCGCGCGTGGAGGGCGGGGTGTGTGGGGGGGGAAGGTGCCTCGTACCGTGACCGGCCGCCGCCCCGCGGCCCGGCCCGGCCCCCTCGCTGCAGGCGGGGGCGAGCGCTGTTTGCGGGCTGCTGCCTGCAGCAAGGCCAGGGGCGGCCTGCAAAGAGGGGGGGGACCTGGGCGGGGGGTGGTGGGCTGCTGCCTCTGCTCAGCTAGCCCCACGGCAGCAGGCTGGCGGGGGGGCTGCTCTGGGCCTGGGGGCTGTGGCGGGTGCTGTCTGCCCCAGGAGAGGCAGCGCTGGGAGGAGGGATGGCGTTCAGGAAGGCCTGTGGGCTTGAAATCAACGGACGAAGCAGCTCGGGAGTAGCTCTGTGGGTTGCAAGATTATGGTCTAATCTGCTCTCCTGCTCCTGCCAGGCTGGCGCTGGCCCTGCCTGCTGCCCCAGGCCCGGCCCGCCTGCTGCCCCGCCTGACCTCCATCCCTTGCCTGCCGCCCTCGCCCAAGGCAGTGCTGCAGTGACAGCAGAGACCCAAAGGTGCCTGCTGTGCTGGGCCTCCCTCCCCTTCCCACCAGTGTAGGCGCTCAGCCGCTCTCGTCTTGCAGCTCTGCTGTGGCCCGCGTGGTGACGTTCTTGCTCTTCGAGCCCCGGCCCTTTTCTTGGAGCCGATATGGCTGTTCTGGCGCCGCTGTACGCAGTGGGGTGGTGATTGAGGCACTGTTCTCAGAGGGTGTCCCGCACAGCTCCTGAAACGCTTGGGGACTGCTGGGGGAAGCAGCCAGGGGAGCTGGGCTTGTTGCTCTTCGGTGGTCACAGTCACGCTGGCAGAGCGCTCAGTACAGGGGTGCGATGCTGTAGAGCCGCGGTGTTGTAAGGCAGGACTTGTACTGCACTGGTAGAGCTGTGTGGGATGCTTGCAGGGAGGCTGCATCACTGACTTCTGTCAGAGCGGTGATGGTTTGCGTCAAGGTCTCCCTACGCTCTTCTCAGGCTTCTCTTAGCTGCACCCTTTGCCTCTCACCCACTGCAGACTTTGTGTCTCTGCCTGCTGCCTCCCTGCCACCACCACACCTCTCTGAAGGCTTGGAGCGTTTTCCCAGTCCGTTTGCCAGGCCCCCTCCTCCAGAGCCCAGCCCCGGTCCCACCCTGTGGAAGGTTCAGGCTGTACTGGTCACACCTTGCTGTGCGTTAAACCCATCGCCCTGTGACCTGCCAGCTGCTCAGACCAGGGCTCTTATCTCAGCCCCTCACACCCTCGGGTGGGAGCAGGCTGCACACCACATTGCTCAGCTCTCCAGAGAGTCCTGGGAGTGACCTTCCTCCTTTCCCTTGCTTCCACCCCTCTGTTCATGGTAACAGATTGTTTCCATCTGCTCTGCCCTCCCTGACCAGGTGTTTTACAATGGAGCCAACGTGAAGCAGGTAGACGTGCCGACGCTGACTGGCTCCTTTGGTATCCTGGCCTCTCACGTCCCCACCCTGCAGGTCCTCAAACCCGGAGTTGTGACAGTCTATGCCGAGGATGGCACGGCCACCAAGTACTTTGGTAAGTAAAGCAGGCGGAGCCGTGGAAGGAGGAAAGTGTGCGTAGGGGGATTGTTCTCAGGGCTTTCATAAGGGAGGCTCTGCCAATCAAGGTGTGCCCTGGTGGAGTTCCAGGAATTTCTGCTTTCCCAGCCTTCTAGTGGCTGCTGGAGGCCAGGGTGCCAGGGAGTTGCTCTGGAAGATGGTTGCTCAGCGTATGAGGCAGTAGTCTGGGGATCAGATTTTCTTGATCCTGTTCAGAGGCTGTTGCTGAGCGTCTGAGAGTTTCCTCTGCGTTAGTTTTCCCTTTGGTAAAGGAAAAAGCTAACGCTGCCACAGCACTCGAGGGATCTGTGGGAGAGGATAAATGTTATGGGAGGACTTTGAGGATTTGCTCTGACCAAGGCATCTTGGAGCTTCCTGGGATCCAGTTAGCAGTGATTGGCCTAAGATGCGCAGCCTGTCCAGGCGCAGTCCCCCAGGCGCCGGAGCAGCCTCTTGGTGGAGACGCCCACGGCCGTGGCAGCTGACTGCAGTCCTTCCTTTGCACTCATTTTCACAGGGAAGCAGGAAAGTGGGTCAGTCCCATAGGTACCGGCGGGTGCCCGCTGCTGCGGGTGCCTTGCCACAGCCATCTTGTGCGTTGGCCCCCAAGCGAGGGGTATCCAGCAGCCCTGCCCGCCCCATCTGACTCAGTCCTCCCGTTGTGCCTTTGCAGTGAGCAGTGGTTCTGTCACGGTCCACGCGGACTCCACCGTGCAGGTGCTGGCAGAGGAGGCAGTGACAATGGACATGCTGGATCTGGCTGTGAGTACCCTGGTCCCTGAGGGCGGTGGGCTGGGCTGCGCCTGGTCTTTCTCAGACAGGCGCTGGCAGCCAGGCTCCCTCACGGAGGGGAATTTGCTCCCTGCTTCTCTTCTGTGGGGTGGTTGTCTCAGGAGCTTCCTGTGGCTGTGGAAAGCATGCAGTGACCAAGAGCTGCGTCTTCATCCTGAGCTTCCCCGTCACCCACTCATCAGGATCAAACGCTCAGATCCCTTCTTCAGGCTGTGGGGAAAGGAAACCATGGAGTTGTTAACCTTTCTCCAGGCCACATCTCTGCTCTTGGACAGATGCTGATCTGACACCCCCTTAGTCTCGGGATCAGCTTTTCCACAGTGGGGCCTGTTGATAAGGTGTCTGTTGCCAGCACAGGCTTGTAAACAGGCATCTGCAGCCCTGTGTGAGGCCCTGTGCACGGGGCTAACTGCTGCAGTGAAGGGACGGGTGGGAGGGGAGTGACTCAAGGTCTGTAGGACAAGTCACCCTTTGGTGGTCTCTTAGTGACGCATTCCTTCTGCTCTCATGTTCAGACTGCAAAATCAAATCTGGAGAAGGCTGTTTCGGAGATGGCTGCAGCATCTGATGAAGCAGCTAGAGCAGAAGCCCAGATTAAAGTAGAAGCCAATGAAGCTCTCGTAAAAGCCCTGGAGTAATTAGGGTACGTGTCTTCTGTATATATCTTGGCTGAGATTTCCAGATCTGCTCTGGAGCTGAGTCCCTGCACTGTGCTGCCTGCGGGGAGCTTCCTCTGAGTAGTCAGACTGCCCCAGGGCTGGGGTAAAGGTTTGTGCCTGGGTTTTAGGGAATGAGGACAGTAGAGCTCTCCCCCTCTGTGTTCCGCTGTCAGCTCTGCGGGGGCTTGTGGGGGACCCTGCCCAGAGCCGGCCCGGAGCCGCTAGATGGCAGCACGGACCAGCACCGCACCACTGCGCCGTGCTGCTGCGCCGCCCCGGTGCCTCTGGGTTAGCAGCCTGATGCCAGGAGACAGCTGTGAACGTGCAGGCACTAGTGGGGCAAGAGACTTGCAGGCCTCGCTGCTGCCTCCAGGTCCCCGTTGGGGGACACAGTCTGGGACTGGCCACACCAGGGGAAGGCTGGGTGCCAGGGGCCCCTGAGGGAGAGTGATGCGTGGTCTCTGCTCCATGTACACTCCCTTCCATTAAAAACAAACAGCTTCTGTCTCCGGGGAGGGAAGGCAAGGCAAGGCTGCTTACCTCATGGCCCGTTTACCCTGCTAAGATTGTACCTCATCCCTTTTCTTTTTTTTTCCCCCCCCACATGCTGGCAGTTGGGAGACTTGCTCTGCGGCAGTCAGCGTGCGCTGTGCCTGACAGGTGAGTCACTGAAAGCCTCACAGATGGCCTCTCCCTGGAGCAGGTACAGCAGGGCAGCGGCTCCCCCGTTATCTCCCTGATCTCTGGTCCCTTTGCTCTTTGGCCCGTGTAGGTCAGGTCTGAGAGAGCCGATGGCTCTTGTTTTCTCGCCAAGTGGCAATTTAACAACCTTAGTGAAGGCCAAGCCCTCAGATCAGTATCCGCTGTTCTTCATAGCCCACCTCGCATTAAAACAGATTCCTCTTCTGTGTGTTGCAGGAATCCCACTGTCGATGTAAAGAAACCCCAGACTGTCCTACTTGTCCTGGCTTCCCCCGTTTGTACAGATGGTACAGGACAAATGGAGGCGGAGAAAATGCTCTGATCAATTAAAAGGAAATGCAATCCTGTCTTGTAGCATGTGACCTTCTTCTGAGGCAGCAAATTGTAGCTTGTGCTGTGCTGGTGGTTAGCTGCCCGGGGGCAGGTTCCTGCCCCCACATTGGGATCTGGTGGAGTGCAGCCGCTCTGAGGCGGGTGTGTACCTCCGGCACTGGTCTGTGGTTCTACTGGGGATTCCCAAGGGAGATGTGACCAAGGCTTATCAAAGAGATTTTATAATCCCCTCCCCTTGCTATCAGCCACCTCCACCTCAAATAATCCACCTGGACAGGATTACTGCAGCACAGGAGGAGGTGCCGACGGGGCAGCGCGGGTTCGTAGCAAAGGCTTCCTGTTCTGACTCTTCTGGAGAGCCTCCTCCACCCCATTAATCACAAGCTTTTGCTTAGCCTTGCGGCTCCTTTGCTGCAAGAATTCAGATTAGCTCTGCTGTTTCTTTGTGGTACTTCCTGAAGCTGGACAGCAGCTGCCCAGGCTTTGACCCATTTCCCTGCTGCTGTGAGCTGTTACTGTATTTTCACTGCATGCATAGCATGCAGAGCAGGCAGAAATCTCTTGCTCCTTGGAGATAATCTTAGAGCAGTGAGGGAAGGAGATTCCTCCCTTGGTGCGTGCCTTTCCTGAATCGGTGTGTTCCAGGTGTGGTTGATGCTTTTGTTCCATTAAAGCTGCTGGTTTCTTGCTCGCGAGCAGCCCCTCACTGTCTAGCGAGTCTGGCCTGGGGTCATCCTTAGCCTTCCGGCTGGGAGGAAGTGGGAGGTGCTCTGTGCGTCTCTGCAGCAAACCTGCTGGTCCCCACGTGCCTCGTGAAATGGCAGCACCACTGGGAAGGAGTGGGTTCGAGCAAGGGGCCGAATCTGATCCTGTCTGTGCCAGACGCCTGAGGATGTGTGTGTTGCCAACGACACCATCTGTTGCTAGGCTCTTAGCTCAGTGCTGTCCTCCTTACGCCTCCCAGTGAGGGATTTCAGGTTCCTTCTAGCTGTGCAAACTCACCCAGCGCATACTTGCCAGCTGGGGGAGGCTGAGGCACAGCGCTGCAGCCACTGGCCTCTGAGTGCACAGGGCTGGAGTCCCTCTTCCTTTGCTGTAATCCCCTTTTCCCTGCAGCCTTCCAGCACTTGCCTGGGAACACAAGTTGGTTTTGCTTGTGGCCTGTGTGGGCAGCTGTTCCAGCAAAGGTCAGTGGGCAGCAGGTTTGCGTCTCCCCCGGCAGGCTGTGAGCATGGCTCTGCGCGGCTCTGCGGAGTGGGGCATGGTTATTTTCAGCGCTGCCACCCAGGATGTAATCTTGGCTGCCTCCTCTTCTCACCGCCACCTCCTCCCCCTCCTCTCTCTCTCTCCCTCTCTCTTTCTCTCTCTCTCTCTCTCTGTCTTTCTCTCCCCCCCCCCCCACAAGTGATCAAAAATAGTGCCTGTGGTGTTAAATTTCTCACTCTGTAGCTTATTAAAAGCCTCTAAATTCCTGACGCTGAGCCTATTTGAAGCTCAGCTGACTTCCCAGTTTCTGAGCTGCTCCAGTGCGTTTTTCTTCCTTTCCCCTCTCAATCTCTCTCGCGCTCTCTTTTTTTTTTTTCTTAAAAAAAAGGTCATACGTTGTGCTGTGCATAAGCAAAGCCTCAAAGTCAGAGTGAGTGCTAATTAAAACGTCTCGGGAATAACTGGGGACGGAACGGCTTTGCTCCCTCTTCCGTTCTCTCTCTCTCTCTCTCTCTCCCTCTCTCCTCTCTGTCCCCAGTTTCTATTTGTGGCTTGCGTGTGCCTCTCGACACATGCAGCCTCTCTCTTTCCGACGGAAGGTGGCTTATTTTTTTCATCTAATGGAAGAGCGTTGGCGAGGCCGGGAAGCTGGGGAAACGGCCAGCTGCTATTTTTAGGATGGGAAAAAAGTGTCTCCGTCAGCGTCCTCTCACCAGCTCTTCCCACTGCCTCCTGCCAGCTCCAGCGAGGAAGGGCGAAGCAGGAGGGATGCAGGGAGTGGAGGGGGTGACACAGGTCTGTGCCCTGACCAAGCTGCCCTTGCTGAGCCCTTTGCAAGGTGACGCCTGCTGGGACACACAGTCTCCGAGGACTGTGTTTGGGGGCAAATGTCAAGGGCACCTCCCTGTCTGGGGGATGGGTGCTGCTGGCCTGGGAGAGGGCCAAGACACCGTGGGGAGAGCTGTGCCCCATGAGGCTTCTCTTTCTGCCTGGACGGGGGCTGTCCTGCCACGTGGGTATGGGTCAAAGGCTTGTGCCTAAAGCCTCTTTCGCCTGCCACCCCTGCTTCCTGCCGCAGGGCAGGCGCGCAGCTGCCCCCGGGAGGGGGCAATCGTCAGACATGAGGTGCCGAATGGAGCGGAACGATCCCCCTGCGCCCCGGCCGCCTGCACCGCTGCCTCGAGCGCGACGCTGCAGCCTCAGCCCCGTGGCACAGGGCAGCGTGTGGGGACGTTCCCGCTGCTCTTCCTGCTTCCTCTTGTAGCCTGGCCTGCTCACCGCCTTCCCCACCGGGGTTTCTTCTCCCAGGGCCTGGGCCCTGACCCTCTCTAACCTGCCTCTGTCCTTTCCCATCACTGCTAATTAGCAGGATGGTTATGTACAGAGCAGCATTATCCTCCTCCCCCAGCTCGCGAGCTGAGCTCTCCGCTCCCTCTGCCCACGCTGGGAGCCACGGTCGGTCACGTCCCGCTAGATGCCATGAAAATGGTCTCTGACTCTCTGCTTGGCACATGAGACGTGCGGCTGCATCTAAATGGGAGGCGAATCTTCCCTGCTGGCGGCTCCCACGTGATGCCGTGGTTGGGCTAGGCGCTGTGGAGAGCGGACCGCGCAGGGGCCTGGGGAGCTGGGGACCTCGCTGCCGTGGGCAGGGCGGACGGGGAAGCGAGGGTGGCAGGTTTGACGTGGACTGTGCAGGTGGCCGCAGATGCGGTTCAGCTGGTGAATCCTCCCCTTTCCTTTGTGCTCAGCTGGGCACGGCTCAGGGCAGCGTTCCCTGGGTTGGAAAGGGTCAGGAGGCCACCGGGCTGTCCTGGCTGCCATCGGTACCGGTGAGGTGCTCGCGAGTCCTTGATCGAGGAGCGCTGCCACTTGGCCTCGGGGACTGCAGCCCCGGCCCGGGGGCCTCAGGCTGGGAGGCAGCAGCGACCGGCCTTTCCCCGCCGCTTCCCGGGCGGCCAAGAGGCAGCGCAGCCCTGTGCCGGGGGTCCTGGCCCTGCTGCGGCCCCTGGGCCGGCTGCTCTGCCCCTCAGCTCAGCGCCGGCGCTGGGAAAGCATCGGAGCAGAGCGAGGTGGTGCTATTACAGGGTGCCTGGGCTCTGTTTGTCTCTGGCTTTCAACCGCCCCGGGGCGGGCAGGGCGTGAGAGGGAAACGTTAATGTGCAGCAGGGAAGGGCTGCCTGGAAAATGGTGTGAGCAGCGCGGGGCGGGGGAGCCGGAGCGGAGCGCGTCGCCTTCGTCCTTCCTTTCCACGAAGGGCTTTTGCTCATGACTTGCATCTTCTGCTGCCAGATGGAGGGTGGGGAGCCAGGCCGGGAACGCTCGGAAAGTGAGGCATCACCGTTTCTGCCGGCATCGCTGCTGGCCCCAGCGACGTCTCTTCTCCTGGGGGATGATTTCCGAGAGGGGCTGGGCCCTGCTGGACCGGGTCGCCGGGCACTGACGTCCCCTCCCCGTGCTTGGCCACATGGTGTTTCCACAGTCCCACCCAGATCCCGAATGCAGGGGAAAGGTTTGAGCTCTCGTCTCCATGCAGGGAAAAAAACCCCAAACCCCACCACAGCCCCAGGATTCCCCTGGCTCCCGGCTGGACTGACTCATCTGGCAGGGCCGCCCCTTTCCCTGCCCAAACCCGCGGTGTTTTGGATCGTGCCTGGCCTTTTGTAGCCGCCCTGGTTTTGCCCCGCGTCCTTGGTGCCCACGTTGCAACACCAGGGTGCTGGTCACCATCCCGCGTCCCTGCCGGGGTGCGTGCGGGGACGCCCACTGCCCGGGGCACCGGGCAAGGCGGACGGCAGCCCCGCTAGGAGCCCCGAGGCTTCCCGCGGGGCAAAGGGTGCGGAGCAGGGAGCCGGTGGCGGAGGCAGCGCTCGCGGAGCCTCCTCGGGGCGAGGCGCCGTCCCGCCTGCCCCAGCCAAGGCTTCGCGGCCCCCGGCGCGGCACTGCTCTAGCCGCAGGCTGGGCCCCGGCCCCGGCCCCTCGCCGGGTTCGCCCAGGCGGAGCGGCGGCCCCTCGCCTCCTGCCCCGGGGCTGGCCCAGCGCAGCGTGCATGGCAAGGGCAGCGGAGGCTCTGCCAGCGCCAGCCCGGCCGCGTCCTTGGGCCACGTTGCCCTGGGGTGGCTCGAAGGCTGTATCCGCACCACTTCCTTCTCCGGGGGGAGCGCTGCTGTAATGATTAACCCGCTCTGCGTTAATCGTTCCGTCCTGCAACCTTTTTCCTCTTGGTTTCCAGTGCTGGAAAATGCTCCTCTTCCGCCGACCTCCCACGCATGCTGCCCTGTCCCCGCCGTGGGAGCGTGGCAGGGCTCAGGGAAAATCCCCGCTGGCTCCTCGCGCCCGGCGGGGCGAGCGGGGGGACTTTCGGCACGGGGGCGCGGTGGCGGGCAGGCCCGGCCGTGGCTCCTCCGGCCCTGCCCGGCGCTCGGCTGGTTTGCCGGCAGATGGCGGTGGAGCCGCGGGGAGACGTCACCCGTCTCCCTGCGAGTCTCCCCAGCCTCCTCCCCCCGCCCCCCCAAGTTTGGGTGCAGGAGCGAGTGCCGACGGGTGTTGCGGAGGGCGGATGTTGTAGCCAGCACGACGGTGCTTGTCATGTAGCTTTCGGGCCAACAGCCTCGGAGCGCTGCGCTGGCGAGCGTTGCAAACCCTTGGCCTGGGGCAGGTTCTCTCGGGGAAACTGAGGCACGGGTGGGGACAGGCGCTTGCAGGCTTGGCAGCCGAGGGAGAGCGGGGACGGGAACGAGCCCTGCCGCAGCGCTGCTCCGCACGAGCCGGCGGCGCCTTCCTCCCCTCGCCCCAGCGGGAGGCTGCGGGGGGCACGGCCGCAGGGTGCCGGGGGCGTCCCCTGGCCGGGCGCGGGGCGCTCGGCCCCTCTGCCCCGCGGGGAGCCGAGGGGCTCCCAGGTGCCTCGGCAGGGCTCTGCGGCCCCCGGGGGCCACGGCAGCAGCCCCCGCTCGGGGCTCGCGTCCCTGCAGCTCGGCCCGAAGCGGGGGGCCGCTCGCCCAGGGGCCGGCCGGCTCCGCGAGGGGCAGCCCCCGGCGAAGGGCCCGGCTGCGCCCCCTGCCCGGAGCCGTGACCCGCGGCAGGCCGGGGGCAGGCCCGGGAGGAAACGGTTGCCAGCTGGGCTCCGCGCCGGCTACAAAGGCGGCCCAGAAAGCCCGAGCGGAATGAGGTGGCGCCCGGCCAGGTTCCCACGGCGGCCCCGGTTAAGAAAATACACCCGGAGCTGCCGGCGGTTGCCGGAGCGACGGGCTGGGTGCTGCGCGCCGGGGGGGCACCGGCAGGCCCAGGGACCCCCGCGTGGGAGCGCGCCGTGGGCTGGGCGCCCCTGCGCGTTCGGCGGCGCTGGGCGCTGGCGGGGCAGGGAGCCGCGCTGGCAGCCGCCAAAGGCTCCTGCTCCGGTTCCTGCTGCCCCCGCCTGCCTTTGATGTGCCGGGACTTCGCCCTTGGTAAAGCTGGGAGGTTCCCAAGGAGTTCCCGGCCGGAGCCCGCCGACAGCTCCGGCATCCAGCCCCGCAGAGCCGGTCGGAGGCGGCGAGGACCCAGGAGTCCTAGCGCTCAGCCCACCCCCTCCCCTTTCTCCTGCTTGCTCCGGGGCTCCGTCCTCCCTCCCGCCGCTTTGTTTCGCTCGCCTCGGGGCCCTGCGGCGCGGGGGCTCCCCGAGCCCCCCGCCCTGCCCTGCCGCAGCCAGCTTCCCCCCGGCTCGCCGGGCTGCCGGGAGGGAGGAAGCGGCTGCAGCTGTCTCCCGGCGGCGGGGCTCTTCCTGGCGGGGCTGGCGCCGCGCTGGGGCCCGGCGTGGGGAAGGGGAGCGGGGGGGACGGCGAAGGCTGCCCTCAGGAATGCCCCTGCAACGCGGGCGGGGAGGAGGGGATCGCAGCGCTTTCATCCCCGCGCCCTCAAAGGCTGCCTGTGTGCAGGAGCGGCCTCCTCGCGCCGGGTATAAATAGCAGGGATTGAGGCCTGCCGTGACACTGGAGTCACTTCTGCCACCACCACCTTGGGTGCCCTCCCCCCCTGCCCCCGCGGGACCTCAATGGGGTCATTGTGCGCCCGGCCCAGCCTTGTCCAGCTGCTGTGACCCCGTCTGCTTGCCCCCGTGCCAGCGCCGGCGGCTCGGCCGCCGCGGGGGTCCCTGCGGGGTCCAGCGCTGGCAGGGCTCGGCGTGCCCCCCGCCGTCCTCCTCCCTGCCCCTGCTGGCCGCGCCGGGTCTGCTCTCCGTCTCCACCTGCATCCCCATCGCCGAGGCCGTGCGGGCCCCCGGCCCCGCCGCCCCCTCCCTTCCCTGGCCGGGCAGCACCCGCAGCTGCTGTGGGGCGTAATGACAGGGTGCGCCTGCCCCGGGGTGGAGAGCGGCAGGCAGGCGGGGAGGGCGGCTGCTGCCACCCAGCAAGACGGGGCCGGCCGGGCGCGGAGCTTGCCTGCCTCCAGCCAGCGCGGCCACACCTGCGTGGGCTGCGCGGACCGCGCTCCCACCCGCGCCCGGCCGAACCAGCTCCTTCGCCTCCCAGCGGACGGGCCGCTGCAGGCAAGGCCCCCCGGGGCCTGGCAGGTGCCGGGCACCCGGAGCGCCCGGGCGGCTGGGAGCTGCCCCGTCCCCTCCCCGCTGCACCCTGCGCTGCTGCCTCGGCCCAGGGCGCCGCGGCGGCTGCTGCTGCGGCAGCCCCCTTGGCCCCCCCGGCCGGGCCCTGGGAGGCAGCGGGGCTGGGGGGGGGGCATCCACCCCGCTTGCCCCCGGCGATGCTGCTGCTTTCTGGCTGTGCCAGGACCCGGGTGTTTGCGCCACTGCGGGACATTCCCGGCCCCGCTCTCCCCGTCGTCGTTTCCCCCACCCGGCCCCGCGTCCTGTCTCGCCAGACGGGCCCCGACGGGGCGCCGAGGCCCGGCCGGTGTCAGCAGCCGGCCGGGGCACCCCAAGGGCACGGCTTGCTGCCGGGGCGGGCCGCGAAACGGCCCTGCCGGATCACGAGGGCTGCCGGCAGGGCGTGAGAAAGCTGGCATCTCCCGCGGCGCGGAGCCGGCAGGGCAGGGCAGGGCAGGGCGGGCGCCGGCGGGGGCCCCCGGCCGGGCTGCGCCGGGGTGCGTGCTGCGCGCTCGCCGCAGCCCGGGCTCCGCGTCCTTCCCCTCTGCCTTCCCGGCCGGCGAGCCCGGGGCTGCTTTCCCCCGGCTCGCAGTTCGGGAGCGAGGGCTGGCGGCGCGCTGCTCCGGGGGCCGCGCCGTGGCGGCCTCCCGGTCCTCTGGCACCGGGGACCCGCTCGCGCCGGGAGCACGAGCACGCGCGTCGCGCCGGGGAGCTGGGCAGAGCGGGGCCGCCGTGCGCGGAGCGGGGCCGTGGCCGAGCAGGCAGGGGCTGCTGCTAAACCCCGCTGCCCCCGCCGCGGCCCCGGGGCTCGCGGCGGCCTGAGCTCGGCCCGCGGCCGCTCGGCGCCGGCTCGGGCGTTTCTGCTCTCTGGCCTCCAGCTGCCAACAGGCGATATCGTCCCCCGTGCTACAGCCAGCAAACTGGGGAAGTCACCCAAAATTGCAGGGGGGGGGTTATGGAGAGGGGGGAAGGGGAAACTTGAAACTTTCTGAATGCAGCTCAGATTCACCGAAGGGCTGTGGCAGGAGGGAAGGGGGAACCGGCCTGGGGGTTTAATCAGTTTCAGGTGGAAATTCATCTCACTGAAAACGTGAGCTGGCGCTTCTTGCTTTGAAGGCTGTCAGGATCATCTGGAAACAAAAGGCGACGCTTGGTCTCTGCTCCAAGGAGGTCTCCGGGGTTGTTTTGCAGCAAGTTTCTCTTTTGCTTTTGTTTGGCTCTCGTTTCGCCAAACACCCACCAAGCGCCGAGCACAAACAGGCCCTGACGTCTCTCTCGGTTCGAGCCGAACCGGTCGCGATTTCCCTGCTGCTTGGGTTTAGCGGCGAGGAGAGGGGCCGCGCGGGGCGGCCGGGGCCGGGCCGGGCCGGCGGGAGGCCAGGGGCTGCCTGGCGCGGGCTGCGGCCCGGCAGGGCTGCCGGCAGGAAGGCGCTGCGCGGATTGCACAAGAACCCCGCGCTGCTGATGCTCCCGAAGCCGCAGATGATCTAATCTCCAGCAGCCTAACCTATCGCTGTGATATCGCGTTTCCCCTCAAAACCTAATCCTACGAAGCGCACCCGACGCCGGCCGGGGCCCCCGCTGCCAGCGCCCGCCCAGGATCGCCGCCGCGGGCCGGCCCCGGTGAGCGCGGGGCCGGCGCGGGCCGGGCAGCCGCGCGGTGGGGAAGGCACCGCGCCGCCGCAGAGCCCGGACCTGCCCCCCTTCCCCCCGGAGGGCTTTGTTCAGTCCAGGCAGCTCGGGGGCCGGCGCGGCCGCTCCGAGCCGAGCCCACCCGCCTGCAGAGACCGTGCTCCTTCGTGACCCCAGCCCGGGCGGCGCTGAGCCCTGCCGCGTGGGGCTGCTGGGGCGCTGTCTCCCCGCCGGCCTCCCCGGCGGCGCTGCCCTTATCTTGAGGACCGTCGCAGGCTTGGTTTGGCTTTCGCTGCAGGAAACACCCCACGGGCCGAGTCCTGGGCAGTAATTACACCCTGCGTTCGGGAGAAGAACAAGAAGCAAGAGAAAGAGAGCGAGCGAGCGCGCAGCGGGGAGAGCCCCAGCGCAGTGCCTCCGCGCCCGCCGGAGGGGCTCGCCGGAGCGGCCCTCGCGCCGCCCTCGGCCTCCCGCTCCCGGCTCCGGCAGCCGCCGCCCGCTCGCCCGGTCCGCGCGGGCCCTCGCGCCGCCCGCCCAGGGGAGCAGGCGGGTTTGGGGGGCTGTAGGCGCTGCGGTGAGACGAAGGTTCGCTTAGGGCTTGTTCGGGTCTCTGTGATCCATCCACCCATTATCTAATCAGAGCAGGGCATTTAAAAGGCCACAGTACGGGGTGAGTCACTTCCCCTATCGGTGCCTCAGTTTCCCCACGAGTAAAACGCAGGTGATGCGCCGAGGTGAACTCCCGGGAGCATGTCTCGGCGCTGGGGAATGCGGCCCGGTGGGTGAAGCCCAGGGCCGGATTCCTCCATCTATTCTTAGCGTCGGCACTGACTCACCCGGTGACCTTGGGCACGTCACTTCCTCCCCCGGCCTCGACGCCCCCGAGCTGCAACATGGGCGCAGTGTGTGCAGCCCGCGCTGGGCCGAGCGCGCGCGGGAGGGAGGATGCGACGCCAGCCCGGCGGCCTCCGGTAAAGCCTCGGGTGCTGGCGCACCCAGAGGGGCTGCCGGGCGTCCCGGCGCGCCTGTGCCGGCAGCACGGGGTGCAGGTCCGGGGCGCCCCACGCCTCCATCGGTGCCCGCTTCGCCCTCTGCCTGGGCGCTGCAGACCCGGCCCGTTGCCCCGTCCTCGTGCGCGGGGCCAGCTCGCCTCCCCGCCGGGACGTCCTGCCGCTGGTGCTGGCCGCGGGCTGCAGCGCACCGTGCGGGTGCCGCCGTGCCGGCCCGGCCGCCCTGGCTGCACCGGGCTGCCGGCGCCAGCGGGCCCCAGGGCTGCGAGCGGGGTCAGGCGCGGGGCGCAGCAGCGTCCCCCCCGCCGGGCCGGTGCGGTGCGGCGTGGCGTGACTCACGGCGGTGCCCCCACCCTGCGCGCGCCGGGCAGAGGAAGGGCCGACAGGCGGCTCCTGGCCGTAAACAGGAACCGCAGCACGGGGGGGGAGCGCGGCCCGGCCGGGAAGCGAGGGGGTGCGTGTGCCGCTGACGGGATGCGTGCAAACGGGCCGGAGCGAGCGTCCGGTCCCGGCTGGGGAGCGAGGGGGTGCCCGCGGCCCCGGGGGAGCGTGCATGGGCACGAGCGCGCGCGGGAGCCTGCGTGCGCAGCGAGCGTGCGTGTGGGTGTGCGTGCCGGGTGTGCACGCCGGGGCGGCCGCCGGAGCGGGGTGCTCATGCGTGTGCAGGACGAGGCCAGAGGAAGCGCCTCCTCCCGTCCGCGGCCCGCCGTTGGGCCGGGGTTTCCTGTGGCACAACCCGCCCTTGGGGTTTGTTTTCCTCCGCTCGGGTCTCGTGCCAGCCCCGGCCGAGGGGGCAGGGAGGGCGTTCGGGGGTGCTGGCGAGCGGGGCCGGGTGCGAGCCTGCACGAGCGCGCCTATCTCCATGTGCCGGCACCGTCCTGCGCCCCGCGTGGAGCCGGGGGCGGCCGAGCCCCGCGGGCGCCCCCGTGCCGGCGGCTGGCGCCGTGCCCCGCGCACGGGAGAGGTTCCCACATTCTTGACGCGGGTCCAAGTGGAGCAGTGGGCAGGCGCGAGGGGGTGGGGATGCCGGGGCGCTGAGTGTGCGCGCGTGTGTCAGCGCGTCGGGGCACCGAGACGGGCCGCGCCGCTGCACGCACCCCTCCGCCGGCCGCCCGCCCGTGCCGGCGTCGCCCCCAGCCCTTAGCAGGGACGGGACGGGCCGGATCCCGCCAAGCCTCCCGCCGCGGCACCGGGATGAGGGCACCGAGCTGGAGGCAGGTGGGGGCCGCCACTGAGGATGCTGCTCCCCAACTGCGTGCACCGGGCAGAGTGGGGCTGGGCAGCTGGACTACAGCCCCCATGATGCATTGCAAAGTGCACTGGCTCCACCCACTGCTGGCATCCACGGTGCATTTTGGGAGATGTAGTCCCCCCGGGGCACCTTGGGGCAGGAGCGGGCTGGGGTCCCGGACCCCGCAGCGGTGGCACTGCTGGCTGCGCTCGGCTCTCCCGGGAAACCCTACCGGGAGCGGGACCCCTCGGGGGCCGACCCTGCGGGCGCCCGCTGCCTCGGCCAGGTCCTGGGCGCTGGCGCCAGCTCACCGCGACCCCGGTGGGCCCGGCGAGGAGGGGGAGGCCCCGGGGACGGCGGGAGAGGCTCGGCGCGGGGCGCAGCACGTCACCCGGGAGCCCGGTGCGTAAGCCTGCCCGCAGGCAGCGGTCGCTCTGCTCTCGCCCAGCCTGGTCAACTTGCTTGAGCTTTTATAATAATAATAATAATAATTATTATTATTATAACAATAACAACAACAACAACAACAAGCTGAGTTGTCTTCTGACTCCCGGAGCCGGTGATGTAAAGCAAACCAGCAAATGTCCCAGCATCTGAGACAGAGCCGCGCAACGGGGCGGACCGAAGCCCGGGGCTGGCGGAGGCCTGGCCGGCTGCGACGGGCCGATCTGCCGCCGGAGAGCTGGCAGGGAGGCGCGGGGCGGCCGGGCGCCCCGTCCGTCGCTGCGCCGCCCCGGGTGCCCGGCCGGGGCCAGCCTCGCGGGGCCGCTCGCCGGCGGGACACCTGCGCGAGCCGGCTGCCCTGCGCCCGGCCCGAGCGCAGCCGGGCAGCGAGAGCCAACTTCCCCACGTGTTTCACCCGGGAAAGGAGTCAAATCTCAGCTCCTGCCCGGGCCAAGGGGGTGGTGCCGGCCGCGGAGGAGCCGGCGGCGCCCCAGGGGCCGACGGAGGCAGCTGAGCTGAGCGCCCTGCGTCAGCGGGGACGGGGAGCGCAGCCTCCCAAAGGGCACGGTGAGCTCAGGGAGCTGAGAATAGCCCTGGCCTCACCGGGGCCGCGGGCAGCGCAGCCCGGCACCGCCAAGTACGGCCCCGCACCCGGGCGCGCGCCGCTGCTATATCCGGAGGGATTCGCCATCCTTCCCAGGGCCGGGGCCAGGCTGCATGGCCCCGGCTCGCCCGAGGAGCCGGCCCGCCCGTGTCCGGCGCTGGGATGGGAACGGCCTCTGGCTGCCCTCGGCATTTGGGGGGCAGAGCCCCGAGGAGGGGACCGGGGCGGCGGGCCGGCAGGGCTGGATTAGGGCGGAGGGGCAGCAGCAGCGCTGGGAGCGGAGGAGCCGGTGGGTCGGGGCGGCTCGGGGGGCTCGGGACGGAGACCCCTTCGCAGGGCGGGAGCTCGCAGCCCTGCGCCGTGCCCGGGGCCTCCCCCTGCGCCGGGCTCGCGGGCTGCCGGGGCCGCGGCCGGGCCGCCGGCCGGAGCCGCGCTGGGCCGCCTGGCCGCGCTGGCAAGGGCCACCAGGACACGTCCCCGAGAGCCGGCAAACACATGGAGCCGATTGTGCGTTTCTAAGGCCACGCCTGGGTGTTTACAGCCCCACCAGCGTCACCGACCCAGGCACCGCTGTCCTGCCCAAGGACACCCCACCGCCCTGCCACGGGGCGGCCGCCCTGAGCCGGCCCCCGCCTGGCGGCTGGGGGGCTCCGTCCCCCGAATCGGCGCAGGGGAGGGGGGCATTGCCGGCTCCTTACTCAGCGCAGCAAGCGGTGGCTCACCTGCGCGCGCCGCGGCCGCGTGAGTCACCGCTCGCCACGGTGACTAAGGCTGAGCTGCCCCCGGGGGGCTCCGGGCCGGGGGGGTGCCGGGACCCCCGCGCCCCCCCGCCGCAGCGCCCGGCGGGCCGGGGTGAAGCGGTTGGCCTGCGCCCTGCTGCCGGGTGTGCCCCGCAAGCCCTGCCGCTGGCCCGGCGCCCGTGGGAACGCTCCCACTCGCTGGCGGCAGCTCCGCAAGCGGCCCCTGGCCGGGCCGGCCCGCGCCCCGGGCCCTGCCGCAGGCGCCGGCGGGCGCTCGGAGGCGCGCCAGCTCCGCGCCCTGCGGGACGCCGCTGCGCCCCTCCCCGGGCCACACGTTTGATGGAGAAAGCGTGCGATTGCGGAGGAAAAGCCCTGCACGGTGACCGGGGGGGTCGCCGTCCCGCCGGGGCTGCGATGAGCTCGAGTCCTGCTTTGTTCTGCAGCCGCGTGAGCAGAAACTTCCTTTTTACTTTTTCCCCCTTCCCTTGTTCTCTGTCTCGACACGGCTGCAGCTCTGCCCTAATCCCATGACCCCGCGGCTGCGAGGGGAATGCAGAGACTTGTGATAAAATCCCCGGTTGCCAAAGCTGTGAAATCAGCCAGGAATTCAGTCCAAAAAGAAAAAAAAAAAGAAAAAAGCTGCTGCCTGGGGCTGGTGGGGGATTTCCCCAAAGAAGGAGGCCTGGGAATTCCCTTCCTTCGAGGGACAGCACTTCCAAGAACAGGCCCCTGAAGGGTTCGGGGCTACCAGCTAAAATCAGGCGCTGGTGTGGCACAGCAGTGCCACGGCGGTACCATCACCACGGCCCTTCCCCGAATTAGGGCCGTGCGGAGCGGCCAGGACCCCGGGGACCCTCATGGGACCCCAGGGCTAGCAGCTCTCCTCCGGCCGGCAGCCCCGCGGCGCCCGGGCCGGCCCCGTGTGAGCTCGCGCTTCGTGGCCGGCGAGCTGCCGGGGGACTAATCCGCAGGGCCCAGGTTAGCTAAGCGGATTGCGGGAGGCTGCGGGTGGCCTCCAGCGGGATTTGTGTAGGTATTTGCTCGTCACATCGCTTCTCCCCAAGCCGCTCAGCCGTGCGGGGTTTGGAGCACGCTCCCTCTGGAGACAGCAGGAGCCTCTGATGCCACACAGCAATTATGCTCAAGTCTGGCTTTAATGATTTATTCCCAGGGCAACACAATAAACTAAACACACAAAATCTAGGCTGCTGGGAATCCTGAGATCTCCCTGCTTTTGTCTCTGGAGGCTCCAGATACCTTCAACCACGCTTAAAAGTGCACATGCTTCCTAAAGGGCCAGCTCCTGGAGTCACGGGATTCCCGGGAAGAGAAGCTTTCCCGTAAGAAACGAGATGGAGCCGCTGCAGGCTGCCGGCAGGGCAGGAGCCGGGGACCGGGGCTCCTGGCGGCTGCAAGGGAGCAGCGGGGCCGGGGGGGCCGGCCCTGGGCCCCGGCGCGCCGTCCGGCCAACCCGAGCGAGGCAGCAGCCGCCCCGCACGGCCTCCCCTCGCAGCGCCCCGCTGCAGAGCGGCGAGAGGCGGCTCGGGGGGTGAAGCCCCTCCTGGTGTAAAGCCCAGGCCCAGCCTTGCCCCCTCTCCTTGCGAGCCTGGGGGCTTCACCCCTCGCCGCAAGCTGGGCCGGGGGCCAGCAGGGCCGGCTCGGGGGCCGAGCGCGCGGCTCCGGGGAGAACAATGGCGCGTCCCTGCCCCGGCCCCTCTCCCAGGGACAACAATGGCAGGAGCCGGAGCGGAGCCGCTGGAGCTCATCTCCCCCCGCCCCCGAGAGCCCGCAGGGGGACGGGCGGGGGGCCGCGGAGGCTCCCTCCCCTCCAGCCCGCCCGGAGCGATGGTGTGCAGACCCTGCCGAGGAGCCGCGCCAGGAGCGACTCGGCGCTAAGGGGGAAGAGCAGCCCTGGGCTCGCCGGGGCCCCTTTGCTGCTGCCTGGGGGGCAGGGACGCAGAGCCCCCTCCCTGCTCCGGCCCAGGCGCCGCCAGCATCTCCCCTCCAGCTGCTCTGGATCTCTAGGAGCGCGCCAGGGCATTGTCTGCGAGGCAGAAAACCGGCCGAGTCAGGCCGAGGTCAAAGGCAGCATGTCCCCAGCCCGCGGGAGGGCTGCTCCCCGGGCCGCGGCAAGCCCTGTCCCTGGGACCGCTGCTGCCTGGCGCAAGCGGCCTTCGGCTTCCCGCTCCAGGGCAACGGGGCATCGCCTCCCGCCAACACCCGTGGCAGCAACAGTCCCCTTCGCCTACGGCCCCTCCAGCATCACAAAAACTTCTGTGGGGCTGAATCTTGATTCTCTCCTGACGGCAGCTGTAGAGTAGCTGGTTGGACAGAGGGAATCCCTTGGGGGGAGGGGACTGCCCAACCTTGTCATTAGACCTCAGAGTCTCCACTGGGAGCCACTGGGGCGCTCAGCTCCCCCGGAGAGCTCACCACATCAGTGCTGACTGACCTTCACCCCGGTGACAGAGGCACCAGGACTGGGGACAAGCACCCTGGAGGCAGGGGTCCCGGGGGCGGGGGATGCAGCAGCACCGTGTGCAGCGCCGAGCACAGCCAGCCCGCGGGCCAGCGCATGGGAGCACCGGGGGGGCGGGCAGAGCGGGGACCGGTGAGCAGGGACCGGCACCCCGGGTGGCAGAGACGGGAGCCCGGGAGAGCCCAAGCCCCCCGGGGGCACAGGGACCGGGACCCGGGGGACGCCGAGCCGGGGCCGCGGGGAGCAGGGCCCGGGGGGAAGGGGCCGGACCCCCCTCCCTCCCCGGGAGCAGGTGCGGCGCCGTCACCTGCGGGTCCCGCTGGGGCCGGGGCCGGGGCCGGTCCCTGCCCCCGGCAGGCTCCACCCCGGGCGGTGCGGGATAAAACTTGGGGCACCTCCCCGGCAGCTCCGCGTCAGGGCTGCGCTCGGACCGGCTCCCGCGCCTGGGAGGGGGCACCGCACCGCACCGCGCCGCGCCGCGCCGCCGGAGCCCCCGGCCGACCCTCCCCCGCCGCCGCCGCCCCGCCCCCCGGGAAGTTTTGGGGGCCGCTTTTTGCCTTCCTGCCGCCGGAGGCAGCTGAACTCCAGCCGCGCCGGGGAACCGTGGGGCAGCGCTCCGGGCTCGGTGAGTGGGGTCGGGGTCGGGGCCGGGGCCGGGGGAGGCACGGGCCGTCGGGGGGACCGGCCACTGGCGGCCGCAGACCGGGGCTGCCAGCACTCCGCTTTCCCCGAGCGGCTCCGGAGCGAGCCGGGAGGCTCCGCTGGCCCGGGACCGGCGGTTCCCGGTGGGGGCGCGGGCGGCGGTGGTCCGGGAATCCGTCCCGCCCGCCTGGCCCCTCTCTAACCTCGGTCACTCGGGGTGTCGCTGCCTTCAGGGCACAGGGAGCGCGGCCGGGGGGCTGCCCCGGGCCCCGGGCCGGGAGGGGCAGCCCCCGGCCCGCAGCGCGCCGAGGGGCGCGGAGCCGCCCCGGCTGGGGAGCCGCGGCCGGGCCGAGCGGGAGGCGGCCCGGGGCGCCCCGCGGTCGGGGCCCGGCGGGGCCCCCCCTCCGCGGCCCCCGGCGGAGGAGAGGCGGTGCGGCCGGCAGAGGGCGCCCGCGCTTTGCTGACTCATAGCCCCCGCCCGCCGCCCCCCCCTCGGGGCCGCGGTGACCCCCGCCGGGGCCGCCCCCACCTCCCGGGACCCCGGAGCGGGGGGCCCGCAGGAGCGCGCCCGGGGGCCGCGCGGGCTCAGCCCCGTCTCGAGGCCGTTCCCCAAAGCTGTAGCGGCGTCACTGGGGAGGAAACGGGCTGCGCGTGTGACCGGCTGCGAGGGTGTGAGCGTGCGTGAGCGTGACCGGGTGCGAGTGTCTGTGCGCGTCCCCCCGCCGGCTTCCCTCGCTCGCCGTGACCTCGCCTCACTCCGGCGGGCAGGACGCGGTGGCCCTGGCCTCCCGGCTCCCCCGGCCGCGGCCAGTCCCCTCCCACTGAGGCCCCCAACAATGCGGGGGCCTCTCAGCCGCCCCCTCCGCTGCTTTCCGGGCCGCCCGCGTGCCCGTGTCCCGCGTGAACCCCTCCGTGGCACCCGGCTGGCTCTTCTCGTTGGGGTTCGGGGTTTTTTTCTTCGGGCCTTCTCACCCCCATGGCCGCTCCCCGCACCGCGGCAAGGCGCCTCTTCCTCCAGCCCACGGAAGCCCCCGGGACAATAGCTCCCCTCCGCGGGGCCCGCTCGCCGCGGCTCCCCCGCGCCCCGCCGGGGCGCTCAGCGCTGCCGTTCGCCGCCTTTACCGGCGCTGAGGAGGGGAAGCGGGGGGCGAATCCGGTGCCGGTGCGCGGCCCGCCGGCCCCCTCCCGGGGCCTGCCCGCCCCCGGGGCGCGGGGCCCCGCTTCCATAGGGAGCCCTTTGTTGTGCGGCTCCGAGATTATGAATGGCTCCGAGGCGCGGGGCGAGGGCGCGCAGGGGGCGGTGGAGGGGGCGGCTCCGCGGGGCCGCGTGGGCGGGGAGGAATCCGGCCGGGCCGCCCTCCCGCCGGGCCCGGCGGAGCCGCCTGGCCACGTGGGGAGCCGCGGCCCTGCCGCCATTGGCTGCGGCCGCGGATGTCTCCGCGTTGGGCGCGCGCCGATTGGCTGGGGGCGGCCGGAGGAGTAAGAAGTGAATGAGGGGAGGAAGCCCCGCCCCCTGGAACGTTGATACATTGTAACTTTTTTCCTCCCCCCCCCTCCTTTTTTTTGTTACTTTCACGCCAGAGCTCGGAGCGGCGGCGGCGGCAGACGCTGCCGGTTAGGCGGGTTCGGCCCCCCAAAGAAAAGGGGGGGAAAGAAAAGGGGAAAGAAAAGCGCCTTCTGCCCCTTCCCCCGCCCCCTCGCCGCTGCCTCCCGGGCTCCGCACCCCACCCCCCGCCCTGAAAAACAACGCACAAAAAAAGAAACCCAACAAAAAAAAGAGAAAGAAAGAAAGGAAGGAGGCAGCGCCGCTTCCATTTAACTCCCCTTCCACACACGCACGCAGTCCCCTCCTCCCCTCGGACCGCGTCTCCCACGTCCTCGAGAGGAGCCGGAGGAATAGGAGGAGGAAAAGGAGAGATTTTTATTTTTATTTTTTTAATTGCCGGAGGGATCAAGTCGGTGCAAGCTCCGCTCTCCTGTAGGAAGGATTGTTCCCCCCTTGTTCTTCCCTCCCACCTAAATCTCCTTTAAGACCTTGCAAGGAAGACTTGGAGGAACAGAGCGGATCCGGAGTTACTCGCGGATATTTAACCGGAGCGAGGGAGAGGAAGCCCGTCCTCTCCAGCCCCTGTGTGTGAGTGCGTGTGTACAGCAGAGCGGGGGGCTGCTCCTTCCTTTGTCTGCTGCCTTCCACTTCCTTTTATTTGTGTTTTATTTCGCCTCCCTCTCCCTCGCCGCCGCCGGCACCAACCGCTGCTCCCTCCTCCCGCAGGTCGGCGAATGGACCAGCAGCCCAGCGCCCGGAGCTGCAGCCGGGGAGCGCCAGCCTGCGAGCTGCTGCAGAACGAGCCCTCCATGAACCTCTGCATCAACACCACCACCGGCACCCGCTATGAGCTCTCCGTGCCCGCCGAGGAGACGGTGGAGGGGCTGAAGAGGCGGCTGTCTCAGCGGCTCAAAGTGCCTAAGGAGAGGCTGGCTCTCTTGCACAAAGAAAGGTAGGACGCGGTGCTCCCGCCGCGAGGGCCCTACCCCGGGGAGCCCCCCCCCCCCCCCGGCAGCGCGGCTGGTACGGCGGGGGCCGCCCTCGGCCGGGGCTCCGGTGCTGCACTTCCCCCCCCCCCCCCAACCGGTGCGGCCCCGTTCGGCTGCCGGCGCCGCGGCGCTCGCGCCAGGAGGAAGCGGCTCCTGGGCCGGGGGCTCTTCCCGTCGGGAGCCCCTTAGCGTGGGCAGCGCGGCGGGGCCCGAGCCGGCCGTGCCCCGCCGCCGGCTCTGCCCGGCCCTTTGTTCTGCGCTGAACTTCGGTGGTCGCCGCCGCCCCCTGCGCGGGGGGGCTCCTCCTTTGTCTGCCCGAGCCCGGCTGGGCCGCGGGGGGGCCGGGCCGGGCCGGGCCCGGGCTGCGGAGGGGGCGGGCGGTATCCCCCTCCCCCAGCCTCCTCCAAAGAGGAGCCAAAACAGAGCCGGCGGCTCCGGGCGCTGAACCGAGCTGTCTCGTTCACACTGCGCTCGCCAGCCTTGGACACGGGCTTCGGTAACTTGAATAGTCTCGCCCGGCTCCCAGTTGGAGAAGGGATGGGGGGAGTGAGGGTGTGTGGGAGAAGCCGCTTACATCTGCCATGACTTACAAAAATAAGGGGGGGGGTCACATTCCCCCCCGTGCCGCCTCCCCCACCCCAAGCTGGTCAAAATTTCTCTCCCAGCCCCCTCCTGCGGGGAGGGAGGGAGGTGGATGGCGGCGCGGCCGCCCGCCCTTCAGGGCGGTTTTGTGTGCCGCGGCCCCCTCCCAGCCGCCGGCCGGCTCCCTCCCTCCCTCGCCCGCCCGCCCGCCCACCCGTGGCCCCGGCCGCGGCCAGCCGAGCGCGGCAGCAGCGCGGGGCCGTGTTGGCGTCGTGCGCGGGGGAGGCTCCGCCGGGGGCCCCGAGCGCGGCTCGCCCTGGCCCCCGGGGCAGAGGGAGAAGAGGCAGCCGGGCCGCCGTCTTGGCTGCGGGGTGTTTGCTGCTGGGTGTCAGCACTGCTGGGGGGGGGGGGGCTCAGTCCCCTGGTAGCAGCCAGCCTCGAGTCCGTGCCCCCCCTCGCCCCGTGTTGGTGCATGTTATCCACTGTCTGCCAGGGAAGCGCTGACCTCTGTCTTGGTGTCCGTCTCCTCTTCCCCCACAGTCGCCTCAGCTCTGGAAAACTGCAGGACCTGGGGGTCGTGGAGGGAAGCAAGCTGACACTGGTGCCCACTGTGGAGGCTGGCTTAATGGTAAATGGCCTTTTTCTGTTGCGCTCTCCCACCCACTCGCGCCCATCTCTTATTGAAGCCTCGGGCGAGGATGCGCTGGCAGCCCTGGGGCGCCCGCTGCCCTGGCCCTCTCTGAGGAGGAGCCTTGGGCTGGGCACGGCAGCAGGTTTAATATTTCACTGCTTTCTCAGCGCTTGTGTAGAAATAGTGGAAGTGACATGTCATCCCTCCCCTCCTGCCGCACAGACGCCCCCTCCTTTGCATTTGTAATGTTAATCCCCCCCCTCCTTTTTTTTCCAGTCCCAGGCGTCCAGGCCAGAACAGTCGGTGATGCAAGCTCTGGAAAGCTTAACTGAAACTCAGGTGAGAGGCATGATGCTGGCGCATTGATAGAGACAAAGGCGGCTCTGCGGGGTGGTTTGGGGGAAGGGACTGCTGTGATCTGACTCCCGTGTCCCCTCCCAAATGGCTTTGGTGTTTGGTGCCTCCTTTAGGTTTCACCTTTAATAGGGTTTGGTGGTGCCGAGGGTGGTGCCTGGGGCAGGCACCGTCATCCTGTGCAGCACGGAGCGCAGGGAGGTCCCACGCTGCAGCAGGCACAGCCCAAACAAACCAGGCAGCCGGGGAGGGCAGAGGCGCTGGCTGGGAGGTGAAGTGACTCATTCAAGGTCACGCAGCAGGTCGGTGGCGGAGCCCGACATTTGGAGGGCCCGGCCCGGGGGGGCAGGCGGCAGCCCCCACGTCCCTCCAACCCACTGATGCAAGAGCAGGTTTTGCAGCCCGGTGTTGCCTTGCCGGGGGCTGAGGCTGGTGGTGTGTAATGAGCAGGTCTCCGGGCTGCTTCTGCAGCCTGTGCCGAGGAGGGCTCTTCCTTCTCTCCTTGGAGCCGTCCTTGGAAAAAAGTGGATGTGCCTGGGCTTTGTGGCGCGCTCCGAGCGGCTGCTCTGCGGCCTTGAGCTCGCAGCACAGGGTGGCGAGGAGGAAGGGGGGCGTTGGTGGGGGCCGGGAAGGGGGTGGTGCTGGTGGAGGCTGTGTTTAGAATAACTGTGAAGTTTCTTGGCGGCTGGCGGGGCCGGCCTCAAATGCGGGAGGTGTCGTGGGCGGGGGGGTCCTCCACCCGCCGCTCGCGCAGGGAGGAAGCGTTCCCATGGCTGGCTGAGCTGGTCGCGTGTGCGCGCGCAGCCTCGAGCTGGCTGCAGCTAAGGTGGAATTTACCCCCAGCCGCGAAGGCCTTTGCTTCTTTGTTTTCAGTCTCTTTTTATTATTAGTGTTAAACTCTTTCCTTCCTTTCCAGCCAGTGCTGGAGCTTATTTAGAATAGGGTGGGTTTTTTTAACCTGCCTGGTTGAGTTTTGAGAAAGGGGCTGAGCACCAGGGCCGTGCCTGGCCCTCTGTGCTGCCCGGGCGCAGCTGGGAGCCCTGGTGCGGGGTCCGAGCGCCGCAGGGCTCGGTGTGGGTATGGGCAGGAGGACGGGGCACGGCTGCGAGAGCCGAGCCTGCCCAACGTGGGGTGCTGGGACCCATTGCTGACCCGCCATGCCCTTGGCTGCCTGGGATGACCTTGACTCCAGGCAGCTGGTTTAACCCTGTGTTGGTGAGCTGGGGCCTGGAGCCCTCTGCCTCCAGCATCCCTGTCTCAGGGCCTTTGTCTCCCTGTGGAGCCCGGTTTGCTTGGGTGCCCTCCGTCCCGGCTGGGGCGTGGAGCTGTGCCCGCCCTGGGGGTCCTGCAGTGGCCTGTGGTGCGACCGCAGCATCCTGCCGCGAGAGGCGCACGGGGCTGCGGGCCGGCCGGTGCCAAGGCCGGGGGGCACAACAGGCAGCCTGGACTTCCCCTTCGCGGCTCTGCCAGGGAGGCCGGAGCCCTCGGCATGCCAGGGCGGGCGGCGTGGGCACGGGGAAGCGGGCTCTGCGCTCCCTGCCCGCTGCAGGCTCCTGCCGGGTCGGTGATTCAGGAAGCCGGGGCTGTGCGAGAGGAACCGCCAGCACCTGGGGGGCGGAGGGGGGGCAGGAAACCACTCCTCTCATTCATGCTTTGCTTGGCTCTGCCTGCGTCACGCATCCTCCGACAGCGCAGGGAGATCTGCGCCGACTTCCTCTGGGGGTGGCGAGGGGCCGAGGCGCCGTGCCATCCCCCCGCAGCCCAGGTGCCTTCGGGAAGCGGCCGCTGGGCAGGAGGTGACGCTGCGCCGCGGCCGGGCGGCGCGGGGCTTTCCTGGAAGGGCCGGCAGCGCTTCCTGCCCGCCGGGCACGGGCGGCCGCTGCCCCCGCGTTCCAGGCAGCCGTGCCCACGGCCCCGGCACGGCGGGCAGCCGAGCGGGCAGCTCGCGCTTTCCTGCAGCCTCGGCTCTTCGCTGGCCGGTCTGCCCGCGCGCAGGGACGCCTCCTGCCCCTCCAGGGAGCTGGCCCCGCGGCCCGGCTCGCCCGGGGGCTCGGGCCAGAGGAATGTGATTTCTCAATGGTGGCCGAGTGGCTCTGGCCCTCTGCCCTTCTTGGCACGGAAAAACCCCCGAGCAGCAGCGAGAGCGTCTGGGCGAGCACAGGAGCAGGCGTCAGGATCCCAGCTGTCAGCCACAGCTGCGCCCGGCTGCAGAGCTTGTTTGAAAGCCTGCTGGGGCTGGGGGGGCTGTTTCCTGCTTCCCCCCCCCCCTTTTCCTTGGTCCTGACTGGCCTTTCCCCTCCGGATCTGCCAGGAAATGAAGCGGCGCAGCTTGTCTGCGTCTCGGGGGGGGGGGTGCGGGGCCTCCCCGCTCGGGGGGCGGCGGTGGTGCAGGCCGGAGGCGGGGGCAGCTCCGCCGGCCAGGCTGGGGTGCTGGGGGCCGGGGTGACGCGGGGCCAGGCGCTGGAGCGAGGAGGGAATGCGGCGTTCTCTGAGTCATCGACATTTCTGAGAAGCCGCCGGGAGACACTTGCCCCATCCCTGCGGGCCTGGAGCCCGGCACAAGGCGGCCGGTTCCCCTCCCGGGACTGCAGGGCTCGGCCGGCTCCCGGGAGCCCCGGCTGCTCCTGGGGGATGCCGGGGGCTGGGGCTCCTCGGCAGGGCTGTCCCCTCGCCCCAGCCCCCAGGGCAGAGCCGGCTGGGAGGGACGGGGTCCTCCCCAGGCTGGCCGTGGGCGGCCGAGCAGGCGGCTGGGTGGGACGTGTTTGCATTGGAGCGGCCTGGGTTTGCGGGGGGGGGGGGGGGTTGGCAGCGGCGTGGGGGCGGGCGCCTGGGAGCCCCGGAGCTGAGCGCCTGCCGGGCCCGGCCGCCCTGCCTGGGGCGCCCGCGGGGGCCGAGCCCGGCTGTGCGAGGGGACAGGGCAGTGATGCGGGGACCTGCCCAGCCGCGGTGGCAGCCTGTGTCGGGGGGGGGGGAGCAGCCCCAGCCCCGCTGCGAGGCTGAGTGGCCCCTGGCCATGCGTGGGGAGGGAGGGGTTATTTTTAGTGCTGCTGGGAAGCGCCCAGCAGCGAGGGCTCGGCGTGGGTCTGGGGCGCTCCGGTTTCCGCTGGTGCGGGTCGGGGGGAGCAGCGAGATGGTCACAGCTGTGGCGGGGGCATGAAGGGGTGCGCAGGAGCTGGGGGGGCTCCTGCAGGCTAGATGGGCACTGGGGGCTTTGGGCCTTCCCTGTGGCTGGAAAGGGGTTAAATATGGGAGCAAGGGAGCCCAGCTGCCTGGGTTTGTGGAGGGGAGGGAAGCAGGGGGTCTGGGGGGAGGCCCCCCCCAAGAGCTGACCCCACAGCCCGCACAGGGGCTCCGTGCGGGGAAGGATGCCGCTGGGGGCAGGAGGTGCCCGCTCCCCAGTGCGCTCGGAGCCGGGAGGGGGCAGCGGCAGGCGCTGCCCCGCGCACGGCACCGCAGCCTGCGGGGGGGCTGCCGAGGGCTCCGCGCAGGAGTCGTGACGGCTGGGCCTTTCATTCGAGAGACGCTTCTGTGGCTGGAGCGAGGGGAGTCGTGACGGGGAGACGGGGAGAGGGAGCCGCGTCTGCGGGGCCGGCTCAGCGCAGGGGGAGGTCGAGCTGCTGGGCCCACCTGGCCGGGCCGGCGTCCATCCCGGGCCGCCGCAGGCAGGGAAACTGAGGCAGAGAGCGTGAGCTGGGGGCGGGCTGGGGGCTGCCCTCACGCGCTGTCTGGGCCTGGGGGCTGACGCTTTCCCATGGCCAGGCGTGGCGTGTGCACACACATGCATGCACACGCACGTGTGCGCGCGCCGTCCTCTCCCTCCCCCTCGCCCCGTAACCTCCGTGTCCAGAGCTGCCGTGTCTCCTTCACGCCCACCTCTTCCTCTGCAGCCTCCGCCTGACATGCTCAGGGCTTTGCTGCTGGTATTTTTAAAGCTGCTTTTCCCACGGCTTCTCAGAAGCGGCCTCCGCTGGAATGGGGCGCGGGGGTGCCGGGGCCGGGCTGGGGCTGGCGCGGGGCCGGGCTGGGGGCTGCGCTCTGCGGAGGCGTTTGCCCTTGGCCGCGGAGGGGTGGCGTCGGGGTGTGCGCGGGGTTTGGGAGGCCAGCTGGAGCAGGGGCTCTTTGGGTGCATTTGGGACCGCCATCCTGCTGTGGTGCTGCCCCCAGGTGACTTCTCTGCCCGGGTGCTGGCGGGGGGTGTAGGTGGGTGACGTCTGTCTGGGGCCTGCTGGGGAGCTGTGCAGGGCGCTGCACGTGACGGGCTGGGAAAGCCAGTCCTTGCTGTGCCCTAGAATAGCTCGGCTTGGGGGGGTGGTGGTGTCGTCATCCCCATTAGCTGTGACCCGGCGTCCTGCCCACAGCGCTGCGTGCGTGTGTGCGTGTGCGCGCGGCCGGAGCCGCTGGGCTGGTGGGGGCGAGCGGCTGCCTCCCCCCGGCAGCCCGCGGAGGTGTGGGGGGAGCGCCCGGACCCCGGGGGCGCCTGGCCAGTGCTGGGCCGTGCCATGCAGGGGGAGGCCCGTGGCAGAGCCAGCCCCCGGGGTGGGCTCCCCGGCTCCCCCGGAGCAGGTGCTGGGTGATTTACGCAGCTGGCCGGGGCGGCGCTGCCCCCTCCGCCGGGACCTGGGCAGGGGCCGGGCCCCGCGCTCCTTCCTGCGCCGTGTTGCAGCTGCTCCGTCACCTGCCCGTGCTGGAGGCCTCCGGGGCGGGCAGGGGCGCATGCTGTGTGCGCAGCCGCTGCGCCGGCCCCTGCCCCCCGCCGGGAGCCAAGGGGCTGCCGCTCTGCTGCTGCCTGTCCTGCCCGTGCCCTGGGACCCCCCCCTCCGCCCCAGGGTCATCGCGGTGGGGACCTGGCGTATCCTTGCCTGCTTCCTCCCTGTCCTGCCATCACCCTTGCGGCGAGGGAGCCCGCGGACCGCCCGTGCCCCTGGTCCCACCGCGAGGCCGGCTGCATGCTGTGCGGGTGGGAGGTGCCGCGGCACAGGCGTCTCCGGGGCGGGCGGGCAGCCCCTGCCCGGCGGGCGCTGGCGGGAGCACCCTCGCTGCGGCGGGTTTATTGCCGGGGAGGCAGGGAGGGCCCAGCAGTTTTGTGCTGGAAGATAAAGGGCGGGGAGGACAGGAGGGAGAAAAATAACCGCCCGGCGCGGTCAGCTGATGGAGCTGGCACCAGGCTGGGGTCGCGCGGGGACGAGGGCTGGGTTGCCTGCCTGGCTGGCTCCCGGCCGCTGGCAGAGCCGAGGGCTGGCAGAGGGCTGCAGCGAAGGGGTCGCCCCTCCGTCTCCCTAACCGTGGGCTGCTATGTCCACGTGTCCCCAGTGAGACCCCTTCCTCGGTGTCGGGGTGCCAGTCTCGGGGGCTCCATGCACCGTGCTGCTGCGTGGCCGGCACTGACGTTGGTCCTTCTCTCCCCAGGTCAACGACTTCTTGTCGGGACGGTCCCCGCTGACCCTGGCCCTGCGGGTCGGCGACCACATGATGTTCGTGCAGCTCCAGCTGGCGGCTCAGCAGAGCAGCGGGCAGCTCCAGCACCGGCATGTCATCGCCAGCCGGGGCGAGACGGGCGCCGCCGCCAGCCCCCACTGCCGGACGCTGCACAGCGGCGCCGGCTCCAGCTTCGCCCGCATCCCCGTGGTGCCCGCGTGCCAGCAGAGCCCGGCGCCCAGCCCCGCGCCCACTGCACCGGCCGCCCCCGTGTACTGTAACGCCCCCCACCCCGCTCCCGTCACCGCTGGGATGTTCCGGTCGCACGGAGCCAGCACGCAAACGGTGAACAGCAGCGTCGTCTCCTCCTGCTCGGAGGTGAGCCTGGCCCTGGGGAGCTCCCGTGGGGCGGGAGGGCGTCGAGACTCCTGGGTCCTTTCCCGTTGGGGGCAGCCGAGCGGCTGGAGCGCAGCCGTGCTTGTCCCAGTCCTGCCACGGGGTCGTTCCTCCCGGCCTCACCTTCCTGCGCACGCAGCAGAGGTGCTCCCCTGCCAGCTTTGCAAACCGGCGCCCGCAGGGGAGTTCAGGGACGCGCTGTTATCGCCCGGCTGTTGCTGTGCTGATCTTTAGACCCTGCCCGTCCAGAGGAGAGTCCCCAGGCCCCGCGAGGGGGGTGCTTTCCAAAGCTCCCACGGGTTTTCCTTCTCTCCCCTCCCTGCAAAGCCCAGCTGGCCTGGGGTGGGAGGTCAGTGCCAGGACCGAGCCACGGTGGGGCAGGATGGGGACCGTCTGCTGGGGATGCCTGCTGGCCCCGGCTGCCTGCCTGGGGGAGGCTGCTGGGGGCTCCTGAGCCTGACCCTGGCCGCTCGGGGGCTGCAGGCCAGCCCGGGCACCCATGGGTGCTGCATCCGGAGGCTGACCCCGCATCTCTCCTCCGGCCAGGTGGACTGCAGCACGCGCAGCAACAGCTCCCCGGGCAGCAGTCCCGCCCCGACGCCCCGATCCCGCAAGCCCGGCGCCGTCATCGAGAGCTTCGTCAACCACGCGCCTGGGGTCTTCTCAGGGACCTTCTCCGGTAGGTGGCTCTGGGCAGCGCCGACCTCCCCGCGGGCCACGGCGGAGGGGCTGGGGCCGGTGCCGGGGGCTCGCCCGGGGCTGGCGTGCGGGTGCTGTTGGTCTCACCCCCCCATCTCCCCTCCCGCAGGCACTTTGCACCCCAACTGCCAGGACAGCAGCGGGCGGCCGCGGCGGGACATCGGCACCATCCTGCAGATCCTGAACGACCTCCTCAGCGCCACGCGACACTACCAGGGCATGCCCCAGTCCCTGACGCAGCTCCGCTGCCAGACGCAGTTCTCCTCCTCCTCGCCTCCCTCGTCCCCGGACCTCGCCACCAAAACTACCTCAGAGACCCTGCCGGCGGCCGCGGCCTCCCCGCCCCTGCACTCCGTCGTCCAGTGCCAAAGCCAGATCCGGATGTGCAAGCCCAGCGGTAAGCGCAGCCGCCTGCACGCGTGGGCCGGGCCTCGGGGCGCGCGGTGTCCGGCTGTGCGCGCTGCCCTCCCGCCCCCGGGACGGCAGGACCCGGGAACGGGGTCGGGATTTGCCGCCTGCCTTCGGCTCCCTTGACCCGTCTGATCCTGGCGCGCTCTTCGCTCCGGAGTCGCTCGCGGGGGTTTCGGGGCGGCCGGGTCCCGCACGGGGCTGGGGAGCGCGGGAGCCGCCGCCGCCGCTCTGCGCGAGGGGTTAACTCCCCGCGGATCGCCGACCGCTCAGACAGCGCCATATGCTGCGGAGTAAACCGAGCCTCCCCCCGGCAGTGACTGGCCCCTTGCTTCCTTTTTCCCTCGTACAACCGAATGTACCAGAGCAGGACAGACCCCCCCCCCACCTTCCTGCCGGAGCCCCGCGCCAGGCGAGCAGGTCCGGGGCGGCCCGAGCCGGGGTCGGAGCCGGACAGGGGCTCGCCCTGGTGCACTTCGGCAGAGCCGCCGCCTTCGCCCCGTGGCTGGGAGAGGAGCTGAATGATTGACAGGTGTCAGTCTGGGTGCGCCGGCAGGGCAGCAGGCGCCCAGGGTTGGCGAGGTGCCCGGCGGCCGGTTCTGGGGCCGCGCGGCTTGGCGGGGGTCTCCTTGGCGCAAGCAGGGCTCACCGCTGCTCCCGGGAGCGGGTTTCTCCCTGGGCCGGACCCCGCGAGCGCGGCCCCCGTGCCCGCCGCAAAACCCGGCTGAGACAAAGGGCCCCATTGAGGGCCTGGCGGGGTGGGAGGGCGCGCGGGGGCTGCTGGCCCGGCCCCCGCCTCGGCGCGGCCAGGGCTTGGCCCAGCCCGGGGGAGCCGTGGGCTGCGGCTGCGCTGCAGAAATAGCCGCAGGGCGGGCTGCGGGGGCCCTCAGCCCCTGGGCTGCCATGGGGCCGGGACGTGGGCAACCCTGCCGTCCGTGGAGCAGGCACCCGCGCAGGCAGGGCTGAGACCGTGCACGCTCACCCCATGCCATCCCCCCCAGTCTGCCTCTGCCCCGTCGCCCGGGGCTCTGGGGGTTGGGCGCGTGCTGCCCCTCCTGCCCTTGCAGGACCCCGACCGGCCGCCGCAGCGGGGGCGGCTCACGGGGCCGCAGGACGCCTGGGCAGGGTGCGACCCCGGGCGCCGCGCGTTGGTGCGTGGCCTCGCTCGGCCGGGTCCCTGGGCCCGGGGCTGTCGCCTATGCGAAAGGAGCAGCCGCCTTCCCCCGGCGGGTGCTGGGCTCTGCACCCCCTCCTCCTCCTCTTGTCTCCCCCCCACACCCCTTCCCTCTCCTCTTCCTCTTTGCCTCTTCCTCCAGCCCCTGCTTCCTGCTCTCCGGGCCGGCAGCGCGGCCTCGGGATGCTCCCTGCTGCCGCGCCGTTGCCCCAGCTGCGTCGCAGCCCCGGGAGAGGGCCCGGCGCTGGCCGCGGGGAGCGTCTCGCGGCAGGACGCCCCCCCACAACTGCCCGGGCAGGGCACCTCGTGCTATTTACTTATTTGTTTATTTTAGTGTCGTTTTTTAAATAGCCCAAGCGCTCCGCTTGCAGCGCGCGGCCGGGGCAGGCAGCTGCGGTGGCCCCGGCGCCCGGGGGCTGAGCCCGCGCGGCGCTTCGGGAGGGGGGTCCCCCCCAATGCTCGCCCCCTGCCCGCTCGCCGCCCCGGGGGCAGCGGGGTCGGAGGGCGGCGGGCGGCCCCCCCGGCGGTTGCGCCGCGCACACCTGCGCGCCCCGTGGCCGGAAGGCGCCCGCCCCGACCCCCCCCGCTGCGATTTGTTTAGAGAAAAGAACTGAAACCGCCGGCGCTGGCGCGGGGCTGCCGGGGGGGCGCGGGCCCGGCCCGGGGGGTCTCTCTGCCTTTCGGTTTTTCTCTCTTCCCATTCTCCGGCCATGCCTTGGGGGGACGGTGGCTCCGTGCCCGGCTCGCTGCTCTCGGTGACGTGGCTGGGGCTCCCGCCGCGTCCACGCGGCTGACCCCGGGGCCACCTGCGCCCGGCGCAGGGCCGCGTTGGCGGGGGGAAACCTGCGTCCCCTCGGGGTGGCGAGTCCTCCCGGGTCGGGCTCGCCCTGCGCCGGCGGCTCCCCGGCCCCTTTGCACCGGCTGAAATCCCCAGCCGGGGGCAGAGACGCCCCCGTCGCCTCGCGCCGCGGCTGCTCCGTCCTCGGCTCCCGCGCCGGGGCCGGCTCGCGTCGCAGGCGTCTTTCCCGTGGGCGGCCCGTTTCGGGGACGCTTGCGCCCCGCTCCCTGGCGGGGCCTCGGGGCCGGGAGTGACGCGGGCGCCTTTGCCGTTGCAGGGGACCGGCTGCGGCAGACGGAGAACCGGGCGACGCGCTGCAAGGTGGAGCGCCTGCAGCTGCTGATGCAGCAGAAGCGGCTGCGCCGGAAGGCGCGCCGGGACGCCCGGGCCCCCTACCACTGGCTGCCCAACCGCAAGTCCAGCCGCACCAACAGCAACAGCAGCGTGTCGAGCGAAGGCAGCCTGGACCTGGACTTCGAGGACTCGGTGTGGAAGCCGGAGGTCAAGGCGGACATGAAATCCGAGTTCGTTGTAGCATAGAGCTGCGGCCGGGCCGCGCCGCCCGGGGCCGCGGACTCTGCGCGAGGGCCCCGCTCTCGCCGCCTCGCCTGCCGGCGCTCTGATTTCTGTTTCCATGGGCCAGATCTCCTCTAGGTTTGCCATCTCCTGCACCCGGCCGCCTCGCGGCGCCCCGGGCCGTGCCCGGCGGGGACGCGGCACTGGGGGCGGCTGGGACCCCCCCACCCTCCCCAAGACCCCGGTGGGGTTTTCCGCGGGGAGCCGGGGAGGGAGAGCGCGGGGCGGGCGGCGCGGGAACCGGCCCTGGCCAGCGCCCCTCGGCCGCCGCGGGAGCGGGGCGCCGCCGGCCGGCGCGGCGGGGCCGGGGCTCAAAGCTGCTTTTTGGGCTGTGAAGACGAGGCCGGGGCCGTTTCTTTTCCTTCCCTTTTATATGTAGCATTGCTGGGCGGCAGCGCCCCGGCCCCGCGTGCACTTTACGGGGCCGCGCCGTGCCGGGTGCCCCCCGGGCGCCCGCCGGACCCGCTGCGGCGGCGGCGCCGGAAGTGGTTTGGGGGCTTTGTTGGGGGGGGGGGGCGTGTTTTTTTTTTTTAATGTTGTTTTTGGAGGGAAAAGAAGCGGCGCCTTCCCCTCCGCGGTAGAGACCAACTTTCGGAATTGCTGAATTCTTTCCCGCCCACCTGTTGGTTGGTTGGATTTTTTTTTTTTTTAACTTAAAAAGAGGAAAAAAAAATTAAAAAAATAATGAATAAATAAACCCAGTACTCGGTCATGGCTGTCTGCAAGCCGTGGGGCTAATATTTATAGACATTAATTACCCGACTGAGCCAATACTGACATAGTCTTGCATAGGCCGTAGAAATCCTTTTTCTTGTCCGACTTTGATTTTTTCGTCAGGAGATCTGTGCAAATAGAAAACCCATGTGATGTGTTTTTTGTCTGTAAAAGTCTTTTGTGTGTTTCGGGGAGGGGGGGTGGGGAGGGGAGAGCGAGGCTTTCGGTCTTTAATATTTTATTTTTTATTTTTGAAATAAATTTGGGCAGTCTGGATGCAACCGCGCCTGCCGTCGCCGTGAGTGGTCGTTGCGAGGGGGCACCGGGGCGCTCGGGGGGAGCCGCACGCGGGGGGGGGCCCCCCGGTCGGCCCCGCGGAGCGGGACGGCGGCGCTCACGTGCACCCGCGCGCAGCCCTGCGCCGGCCGAGAGCCTCTCCGCGCCCGGCCCCGGGCGGCAGCGCGTGCGGAAGAGAAACTGGAGCGGCCGCGGGCGAGGCGGTGCGTTTGCCCCTTGCTCGCAGGAAGGGGGAACCGGGCCGGCTTCTGGGAACCGGCGCCGCCCGGGGAGCTGCCCGCGCGGCGCTCGCCCCACTGGGCGAACCCACTCGGGCGCTGCCCGCTCCCGCGGGCCCCGTCCTGCCGCGCTGCCCGTGCCCGCCGAGGAGCCGGGCTGGTTGCACCGGCCGAGCCGGCCGCCGGCGCCCTCCCTGCCGCGTCGGGGCTGCGGGCTGGGGCGGAGGGCTGCTGCCGGCGAGCCCCCCGTCTCCTCCTGCCGGCCCGGACCCCGGCGCGGGGGGCAGCGCCATGCGGCCGTGCCTCGGTTTCCCCACCTGCGGAAGCAGCAAGTTCGTTTCCCCTGTGGCTTTCCCCCGCCCCGGGGAAGGGGACGGGCTGGGCAAGGCCCTGGGGGGCGCATCAGCCCCGGCCACCCGCGGCTGCCGCCTTCCCCCAGCCCCTGCGGCCACCGCGGGGAGAGGCGCCGGGGGGCCGGGCAGCCGTGCCGGGGGGCGAGTGCCGGCGCCACGGCCCTGCGGGGCCGCGCTGCCTCCCTGGCAGTGGGCAGGAGCCGGTGGCGGCGAGCGCTGCCCCTCGGCTTGCACGGCTGGGCACGCGGGCCGGCGGCCTTTGCACGCCCGGCACGGCCACGCCGGGCACCTGAGCGCCTGCCCACGCCGTCGCCTGCCTGCTAGGCTTGGGGCCAGCGCCCGCCGGGGGTCTGCGGGGGGACGGGGCCGCGGGTGGGTGCTGAGTCTGCTGTCTAAATACGTAGGCGGCTGCAGCAGGAGCCGGGCAGGGGAGCCGAGGGCACTGCGGGGCCGGGGCCGCGGGGGCTGCTGGCGGCTGCGGCCGGGGCGCCGCCGGCTGCTCCCGGCCCCCTCGCGCGGGGTCCCTCGGCCGGGAGGTGCCCAGGGCAGCGCCGGCCTCACCCGGGCGCGCGGGCGGCCACCGCGCTGCTTCCTCTCCCGCTGCGGGCCGGACCTCTTCTTCCGGCCGCGGCCCCCCGTGCTGCTGCGCCCCGCCGCGTCCTGCCAGCTCCCCCCCGTCCCCGTGCCCCGCCGCGTCCCCTCGTGCACTGCCACGTCCCCCCGTCCCCGTGCCCCGCCACGTCCCCTCGTGCACTGCCACGTCCCCCCGTGTCCCCATGCCCCGCCGCATCCCCCCGCGCCCTGCCAGCTCCCCCCATCCCCGTGCCCCGCCGCGTCCCCCCGTGCCCTGCCAGCTCCCCCCCGTCCCCGTGCCCCGCCGCGTCCCCTCGTGCACTGCCACGTCCCCCCGTGTCCCCGTGCCCCGCCGCGTCCCCCCGTGCCCTGCCAGCTCCCCCCCGTCCCCGTGCCCCGCCGCGTCCCCTCGTGCACTGCCACGTCCCCCCACGTCCCCGTGCCCCGCCGTGTCCCCCCGTGCCCTGCCAGGTCCCCCTGTGTCCCCGTGCCCTGCCGTGTCCCTCTGCTCCCTGCCAGCTCCCCCCTGTCCCCGTGCCCCGCCGCGTCCCCTCGCGCCCTGCTGGGTCCCCCCCCGTCCCCGTGCCCCGCCGCGTCCCCTCGCGCCCTGCTGGGTCCCCACACGTCCCCGTGCCCTGCCGCGTCCCCCCACGCCCTGCCAGCTCCCCCCCGTCCCCGTGCCCCGCCGCGTCCCCCCGCGCCCTGACGGGTCCCCCCACATCCCCGTGCCCCGCCGCGTCCCCCCGCCCCACTGCATGGGGGGGAAGGAAGCCAGGGGCTGGCCCGCTCCCCAGCCCAGCCCCGCGGGGGACACCGGCGCCCGGGGGACAGGATTTCCCGGCCAGAGCGGACGGCTCTTCCCGAGCAGGAAGGCGGCCCCACGGTGGCCGGGCTGCCGAGGGGCTGTGGGGGGCCGGGGAGCCCTGGCCGGCCGGGGCAGCGCGCCCTGGGGCCGAGCGCTGGAGGAAGCCGGGGCTGGGAGAGGAAGTGGCTCAGGTTCCTGCGGTGACATGTGCCGCACCGGGCGTCCCACTGCCAGCTCCCTGCTTTGACGTCATTTCGGGTAGAGCGAGCCCCGGGCCGCCCCCCCGACACCCCCGGCCCGCGCGCCGCTCGCGCCAAATTTGGCAACGGGAAGAGGAGCCGATTGCTGCACCGGGAGCAAATGGCAGAGGCCTTTTAAGGCAATCGCTGCCCGGCCCGGCACGCGCGGACAGACACATGCACGTGTGCGCACTCACGCCTGCCTTGCGCGCACGCCCGCCCACGTGCGCACGCTCACACGCACAGCCGTGCGGGCACGCTCACGCCCCCTCGCTGGCGTGCACGCACAGCGACGCACGCACAGCGACGCACGCAGCCCGCTGTGCACGGACACTGAGCACACGCAACGCCCCTGCCAACAGCTGCGCTCCTGCCTGGGCACCCAGGGCCTGCCACCCCTCGCCCACAGGGGCCCTGAGCACCCTAATTCTGGGCCTCTCGCCGTGGCCTTGATTCACTGGGGACTTGGGGGTCCCATGCGATTTGGGGAAGAGTGGGGCTGTGGGTCGCATGCCGGGGTGAGCCTGCCCCCATAGCATGGTCCAGCATGGCACGGCCCAGCGTTGCAAGGCCCAGCATGGCATTGCAGGGCATGGCACTGCACAGCGCGGCATGGTACAGCATGGCATTGCACAGCGCAGTATGGCATTGCACAACACAGCACAGCACTGCACGGCACAGCATTGCACTGCGCAGCATGGCATTGCATGGCATGGCACTGCGCAGGACGGCACTGAACGGTGCAGCATGGCATGGCATGGCATTGCACTGCACAGCGCAGCATGACATTGCGTGGCACTGCACTGCACGGCATGGCACTGCGCTGCGCTGCATGGCACGGCACTGCACGGCGCAGCACGACATTGCACGGCACAGCACAGCACGGGGCAAGCGCCCGCAGGAGGTGTCTGCGGCGCGGCGGGAGGCAAGCCAGGACACGGGGCGCTGCATCACGCCTCGCCGCTGGGGTGACATCATGGCGCCTGGGGCCGGCAGATGCTGGTGATAAAGTGGGGGGGCCCCTGGGCTGCAGGGCGCGGCGGGAACGGCGCTTTCCACGGAGCCCAGGCGTCCGGCACTCCCCGAACCCTCGCGCCCTCCCCAGAGCTGGGTGCTGAACCCGGGTGTCCCACCTTCCTCCTGCTGGCCATCCCCAAACCCGGCCAGCGAGCCCAGGCGTCCGGGCCGCCCTCCGCCCCCCGCCCGGCTGGGGCAGGGCAGCGCTGGGCGGCGAGGCCGGCACCCAGCCCGGTCCTCCCGGCGTGGAGCAATCGCGGCGCCGGCGTCGCTCCTTTGGTGTGGTGCCTGCTGGGGGGCGGCGAGCTGGGTGTCACCCGCCGGGGCGTTGGGGCGCGCGGGCGGGAGCTCGCGCCGGCGGCCTCTTTGCAGGGGGGCACAGGCGTGCGTCGGCGGGCGCAGCGGGCCGTGCAGGGGTCTGCGTGCTCGCAGCCCCCACGCCGGCGGCGCTCCCCCGCGGCGTGGGGGGCCGCCGGGGACACGCGGGGCGGCAGCCGCCCCGCCGCAGCACGGGGCCCGGCGACGTCCCGGCCCAGCGAGCAGGGCAAACGCCCCAGCGGGGCCTCGGCACCCGGCGCCGGGGCAAATATTTGCCTTCGGTCGTAAAGCGCTGCGCCGCGCGGGGCGACCCTGGCCCGGGGCCTGGCAGCAGCGGCGCTGCAGGCATGACGGCGGGGCGCCCCCCGGCTGCAGCGAGCTCCCCCACCCAGCGGGCGCCTGCGGGTCGGCGCAGGGTGCGTCAGGAAACGCCCACGGCGGGCGAAACCCGCACCACTTCCACGTCCGTGCCGGCACAGCCGGGCGCCCCAGCGCGCCCACGCCGCCCGGCCGCGGCCGCTGCTCTCTGCTCTGCCCTCCCGCCCGCCGGCCGAATTACCTGCCTGGGGGAGAAGCCCCCTCCCCAGCCGGCTCCCCCCCGCCGGGCGCCCGGCGCTGGCTGCCGGCGAGACGGTGCTGGCGCGGCGCTGCCAGACGTCGGGTGGGCGACGGCGCTGCCAGCGGGTCCCTGGCAGGAGCCAGGAACGCGACGTCTGCCGGGGAGCGCGGGCGCCCGCCGTGCCATGCTGCGGGGCTGCACCGGCCCCGCCGCCAGCGTGCTGCCCCCCACGGGGACCCCCGGCCCCGCGCGCCCCCGGCGTCACGTTGGCGGTCCCGGGCGCTCGGGAGGCCTGCGCGGCTCCGAGCCCGGGTGCAGAGGCCTTGCAAGAGGCCGAGTGCCTGCGGCCGAGCCGGGGCCGGTGCCCCGCGTGGCCCCTCTGCCGGGACGCGGTGCCGCTCGGGCGCAGCGCGGGGAGCAGGCGGCCGGGGCGGGCGCTGCCGGCGCAGGGCCGGGAGCCTGGAATTAAAAACATTCCAAGAACTGACTTTGAACCAGATAAAATAACAAGTGCCGCAAGGAATGTCTCACCCCACCCGCCGGGCGGCCGGCGGCCTCCGTCCCGTCGCAGCCCGGCCCCGCGCCGCTCGCCGCAGCCGCCCCGCGGCCCTGTGCATGCGTGTGCATGCACAACACACCTCCCGGGGCCCTGTGCACACGTGTGCATGCACAACACACCTCCCGGGGCCCTGTGCACGCGTGTGCATGCACAACACACCTCCCAGGGCCCTGTGCACACATGTGCATGCACAACACGCCTCCCGGGGCCCTGTGCACGTGTGTGCATGCACAACACACCTCCCGGGGCCCTGTGCACACATGTGCATGCACAACACGCCTCCCGGGGCTCTGTGCACACGTGTGCATGCACAACATGCCTCCCGGGGCCCTGTGCACGCGTGTGCATGCACAACACACCTCCCAGGGCCCTGTGCACACATGTGCATGCACAACACACCTCCCGGGGCCCTGTGCACGTGTGTGCATGCACAACACACCTCCCGGGGCCCTGTGCACACATGTGCATGCACAACACGCCTCCCGGGGCCCTGTGCACACATGTGCATGCACAACATGCCTCCCGGGGCCCTGTGCACGCGTGTGCATGCACAACACACCTCCCGGGGCCCTGTGCACACATGTGCATGCACAACACACCTCCCGGGGCCCTGTGCACGCGTGTGCATGCACAGCACACCTCCCGGGGCCCTGTGCACACATGCGCATGCACAACACGCCTCCCGGGGCCTTGTGCACGCGTGTGCATGCACAACACACCTCCCGGGGCCCTGTGCACGCGTGTGCATGCACAACACACCTCCCGGGGCCCTGTGCACACATGTGCATGCACAACACGCCTCCCGGGGCCTTGTGCATGCGTGTGCATGCACAACACACCTCCCGGGGCCCTGTGCACGCGTGTGCATGCACAACACACCTCCCAGGGCCCCGTGCACACATGTGCATGCACAACACGCCTCCCGGGGCCCTGTGCACACGTGTGCATGCACAACACACCTCCCGGGGCCCTGTGCACACGTGTGCATGCACAACACGCCTCCCGGGGCCCTGTGCACACGTGTGCATGCACAACACACCTCCCGGGGCCCTGTGCACACGTGTGCATGCACAACACGCCTCCTGGAGCCCTGTGCACACGTGTGCATGCCCAGCACGCCTCCCAGGGCCCCGGCACGGGTGTTCGGTGTGCGCACACAGCCCGGCTGCACGTGCACCCCAGCACGCCTGGTGCGCGAGCCGACAAGGCTGCATGGCCCCCGGTGCGGGCGCTCGGGCCTGAGGGTGAGGGCTGGGGGTCCCCTCCTCGCCCACCCCGGCCCCCGCAGCCGGCCCGCGTGCCTGGCCGCTGAGCTCACGGGGCCGCGGAGCCGGGGCAGCCCACCCGGCTGGGGCTGGGGGGCCGCGAGCCCCCCCCCCTCTTCATCCCATGGCGGGGTGGGGGCCATGGGGAGCCGGGCTCCGGCCGCCTGCCCTGGGGAAGGGCCGGCAGGGCCCCCCGAGCCCCCGCGCCCCCGCTCAGCGCCCGGCCGACGGCGTGCCCCCGCAGGGGTGCCGCAGCGAGGGGGGCGCGGGCCGGCAGCGTGCCAGGCGCCGGCGGGCGGCGGCAGGGCTGGCCGGGAGCGGGGCACGGCGCGGGCGGGCGGCGGGGGCCTCCGCCTGTTCACGCGGCCCGTGCGCAGCCCGGCTGACGTCCGCGGCGGCCCTGCCAGCCGGGGCCCTGCCAGGCGGCACGGTGCCACCGCCGCCGCCCGCGGACCCGCGCTGATGCTCGGGGCTGGCGCGCGGCGCCCGAGCCCTGGCTGCCGCTCGGCCCCCAGCCCCGGGGGCGCAGGGGCCGCGGGGGGTGCGGGGCCGCCCCGGGCCGGGCAGGGCCCCCCCGCCGCGCCGCGAGCCGCCGCGTTCGGCGAGCAGATGGGGCCCGCGCTGGGCTATATATAGCCCGTGGGACGCACAGGTAGCGATGCGTCAGTGCCGCGGGTGACGCAGCCGGCGAGCCGAGCAGCCCCAGCGCCCCGGTGACGGGCGCCCCTCCTCCCGGCGCGTTGCCCACATCCTGGGGCCGCGGTGGCCCCGAGCACCTGGACGGGTCCCGGCTGGCAGGGGCCGCTGCGGACGTCACCCGGGCTGCGCACGGCCACCCCGCCAGCAAAGCGCGGGCCGGTGGCGGCGCTGCCTGCGCCAGCCCCACGGGGCCAGTGTCCCCGATGCCCCGTCCTGCCCATGTGGCAGCATCTGCTGGGTGGCAGCCTGCAGCCGGCGGGCCCGGCCGGGGCTCTGTGTCCCTGCGCTCTGCGAGGTCCATGCCCCCGGGTGTGTGGCAGCCACACGGGGCGATACGGGGGCACGTCCTCGTCTCCTGTGTGCGTGTGTGAGCGCGCACGTGTGTGCAGACATGGTCTGTGTGCTCACGTCTGTGCAGGGCTGTGTGTGTCGCTGCATGGGCCTGCATGGCTCTGCACGCGTGGCTGCAGCCCTGCTGCCGTTATTGCAGCATGTGCCTGCGTGTGCCACTGCGTGCATGGCCGTGCCGGTGCTGTGTGCGTCCCTGCGTGTGTCATTGTGCGTGCCACTGCGTGCACGGCCGTGCCGGTGCTGTGTGCGTCCCTGCGTGTGTCATTGTGTGTGTCACTGCGTGCATGGCCGTGCCGGTGCTGTGTGCGTCCCTGCGTGTGTCATTGTGCGTGCCACTGCGTGCACGGCCGTGCCGGTGCTGTGTGCGTCCCTGCGTGTGTCATTGTGCGTGCCACTGCGTGCATGGCCGTGCCGGTGCTGTGTGCGTCCCTGCGTGTGTCATTGTGCGTGCCACTGCGTGCACGGCCGTGCCGGTGCTGTGTGCGTCCCTGCGTGTGTCATTGTGTGTGTCACTGCGTGCACGGCCGTGCCGGTGCTGTGTGCGTCCCTGCGTGTGTCATTGTGCGTGCCACTGCGTGCATGGCCGTGCCGGTGCTGTGTGCGTCCCTGCGTGTGTCATTGTGCGTGTCACTGCGTGCACGGCCGTGCCGGTGCTGTGTGCGTCCCTGCGTGTGTCATTGTGCGTGCCACTGCGTGCACGGCCGTGCCGGTGCTGTGTGCGTCCCTGCGTGTGTCATTGTGCGTGCCACTGCGTGCACGGCCGTGCCGGTGCTGTGTGCGTCCCTGCGTGTGTCATTGTGCGTGCCACTGCGTGCACGGCCGTGCCGGTGCTGTGTGCGTCCCTGCGTGTGTCATTGTGCGTGCCACTGCGTGCACGGCCGTGCCGGTGCTGTGTGCGTCCCTGCGTGTGTCATTGTGCGTGCCACTGCGTGCATGGCCGTGCCGGTGCTGTGTGCGTCCCTGCGTGTGTCATTGTGCGTGCCACTGCGTGCATGGCCGTGCCGGTGCTGTGTGCGTCCCTGCGTGTGTCATTGTGCGTGCCACTGCGTGCATGGCCGTGCCGATGCTGTGTGCGTCCCTGCGTGTGTCATTGTGTGTGTCACTGCGTGCATGGCCGTGCCGGTGTTGTGTGCGTCCCTGCGTGTGTCATTGTGTGTGTCACTGCGTGCATGGCTGTGCCGGTGCTGGTGTGTCCCTGCGTGTGTCATTGTGTGTGTCACTGCGTGCATGGCCGTGCCGGTGCTGTGTGCGTCCCTGCGTGTGCCGCAGCATGTGCATGTCTCTGCACACGTGGCCACGGCCACGTTGGGTGCATGGCCGCGTGTCCCTGCGTGTTTCGCTGCACGCGCACACCTCAGCGTGTGTGGCCGTGGAGCATGGCGGCGTGCCCCATGTGCGCGTGGCCGCGCGGTGGCCGGCCGGTGACTCAGCCCCCAGGCAGCCCAGGAATGCCCCCTCCCCGGCGCGGCGCGGGAGCCAGCCCCGTGTTGCAACGCGGTTTCCTTTGGCGGCCTTTGCTGGGAACGGGCTGTCCTGGGGCCGATGACAGCCAGGGCTGACCGGGGCCCTGCTGGGAAGATAAGGCGGTGCCACCCGGCCTCCATCCTGCCTGCTGGGAAGCGCCGGGCGTCATCGGGGCGAGGGGCCCTGCCGGGCTCAGGGCCGGGCACGGGGCCGCTTTCAGGGCTGGGGGCTTGGGCCTCAGAGGCGCCTGGCTCAGGCGTAAAGGGGTCCCATGGGGCCGGCCAGGGGTGCTGAGGTCTGTCCTGCCGGCAGGGCTCTGTGCGGGGCAACGGGGAGCTGCAGCCGGGGGGCACGGGGGGAGACGGGACGGGCCCTGCGCGGTGCAGGGACGCGAGTGGGGTGACCGCCCCACGGGGTGTGGGGCCAGGAGGGGGTGACAGGCCCTCGCGACACAGGGCCGTGAGCGAGGAGCCATCCCAGCGCATCACCCCTGCAAGAGGGCTTCTTGGGGAGCGGCCCAGGGAGGGGGCTGCCATTGCGGCGAGGCTGGCCGGGGCAGCCGTGTTTGGGGGGGTGGCCCTCGCCGTGTGGGTGCAGCTGTGGGTGTGGGTGCGGGTGTGGGTATGGGTGCGGGTGCTGGTGTGGGTGTGCGTGCGGGTGCCAGCCCCTCCCCTGCTGCCCCCAGGGCCCTGGGTCGAGTGCCCTCCCGCTCCGTGCCCGCACTCGCACGTCCCCTCCACCCCGGCAGAGCCGGGCCGGGTTTTGCCGCCCGCCGGGTGAAGCGGAGCCCCCCGCTCGGCTCCGCTCGGCTCCGTTCCGCAGCACGGGCCGGCGGCAAACCTCGGCCCGGATCGCTGGGCAGCCGTGCACCCCCCAGCCCTCTGCCCCCTTCGCCGGCTGCCCGACACCTCTCCGGGGCAGGCGGGCAGCGAGGGCAGAGGCGCACGGGGGGCACGCGCGGGTGGAGCCGAGGACACGCAGCGGGGCGGTTGCGCGTGGGACGCGCAGGCAGAGGGGGTGGCCGGGCCGGGCCCGGGGCCTCCAGCTCCGCTCCGCTCCGCGGTGATCCGCACCGAGCTTTCCGTGCCGCCCCCCGGGGCCCGCTCGGCGCCGTGCGCTCATTCATTCATGGATCCCGCCGCCCGCCGCGCGCGCCTGGCTCATTCATTCACGGCGGCGCGAGGGAGGCCCGTTGCCGTGGCGACCGCCCCGGCTCCCGCGGCGCTGGCAGCGTGGGGAGCACGAGGCTGCGCCCCGGCTGCGCCTGCAGCGCCGAGCAGCGCCGGGCTGCAGGGCTCGGGTGGGCCTGGCCGCGGGACCAGGGCAGGGGCCGTGCCGGGGGGCTGCTCCGTGTTCGCCTGGCTGCAGGGCCCCGGGGCGCCCCAGCCAGTGCGGGGCCCGGGGGCTCCTCCCAAGCCCCCTGCAAGCTCAGCAGCCCCGCGGCGGGGCTGCCCGGGGCTCTGGGTGGCAGGGCCGAGCCTGGCACAGTGACCGAGGCAGTGCCCGTGGGGTGATGGCGGTGCCCGGCAGCCGTTTCTGCCCCCCAGGCAAGGTGGCCCCTAGCCAGGGCTGTGTCGGGAGCCGTGTGCTGCGCTTGCCCAGCCAGATGATTTCAATCGGGGGGGGGGCCCAGCAGGGCAGGGCTTGCAGCCCTGCCTTGCAGGGCTTGCAGGGCAGCCTGCAGCAGCGGTGCTCCCGGTCTCCGGAGGCGCTGAGCCGAGACCACCGCTGTGGGCTGCCCGGGAAGCGAGCCAGGCAAGCCCCTGCGACGAAGCCGGCCAAGGGCGAGGGGCCGTGCGGGTCCCTGCCCCAGCCTGGGGTGGGCAGCGAGCACTGGGGGAGCCTGGCAGCTGTGGGTGCCCGAGAGGTGTGAAAAGCGTGTGTGCATGCACGTGTGTGAGGATGTGTCTGCCTGCCCACCCCCACGCAGGCGGCAGAGCAATATCCCCCGATCCTATATGTAAAGATGGGGGCAGATCACGCACACGCGTGTGCACACGTGTATCCACAGAGATACGTGCTTGTGCAGGCCTGAGCTTTGTGTGCACAGCCGTCGGCAGGCTCTGAGTGCCTGCACCTCCTGCTCTGCTGCAGCCGCCGCGTCCAGGCTCCGGCTGGGTGGCGAGGAGGGACGTTCACCAGGGCGCAGCGGTCCCGGGAGGGCGCTGGCTGTGCAGGTGCAGCGGTGCTGGGACGCTTGGGGCTGCAGCGCAGAGCATCTGGCGTGAAGAGCCGAGGTCGTTGGGTTCAGGAGAAGCTGCTGTTGCTGCTGGCGGGGGGCCCGGTGCGCTGCTGTCCTGTCCCGCGCAGGCGGGCGCGAGCCCGGTGTCGGAGGTGCACGCGTGCGCCAGGTAAGGGCACCGTGGCGGGAGGAGGGTGGGGTGGCTGCGTGCACGGCCCCGTGTTCGAGTGTCTTGCACACGTGTGCTCTCTTGCAGTTTGGGTCTGTGCAAGCGTCCAGGGTGTGGGAAGGCAGGAGCACACGCGTGTGTGTGTGCGCACAGGCGCTGGGGCTTATCTGTGCTTCGGGCATGTCTGCACATGGGGCCGCACACGTGCAGGCGACCCGCCTGTCCGCGCACGCAGCCCGCCGCGGTTCGCACGGCTACGTCAGCGCGCGTGCCCGCTCGGGCCGGGCGGGCGGGCGCACGCTCGGCGGGGCGCTCACGCGTGTGCCAGGGGGTTGCCCTCGCACGCAGCCGTGCGCACATCACCTCCGCGGCGGCCGCTGCGCGCCCGGCCCTGCGTCTCCGCGTTGCTGGGGAATGACTCACGGGGAGCAGAGGAAGCAGTGACTCAGTCCCGGATTCCTGCCGCTCCCATCCCCCTCGGCGCGCCGCCCTCCCTGCCGTCACCCAGCCACGTGGAGCCCGCCGCCCGCAGCCCCCTGCTCGGCGGCGCGCGGCAGGAGCGGGGCTCGGCGCCAGGGTGGCACCGCGCGCGCGGCGACTCAGGCCCCCGCGAGCGCTTAGGGTGGTGGCGGCTGCGCGCGTCCCCGGCGAACGCGGCGCGCCGCCTCCGGGCAGCGGCGCTGGGCGCTGGCCTGCGCTCCCGGCCGGGACGCCGCGGGCGCTGGCCGTCCCGCCCGGCCGGGCAGAGCCGGAGGCGCTGGGCTCGTCCCGGCTCCGCGCCGCGCGCTCGCCTGCGTGCGGAGCCGAGCGCGGCCCCGCGCCGGGCGCTGGGCGCAGGACGCGCTGCGGGGCACGGCCGCCCGCGGAGCTCGCCGTGAGTCAGAGCGAGGCGGAGCGGCCGTCCGGCGCGGGGCGGCAGCCCGTTCCCAGGCCCCGCGCGCCAGCATCGCTTTCACAATGACTCGCGGCCGCCCCGGCCCTGCCCTCCGGCCCCCTTTTCTGCTGAGCTCTCTCCTGGCCCCGTTCCCGCAGGTCGCCCCGGCCCGGCGGTGCCCACGGCCCCGGTGCCGCCGGCTGCGGGTCGCTGCCTCGCCTTGTGCTGGGGGAGTTTGCGCAAATCCCCTTAACTCTGCCCCTCGCGGACCTCCTGGCTCCCCGGGGCGCCGCTGGGTTGGCCCTGGCGGGGACAGCCGCGGGGCAGGGGCCGGGTGGGCGGCAGCGAGGGCCGTGCCGTGGGGCCGCGCGGCGGTGGCGAGCCCCCCGGCGCCCGGTGAGTCAGCGGCAGGCAGGTGGGGACCGCGCGGCCGCGCGCGCACCGCCGTCTAGGAATGACTCATCTGTAAACCAAACAAAGAGGCGAGCTCGTGCGAAGCTGCGCGGCCGCCGCGCTGGCCGGGGACGCGCCGGGGGAGCCTCCGCTCGGCCGCCGGCCCCGAGCCCCCAACCGGCTGGCGGCGGCTGCCGGGGCAGCAGCCGGAGCCGCAGTGGCCTGGCCGGCCGTGCGCGCCCGCCTGCGCCCGCGCTGCTGCCCGGCGGCTCTCGCGTCGAGGCGCCGACGCGCGTCCCCCCGGCATGGGCGCCCTGCGGGTTTCTCGGCAGCGGCGCCGCGGAGGCGCGAGGCTTTGCTGGGTGCCGCTCGGGGAAACGCGGCGGCGGCGTGAGAGCGAAGCAGAGAAGCCGCCCCCGGGCACGGCGCGCGGGTAGCGCGGCCCTGGGGAAAAGCCTCGAGAGCGGCTCTGCCTCCCGGGCGCGGGCACCCCGGGGCCCCCTCGCGCCGCGCCGGCTCCTGCCCCGCTGCCTGCGCCCGGAGCGGCCGCGGCCCCGGCTGCGAGCGCCGTTCCCCCGCGCCGCGGGATGAGGGTTTTTTTCCAACTTCCATTTTTCACGAGTCAGCAAGTTTCCGGGCAGTGCTGCGCTCTTTGCTGGGCCGGCAGACGGGGCGTCCTGGCGCCTGCGGGGAGGGGAAAGGCGGCTGGGCTCCTGGGGCGCCTCTCCCGGCCCCACGCCCGCCTTCGCCCTGGCCGCGGGACAGGGCACGTGGCGGGGTGCGAGGGCCGCCGGGCCGTGCCACGGGGCGCCGTCAGCCGGCTGCGCTCGGCGCTGTCCGACCCGTCTGGCAGCTGTTTGTCCTGGTCTTGTGCCCTCCCCGAGATGCAGTCAGAGGCTCTGACTTGCGGGTCCCATCTCTGTGCTGAGTTTTGTCCATTCTCAGCCCAGAGGAGCTTCCTTGGGGCCTTCTGCAGCACGGCAGAGCCCGCCCGGCCGTCGGCCCGCCGTGCCGGGAAGGTAGGGCGGCGCGGCTGGAAACAGGGTCACTGCCTGAGCGATTTTCCTCCTTCTCGCTGCTGCTGGCCTGCGCGTGTGCTGTGGCTTGGCGGGGGCCGGGCAGCGGGGGGGAGTGTGTGTGTGTGTGCGCGCGCGCGTGAGCAGGCATGCGCGGAGCCGCCTGTGACTAAGTGTGCCGTGAGGGCTGTGAAAGTGCTGAGCTGGCGTGAACCCGCCATCGGCGGCTCCTCCGCTGCAGCCCTTCCTGGCAGCGGCGGCTCGGGCACCGACGCGGGGCGCGCGGCGGCGGCAGCTCGCCGGGTGGGCGCTGACGCGGGCTCGTGCGCGGGCGGCATCGCGCCCGAGCTCGCCGGGCGCTCGGGCATCGGCCGCCTGGGTGCTCCTGCGTGCGTGACTCGGGTGCCCAGGCGGGAAAGCGGTGAGCCCCAGCTCGCGCCCCGCCAAAGCCGCCCTCGGGCCGGCCCGCCGCGCGGGAAGGGGCTCTGCGCCGGGGCCGGAGCCCCGCGGCGTCCCCGCTCAGCGCGTCCCGCCGGGGCCACGTGCCGAGCCGGCGGCGCACCAGGAGCAGAGCGTCACCGGACAGCGCTTGCTCCCGGCCGGGCGTCCCGCTCCCCTTTGGCCCTCGGCGTCCCGCCGGCGGGCGCTGCGCCCCAGGCGCCGGCCCGGGGCAGAGCGGGGAAGGGGAGCTGCCCGCTTGGAGCCAGGGAGCCGCTTCCCCTCCTGAAAGGCCCCTCTCCCGGCCCCCGGCTGCGCATCGGGGCCCGCGGCACGAGACCCGCTGTCCCCGTCCCCGACAGCACCCTGGGGTGCGGCACACGGACCCCCGACAGCCGCCGGCGCTCAGTGGGGCAAGGGGAGGAGCTGGGAAAGCTGGCAGGGAAGGGGTGTATGGAGGCGCTGGGCTCCCCAAACCCCCCGTTTGCAGCCCCTCTGGGCTCCTCAAACCCCCCATTTGCAGCTCATCTGTGCTCCCCGAACCCCCGGTTTGCAGCCCTTCTGGGCACCCCGAGCCCCCCGTTTGCAGCCCGGCTCTGCAGCACTTCCAGGACGCCCGGGCAGGGCGGGCACGAACCCTTTATCTTTGCCCGGCCTCGGCCTCTGCTCTCCAGCAAACGCCCCCGGCCGCCCCCGCGCAGGCGGGTGCTGGGAGCCGGGAGGCCCTGGCAGAGCCGGGAGGGGGCTGGGGTGACCGGCAGGGTGCAGCGGGTGCCCGCAGGGACGTGAGCAGGGCACGGCACGGGCAGGCACCGGGGGGGGGGCCGCACCAGGGGTGCGCTCTGTGCAACCACGGCCTGCTCCAGCAAGCGTGCACGCGCCCTGCTTCGTCTTGCACGCGTGCGTGCACGCTGCACCCTCCGGGCACGCACGCCTGGGCAGCGGCCCTGCAGACACGCACAGCCCCCTCCCGCCCGCCGGCCCCCCGCGGCCGCCGTCTGTCCCCTGCCGCGGCCCCCACCAAACTCCTCCTCTCCCTCCCCGCGAGCGTTTCCCCGCAGTCGTCTCCATTGATAAATCCGCAGCGTTGCCACGGAGACGGCTGCAGGCGGGCGCCGGGCCGGGCGCAGCAGCGTGGGCGCAGAGCCCGCCGGAGGGGCTGGCGCCGTGCCCACCCGTGGGGCCGGGGCCGGTGCACCACGCCGGGGCGCGTGGGCCACGGCCGGCCGGGGTAGGTGCAGGCGCGGACCCACACCTGTGCACACGCGTGTCGGGGTGCGTGCCTGCGCGCGTGCGTGGGTCCCGGGCGTGCAGGCACGCACGCGATGCCGCTTGGCCGGTCCAGCGCGTGCGCCCCCAGCGCGGTGCCCAGCAGCCCCGGAGCCCTGGCGGGGGGCCGGGGCGCCCCGTTCGCTCCCCGCCGTGGGAAGCCTGCGCCCGGTGCGCCACGGCGTGCAGCGCTGTCGTTGCAGCTCCTCCAGCTGCGAACACCCAGCCTCGCTCCTCCTGCAGCCCCGCGGGGCCGCGAGGGCTCGGGGACCCCGGGCGCAGCGGGCAGACACGGCCCCAGGGCTGTTGCAAAAGCAACCAACCCCCGTGGGGAAACTGAGGCATGAGGAAGGCGTGTGATTCACCCCGGAGCAGACAGTCACTTGGGGACGGGGCGAGAGCTCGCAATGCTGTTGCCGCTGCGTGCTTGTGTGTCCTGCCGGCAGCAGCGCGAGCGCGTGGCTGCGCGTGCGCTTGCACGCGTGTGTGCGTGCTGGAGGCCGCGGGAGGTGGGCCGCGCGTGGGGCGGCGCTGCATGTGCCTGCAGGCCGGGATCTGCGCGCGTCCCCATCGGCCGTGCCACGGGCTCCGGGCTCAGCTGTGCACACGCCTCTGCGCGTGCACAGCTGCGTGTGATGCCGAGCGTGTGCACATGCGTGTGTTCGCACGTGCGCGTGCACCTGTGTGCGTGCACGAGGGCATGGGCATGCACGCACGTGTGGGCGCGCACGTCTCCAGCTCCCTGCCAGCCTGCCCGGGGGGGGCGGGAGCTGGGCCCCCCCGGCGCTCCGGGGGTCCCGGCACCGTTTCCATGACCGGCGGCGGGTGACGTGCGCGGCGGCGGGGAGGCAGCCCCCGCGGCGGCGCGCTGGGAAGCCGCCAGCTCCCGCAGCCCCGGCCCATGCTGCGGCCGGCCTGCAGGGTGCAGCGGAGGGTGCTGGGTTCCAGGGCAGGATCAGCCCCAGCTGCCAGCCGGGAGCTGAGGACAAACCGCCCCCCCCCGGCCGCAGGGCTGGGAGCTCGCCCGGGCGCTGGCCCGGCCCTGGTCGCACGGCGGGGCCCGAGGCAGGGTGATGGGCTGGTGCGGGGCACACGCGTGGGGCGCCGGCTGGCAGGATCCGTGCCGTGCGCGAAGCGTGGCTGCCCTCTGCTGCCACCGCCACGGCAGTGCTCAGCACCCTCCGGCGCCGCCGGCCGGCCGGCCGGACAGACCGCCGGCCGGACAGACCGCCGGCCAGCGGAGGGTGGCCGGGGAGCGGCACGGCGGTGGTGGGAAGCGGGGGGCAGCGCGATGCCAGCGCGGCCGGCAGCCCCCCGGGGTGTCACGGTGCACGGGGCCGTGGGGGCCGGCGCTGTGCCCCGTGGCAGCCCCCGGCCCAGCCCGCGGCCCCCCGCCGGCCCGCGCGCCCCGTGGGGCTGGGGGCGAGGGCCGGGGCGGGGGTGCAGGCTGCAATGGGGGGCGGGCGCTGGCGGCCCCCCCGTGGCGCCGCGCGGGGGGCGGCGTGCCGGAGCCGTGGGCGTTGGAACAGGAACCGCGGCCCCCGCTTCCCGGATCTCGCTTTGCTTTGCTTGCTTGCCTTTTTTTTTTTTCCTTTTTCCAAAACATGAACTATGCAGGAGGGGAAGGAGGGGGTGGAGGGAGGGGCGGCCGCAGGGCCCCCGGCCCCCGGGGCCACCTCCGGCCCTGGGCAGCGCAGGGGGGGGGCCGGGCAGCTGTGTGTCCCGGAGCCCCTCGTCCCACGTCTGGGTGCATCGTCACCTCGCCGGGCGCCCTCCCGCGCGCCCCGAGCCGGGGGGCTGCGCCGGGCTGCTGCTGAGCAGCCGCGGGGCCCGAAGGGTCCCCACCTGGCGTCAGGGACGGGCGGCGGGACGGCGGCGGGGGACCAGCGGGCGAGCAGCCCGCCGGACGGGCCAGCCCCGGTGCCCAGGCGGCGGCGGCAGCGCCCGCGGGGTCTGCAGCGTGCCGGGGCGCAGCGAAGCCGGTCCCCCGTCAGCCCCGCCGTCGCCTGAGCAGCGGGGGGACAAATATGGGGCTGGGGCTCCCAGCTCCCCGCTCAGCTCTGCGGTGCCCGAGGCCCAGCGTGACTCATCACACGAGTGCTATTTACTGTCCCCTCTCCTGCCTGACCTGTATTTCCCCGGCTCGCTCCGCGCCCCCCCCTCCTGGCCCGCTTCCTGCCCCCCATCTCCCGTGGACGCTCGGCGCATGCCACGCTGGCCACCCACCGCTGGGCAGGGGCGGCAGGCGGGAGCCTGCGTCCCCCGGGGGCTTTGCACGGCTCCCGACTTCAGCAGGCCCAGGGCAGGCGCGTTGCCGGCTGTACCCCCCCCGTTCCCAGCCGTAGCCCCCGTTCCCAGCCCCGCATGCACCGTGCGCAGTCCCGCAGCGCTCCTAGGAGAGGGACTGGTTTGGACCTGCCCCAGCCCGCGGGGGGCTGCATTCGGCTGGGCTGGGGGGGGGGGGCGCATTGCCACGTGCCTGTGCACCCGGCTGTCCCCCCCACCCTGGCAGATGTTTGCTCCTTCCCACAGCCCATTCCCATCCCCATTCCCGTTCCCATCCCCGTTCCCGTTCCCCTCACGCTCGCGGGGCGACAGAGCCCCTCTTTGTCTGCGGAGCCGCCTGCGCCGAACAATAGCGGCCCCGGCCCTTGCTGCGGGAGCAGGGCGTCGAGCGCGGGCAGGGGGCTGCGCGCCGGCCCCTGCTCCCCGCTGCACGGGGGCAAGCCGGCGCCACGCGGGCCGCCGCGGCGCTGCGAGGGGAGGGCGAGAGCAAGCGACGGGGCTGCACAACTGCTTTTAAAAAAAATGAGATGCACACGTACGCGTGCACACACACGCGCACAGACACGCACACACACACGCGTGCAAACACCCCCCCCCCCGGCTCCTGTTTGCAGCTGGAACAGAATTACCCAGCAGCTGGAAAGGGATTAAGCAGCATCACTTGTGCTCGTTTGCGTGGCTTTAAAAGCAGCCGGGGGAGGGGGGCGGGGGGGCTGCAGCCCTGGGGGTGGGGGCTGGTCTCCTGCCCCTGCCCGCTCTCGGCAGCTTGTCCCGGTCCCCGGCCGGGGGGGCAGCGGGGTCTCTCCCACCCTCCACGCCGCGCTGCCGTCGCAGCCCATCGGGAAGCAGGTCACGTCCGGCTCCGAGCGCAGCCCCTGCGCGCCAGCGATGCCGAGGGAGAGCCTCTCTAATTAGCCGGCCTCTCTAATTAGCTGCCCGGCCGCAGCTTTCCAGCGTGTTCGGAGGCTTGGCCAAAAGGGGCTCGGCTCGGGGGGGTTCCTGCCAGGACGGGGCGCGGGGGAGCTCGGGGCCCTCTCCCTCGCCCTGGCGGGAGGCAGGCTGCACCCTCCTCCTCCTCCTCCTGCTGCTGCTCCTGCTCGCCGCCGCACGCCAGCGATGCGGAGGGGCCGGGGGAGCGCAGCGCGGGGGGCTCGCGCCCGCGCCGCTCTGCTGGAGGCCCTGCCTCCCGCAACGAGGCACCGGGGGCTGCACGAGCGTCGGGGTGGGGGCACAGCCGGCTTCCTGCAGGAAGCACCCTGAGGTGCCCCGCGCCGTGGGGCCGGGCGGCCCCCGCGCAGATTTACCCCCTGCCCGAGCGCCAGGGCCCCTTGGCCATTATCCGCCTGCGTGAGAAAGACCCCACCTTGCCCCCGGGGGGGGCAGAGCTGGGAGGCCCCGGGAATCGGCTCTTTGAACAAGCGTCCCCTCCTGCCAAGAGCCATCTGCGGGGAGGACAGCTCCACAATGCAGAGGCTTTAGCACCAAGGTAACGGCGCAGCGGGGTGCGGGGGCCCCGGGGCCGCTCGCCCCCCCCCCCCCCCGGCGCTGCCCGGCTGCTCGAGGCGCGTTGCACGGGCCCTCAGCCCTGGCAGCACGAATTTCAGGTGAAGCAGAGTCAGGCTGTAATTGCAAAGACAAAGGATGCTCGGGTCGGCCGTGCGCGCGCGGAGCGCTCGCTGCCGCCCCGGCCCCGGGAGCTGCCCCGCTCGCTCTGCCTGGCGCCCCGGGCCGGGCTCGCGCCAGAATCGGCCGCTCCCTGCAAACGCGCAGCTCCCTGGCGGGCCCGAAGCTGCTCGAGGCAGACGTCGCCTCTCCCTGCCTTGTTGGGGGCAGAGGGGGGATTTTCCTAACTTCTTCCCCTGCCCTAAGGGGGGGAAAAAGGAGTCGCGTAGCCGAAAGCCGTGTGCAGGGCCAAGAGGCGGCGGGGAGGGAAAGTGACCCAGACAGGCAGGAATCTGATCCGCTGCCGTTGCTAATTCCTCCCCTGCAGCAAGGCGAGCGCAGAGGGCCGGCGGCGAGGTTGGGTTACAGTCTGGCTCCTACGGCTGCCGGAGCGGGGAGGCGCAGGAAGGGGGACGGCGCAGCATGAGCTCATGCGGTGCAGCGGCCGCGCGCTCCCGCAAGGGCGCAGGAACGTTCTGGGCGCCCGGAAACGTGGATGCTGCAGTGACGGGTTTCTGCGGCCGTGGCTGTGCCCGCGGCGCCGCGGCCGGGCTCGCCGTGCCGTGCCGCTCCTTGCGGCCGCAGCATCCCAGCCGCGGATGCCCAGGCGGTTCAGCTCCCCCCTTCGCGGGCAGGGAGGGCGATGGAAGCACGCGGTGCCTCGCTGATGGCCGCCCAGCCGCGGAGAGGCGGCCGGCCCCGCCGCGCAGCGCTGCAGAAACGCCGCTGGGGCGGCCTGAGCGGCCGCGCGGGGCTTGGAGAAGCGCCCGCTTCCGCGGGCGTCCGGGCTGGCTCCCGGCGGCGCGTTTCAGCTCCGCAGTGTCCCCAGGTGGAGAACCTGCGCTCCCGGCAGTTCTTTCCCCTGCGGATCAGAGATCAACATCTTCCCCCATCCCCACCCCTCTGTCCTGCGAGGTCACTCGGTGGGTTCACGGTGGAAGTTTGTTTCTTGTGTCCTTGGGCAGCATCTCCCGACCTTAACAACTGCTGCGCTGCAAGTGTGCTTAGGTGATGATTAATGAGAGCTTGTATAACTGCGATGGGTGTTTAAAGCGGCTGGTAGGTCGGCAGGAGTGAGGGTGGGAGAGAGAAACGCATGCGTCTCAGTCAGCCTGCTGCTTTTTCCACACCCCGAGTCGCTGCGTTTTGCCCTGGGGACCCCGAGAACCCCCTTCTGCAGCGGCTGCGGGGTGGGACGGGGTGTGGGGAGGGGGCCGGCGGGAGGCCACCGGCCGCGCCGGGCCAGCATCTGGCGCCGCAGAAAGCCGGGAGTCTTCCAGATGTTCCCGAGGCTCCTAAAGGGGATTCGAGAACTGCAGTCGCCGCAGAGGCAAAGGGCAAAGCTGGTGCGCTTCAGCCCCCCGGCAGCCTGGGGACGCAGCTGGGGGAGGCTGAGCTGCGCGTCCTGCCAGCCCCAGGGACGGGGGCCGGTCTCGCTGCCGCCTGCAGCAGGTTAAGGGCTGAGGTTTGCTCCGGGCGAGGACGGGAGTGAAAAGCCGCTCCGGCCTCCGTGCAAATCCCTGCCGCGGCGGTGGCAGTCGGACGCCAGAGCCGGCGTGCTCTGCAGCCTGGAAAGCGCCAGCCGGCTGCCCCGAACGCGCAGCCTGCAGGGCGGAAGGGCCGGGGGTGAGCGGGACCGCGCCGGCGGCAGCGCGCTGGGCGACGCGGGGGCCGCCCGCTTCCCCGGGCTGCGCCGCGCCCCCGAACGCGTCCTGAGCCTCGGCAGCTGTGACACCGCACCTCTGCTCGACGTTTGGGCAGATCCTGGTGGTGGGACAATAAGGGGTTTAATGTGCCGTAATCTGTTCCTAATAAAACTGCTTCCTGGAGCCAAGCGGGTTGCCTTGGCTACCACATGCTATTTTTGCCGTCACCCCGACCTCAGTCTGGGTGCGCGGCAGCCTGGCCCTGAATCCGTCCCGGAGGCGCGGGGGGCTGCGCGGGGCCGTGTCCCAGCGCGGCACGGCCCGGGGCGCGCGCCGGCCGCTGCCCTTGCAGTCTCGCCATCCTCGCCAGGCACAGGCCTGCGGGCTCCGCAGGAAGGGGGAGAAGGGAAAGGCGAGAGCTAACCCGGGAGCTGCTTGCGCCCCTTCCTCCAGGGCCGCCCGGGCAGCCCAGCGCAAGGGGAACGGGCTCCGTCCCTCAGGAGACCTCTCCAAAGGAGCTGGATAAGCAACTCCGCTCCGAGCTGGGCTGTTCCCCCTCGAAAGCCTTCCTCCAGCCCTGGAGCGGTATCTCTTCAGCCCCTTGGCCCGGGGTCAGCGTTCCCCACCGCCCGCTCGCGGCTGCTGAGCTCCCGGCCAGCAGCAGGCAGGGCTGTAACTCGCGGCGGCGATGCCGTCGCGTCCCGCAGCGCCCCGCCGAGCGGCTGGCGGACCCCTGCCCGCGGCCCGCTCCGTTGCCCGCTCTCGGGTGTGCAGTGACCGACCCTCCTGCGAGGGAGCTGCGCTGGCCCCAGGGTGCACTGAAGCCCGCTCGTTTCCCGGTGCTCAGGTTTGGGTATGCCCTACGCTGCTGTAAAAAAACCCTCCCTTCTTGCCTTTTGGCAACGCGTGCCAACCCAGATTTCTTGCAGCTTCTTGCAAGCCTTGCTGTGGATCCGATTCCTTCATTCGTTATTGCTTTGTCCTATAACTTAGTAAACCCCAGTCACGGTAAATCGCAGAGGAAAATGCAGCAGCAACGTTTCTTGCCATGGCAACAGCATGATTGCGTCAGGGTTTTTCAAACTGCAAAGCTGGATAAGCAACTCCCTTAGGGAAAGTAGCGAGAGAGAAGGGAATATTTTCGCCTGTGGGCTTAGGGGCTGCCAGTTCCAGGATTCAGAACCGAGGGGACGTGGATGCTGAGCCCAGGGCCGGCGCCGTGAGCGGCCGCGCAGGGGGCGCGGGGCGGGCGAGAGATCCTGCCGCGCAGAGGACGGCTCTGCCTGCTCCCCCTGCTTCCACCACAGCTGCAGGCAGCCCCGAAGGCTTCCTGCCGCCAGGCGTACGCGAGCCCTCGGCCAGCGGAGGTCAGCAAGGACGCGTCCCCGCTATGCAAAAGATGATTCTGCCCGTGGCTTTGGTGAGGGGCAGGATGAAGGCCCGGGGGGGGGGACGGACCCCGGTTCAATCCAGCCTCGCATTCCCTCTTTCCCTGCAATCCCAGCGAAAACAAAGAGACGGAAGGAGGCTCCTCGGCCGCGCCGCCGCCGGGGTTGGTGCCGGACAGCTGTGCCCGCCTCCTCCGCCCCCTCCAGCTGTGCCCCTGCCCGCTGCCTCCGCGGGAAGCGGGGTCCCCAGCGCTTTTCTGAGCGCAGCGCGAGCCCAGGCGACGTGGGTATTTTTGTCCCCTTTCCAGTCCTGCCGTCGCAGGGCTTGTGCGAGTCGGAGCGCGGAGAAGCAGGCGGTGATACCATCAGAGCCACAGCCAGGCGTTTTGGTGCCCGGTCGGCCTCTGCCAGCCGTCCCCGTGCTCCTCCTCGCCCCCTTTCTTCCCCGCGTCCCTCCTGGGAGCGCCTTTCCCCAGCCCTCGCCCGAGGCCGGCGTCAGCAGCTCCCGGAGGAATTCGGGTCTGTTCTCTCCGGTTTGGAAAGCTGATCACAGCGGCGCCTGGGGCAGACGCTTCTCCCGCTCTGCCCCTGGCTCTGGGCGCAGGCTACGGGAGCAGGCGGGCTGCGCAGCAAGTTTGTGCTTGGTTGCTGTGTGGCTCTGGGCAGATGCCAAACTGCTCTATCCCGTGGAAAATGGCTGTGATTACAGGGTGAGGCCAGCCTTAAAGGACTGGAGAAAGGCCCCTACAAATACAGGTAATAAATGTTGCCTAGCGGAGGTCCCTCGAAGAAATCCAGCTGTTTGCATCCATCCTGCAAAGGTCCCTTGGAGGCCAGGGGGGGTGCTGAGTACTAGATTTGGAAACCGTGACTGAGACAAGGACGTTACAGTAGGCTTTTTAGCACTCCTCTATCGATGCTCCCTGCATGTGGCACTAAAAGCTGCTGTGCTGCTGGAAGGAGACTCTTTTAGGACGTAAGTACTATCATTTTATATGCTACAATAATCTCTGTCACCGGAGGTTTTAAAGAAATGGGTGAGACAAATATCTGCCAGGAATGGGGTTGCTTGAGCCAACAGACAAGACTGGTCCCTGAGATCCCTCCAGCTTCTTGTGATTTATGATTTAACAGTTATCAGACACTGAAGTCCACAGTCCAGAGGAGCGCAGCATTGTGCTAAGAGCCACATGAACACATGGAGAGATGGCCTCTGCTTCGGAGAGCCTACAGGTCAAGGCAGCTATTTGCAGCTGCGGAAGACGCAACAGCACTTCCACCGCATCAGGTCACTTTAACTACAGTTCTTTCTTGTCGGGCGACCGAAAGGTGATTGAAAATGTGCCTCAGCTGGATAAAACAAATGAACTCATGCTCTGTCCTGAAATTTGTGCAGGGGCTACTTGAGCATCTAACCCACAGGCAGAAACAGCGCAAAAGTTAACGCTGAGCACCGTTTTCTTGCTTTACCTTGTCGAGAGTTTTGGGATCCTCAGGTCAGGAGTTGTGCAAATGTCAGTCATTGCTACAGAAAGGTTACCTCTGGTGACATGTATCACGTCTGTTATGCTTCATTGCCTAATTACTGCCATAACAACACGTGAAATCAGCCGGGACAGTTATTGACTGGCATACACTGCCCGCGCTGGTTTCAGCTGTAGTTTTGCGGTGCTTTTCTGGTACGCCAAGAGATTTTCCTGTGCTGAATCCCTCCCGGAGCCCATTGTGCCGGGGACAAACTCATGACAGTGCCCAACAGGTGAAAGCTCTGGCCACGTGGCCGCTGCAGCCCACTTGTTTACCAGCTAAAGTGACACACGCGGCTTCTAATGCCCTGGATCAGACAGGGAGGAATAAGCAGAACTGGAGCACGTGAAGCCTCCTGAGAGCACCAGAACTGGGACAAGCGAGTGGAGGCAGCACAGGAGATCTTGATTTGATCTGTTTCTCACCTTGTTTAATAGTGTAACTTCACTGGTTTCAAAGGAAAAGCATGAATGCACCCAAGTGAGACCGGAATCAGGTCTTCGGCTTCTGGGGCCCAATCCAGCTGCTGCAGAAGAGAGCTGGGATCTTTCCATTTACTGTTAGAGGAGCCAAATCAGGCCCTGAGGGCCAATGCTCAGCGGTGAACAGAGCTACGCGTCTCTGCACAAGCCTTTGGTCCTGGTAGGACCCAAATTCCATTGAAACTGTACATAAAAGATTAACTGTACTATTTTAAAAACACTTAACACGCACCGGCTTTGCAGGAGAAAAAAGTACGATTAAAAATAACCGTGTTTGTCCCTTGACGTTTGCGGTACTGACGGCCTTAGGAATATGCAAGCAGCTACAGCGCTGCCTCCTCCCCTTCAGCATCCCCAGGGCAGCCGTGCCGTGTCCTACCGCCACTCACGCCGCTCCCTGTCTCCGCTTGCAAAATGGCTCCATGCGTCAAGGTCACTTTACCCGCCCTCATCGTGAACCAGAAATGCTTATGTTAATACGTCCCTAATTTAATCAAAATGCCATGCTGGGGATTCAAGCTCAGGGCTGAATTGTCTTTTTCAAGGGCAAAAATTGACTTGCGATCTCAGGTGGCACACAAGTCCTCTCTCCTTGCCTCTCCCGTCCTTTGACATGACTGGTGCACCGGTGGACCACACAGTGTGATGCAATATTAGGTAGAATTAAAAAATAACCCAGGCTTATTCAACATTTTAAACGCTGAGTTTAAAATACCTACTTCCAATCAGGAAACAAAATTTTTTTTTTTTGGTAAAAAAATATTGCAATATCTTATCCTACCTTCACAGCTTCATCTTGTTTTTAATTATTGCTCTAATATTTTGAGTGCTGAACCTTTTATTTTCCTTTTACTGCAAAGCATCTCAGACACACTTAAGTACCAATAGATTATATATAACATATATAATAATTTGTATTATTAATGCTGTTAATTTCTTCTCTGGACTGGAAAATTAGTTCATTTTTTCATAGTTTTACCAGTAAGAAGGTAATAATAGTAATAGATTGGTGCCTCATCAATATATATATTTTTAATGCGCTTACTAGTACTTGAGCTGTAGCCAGTAATGCACGGTGGTGGAGCATGCTGTTGTACCCTGCTGGTGCTGTATGTTTGGCGAAACGACCAACGCTTTAGTACCATAACATAAAATCCGCAATGTTCCATTATGAAAGCTGTGCTGAGGAGTAATGAAACAGCTATTTTTGAGTGTACAGCAGTACAGATTAGGGCAGAGTGCAATACTGAGATTCTTCTGTATTTCATAATTACTATACCTGCTTGTGTACAAAACAAACAATCTTTTCCCTGTAGATCGCAAAACGGGTAACATCAAATCAGGGAGGAAAAGTCCAATTTCCTTACTCTGAGAGGCAGGGAAGGAGAGTACTCCCTGCTTTCACATAACAATAGTGGGCAGAAGACTCCTTTGCATTTCACTATGGCTCTTTTCACTCTTCCTGTCTCGGCACTCAGTTAGGAAATCAATCGCATTATTTGGGGGGGGGGAAAAAAACCCAGCCCTGACTTAAATACCGTATGCTATTTAAACAGCGGTTCCGACCAAGACTGCTCTGAGCTCTGGGACCAGAGAGGCGATGGGAGGGAGGCAGGGGTGCGCGTATGTGCGCACCCTCTTCTCCTGGTGCAAACTGCAAACAAAATTACCGACTCCTTTGCAGTACAATTCCCCACCTCACTTCACAGATCCAGTTTACACGGCGCTGATCCTGCTGCCGAGTAGAGGGGTAGGTGACGTGGCCTCCAGGACCCGTCCTAGCCCTGTTTTCTTCCAGCTCTTGTCCGTATGCCGCCGTTTTCCTCCTGCGTCTTTTCCTCTCGGCCGTTTTTAAATAGCATCCTACATCATGGCATAGTTGAGCCAAGACTGTAGCTTTTCTAGGAAAGACTGGGGAATTGTGTTTTCCTGTGCGTTTTAAAGCAATGCAGTCTCTTGAAGAAACGTGTACCTGTGTCGGACAGCTTCTTGTTTGAACTGGGAAGTTTTTAATGCTAGAGATATACTTACCTTATAAAAATCCCAGGGTGGGCTTTTAGACGTTTCAATGGAAAATGGGCTGAGCAGAATCCTTTCTTTTTTTTTCCCCTCCCCTTCACAAAACCATTTATGCTTGGGAACGGGTGATGGGGCGGCTTTTAAAATTAGTTGTGCCATGCTCTCAGGAGTACGCGCGGGGGGTGTCGAGTCACCAGGACCGCGCTTCAGAGGAGGAGGCTGCTTTGCTGTAGCCGTTATTCACCCTGCACACGCCGCGAGAGCCGGCCGGGGAAGGTGAAGTCGCGGCGTAACCCTTGGGCAGGACGCGGAGGGCGGCCGCCCGCCGAGGGGACGGACGGCGCGCCTGGGGGTGACGAGGACGCGGCGGCCCCTTCCTCTGCCGCCTGCCCGAGGGGCCTCCGCTCTCCAGAGAGCGGCTCGGGGAGGGGGGCGCTTCGCCCCGGCCTCCGAGCGTCGGCCTGGTCGCTCTGCTACGACGGATCCTGCCGTCATCCCACAGAGCCAACAGGCCGCCATGCCTGCGCGGGGTGGGGGTGGGGGGGCAGGCTGCCCTCCCTCAGCAAAGGGAACACGAGAGGGGCCCTGAGGTGGGGGCACACTGGGAAAGCCGAGCCACCGCCGGTGAGCACCGCCCGGTGCGGGCTGCGCCCCGCCGGGAGGCAGCGCAGGCTGCAGCGCTCGCCGCCCAAGATGGCGGCCGCCCCCTCAGGCGGCCCCTTTGTCTGCAGCAGCGGCGGCCGCCGCATTGCTGAGAAGGGCGCGAAACTGGGGCAGCGCGGCCACGCCCCCTCCCCGTGCGGGCCGCGAGGGGGTGTGGCGGAGGGGGAAATGCGACGGGGGCGCCCTCCAGCCAATCAGCTGCCTCCACTTCGTTTCTTCTCACAGGGGCTCTGCTGGCCAACGTTCTCCGAGCTCCCAACCAATCAGAGCCGCCCTCCACGCCCCACCCCCACGTGGGAGTAAGGGAAGGAGGGGGAATGCAGCGTTTTTGTTTTCACTCCCTCCTCCCCTCTCCCCCAGTCGGGCCTCATGAATATTAATAAGCTCCAGGCCAATCAGGTGGCGGAGCGGCGGCAGCGCTTTGGTCTCGTCACTCGCCCCGCCTTGCGGTGGGGCAGTATTTGCATATTCATAAGAGGGGCGGGGCCGAAAGCGGGGGTTTATAAGCCGCTGCCCCGCCAGCCTCAGCGTACATCGCGCTGAGACTTTGAAGTGCTGTGTGGACCCTTCAGCTCCAGAATACTGGTAAGGAGCCTGCTGGGGTGCTCGGGCGGCGGCCGGGCCGGGCTGGGCTGGGGAGGCTTGGAGCGCCTTAGTCAAGGGGAACGCGTCCGAGAAGCAGCGGGTTTGCTACCGGGGGGGAGCCTGGGGCGGGGGGCGCCTGTCCCGCGGCCCCGCTGTCTTTCGAGGTTGTGTAGTGAGCCTAGCGAAGGCGTTGTGGTTGCTCGCTGCGTGTGTGCGCTGTGTTGGGGGGGGGAAACCAGGGGGAGGGGTGAAATGCGCCTTCGGAAACAAAATGGCGACTCGCCTCGACGGTGCAAAATGGCGGCGGGTGGGAGGAGGGGCGTCGCAACGCGCCTGCGCCAAATGGGCGGAGCGCGGAGGGAGGAGCGGCGTCTCCGGGGGCGGGGAGGGGGGCCTGGTGGCCGGGAGGCTGCGCCTGTGCCCCGCGGGGCGCGCATGCGCGGGGCGGGGCGGGCGGCTGCAGGCAGGGCCGGAGCCCGCCGTGCCGGGCGAGCCCTCTGCGCGCCTCCGGGGAGGTGGCTTGGCCCCGGGTGAGGGCGGATGTGGTGGGTAGCTGTGCTCTCCTTCGTAACCTGGATGTGGCTCGGTTTTTCCAAGAGAAAGCACTTGGTCCTCCGTTCGGGTGCTCCTTTGTGGTTTGCAGCGGTGGCTCGCTGAACCGAATGAGCGTGCGTTGTTTAAGAATGCTAGGCTGCTGATCCAATGTTTTGGCCCTTGCGGAAATATTTCTTGGTTTAACGGTGGGTACGTTGACTTTACAGGACAAAATGGCATCCGATGAGGGGAAGCTCTTTGTTGGCGGTCTGAGTTTTGACACCAATGAGCAGTCATTGGAACAAGTCTTCTCTAAATATGGACAGATCTCTGAAGGTAAGATCATCATAATTAGCTGTGATGTTTTCCATGAATTTTCTAGATTTCCTGGGTGCTCATGTTCTTTTTTTCTTTGTAGTCGTTGTGGTGAAAGACAGAGAGACTCAAAGATCCAGAGGTTTTGGCTTTGTTACTTTTGAAAACATAGACGATGCTAAAGATGCAATGATGGCTATGAACGGAAAGGTAAGGAGACTTTGGAATTTCTTTCCTGATCTCTCAAGGAATAAGAGGAGCCAGCAAAGCGTGTTCCTGTTCAGTGAAATGATAGAAACTCAGAGGGAACACATACATAGCGCTTGAAAACTAATTTACTTCTGTAGTGGGCTATACCTTAGTTGTAACGCTGAACGAAAGGCTTGTTGTTCAACATTGAAATACCAAGTTGGTTTATTTTTCTTTCGACTTTAGTCTGTAGATGGACGTCAGATCAGAGTTGATCAGGCTGGAAAATCATCAGAGAACAGATCTCGTGGATACAGAGGGGGGTCTTCTGGGGGCAGAGGCTTTTTCCGTGGAGGCAGAGGTCGGGGCCGTGGCTTCTCTAGAGGTGAGCGTATGTAAAAGATCAGTACTTATTGATAGGATAATGGTAGCTCTCAGCATGCTAAAATAAACTCCTTGCATCTGTTGAAGGAGGTGGAGACAGAGGCTATGGCGGAAGCAGGTTTGATTCCAGAAGTGGAGGATATAATGGCTCCAGAGACTACTATAATAGCAGGTAAACCCACCGCAAATAGGGGTTCTTTTGCAAAGCGCTTGGAAGTCCGCTGCCTGTTTGACACATGTCAAGAGGCTCCACGAACAGATGAACAAATATAATGCATGTGAATGTATTTTTAACAGCAGGAGTCAAGGTGGTTACGGCGACAGGTCTTCAGGAGGATCCTACAGAGACAGCTACGACAGTTACGGTAAGTCTTAGTTCAAATGGGAATGACGAGTATGTTGCTGTAGGAACTCTCTAAACCTTCTCACCCTGTACTGAAGTCTGGAAATACTGTAAGGCTCAGTTGGACTGTACCACTATTTTTGTTCTTGCCCGTAAGAACCAATCTGTCAAGCCTCGGACGTGGTTGTGCCATTTAAATTTCTAATTTGTAATGCATGTGTAGGAGTTGCTTGGATCTAAGGCAAAGCAAGTTTTTAACTACATTCCTCAAGCTTGAGACTAAGACAAAACTCAGATGCCCTAACAAACTTTAATCAAGGGTGGGGGAGTTCTCTTAAGACATAGCGAACTAGCATTAGCTTCTGAAATAATGCAAGGGAGTAAAATGCTGGAACTTGTCTATGCTTCAGTGCCTTTACAATTGTGCCTGCTTCTTGTCCTCAGCTACACACAACGAGTAAAAATCCTTCCTGACTCAAGATCGTCCTTCCAATGGCTGTATTTATAAAGATTTTTGGAGCTTCGCTGAAATCGTTATTGTGTAGTACATCTACTTGTATTTTCACTTTTGTAGTATTATCAGTTCTAATCTTGTCAAACACAGCCTGACAGCTTCTGATATAAGATGGTCTAATTAGACTTTTCTTTAAGAAAGCTCTGCTTTCAAGTGTTTTTAATCTTTTTTGAAAGCACTTCAGATTTTATTTTATCCTTCATGATGAGCCAAGGTGTTTTTTTAAAGTTGTGAAGTTGGGGCCCCAATTCAGTTTCTTTTGAGATAGAAAGGACCTTTAATTCAATGTTCACTGGAAGCTGAACAAGCTGTGGACTTTTTTTTTTTTAAGTGCATTACCTTCGTCTTTTGTAACATTCCTTTAGTGTAGCAAGGTAGGAATGCAGCCTGGGTACAAATTGGAAGGCAAACCACCTTGATATATCTAAAGAGAAACTTGCTTGTATGTTCAACTTGCATAACGGTATTTTTACTGTTGTAATGATGTAAATTACCCAGAAATAGACTTGCAAACTTACCATAAAAGAGGTTCTTGAAAATGTTTATTTATATTGTCCTTTTTTACTGGAAGAAATATGCATATTCCATTGATATTGTATTTGAAGTGGTAAAGGATTCTTGTATACAGTTTTCTTTGGCTTTACGAAGCCTATTAAAAGACCGTCTGAAATGAACTCTGCTCCTGACATTTACATTTCATTGCACAACACAATCCTTGAAGATGAAGAACAGACTAAGTAATAGAGGATGCCAGAGGAGAAGATTAGCGATAGTATTAGAGCAAACCAGATTTATTGACCAGTTGCTAGAATTTAATCTTTACCAGTCTTGACATGTGAATACCTTCAACATACTTTCACATAAGAATAGTCAAACTTGTCTAGAGGCAGACTATTGAAAGTATATGCCTTACGGTATTCTAATACTCAAAGCCTAAGTCAGCAAAGGTCAAGGGAATGCTAGCTGGCCGCTTAGGTTAATCAATGTTTCCTTAAAATAAAGCAGACATTGAAAAGCTGTAGTAAAGAATCAGTCCTTTGGTAACTGGACTAGTTACTAGCTTGACACGGTGTTCGATGGTAGGTAAATTGCCGTAATTAGCTAGCTTTGTCATTGCCTTACAAGTTCTAAGAATTCTTTGCTAGCATATGGAAACTGCAGTGTCCTTGGAGAAAAGAAGTGTTGTGCCTCCAACAGAAACCTCTGAGACGAAAGCTGCTCTCTTGGCTAGTTCATATGTGGAAATAGTCCTGTAATTCGAGGTAACTCCTTTTGCTCATGTCCGCATCCTTCCTCTTGTTGAGAGCTCATTTGAAAGTCTAATGTACCTGTGAAATATTCCTTTGGCAATTTTGGTCAACTGATGGAAAAATTAACCCATGCCTTATGCAATCTTTGGCTTGTGGCACAACTTCAGTTCCACAGATCAGAGTTGGGCATGCAGTCATGTCTTGCTAGTAGGTACGGAAGCAAGATGGGAAACAGAATTCCCTGACTTGATATGTTGTTCATCTATTGAGAATCTTCCTAGACTTCATTAAGTTGCTCACTTAATTGTAGCTTTCTTTGCCATCCTACTTGTTGCCATTAACTTTTTCCCATAGCCCACACTTCCTAAGCAGCCATGTCAAAGTGGTTAACTCTCTGCTTAGGGATCAAATGATACATTGGCTGGCATATCAAAGGCATCAGCCAGCCCTGGAACAGTTTTCCCAGACTGTGCTTCTGTGATGTGGTGGGTTCAGCGAATGGCTTGTGAAACCCTCGTATATGATGTGACTTGTGTTGGGGGAGGTGGGTGGCAATGTAAATTCTCTGCTTGATATTATTATTAATGCGTATTTGCTTTGGCAGGCTGAAGGGAAGATGGACATTCAACACTGAAGCCGAAGGGGAATTCGGAGAAAGCGCGTTCATTCCAAGAAAGCATCAAGACTTGAGTTCGCCGAGCAGGTAACATCTCTCTGTTCAGTCTGTCCCTCGCCCCAGTAATTCTTCCTGAACCGTAAGGTTTGGCTCCCTACTACTGTTGTAACAGTACTATTTTGTAAGAGCTTGTCTTTGCTATTTCCTAGATGAGAACTTTGCATGTTCTTTCTGTGTCTGTAAATTCACTATCTTTATTTTATTTCAGCAGTGAACTGCATCGGAGAAGACCAAGAAGGACAGCTATTGATTGGAGTGGAGAAGAACTTTTGAGCAATGTTGTTACTGTTTTTTATATAGATCAATTGAACAAACGAGTCAAGATAGAATAAAATACTGGAATATGGAAAAAAAGAATCTCTGTAGTACTTTTGTGAGAAAACATTAGAATAGTAGGTTGTGGCTAAGGCATAGAATAGAAAGAAGAATAGAAATCTGGTTACTTGGTGTGTTGCCTAGATTTAAAAAAAAAAACTTCAAAAATGCTGCTCTGGTCGGGGAGGTGGATAGTAAGGGTAAGCTGTCTTTATGAGCGAGTTGGAGGGAGAATTTGCGTTGCATCCTTGTAACCTTGAGCTGAGTGGCCTAGTTGCTTCACTACAGTTTTGTAGATGCAGAAACCAATGCAAGTACATCTGAAAAGAACTGTTAGATGAGCAGTTATATAAACATGGAATCAGTATTGTTTGTTCAGAACAGGAGTAAGCTGTTTTTGCCAGTTTGAAATGGTAACAAACACAAAAGTTTAATTTGCATTTGAGTGCCAAAGCTGTTTTGAACTTGGATAAGCAATAATCTCTGTTTTCATACACATTAGTCTAATTAAAATTAATGCTTTTTGCTGATAAAAATGAAATGTGATGTTTCTGCAACTCATTACAGTGGTTACACGTTCCCAAACAACATTATACTTCTCAGATGGCACATAGGATTGGTCTGTCCTGCAATCAGTGTTTTCTGTGTGTTTAAGCACTTGCCTCAATATAAAGTTGGTCCAAGGTTCCGATCTATACTAAGTTGCTACTTGTAACTCAGAAGCAAACTTTACGTTTCTAGGATAACTTAGGTTAAAAATAAGTTTCATTAACTCCAGTTTGAAAAGTAACCATCTGGTATTAGCAAATACAACTCTGGTCTTTTCCATGGTGTGGAATTCTCTAGTGGGATAACTTGATCAGGTGAAAAGTAATAGGTGATGAAAGATGAGAAGTGAAACAAGCCAAGGGTTGAAGCAGTACTGAGCCATGCAACTCTCCAGTTGCAATTAGATGTTTCAGATGGATGACTGGAACATGAGGACAACAAAAGCTGAGTAGGAAATCTGCTGCTGCAGAAACAGTCAACAATTGTCTTGGGCCTTGTTAGGAGGAAAACAGTTGAGTATGGCATAGTTACCTTGTACAAAATTATTTGGTTTGACTCTTCACTTAATGAAAAGGTACATAATAAAGAAGTCCCCTTTTGGAAATGGGGAAAACTAGCAAATAAATTTTGAAAGCTTTTGGTGCGCACTAGTGGTTGCGCGGTCTTGCTGGAAGTAGGGTTGGGGGTTTGTAGGTAACAAGGTAGTAACTAGTTTGACTCATTTCAGGAAGATGCTTTGTATAGAGTGGAGTGGGGGAAATATGGAGCTGCCTGAAGAAGAGTTAGGAATAGAGCTGCCCAGATCCTAGCAGTTGGCAAGTTTTAAAACCTCAACATTTATTTGTGTGTGTGTAGCTAATGCACTCCAGATATTTGCCTGTTAACTGCAAAGAGCAGCTGTGTAGTTGGAATGAATCCTAGTAGTCTGAATGCAAAATTCAACCTAAGATTGAATGTGCACAAGCCACCACTTGGAAAAATTTCAATTTTGTAGTCATTTCCTTTGGTTTTTATGGAATAGGATGGCTAATAAAAAGACATCTTGCCACCTTTCCTAACTAGGAGATGTCACCTTTTATTCCACGATGTATGTTGTATTCCTTGGAGGCGAGTCTTGCAGGAGTAAAAGCACTTTGGCTGTGCATGTTTAAGGTTCCTTATCAGTACTGCCGTTCTGTTAACTTGCAGCTTTGGTTGCCCTAGCCTGGATTCAAACCAGGTCTTACCTTGTGGCTCTTACCTGACCATGGCTCACACAGTTCATGCATTGTGCTACTGAAGAGGAAAGATGTTCTTTCCCTTGTTCTGTAGAGGGGCAGGTAAGGGTCAGAGCAAGGGAATTCAAATTTCCTTACAGGAAGTTTGCACTCTGATGCTGATGAAATATTTAACTTTTCTCTGGTCTATTAATCTTTACACTCTAATAAACTGAAAAGTTAAATGATGTATGCCATATTTAATGTTTGTATTTAAAGATCAAACTCTCTAACCAATGTTCTGTTGAACTGGGTTTTCTCCTGCCTAAGTTTAAGTCCTGTCTTCAAAATGAACCATCAAAAAGGTAAACTGGCAAGATAAATTGCCCTTTTCCTTCTCTTCTGTATGTGACGAATATTTGTTCTTAATTTTTTCTGCTTGCCACCAAATCCCCGTATTGCTGGCTTGTAATGAAGTCAGATGAGAGCTGGTTGCCATTGAATTTCACCGGTTGGTCCTTGACTCCATCTCTTGCTGGCCTCACGTTACAAGTACTCTCCCTTACGTTAGGGTGCATGTTTTCCACTACACCACACTGTAATTCAAACTGTCCTTAAAAGTCTTTGCCCTTGAGGTTGTCGTCTTTGACATGCTATACCTGTGTTTTGTCATGCTATACTGAAGTGTGGAAGCTGCTTAGATTACTTTAATTTCCACTACCTGATCTGACTAATACTGATGTGGGGGCTGGCATTTTTGAAGCACGTTTCTGGCAGCTTTGAGGGAAATGGGACGGGATTTTGTGTGCAGTGAGAGAAAGTGGTAAGAGAGGGTTTCTGATGGTCTTTGCTACTGTCCTGCCTGCCCTCTTCATCTTGAAAGAACGTTTTTGATTGCTCTCTCCTGTTTTTTGTGTGTGCTAACCTCACCCAGTTATGCATGGCTGTTGTTACGTTAAGCCCCACTTGAAGCACAGCCTTTTAAGAACAGCATATTACATGAAAAGTCTGCTCATATAACATGAATGTCTTTGAAGAGATTACATAATTGTGGGTATTGTGCCCAGTAACAATTACTGTTGCAGTGTTTGAAGGGCAGAATTGATTGTGCATTCTCTAGTCCACAATGGAAAGCCTGGTTATTAAAGAAGGTTGTGGTGGCTTGTCAACACATGGACCTACTGAGGCATAGCTACTGCTCTTTGCATTCATGTTCTGTTGTTACTTGAATTAGCTTTCCAGAGCAAACAGGTGTGGATGGAGGCCAGACACTTACCTATTAATTTAGGTCATTTAATAGGTAATGCTAGCTTTCAAGAGTACTCTTATGAAGAAATGTCTTCTCTTGCTAAGGAGTCCCAGGTTTAAAAAAACAAAAAACCAGTAAGCTAGCAAGCAGGACATCTGCTCTTGGGCCCCTGAGAGCTTGCTGGCCAACTATGGACAAGTCCCATCACAACTTTTCCTTGCAGTGATGAAACCTAAAAGAACCCTGGGGACATCTCTGTGCATGCAGAATAGGAAAAAAAGTCTTTTTTTGCTCTATTTAGCAATTTACCAGTGAGGTTTTTGCATGTTAATACAGGATGACATAAAACATAGGCCCAGACCCTCGCTGATAAAATGCAGTCAGGTGAAGTTTAAACAAATTCAAACAGTCAATATTTACGAAGCACTATTTGAAAGAACTTACCCTTCTAAAGGGGATGCCTTGATGCTTACATGCAGGCAGAAATAATTATAGGTGCAAAAATAGAGGCCTAGTTGGAGGCGCTGGTTTTTTTTTTTTTGGCATCGCTAATTACAGCACTGGATTAATAGTTTGTTGCTGGGATAGGTTCAGACTGAGCTGGGGAAGAGCTAGCTGCAGGGGCTGGATGCCAACGAGTCCCCGAGCTCCCAGAGGTGCTGTGCCAGCGTGGGACTGACGTGACACCTAGTGGCACGACCCATTTCCAGGCCGAATGGCTGCTTTCTAAAAGTCAGGTCTCTGCAGTTACCCTGCTGTTTACTGCCTTTCTCCTAGAGGTGATGTTTCGAGGGGGACCTGGAGCAGCATTGCAGAGTGATGTAGAAACCCCCTGGAGCAGCAGCCTGGTTTAGCTGCGATATTTTACTCAGTCTCGAGCTCCTGCGGAGAAAACGCGGTAGAGGCGTTTTGAGCGCTCGCCGTTGCGAATCTGCTCGGGCGTTGGGGGGAGAAACCTGCGCCTGGCGCGCTGGCTGCCCCAGGCTGAGCGCGGCCGCTGCGGACAGGGCTCCCGCCGAGGGGCTGGTCGGCGCTGTCCTCCGGTCGCGGCGAAGGATGAGGGCGGCTGGGGGCCGTGGGCCTCTTTTTGGTGAGGGACAGGGAGGCCGTGGCCTCTTCGAGGGGAAAGGTGTGCTGTGAGGAGCGAGTGGTGGCCCTGAGGGGGAGGAAGGCAGGTGTGAGGGGGAGAAATGGTGGCTCTGAGGGGAGAAAGGCAGGTGTGAGGGGACAATGGCGGCCCGGAGGGGAGAAAGGCAGATGTGAGGGGGAGAAAGGGTGGTGTGAGGGGAGAATGGCAGCCCAGAGGGGGGAAAGGCAGATGTGAGGGGAGAATGGCAGCCCTGAGGGAGGAAAGGTGGATGTGAGGGGGAGAAAGGGTGGTGTGAGGGGAGAATGGTGGCTCTGAGGGGGGAAAGGCAGATGTGAGGGGGAGAAAGGGTGGTGTGAGGGGAGAATGGTGGCTCTGAGGGGGGAAAGGCGGATGTGAGGGGGAGAAAGGGTGGTGTGAGGGGAGAATGGTGGCTCTGAGGGGGGAAAGGCAGATGTGAGGGGGAGAAAGGGTGGTGTGAGGGGAGAATGGCAGCCCAGAGGGAGGAAAGGCAGATGTGAGGGGGAGAAAGGGTGGTGTGAGGGGAGAATGGTGGCTCTGAGGGGGGAAAGGCAGATGTGAGGGGGAGAAAGGGTGGTGTGAGGGGAGAATGGCAGCCCAGAGGGAGGAAAGGCAGATGTGAGGGGGAGAAAGGGTGGTGTGAGGGGAGAATGGTGGCTCTGAGGGGGGAAAGGCAGATGTGAGGGGGAGAAAGGGTGGTGTGAGGGGAGAATGGCAGCCCAGAGGGAGGAAAGGCAGATGTGAGGGGGAGAAAGGGTGGTGTGAGGGGAGAATGGTGGCTCTGAGGGGGGAAAGGCGGATGTGAGGGGGAGAAAGGGTGGTGTGAGGGGAGAATGGCAGCCCAGAGGGGGGAAAGGCGGATGTGAGGGGGAGAAAGGGTGGTGTGAGGGGAGAATGGTGGCTCTGAGGGGGGAAAGGCAGATGTGAGGGGGAGAAAGGGTGGTGTGAGGGGAGAATGGCAGCCCAGAGGGAGGAAAGGCAGATGTGAGGGGGAGAAAGGGTGGTGTGAGGGGAGAATGGTGGCTCTGAGGGGGGAAAGGCAGATGTGAGGGGGAGAAAGGGTGGTGTGAGGGGAGAATGGCAGCCCAGAGGGAGGAAAGGCAGATGTGAGGGGGAGAAAGGGTGGTGTGAGGGGAGAATGGTGGCTCTGAGGGGGGAAAGGCGGATGTGAGGGGGAGAAAGGGTGGTGTGAGGGGAGAATGGCAGCCCAGAGGGGGGAAAGGCGGATGTGAGGGGGAGAAAGGGTGGTGTGAGGGGAGAATGGTGGCTCTGAGGGCAGAAGGGTGCACGTGTGTGTGTGTGGGGGGAAATGGCAGCCCTGAGGGCAGAAGGGTGCGTGTGAGGGGGGCATGTCACGGCTGTGTGGGGGAAATGGCGGCCCTGGGGTGGGGGGGCGCGTCATGCTGCGAAGGGGAGGCCGCTGCCCTGAGGGGGACGGCGGGGGGTGGGGTGGGGGTGGGGAGGAGACGGGCCCGGAACGCCGCTGCCCCGGAACGCTGCGTGCGGGCTCCGGCGGGCCCGGGCGGTCCCTGCGCCGCGCGGCACCGGCCCCGGCTCCGGCCCGCAGCCTTCCTGCGCCGCCGCCGAGGCGCCGTTTGCCGCTGCCCCCGACGCGGCCATGCTCCGGCCGGAGCCCCTCTGCCGCCGCCTTCTCCTCCTCCTTCTCCTCCTTGTCGTGCGCGGCAGCTGGGCCGCGTCCCCCGCTCCTCCGACCGCGCCGAGCCCGCTCAACGGCACGGGGCCGCCGCGGGCCGCCGGCGCCAACGAGACGCGGCCGGGGCTGCCGCGGGGGCCGGGGCTGCCGCAGGGGCCGGCGCTGCCGGTGCTGAAGCGGGCCGTGTACGTGCTCAGCGCCCTCTCCGCGCTGGCCGGGCTCTACTTCCTCCTGCGGGCGCTGCGGTGAGTGCGGGGGCCCCATCTGGGGTGCTGGGCCCCGCTCCCGGCCCGGATCCTCCCCCCCCCCCCGCCCCAGGGGCTGGGCCCCCCCTGGCCCGGATCCTCCCCTCCAGCCTGGGGGGCTGGATCCCCCCTGGTCCGGTTCCCCTCCTTTGCCGCGGGGGCTGGGTCCCCCGGCCCCGATCTCTGCCCTTCCCTGGCCCGCATCCCGTGTGGCTCGGCCTGAGAGTTGGTCCCTGGCTCGTTCCCCCCCCCCCCCCCCCCCCACCTTGGTCCAGGAGCTGTGTGCCTGTTCGCTTCAGATTTTGGCTTCTGCTAGCGAAGAGATGCCACTATAAATTCACACCGCTGCTAATGGCCTTAAATACTCCAGTGATAAAAGTTCCCTCCTTCTGTTCTGTTTGTTTTGCCCTTTGACTAAGGAGGGCCATGTCTCCTTGCAAACCAATCGCGTTGTGTGTGAAAGAGCGCTTACCCTGCAATCTTTGTGTACCTAAGTTCTAGATCAGAGGGACCCAGAAACGAACTCAAAACTAATTGCAGGTTGAAGAAACCTCAGCGGAAGAAATACGGTCTTCTTTCAAACTATGATGAAAACATAGAGATGGCTTCGTTTGACAGCGATGAGGACACAGTGTTTGAGACAAGAAATCTGAAGCGGTAAGTGGATATTTCGTAAACTTATCCTTTCCTCAAAGTGGGTAAGTCTCCTTCTCTAAAGAGGTGGAAGCTTTGGGACAGGTCCCACAATCGGATCTGCATGACTTGAACTTTTCTGTGTGTTGTCTTTCTGTGTTAGCACGCAGACTTACCTCACTTCCCTTCAATTTCTGACCAAGCACACTAGAAGGGACCTACCCCAGTGTTGCAGACTGCTGGTGTTTGAAGCACCGCTCTCATGCTTAACAAGCCAGTAGGAGGGATAGGTGTCCCACATGGCCCAGGCTAAGGCTCTCCGCCTTAGGGAGGAAAACAAAAACTTATATTTCTCAAGTGGAGGAATTGCTCGCAAGTCGAATCACAACTAGAATTCGTGGTCCCAGTGGGACACACATTGATGCTGTTGTGGTGGTGTCCTGTGAGTCTGTGGATCATGCAAGTTTGATTTCTTTGGAGGGTCTTTTTTTTAAGGCTGAGGAGAAATGTGTATCTAGGCACAGCTTACTTCCTGGCCTCTCAGCTCCCCCAGCAGTTTTGAGGTTGATAGTGATCTGTCAAATTGTAAATGCTCATTCTGGTGCTGGGTGTCTTCTCTTTTCCAGATGATTTGGGACCAGTGGCTTCAGCTGCACAGACTGACCAAGGAGGTGCAAATCCACCAGTGGAATCACCTTACCAATCCTCGGGTTTTATTTTTTTTCTAATTGCTTATAATGAGTACTAATTAACAGCACAAAAACTTATGTGGCTGGGGCAGGGGGAAGGGGACCAAACCTATTTCCTTCACACGTTTTGTTGGGAAAGGTGGAGTTGCAAACTAAATGATGCTGCACTGAGTGTTGTTAACTGCACAGGGAGATGCTTGCTAATGAAAATGTGGCTCCTGGATGAGTGCTCGGCATTTGAAAATTTCTGTCTCTGGATTCAAGTATTGCAGCTACGTCTGCTGGCCTATAAATCTTACCAGTATTTTATATGTGCTCATATCCCTCTCTCCACTGACTGCAGCAGACAGCTTAAAGTATCAGGCAAGTGGATTCCTTTTGGAGGCGGATCCTGTTTCCTTCATGCCGTATTGGGTTACTTCTTTAGTAAATGTCCTTGGAATCAACTCTGCTTCTGCTGAGCTGGGAGAGCTCTTGTTATCTGTTACAATAGCGGTGGATGTGGGTAGTGTTGCTTAGTTCAGGCAGACAGAGAATAGCTTGGGGAAGGAGCAGTGAGTTAAATGCGTCAATGTTCTTGTAGTTACAGGGTTAGTAGTTATACATGATGATAATACAGGTCAGTACTTGGGTTTAGAGAGCAAAGACATGTTTACAAGTCCAAGGTGCCAGTGGGCTCAAAGGAGCACTTCTTTGAAGGAGCGTCAGTTTGTGTAGGCTGTAGGGTTGCAAGTGTTCAGACTGTTCTTCCCCGTTGCAAGCCGGAGTGCCTGCAGTGGCACGTTCACTAGAGAAATGTGTGCCATCTACCAAACTTCTGGATTTTGAGCTGCTGGCTCTGTCCGAGATCACCTGAGGAAGAGCCAGACTGCTGTGGTGGTCTGAGTTGACGAATCTTGCTTCTGGTGTGATGAATGACTTGTCTTTGAATAACTGTCATCTGGAAAAGGAGAACCAGAGAAAGCATTAACGCCAGACCCTTATGGACTGTGATTCTTAAACTGAGACAGCCCCGGCTCAGAAAAAATCTGTTCATGAAGGGGCCTGGAGTTTCACTCTATTTGCTGGTGCTTGAATTATGTCTCACTGTCAGCCCAGCAAGCTAGGACGTTCCTTAGTTGGACGTTTGGGTTGATATTTGGGTTTTTACAATGTAGAACCAAACGTGAATGGGTGCAGAAAATCTCTTTCCTAATGTCATTGTTAGGTATGGACCTACTGCTAAGCTGGTGGAAACTGCTCTCAAAGTGCTCCTGTTTACAGCATGTTTCAGCCATGAAAGGAGGGCCATTCCTTGAAAGCTACAGGCACTGCAAACCTGTATCCCTAAGTCCCACTTCACCCGAAATTGGTAGTGCCTTTGTTATGAGAACCCAAGGGAAGTTACCCTGCGGGCCAGGAAGTTCCCTGTTGAAGAGGTGCAGCTTTAAGGCTATGGACCTTATCTTTAAAGTGAAGGTTGGGAATAACTTGGAGTAATGTTTCTTTTGGTTAACAAATCCTTTCTGGATAAGGGGACAAAACTGACATTTAACAAAAAGGGCATAGGGGGAAGGAATATCCTTGTCAAGTAGCAATGACAAATGGATTTGCAGCCAGTCACCCGTGAGCTCAGGGTCTAGCTGCCGCTCTGAAATCCCTCCTGAGGCAGGAAATGCAGTGCTGTGTTCCTGGTGCTCACCCATGCAAGGGGCAGCATTTCTCAGTGGAGAGTTGGTGAGGTTTCCTGGAGGGATGTCACCCCAGATGCTGTGAGCTCTTTGGCTTGCACGCGTGTAGAAGATTTTAAAAATAAATATATTTTTAGTAATGTTGTCATGTGAATACACCACTTGAATGTGCCCTAATTTCATATAATTTCTATCCTTTCATGCCTACTTCAGATACTTTCTGCTTGTTTAGCTGATGCAGAGATAAAAAGATTTGCTCCATTCCTCTATGAGGAGAGCAGTAATGGCTAAATCTGGCTGCTGCTGCCCCTTGGGTGATCAGAGAGCTGATTTGTTTGATTCAGTGGTGTCTAGCCTCCTTGCAGGTGCAGGTCATGTGCATGTGCTGATACTTTTCTTAGCTCTTCAACTCCCTTTGCAAACTTGTTTCTCTAAAGCATTGTACGCAAGCCAGGTGAGTCTGGCTGTATTTCAGTCTACTCACATGTTCTGGCTCAGCATTCTGACTGACGCATTCATTGGCTTTTCTTTAGTTGAGGTGATTTACTTTATCATTCTTTAGGTGTTTCTCTTCATTGGACGAATGGGTTTTACAGTCTTTAAGTTTTCTCACCTTGCAGGAATGAATGGTTCCAAGAACATTTTTAATATTAACAGTTGAATGATTTTGATCAAAGAGGGGATCTCAAACTGTAGGTCTTATCATGAAAATAATTTAGACGGCACTTGATTTTGCTGTAGTAGGTGCTTAGAATTGGAGGAGGGAAAGATGCGGATACAGCTAAAACTTGTAACGAGGCCCCTGTTCTGGTACTAAGTAGGCAAAAGTTAATTAATTTGAAGATTACCCAGGAGTGTGCCAGCCCAATATCTATGCGCCACATACATACACAAAGACCCAGAGGTCTTTGAGCTGGTCCTCTTTAAAGGAGAGAATTTCATCCTATGGCGAATCAAATGATGATTCTGAGGCTGTAACGTAGTATTGTTGCCACTTTTAATCTGATCCTGTTTTGGCTAGAGACAGGTTTGAGCCATAGTCAGTGACCCTGTGTGGCTCTTCTTTTTCCTCTGAACCATCCTGCGTGTTAGGAGGAGTCTGTAGTCTGTGTTTGCTCTTTGTAGACCAAGACTTGACGTTCCTGCTCCGTTGGACTTCTGGTTGTTCTAAATCGTTGTTAGTGCGTTTTGTGAGAGGAGAAAACAAAGATGCTAATAATAGAGATCTGAGACTCCTTCGAGTACAAATCTATTGCTCAGTACACCTTTTACCAATCTCATTTCTCCTGAAAGAAGAATGTAAATTGAAACTAGAGTAGCAGCCCGTCCTCAAAGAGGTGGAGCACTGTACCCACGGGCAATCAGCGTGAAGCCAGTATAGGCTTTTAGGGGAGAATCTTGCTAATAATAGTGGCTTTTAAAGCCTTGCATTGTATTTTCCTAATATGAGAGCAGTTCAGTAGGTTATTTCAATTACAATTTTTGTTACTTCAGGTGTATTTAGTTTCCATGTTAACAGCCTAGTAGGTCTCTTCGAAACAGAGCTTGTAATAGTTTTTTAGAATATATTTAGATCTACAGATGCTTGTGAACCCTAAGCCAGCTGCATGAGACACAGCTCTGGTCTGGAAGCTGCACAGCTACATTGATGCAGTGCTGTGCTTGTATGCATACATGCTGCTCGGAGGAACGCGTGTCGGTGTTTGGGCAGGCTTACACCTCACAAGCTGCTGCTGCGCTTTCTTTTTTCTGGAATGAATCAGGGTGTTAGTGGGAGGCACTGTGGACCCTCGCTGCTGCCTTTTACTGTTGGCCTGCCCCCAGCGCTCCTGCCAGTCCTTGCCAAAAGCCTGACTTGGCCAAAGGCTGTCAGAGCTGATGCGAGCAAGGGGTGCTGAGGACCAAGACTGGAGTACGCAGTTCCCTACGATGCTGCACAGTCACCAACCTATGTGTGTCACAAGTGACTGCTATGGAGCCTGCTTGAAACAATCACTATTGTTTAAGCCAAAGCCTAACTTTAAAAGTTTACATAATTGCCTCTCTGATCTTCTTGGAGGGCTGTATCGAATCCTCCACTGTTGATATTGAACTACTAGGCAAATCGACGGGACCATGTGCTGAGGTTAATGAGATTGACGGAGAGTGATATGAGCATCAGCTCTCTATTGTTAATAACATACTTCTGTTTTGTTTAATTTGTACATGTGACTTGAATGGGAGCCGCAGCATTAAAGTGCTGGGAGATGGACTTGTGGTCTGAACAGATTGCCAAGAAGTCAATAAAACAGCACTTGAGTGCATTGTGTTATTGTCTGTGCTTTCAGAAATGGAGGAGCTAGTCTTTCACTCTCCTGCTCGGATCGTTGATTTATTTTTAAATGGCAACCAGTCCTGTATTGATTGATTGTTTTACTTTCCTTTTGTTTACAGCATCCACCTCCATTGTATCTTCAAACAAATAAAATAAAACATTCCATTTCACCAGATTCCGTCATTGTAATGTGCCTGGCAGCCAGCATTTGGGATTATTCTGCGGGGCTGCCTCGCATGCTGATCTGGTCTGGATGGAGCCTTTCTTTGCTCAGCCGCCCTGACTGAGCATTGTCTTGCTTTCTGCTTGGCAATAACTTATGCTATCAGCCCTTTTCATTTGCTGGACCCACACTTTTCTCCTTACATGTTTGCCTAGTGCTCCCCTTCGATGATTATCTCCGTGTTTGTTTCAAGTGTCTAAAGTCTCTTCCCCTTCATGTTCTCCCTTCTTACGTTAAGCCCTTTCCCCATATTAGCATATTAGAGGGACCTTGTGGGTCACCAGTTGGTCTCCGTCAGGGACAGCCATGTCATATTTTCCTTTCTGAATGTATTGAACACAGAAGTAGCTACAGAGAGACAACCTTACCGCTAGGGAAAGGCTGCTCCAGAGCCACATGCTTTTTGCAGCCAGGAGCTGGCTTCTGACTTCCAGTGTTGCTTCCTCTTTCCTTCTGGGCTCTTGTGCATCCCGGTGCCCTGTGTCTCTGCCCCCTTACAACCTTTTGCAGAAGCGAGGCTTCCCCGACCTTCATCTCCTACAAGAATAAGGCAGCTCAATTCTCTGACGGCCTTTATTTTGGAGGTGGGTTACAGCCTGCTCCTGTTCATTCCTTGTTAACAGAAGACTAAGTAAAATCCCAGTGGGGCTGATCCCTGCCTCTCCAGAACAAATAACTTAAGTTCTGTATTTGTTATTGCTTTGGGAGGTAGCAGGGAGGGGCTGTCCCACGGAGAGGGATGGTAAACAGTGATGTCCTAGCTCCTCAATGCAAAGAATTAAAATTGTAATAAAATTAAGGGAGTTCCCTGGTATTAACATCTGCTTTTCATCCATCTAACAAAGGAGGGTGGTTGTACAGATTCCGGTCATGTAGATTGGTGGCACTGAAGAAAAAAAGGCAAGTTCCCCGTGGCCCGCTCTGTTGGTCATGTCCCCACGCGCTCCTCACTGCGCTGCAAGCGGGGGGCTGCGCTCGAGCCCTCCTGCATGGTGCAGCTGAGGGTGGGAAGGGGTTTTCTTTTGCTTCATGGTTTAACCTTACTTGTTATTCGTTACTAGGATCTTTTGAGCTGCTGTGCAGTGTGTGGTAAGGGCAGCTGGTGTTAAGCCTGAGAGTGTAGCTCCTGAGCAGGGTAACCCTGTAGATGGCACTAACAGACCAAACATGGCTGCTAATGGGGCACTGGCAGGAGCCTGCTGCATGCTGGTGAAGCTGAAAATAAATCCTGGTGCCTTAAAAAGGCAAGCCTTCCTTCAAGCAGCTTTCTGAAATTCAGATGGGAGCGCCTCCTCAGGGGAGGTGTCCCTTGGCTGTGCGGGGGGGAGAGCAGAAGGTTTCAGGGCCACCTTTTGCGAGCTGTTAGCCTGGAGAAGGCAGCCTCTCCCAGTGGTGGGTGGTGCTCTAGCCCCTGGCTTTATCTGAGCCGGATTTCATAAGAGTCGTGTTAGTACTTGTTTGCAAGGGCTTTTTAATGATTCTGGGACAGACAAACTTTTAAGATACCCTAATTTGACTGAATTAAGCTGTAGGCTCCCTGCTTGCGTGGGAGCTTATTGCCACAAGGGAGAGGCTTGTCTGTGCAGGATGCAGAGTTGTCTTGGGCTGGTCCGAGGCTTGGCATAAACCCCAGCAGGACTAAAGCCCATCCCCAGATTTGCTCCCTTCCACTTCAAGTTGTGTTTCCCAGTTAGCACGCCTCTGGTAAGAGCAGCACAGCGTAGCACAGACATGTGGAACCCAGCAGAGCCCTTTGGTGCACCCATGGCTTTCCCCGAGGAGAGTGCTGTGCTGAAATTAGCTATGGTGCTTAATGAGCTCATGGAGAGCGTTCACTGTGGCAGTGTACGGGCATCCTGCTTTTCAACCCTGGCTTGTGTGGGATGCCGGGGAAGGGCTAGAAGGGGATGAAATCCTAATGCTCATTCTTTTTGCAGGTTCAGGGGCCAGGAATCCCCCTTAGCCCCCAAGGGCTATGGCCTATGGGCTCTGGATGAGCTGCAGGTGTGTTGTCCTCCATGCCGTTTTCTGGCCCTGATCTGTCTGTCGCTGTGCTGAAAAGCCTGAGCTATCACCTTGGCTGAGGAGAGGCTCTTGTTCTGCTCCCTGGCTGGGGAGAAGTTGGGTCTGACTGTGGCTAGGATTCCAGTCACAAACACCAGTTGGCGGTGTGTATCTGCTCTGAATTTATTTTAAACTCAAGTTAAAATGTTCTTGATGCTTTGGATGCAAATTCCTTTCCTTGAAATGGGAACTGCAGGCCATTTGCTGAATGGTGGTAAGCTCTTTTGATATCGCTAGTCTGTTCACTGCTAAAACGTTGTAACTTGCAGCCGTGCTACGTGGAGTGCAAAATAACCTTTGCAGCAGTATTCTGTGGAAGGAACTGCTTCTCAGCTTTCTGTTGGCGTAGAAAAGCACTTTTCTTGCTATTTGGAATTCAAACCTGTGGGGTTTTTTTGTTTGTTTTGTTTTGTTTTTCCTAATGGTTCATGTGTAAGGTCAGGGTCTGTCAAGGGGGATGTATGGACAATAGTTTGTGTGTGAGGTTTTTCCATCCGCTGTATAGAAGAATAAATGTTGTATGCCCCTCCAGTCACCTAGGGAGGAAAAAAAGAGTCATAATATTTAACTGCGTACAAAGGATGTTTCATTTATGGGCTTCAGAGTCCTTCCTCAAGGCAGTGAATACCTCTAGCATCATGAAGAAACTTAATTGTAACAGGTGGAATGATCTGTATTGGCAGATCTCTGCTTTCTAGGCTGTGAACCTTCCAGCACGCTGTCTGTTAGAGCCTCACCCTGAGCATGCTGGGCTCTTGGTCCCTTTTTGTGAAGGGAAACAGTATGGATTGAATGTTGTATTCTGCTTCTTAATGCTTATGTGGCTTTAGGTAGATCACCTGTGCTTTAGATTTCACATTTGTAAAATAAGTAGAAAATGAGGATTCTTCTTCAAGGCTGACTTGCAAAGTGTTTGAAATATTGAACTGAAAGTGCTAAGGGATTAGCAGGATTCAGTGTTAAGCAGCAAGAGGCAGCCCTTAAAAATGAACAGGAAATGAGTGTATTCATGTTAAGAGGTTACAAGCGTTTTGTTCAATTTATTGCTAATACACTTGCTTCATGCTGAATAGCTCTAGTAACTTTTAAGGTGACCGGTGCTTCCTGGAAGGGGAATGTTCGCACAAAAAATGTTAACTGCAGTCACAATTTTGCTCCTGCAGGTTTTCCAAGCATCTATTAACATCCCCCCAGCAGGTTTCGGAGGCTTTTTGCAGGGACCATTTGGGGTAGTTTTACCCACCAAATGCTACAAACAACATGGTAGACTTCTGTTGCAGTGTACTGTGGGTACTGAAGCTACTCTGAAATTGTGTCTCTGTGTTTATCTTATAACCCTGACTGCACACTGTGAAGATAGCTGGAAGTATTTGAAAACCTGCTGTAGATTCTCCTCTGATGTCTCTTCTGTTCCCCTCAACAAAGCCCTTCTATACAACTAGCAAGATTATTCTGTATAAAAAATTAGCTTTACTTAGTTGGCTTTTTGTCTAAGTCCTCCTTCTGATCTTTATTTTTTCCCTTACATGATGGAAAGGTGAATGGAAGTGGCACTTCATCCACAAAAGACTTTCCTTTAGAAATGTTGGTTGCTTTTGTTTTAAAATTTTTTTAAAGGGGGCTTTGCAGGGGAGAGTGGAGAAGTGTTTTCTTTTTAAGGTGCACTGGGGAATAAAAGTATAAAAGAAAGAAATGATCATAACTGTACTGGCAACTGAACATTTTTTTTTTTTTGAGTACCAGAGCTAATTGAAGAAGGAATTCACGCAACAATTTTTGCAATCTAAGGGTGAGTAAACATTAAAGGGGATACTGCACTTCTGATGCATGCTAATATGCGTGCACACATAGTAGGGAGAAAATGTCCCTAAAATTAAACTTGAGATGAATGTCTCAGATGTTACACTTCAGGATTTTCTTCCTTACGTTGCCAGATCAAAGACACTAGCTAAAGCCCATGTCCAAGAATACCTGTTGAGAAGATAAGACTTCAATGCACCTAATAGATGAAATCACTACAAAACAAGAATGTCGATTCCAGTTCGTTGGAAGTACTTCCATGGGCTTCGGGATTCCTCGGGGTCTGTATGGATCTCGTTTGCTTCAGCAGGGTTTCTTATGGGTTCCAAGAGTCCTCTGCCCACATAGAGGTACTTGCAGAGGATTACCAGTCGTTTTAATTAACATAGTTGTCCAAGGGTTTGGGCACAAAAACAAATTGGGAGGGTAGCATGTGAGAGCACATCACCTGATTCCCAGTAACTGCGTGTTCACCCTTTGGCTCCTGAGGGTGAGGTGGTTTCTATCGTCACTTCCAATGCCAGCAAATTGAACCCATCACACTTGCATGTGAACAGTAATCGCACATCAGCTGATGCCTCCTAGCTCACTTGCCTGCTCGAACCTTCTGCTGATTACATTACATTTCTGTGCTGGACATGCTTCATAAGCTAGCCGCAAACCAAAGCAACTATTGTTGTTGGCACTTAAGCATTCTTTTGCTCTCTTTGCAATCAGAATAACCCAGCCGTCTGCCGGTTAATAACAGCCGGGAAATGGAAGTGTCTAGATTTGCAGGTTTTGCAGCTAGAAGAGACCATTATGTTCATCTTGTTCAACCTCCCACTGAGCACCGGCTGGTGTGTCTTTTTTCTGTGGTGAAACTAGAAGGTTTCTTTTAGAAAGAACGCCAGCCTTCGCTTAAAACAACTAAATGATGGAGCATTTACTGCATTTCTGATATGTTCCTAATATGTTCCGGTGGTTAATTGCTTTCACTGTTTTAAAGGGAAAAAAACCCTTATGTAGTTAAAATGAGCCTGATTGTTTCATTGCTCAATCTGAGCAGAGTGCACGCTACCCGCTCCCTTTAGCAAAAGGTGGTGTAAATACTACTTTTTGCTGTGAATAACCTGATGGGCATAAATGCCATGACTAAGCAGTTGGAATTTTTGAGCCTTTGAGGAAGGGCCATGGTGATGCTTTACCTCCAAAAACTCAGGCAAGACTGTGAAGTGATTTTTAGCTTGGCAATACCTGACAGCAGTGACTCCTCCAAGGATGTCCAAGCTGTGGTTGACTTTTCCAGCAAATGCAATTTTCTGTGTTCCCTGCCTGGTGCTTGCTCAGCCCGACAGAATCGGGCTCACCTCCAGCAGGTGACTTTATTGGGAGGGGATGAAAGTAGCCTTTTGAAACAGGCATTGACCGTCTGCGGTACCTGTGTGTGTGCCTGCCTTGATACCTTCCCAGGGCATTTCACAAAGCGTTTACTGCAGGCCCTTGTGCCTCTACAGCCAGTAACGGGCATCACTGCATGGTGGTCTTCATTTCTGTGTTTAACTTCTCTGTGGGTCAAATTTAAATCTTTTGCCTTCGTTCAAAGTGATGTCAGAGTCATCTTGCCAGAATCCCTCGTGGAAGGGCAGTGTGAGTAGGCAGGCCCACCGCCTCGGTGGACTTGCAATCTCCAGTCTTGCACCAGAGGAAATCCCTAGGGAGGAAGTTCCAGCAGGATGTTTTCCTGGAGGGTTTCCTGTGGTGCCTAGCAAAACGAGCCTGGGGAGCCTCATAACGTAATGGGAATGCTCAAAAAAAAAAAAAAACCCCAAAACCCCCACAACTGAAATATAGCAAGATGCAGAAGCCATTGTATCTGTTTGAAGGCACAGTAGGAATTGGGAATCTGTTGGTTCAAATTCCTGGTACCAGGGTGTATTGTGATCTTTCTTGCCAGTGTTATTTTAATCTGCTTTTCTCTCACATCAAACTCCCTTTCTAAAGAATGCAGAGGCGTATTAGGTTTGTGCCCTTTGTTATATATAGCAAAGGTTTGAGGTGTTGCTTTTTTCTTCTAAAAACAGAGGTTTTTATCTGCATTATAACTTCACCTTGTCCGCAGTCACCGCTTTGGCTTCTCAGCTGACTTGGGTAAGTGTACTGAAAATGTTTTTTGTGTTTGTTAGAGAAAGGGAGGGCTGTGTGCCCTTAATCAAGATTTCCCTTCCCTCCATCTATGCCCGTGCAGGTGTTAACAGTTGTCCAGACCATGTTAGTGAAAACACTGCTCTTCCTCCATCTGAAGCTGGCAGGAACGTCTCCATGGCGTTATTGGACTTCAGATCAAGGTGCTCATTATGTACCAGTCCCAATTCGGGTTGTCACATTTCTAGTGGCATTAGAGCCCCCAAGAGATGCCTGCTTGTGCTGGGGGCTGTGCAGGCACACACTGAGACACAGCGCTTTCCCTCCAAAGTGTATGTTTTCTACATAGAAAATCATGCAAGGAGGAGCTGCTCTTCCCCCCCACCCCCCTTTTTAGGAGCAGGGGGATTAAGGCACAATGAGAAGAATTGATTTGCCGATGGGCATCCAGGGAAACGGTGGCAGATCAGAGAAGTGAAACTAGATCCTCGAGTCTCAGCCAGGGCCTGGCCCACCACCATTTTTTTCTCAGCTCTTTGGTTGCCCACAGTGTCTTGCAGAATAACCAGGGCTTGAATTTCTCCTCTCTTCTGAGAGGCAGTTTGAGGAGATTTCTGGACAGCAAGACTGTCAGCATGCTCATCATCCACCTTTCCTTCCCCTCGGTTTTTGCAGGTCACCTTTCACACAGCTGGAAATATTTTTCACCCCCTTTCTCAATCCATGCACACTCTTTTTAAAGGCACTTTGCTCTCCTCACTTTCCCACAGCTCAGAGCCATTCTCCCAGCTTCAAAAGGTTTACTAATTACCCTAATGAGGTCAGGAGAGACCAAATGCTTCTGTCACTTAAAACAGGGGTGGGAGGGATTTGGAAGGGAGGAAATATCTCTACTTGTGCCTGTGCTGATGCTGATACGTCTGTAGGAAGATAGTGTCTCGCTATCTCTACTCCTTCTCCCCCACCTTCCAATCTCTAGCAGAAAAAAGAAAATGTGGACAGAAGGTCTCAAATGTATCAAACAGCTTTTAAAAAGAAATTCCTTTTGCCTGTCAAAAGAACAAACAGATACACCAAAAACTGTCAGAATTAGTGTTGGAGTAATTGCAGAAGCTCTCCAAGGTTAATGCTCCATTAGCGAACAGCTCTCACACAGCTAAAAGCCAGGACGAGACAGGTTGTCAAAGGCTTGCTGGAGATTAAAGAGCTGCGTTCCTAGTCTAAACTCTCTTGTGTATGTTGTTTGGAAGGGGAGGGGGTATTTGTAGGATTGAAGATAACGCCAGCTTTGGCTTGTGCTGCGGTGGCATCGATGGTAAAGTGCGAGACCCTGAGCTGGAGGAAGGGATTTCAGATGCCTGGTAAGGTCCGTGCTCTCTGGGTCATAGGATTTCAGAAGCTTTATGTTTTCATTAAAAAGTTCTAAAAAAAATCTTTAGCCCATGTGGATGCAAAGTTGAAAAGCATATCCTGAGGGCAGTGTGAGTCCTGAGTCTGCAGACAGCCTGAAATGGTAGCTCAGAGAAGGGTGAGCTCTCTGGTTTGTTTAAATTTAGAGACGTTTTGACTCCCCGGAGAGGAGCAGGGCTAGAGAGGGAACAGGGTGCTGGGGGCCTTGCAGTTCATGAATTAATTCTGCCTGAGTAACGGTTAGCATGGTGGGATTTTTATTGAGCAGGGCATCAGTTTTAAATTGGATTGGGGCCTGATTCATCTCCCAGGCCAGCGTAAGGCTCATTTAAATAGAATTGACCTTGATTTCCTTTTGTGTAAGAGAGGAATATTGTTCCTCACTTCCAATAACACAGCACCCTCTGTGCCGCAAATATCGTTCCGGGGTGTTGATTTGATAGGAGCTTAGAAGACACAGTAGCGGCTACTGGATTACCCTTTTGTGTAGACCTGGGTTTTCACTGTTTTCCAACAAGGTAATGACCTTTCTTAATGCGTGTTGGTCTGAGCTTAGACTTTTAGTTGTATAAAGCAGAGCTTTGTCTGGGAGCATTTTACCCATGGAGCAGACGCATTTAGATTGTCAAAAGAGGCAGTTAAACTCGCACAGCCTTGGAAGTGCAATGCTAAAGACCGGCCCTAGCCATCTTCATTGCAACTTCCCTGTGTGTAAACAAATACACACTCGAAAGAAGCCAGCAGGATCTCGCTGCTGCTCTTGCTCTGAATGTGGACAAGCTTGGTGTGACCGCGTTCTTTGTCAGTGCTGTCGCTGCTTTAAAGCTATTATGATTGTGTTATGATAGCGCCTAAGATCTCTGCCAGGATCAGGGCTTTGTTATGCCGGATGCTCTGCACACAGATGCTGCAAGCCAGTCCCCGTGCCTCCTCGGTGTGACAGCCTCAGCTGAAAAGGCAGAGGAGAGAACGGGAAGGGGAAAATTGTGAACGAGGAAGGGGCTTGCCTAAGCAGCTAGTGAGAGACCAGGGCGGTCCCACAGCTCCCAGTGCCAGACCTGGCCTGGGTGGTGGTTGTCTCCTGCTGGCGCCTTGGCTGCGGAGAGGACGGAAGAGCTGTCTGAGAAGCACGTGAGCGCGACGTCCCCTTCTACCTGCAGGAGCAACTGGGTCCCTTGTAGCGGGAGAGGGGGGTCCCCAGGCTGGAAGTGGGCTCCCCGGCACTGAAGTACCCGTGGGACAGGCAGGTTTTGGATAGTGAATGGCTGGAAGTTAATTTGAGGGAAGCGAGTTTTGAACTACTTTCAGAGGGCCAGTGTGAGGGGCCTCTTTAAAAGAACAGATGCAAGCAGGGGAAATGAACAATGTCATAATTAGAAAATTAAACCATTCCTGTTCTTTTCTTTTCCTATCTTGATATAATTTGTAATGATTAGACCTAGGGTGCAGCAGAGCCAGACAATACAAGTCTTCTATACGAGAGCAAAGCAAGACTCCTGCACAGACCCTGTCTCTTTATTAAGTTGATTTGCATTCATAATCTTCATTTGCCGTTATTATTTTTCCCCCTTGTGCTTAGTGAGTGATATTAGCATAAAGTCCCTTTTTTCTTGTTTTCTATTCACGCTCAAGGTCAGAGACTTAGTGAGACACTAACGAAAACAATCTCTTCCTCACCCTCTTTTAATTCTTTGCAGAAACATGTCCTGGGGATTTTAACATAACAATTGCTGGAAAAGAGGAGGGGGGAAGACCTGAACAGAGAGCCCTTTCTGTGCTGGAAATAGGAGCTGCCCAAAAGAGAGATGCAAATCCACAAGAAGAAGGGAGAGGAGAAATAGATCTCAGAGCAACAACAGTCCTGTCTTATTCCTCTCAAATGGGTGAGCTAATCTAGCAATGATAAAGGCAGGTCTCCCAGTGCTGCGTTGGCCCAGACCGCGCTGGGAGGAGGCGGGCAGGCTTCTCCGCGGGCAGCTCTGATGTTCCTCAGAGCCGAGCTGGATCCCTCTTGCTGCTTCAGTTGCAGGCTCCCTGGTGACAGCTCTGCCCAGAGCACCTTGAAGCCACCTGCAGCTGTGCCTTGCTGAGCTACATGCGTGTCCTTGTGCAGGTGTGCGCACACACACATCCAGCTCTGCTCCGTTCATAATAACGTGGTGCTCCCAGTTGCCTTTATGGGGGAACAACGCTTTGCTGTGGTTAGTTCTCCACCTTATCCTTTTCCCCCCAGTTGCAGATCTTTGGAACATGGATCTCCCATATGAGAGTATACAGGGTATCCCAGGCCATTGCCAAGCCCTCAGCCTTTATAGCACAATCAGTAGTGGTAGGGCTCCTGTGGCCCGTTTCTGACCTTGGAAAAGGACAGGGGTCTACTAGCGAAAGCCACAGATCCTCTTGTTCCTGTCGAGCCTGTGCCAGTTTGCTATGGGAAGCTGACCCACCTTCTCGGCTTCTGTGGTTTGTGTTCCTCATCAGGCAGATTAGGAGAAAACCTACATTGCTGGGATCACAGAAGTTGATCCAGAGCTGAGAGCTTTTGGGACAAGAAACAGAACAGCTGAGTTGGAGAGAGTTGGATTTCACCACAATTCTCAAGATTAAAGAAGAGAGGGGAGAGGAAAAACAAACAAAAAAGATTTCCAAGGCACTTGCATGGAGCAGACTTCTCCTGTGCCCTCCCCGGGTAGCAGGACACATGCTGGCTCTCGTGGGGTCCGCGCCTCGCGCTAACACCCCTTCCCTCCCCGGCGCAGAGCGGAGCGTTCTGGCACCGGCTGCTTTTCAGGCTGATTTCCTGCTCTGACGCTGCAGCTGCTTCGGGGGGCTGACAACAGGTTTAATGTTGTGTTCAGAGCGTGGCATATGCATATTTAAAGGGACAAAAAGGGCACACACTTTCTGCCCTGTGCAAGCCATATTTCTTCTGAATTCTTAGTCAGACCATGTAGGATCAATGAAACAGGGCACAGAGGGAAAATTCTTTCTTGGGGCCAGAGATGTTTGCAGTTTACTATCGCTTTTAGGAGGGAGGGAGGGTAAGAAATTGATTCATCTTTGTGTGCTTAATCTGTGATGACTTTAACAAGTATGATACTGTATGAATCTCTGGTCTCGGGCATGAACTCTTCTAGGCAGGCAATTTTCTCTGAAATCTGATGTGGGGGTTGGATCTTGGCAGATGGCAGCTGCTTCCACTAATGGCCCAAATGCTCCTGAGTGACCTGTCCACAGGAGCGTTGAGGGATTGACTTCAGGAACCGTTAAACGTCTGATGGCTGGACTGGAAATGGGGATGGAAATGTTGGCAATATCTAGGATATCGGGTGTTGGTGCTGCAAACAGGTTTGCTGCCTATAGGAATATGTTTTGCAGAATTGAATGATGGCCTTTTTTTTTTAGGATGCTTCAGGGCTTTTGGTGCTCAGATGCAGTGCGAGTGTTTTCATGCCCCTTTAATGCTTCACTAAGCAGTCTGAGATGCTGCCTCGTAATGCCCCAGTAAAGCACAGAATGCTCCAGAGCGGAAAGAGCATGCGAGGGAAAGGACAGCAATGGAGAAAGAGGGTGAGAGAAGAAAAGGGACTGTGAGGAAAGACAAAACCGAAGAGAAATCACCTTTCCCCTTTCTCTCTTTGAAAATAACCAGTGCCCTCTGTTGTGAAGGCAGCTGGATGCTGAGGGTTGCTGCCTGGCTTCTGCCCCTCTGTCAGGGAAGAGCTGTGCTTGGTTCAGTGTCTCTCAGCCCCTTCCTTGCCAGGTCCCACAACAGGTGGACGTCTCGTTCAGGGAGAGGATGGTACCAATCCCCGGGAGCTGGTCCCCTGGCCCTAGGAGCAGGGCACGGGCTCCTGGCTCCGTTTTGGGCTCTGGGAGGGGTCGGATGCCCGGCTTCCCCACGCTGTCCTGGTATGAGGGCACAACAGGGCTGACATCCCTGGCTAATGCAATTGGATAAACACTTGCACGGACTGCGCTGAGCATCCCGGCTGTCCGGGCCCCGGGAGCCCTCTCTCCTCGGCGTGACCCCTGGCGCGTGCGTGCTTTCTGAACAGGCACTAAAACGAGGGAGCAGAGAAGGACAGGGGAAAAACACCATGCAAAGTTTTAACCTAACAAGGCAAAGTTTGTGTCTCCTCCCGACCAGCGCCGAGGGGAGTCACCAGCTCTTGTGTTGTTAATTCAAGTCATTAAATTTCCTGCACTCTGTGTATTTCTCCCCAGCACCGCTTGCCCTATCTGTTTGATCTGTAAGTACCAAAAGTACCGCCTAGGGCTGCAACATCGGCATCCTCGCGGTCGCCATAGGAACGGGAGTCTCCGGCTCCCCTGCGCTCCCCTCTCTCGTGGCCCAGCTCCTGGGGCTGTGCTGTAATGAGCGTGTGAAGTTTAGCTTATAAAGGCCTGGCTACAAGGCCCCCAAGGCCTGCGTGCTCCACAGTAGGCTGCTGCTAACCTAAAAGATAGAGTTTTTGTCTGAGCTGAGAAGCACAAAGGCAAAGGTTATTAGTGTCAAAGAACTTGCAGATTGAGAGGCTAAACTGCTATTACATTTTTCTTAGCAGAGGGGAGTTCAAAACTGGGAGCAGAGAGGGTGAGAGCTTGGCGAGGAAGGCACAGGCTCGGAGCGAGAGCCAATTATCGCAGGGCTGGGCAGGGTGGGAGGAAGAGGATGAGGATGGAGTTACCTGTAATAGGAAGGGCAGGTGGGGAGGAGGCTCAGGCTCAGGGCTTGATTCGTGGTGCTGGCGGGCCGTGCGATCCTGGCTGCTGCCAGGGACAGGCTGCTGCTCCTGGTTTCCCAGCTGTGAAATGGGGACAGTAATTGGTGCGTTCCTCCTAAACCCTTCTGTCAGCCGTGAACTCTCTGGGGGGAGCGTGTCCGTGTATCTCTGTGCGTTTACCTTATTGCTGGTTTTCCCAAAGATATGTAAGGAAGGTAAGCCCCCGTCTCCATAAGAGTTGGTGTGTGAACATCCTCCCAAGCTTTGGCTGGTTTGTTTTGAAGGAGCTTTCAGAGGATCCAGCAAAATCAGGGTTCCCCATCACAGGTTTCATGGAGCTGCAGTCGCTTGGCCCGGAGGCGTATGGCGTTACGGCCTGCGCGCGGGAGGCGATCGCCCCGCACCAGGAGCAGCAAGGCTGCCGCTTGAAGCGCTTCCCAGCCCGGGTCGGCTGGGCGGCCCCGCGCTACGGCTGCTTTCCCGTGGGCAAGGACGGGGAGCGCTCACGCGGGCGGCTTCGCCGGCAGAGGTGCGGACGTGGTCGTCCTGGCAAGGGACCGTGGTGAGCAGTGACACACCGGGATCCCGAGCAGGGTGTTTGTAACACGGCTTTGGGGGTCTCTCCCGTGTCCCTGCCCCGCAGCCAGCCGGCGGGGTCCCCAGGCACCGCTGCTGCAGAAACCGGCAGCGCTGTTAGCAGCGGGGAAGAGCGCGCGCCCCTCCTGCGGTACGAGCAGCTCTGCGGGGTTTAACACCCTGCGGTTGCCGGCTGGGCCCTGGGCAAGGCGCAGCCCCAAGGCAGCTCTGCCCCCTCCCCGGGGCTGGCTGCGGGGGTCCGGGTCGCTCGCTGCCGCGCTCGGCGTGATTGACGCGCTGGAGCCAGCCTGACTTCCCTCCCTAAACACCTACACTTTCTAATTGCTGACAGTTATTTACTGTAAAGACAGGAGTGCACGCACCACCAACTTTGACAACTCATGTCAAAACCCTGCAAGAAACTATATATCTTTATATGTCTTTATTTATTTCCCATCTTTTTCTAAATAGGTCTATTTTCTCTCCCATCTCCCTGCCACTTTCCCGCTGGCAGGTGAGCGGTGCCTCCGAGCTCCCCGTGCCCAAACCCCGTCCCGGGGAAGGTGGGAAGGGAGAGGGGGAGCACTGCCCTCCCGTTTTCTCCCATTTTCCCCGGTCCACGCCTGACTAGTCGCTGACGGACGGGTGCAAACCTACCTACAGTGGATTCCACTGCACGCCTGCTTGTTTATTTGCTGTCTCTCAGCCCCTCTATGTTCAAACATAATTGGTTCTGCTCAGAGCAGTAAACAATGATGTGCGATGCATCAGTGAGCCCTAAACGGCACCTACATGCAATTAAAATAATTGGGCACATACATAGGTCTGATCCCCCCCCCGCCCCAGCTGCTTTTCTCTCTCCGTCTCTTTTTCTCGGGCTTTCACTCTGTCTTGGCAGCACATCACACGACGGCACACCTGCCCTGCCTTGTTCCTCTCTTGCCCTCCAAACCAGGTGCCAGCGCAGGCCCCTTTTTCTCGGGTTGGTGAGTGTGCAAGAAGGCGCCCTGCAGATCACAGCGCGTTGCGGGTGGTGGTAGGAGGTTATTTGGCTTGGCCTTGACACAAGTGCAAAATGAGTTCTCAAGCGCGTGAGTGAGAGATGATATTCCAGCCCAGGCCCATGAAATATAATGAAGGCCCAAGGGACTGTACCAGCTCCTTGGTTAAAAATGATGCTGTTATATTTAGACAAGGTAACTAGAGGCCCCTCTGGACAGAGAGGAGTACAATTTTTTGTTTAATGATTCCATAATCTGATATAATATCGGGCCTGTAAGACATAATGAAGACCTGGGGGAGTTTACATCTTTGCAGCATTAAAGGGCCTGTGCTCGGGGACATAGACAGGTGGAGGTTTGAACTTTGATGCAGTCAAACATGTTTTTCTCTGGATTTGTTTGACATGATTGAGAGGGAATCCAGCAGCCATAGGGAGAGGAGAAAATGGTTGCAGACACAGCAACGCTTAAAACAAACCCAGGCAGCTGGCTTACTGTCGCATCCTGGTGCTGAGGGCAGGTGCCCGGAGTGCTCCGGGGGCCCCATCCTGACTGCCCCCCATCCTGGGGTCCGCGCGGGCTGGAGATCTGAGTACGGTGCAACGGCCTGGGGGCTGCGTGGACGTAGGCGAGGAGACCTCGCAAGCGGGGTGGCTGTCCCCCTTTTCCAACTGCGCACAGAAGTGCAGAGAGATGAAAGGTGCAGCGTTGTCTGGAGGAAAAGGATGTTCCTACCTCACGTAAAGGCATGTTTTCACAAACACCTGACATGGAGTTTTAAGTGGTTTAAGCAGACCCTCCTGTTGTCTGGGAATTGCCACACCTGGTAACAGTTTATGGTAGTTTGTTCTTGCTTGCATAGAAACAGCTCCCTCGTTCCCAGAGATACGACGTCTTGGCAGAGCTGCGGGAACGCCCTAAGGTCTTGAAACTGCAGCGCAACTGTTCGTCTGGCGGCACCAAGCCCCCAAACACACCGGCGAGCCCAGGTGAGCCTCGGCCGTCTCCTAGCACAGCTCCTGCGCGTGGCGATCGCTCAAACCGTGCGGGAGCGCGGCGTCGAGGTGCTGCGCTGACGGGAGCAAAGCTGCACGGCCGTGTGCTTGCAGCAAAGCCTGCACCGTGCTTTTCTGAGCCGGGTGATAATAGGCCAAGGTGTTTTAGAGGGACACAGCTAGGGATGCTAGACAGCAGAGAGGATGTTTGTCCGAGCAGTAGGGAGAAACTGAAGTGCGTCCGGGACCAGCATCCTCAGCAAATCTCTCTTCTGTGTTCATTTTGAAGCTGATAATCATCTGGAGGTCTGTCCCCATGCCCAGAGGAACGCATGGCAAGGTTTCCTTGGGTTTTAACGTGTCTTGGTTAGGAAGAAATTCCTCGCTCCCAGGCTGTGCCCAGCTCTGCTGATTCTGGTGAGACTCTCCTGGATGCGCTAGGACCTTTCCAGGTTTGCGCAGTCTCAGGTTTCAGTGCCTAGAAGATAACCTAATCCCATTTAGGCTAGGAGAGAGCCTGCAGATTCCTCCCCTGGGAATAAGCCGTGCAGCGGGGGGCGGTCTGTAATGAATTCCTATCATTCCAGCACAAAGGTAGCTTACAGGAGTGTTTTCTGCAGAAAATATTAGGGTCGCTGCCCTATCATCCCTCGGAGACATCAGTCGTACATCAGTGATTCCAGCCTTCTGACAGGCAGGCGGCCCTGGGAGGGCAGAGCTGGGCTCTTATTCTCTGGCTCTTCTTCCTTCCTGGAAAATGTGTTTTCTGCCAAAGATTTTTAACTCTGATCAGTGCTGTGCCCGTCTCAGTGCCTGTGTTACCTGTGCAGCTGGGTGCGCGGCCCCGCGCGGGGGGCTGCCGTCCGCGCCGCTCTTCGTCTGCGTGCCGGCAGCTCCGCACGGATCCCCCCTTGCTCTCGGTGGGGCAAGGGGGTAAAGAGCTGGACGCTGGGAGCTGGCGAAAAGCTCGGCCTTGTACCACCCTCGTGGGGCAGCCCAAACCCATGGGAGCTGAGCTTCAGGAAAACACTCTGGTCATCTTGGGGTCAGTTCTAATGGTTACAGGAAAACTTGCCAGCTCCCTTCCGGGGGGCTGAATGGAGGGGAGTCGCTCGAACCTCGGGGTCAGTTTGCGAGGATTCCCCCCCCGCCCCGTACCTGTTTGCAAACACGATCCCTTTGGCTGGACGAGCCGTGAGGGATGGAGCTCGGCTGCCGGGAGACGGGCCCCCTGCCAGGGTTAGTTCCAGCTCTCTGCTCTTCCTCCCCGCTCACCTTTATTTATTTAACTTCTTTTCCTATGTGGAAAATGAAATAATGAATCGTGTACCCCCTCCGCCCCCCCCAAAGATGCACTTTAATATGGCTCTGTGTCTCGGGCCTGGATGTCTCACCTCGGGAGCTGCCAATCCGTCTCTGTCAAGCTGTCAGAGGTGATGTGTTTGCGTGTTGGCTGAAACCACGTTGCAATTCAAAGCGGATTAACTCTTTGGGCTGCTCTTCCCTCCCTCCCCTTCCCATTCCACTCGGATGGGTTCAGCCCAGACGGATCGCGGTTTTCCCCTGCCCTTTCCATATTCAGAAGCTCTCGGAGCACGGTCGGCCGCCTGCGGGGCCGGCTCCGCTCTCCCTGGCGGCAGAGGGGCGACGCTCCCGGCGCGGCCGCGCGCTGCAGCAGCCTCGGCCTCTCGCCGCGTCCCGCCTCGGCCCGGGCAGTCCCTGGGCCCCGTGGGTTAGGACGAAGTGGCGAGATTGTTTGAGATTTAAAATAAAAATAAAAAGGCTTTGCCTCTCCTGATAACGTGCAGCAGGGATGATGGGTCCCCGAGAGCGAGTGTGGTCTCGGACCTTATCTGGTTTGCAGCGTTGCTCCTGCTGGTGGAGGGCGCGTGCCTGCGCCCGGCCCCTCAGCCCAGCTCCCGAATCCCTCCGTCCGCGCCGCGGGGGGAGCAGGCGGCGCACGACGGCCGCCGGTCTTGTTTAACGCGCTAATGGAAGCTGCTCGGATAACCCCGTGGGGATGAGAGCGCGAGGAGCCGTCGGGAGCGGAGCTGAGGGAGAGCGGGAGATAGCGGCCGCGGGGTGTTGGATAGCCCAGGGCTTCCAGCCTCTTCAGCCGCGCTCATCAGCTCCGGACAGACCCGCGGCGGCGGGCGAAGGGCTGCGCGCGCTAACCTGGAACGTAAAACCTCCCCCCGGGGCCTTTTTAGCGCAGCTCTGGCCGCGTGCTTCCTAGCAAGCCGTGAAGCGGGCAGCTGACTCTGCTTGCTTGCTTGTTTTTAATACCAGATTTCCCCCTCAGCTCTCCATCTCGAACGAGCAGAACCTGGGAGCGGTTGGCGCGTGGCGGACGGGCTCGCTCGGCGAAGGCGGCCGGGGCCGCGCGCGGCGGCGGGTGGGCGCCGTGGGCGCTGGCACTAGGGGGAAGTGTTGGCTAAGCTATGAGGCAGCCCTGCGCCGCCGCCGCACGCTCCGGCCTCGGCCTGAACTCGGGGTTAAACCCACGGGACTTCAGGAATACGGATTTGGGGGTTTTTCTCCCCGGGGAGCGTTCAGCCAGGCCGGAGGCAGGGGGCCGTCCCCGCGGCGCCCCCTGAAACGTGCCCAGCTTAGATTTGTTTCTAGCCTCTCCCTGGTGAAGCATGGAGCTTTAGAATCCCTTTTTATCGAACTTCCTATGAAAAAACAAACTTTCAACACCCCCCCCCCCCCGGCCCCAAACTTGCGTCCTGCGGAAACGCACCGTTGCACGGAACAGGGTTGTTCTGCGTTTAATAAAACGCCTTTTCACTCCTCCTTACTCGCAGTACGTTATTTTATGCCCTGTGAAGATCGATCTCAGACTGGTCACAGCGTCCGCTGGCAGGAAACCTCTGGCTTCGGAGGCGGCGTGGAGGCTGGCGCGCCGTCGGGCCGGGGCTGAGCGCGCGTCCGCTGCGGTCGCGGCCCCCGATAGCGCTGGGAGCCCCGCGCCCAAACCCAGCCCCGAGCCGCGTCGGGCGAGGGCAGGGTGGGCACGGAGTCGCCGCGCTTTGAGCTGAGGACCTAAGGAGGTTACCCGCTCCCTGCGCTGGCGCGGGGGCCCTGCCGGCTCTGCCCGCCCAAGATCAGCAGCGGGGAGGTGCGTTTGCCCTCGACTAGGGCGCTTACCACTTGCCGACGGCGGTCGTTACGCCTTCAGACACGCAAGCCGTTTCCTCGCCTTGCAGCGTGCCATGGCATGACGCATCCGTCCTCGTCGACGTTAGCCCAGAAAGTGGCCAAAGGCGACGGCCGGGCGTCTGTCCGGGACCGGCGCGGCCCGCCTGGCGGCGGAGGGGGCTAGCGTGAACGCGGCCGGGCTGGCTTCGCTCGTGCTGCGGTGGGCGCTTCCAGACACGGGCGGCTTTTATTCCAGCGCGGGAAGCTGGGCCTGGGAGTAGTCAAGGGGGATGTTTTGCACAAGGAGCCATTATTTCCTTTTTCAGCCGGAATTGTGGCACTTTGGGTGCCTTAGAAACCTTGACTTGGCTCCTCTGCAAACTTAAGGCAAAGACACCTTGGTCTTTGGAAAGACTGTGCTTCCTGCGTGCGGGTCTTTCCCGGGGCCCCGATGGGTGATGTTGATCACAGGCGGGGACTGCTCCAGCCCTGCCTGCCGGCTGCTCCTGAACGACCCTCCCCACCCTGATAAGGAGCAGCTGGGCTTTGGGAAATCGCTGCTCGGGGGCTGGCGACGTTATCCGCTGGGAAGGACAGCGAGCCTCGGGGTGGGGGGGACCGCGGAGCGGCCCGTGGTGCTACTGGGGCTGCCAGAGCCCCGGGAGAGGGGAGGCGAGTCTTGCCATGGAAATAAATATATTGCCCCTGCCGCAGGTGCTGCCGGCAGGTCAACGGGGGCGAAGCCAGGAGGGGGACGCTCCGGACAGGGGCAGCGCCCCGGCGTCCAGCTGTGCGGGGAGGACGTTGTCCCTGCTCTGGCACGGGCGAGCGTGTCCGGGTTTGGGCAAGGCAGAGCGGTGAGTGGGGCGCCCGCTCCCACTGCAGCAGTGACCGCTGCGCAACCTCGAGAGATGTCGCTGCGTGCCTCAGTTTCCCCTTCTGCAGCGGGGTGATTAGTTGCTGAGCTGGTTTTAGAGGTGTCAGCGGCCTTAGCAGCCAGGTAGTGTTTTTGCAGTAATTTCCCACCCCCCCTCTTCGTGAAGGGGTTATGATTTAATTAATGTTTGCAAACGCGCTGGCGTCGCTGCCGGGCGAAGCACCCGGCTCTCGCAGGGGCCCCGCGCCGCCGCAGGCGAGGGAGCCGTGGGCGTCCGCGGCTGGGGCAAGGCGCTCTCTGCAGCTGCATTTCAGGGCCTGGCGTTGTAGGGAGCGCTGGGGGCGGCTGCAAAACGTTCCCGGCGCCGCTCGGGGGCAAGCGCGTCCGGAGCGCGCCCGCGGGGGAGGCAGCGCCAAGCGGCCAAAACGCCTCTGTGCCTGGGTGGATCTTGGGGTTTCTTTCCCCCGGGTGTCCGTGTGTTTTGGGGGGTGTCCCGCGCTTCCCTCCGCAGGGAAGGCAGCGCCCGTGGTCCGCGCTCGGGAGCTCTGGCCGCTCCTTCCCGCCGGGGACCCGGAGCAGGGCTGGTGGCTGGCAGCGCCCGCCGCTCCTTCCCCCCGGCGCTGGGCTGGGCAGCTGGGCCGCTGCAGGACGCGTTGTCCCACCATCCGCGGCGGCTTCCTCTGCAATTCAGCCGTGAGGCTTTTTCTAGTTATCCCTCGCGTGAAACCCAGGCGCTTGGACGGGGCAGGCCTGCCTCCCAGCAAGGCTTCTTAGTTCTTTGCTCCGGCGACGCCAAGAGACGGGGGAGCCGCCGCTTGCCTTGGCAGCTCGCTGCAGCGGCTAATTGCCCTCGCTGTTCAGCTGCGTGCCTGGTTGCTGTTTGCCGGTTGGAGAAGAGGAGAGTGGCCCGGTGCCAGTTCATCCCCGCCGGCCGGGGAGAGCAGCCGTCGCCTCGCGTGCGGCCCGCGCGGAGCCAGGGCTGCCGAGCTCAGGAGCTTTGCCATCAGCGCCCGGCGCGGCGCAGGGGAGCCGAGCGGCCCGAGCTGACAGCGGACGCTAATGAGCCGGCAGTAATGCGCCCGTGGCTGTTCATTACTTCGGGGTTTCTGACATTTGGGTCAGTTAATGGATTTGTCTCTCTCCCTCTCCGCATCTTCCCCTTCCCTTGTCTGTGGCTGCCCAGGACCTTAATTTCTCACGTGGGTCTTCACTAAAATAGCAAACTTGCTAAATAGCAAACTCCTCCGTGCCCTCCCAGCCCGGCCTCTCGCATGTTTTGGGGGAGTTTTGCGTTCGCCGCAGCGGTTGCCTAATAGCGCTGTCTCTGTGCCAGGTCTAGCACGGGTGGATGCCGGGGCTCTCCTCCTCCTCCTCCTCCTCCTTCTCCTTCTCCTTCTCCTCCACCCCGAGCCTTGCTCCGTTGTGCCACCGGCGGCGGCCGCCTCGACAGCTCAGCCCTGGTGCAGCCGAAGAGCCTCCTTGCAGTGCGGTGCCCCTGGATCTGCGCCCGAGCGGTAAACAGGACTCGGCTTCCTCCTCCTCCTCCTCCTCCTCCTCCTCCTCGGTGCTGACCCGCAGCCCCGGCTGGCGCAGGGCGAAGCCGCCGGCGGAGGCTCAAACCTGCAGCCGCTTCACGGTGCGGACGGACCGTCTGCCGGCCAGGATCCCCTGCGCTCGGGCTTGCTGTGTCTGCATAAGGACTTGAATTCAGGTTTAGAAAGCTCCTGGCGGCCCGTCTGGGCCCCTTTTCCTGTTGAAACGAAATCGTAACCAACCATCCTAATAAGGAGGCAGAGCTGCTTCTGCACCGTCTTTGCTGGTGTTTGAATTGTGTTCCTTCGCAAGGATTTTTGCTGTAACTCTTTACCTTTTAAGCAGGAAGTTTTTATTTCAGTAGTAAATATTTTCTGTAATTTCCAGGCTGATACAACCAAAGTATAGAAATCGGGTGTAAATTTTATCTCTCTGCTACCAGCCTTGCCCCCCTAGAGCAGCAGAGGGCTGGAAACACGAGAATCTGCAGTAATTAAGGCAAATAGTTGTTTGTGTTTGTTAAGAAAAACAAGCCAGTGCTGTCAGAAAGAAGGCAAGACAAACTGTACTAAACGTTTGCTTTCATTTAGCAAGAACTGGGGAAGAAAAAGTCATTACAGGAAAAGTTGGTGCTGGGCTTTGCGCCTGGCAGGAGGGACGTGTAGAAACTAAACCAGAACCTCACTGTAAAGTAAACACGCGTCTCCGTCGGGGCAGAGGGCTAACAGGGAGCGGGAGCGGGAGGACAGATTAACCGGGCTCTTTTCTTGTGTTCTCAGTGCTTCTCCCCTTACTGGCCGTTTTCCAGTAAATTTGATCGGTGGCTTGCCCGCACCCCCGGCCGAGCGGGAGCCCCTCCTGCGCCGAGCGGGGCTTCCTGCCCCAGCCTGACCCGCCGGCTTCCCAGGCTCGGTCGCCCGGGGATCGGAGAAAAGCCTCGGCGGAGCGCCCCGGCGCAGGTTCAGGGACGCGGGAAGGCGTCGGGGAGCTGGGACGCGGCGTTTGGGGGGAGCGGGGGCTCGGGAAGGGGGCGTGCGAACTCGAGACAGCGTGGTGAGGCAGCAGGACCCCGACTGCCCCAAACCCTCCGTGGACTCTCCGCGTGGCTCTGGGCGCCTCGTGTTATCCTGCGTTTTAAAAACGGCCGTGAAGTTTGAAAGCTGCGGTGCCAGGGGGTGGAGCGGCGCCCATAAACGGGGCCAACCAAAACGAGTAGCCGCTGCTGAAGGGGTGGGATAGTCGTCTTATTGCCTCACTGCCTCAATCCACAAAATAACTATGGAATTGGTTAGTCTCAAGGGACATGGTGAAGCTTGATTAATTTAGTAATTATTATTTCAAGAGTTTTCCCTCTACAAGAGCCCGATCCGAAGCCCTTCTAGTGCCGCAGAGCAGCGCCGAGCCCTTTGCCATGAACTGCTCCCCGGCAGCAGCGTGGCGATGGAGGCTCCTTCGGGAGCCGGGACTCCTGCGTTCTGGCCCTGGCTCTGCCACCAACCCACCGAGTGGCCTCCGGTGAATCCTTCTCCCTCTCTGTCCTCTTTTTTCCCATGTGTAAAAGGGGGTCAAGGCCACCCACCTTCTGGAGACGCTCTGAGCGCCTTCAGCGTGGATGCCTTGCTCTGAGTATGTACAAATGCCATGCAAGTGCTGAGTGTTGTTACTATGTTATATTTGATGCCTGGGAATTGCCCAGAGCAGAAACCACCAGCTGCCGTGCTGGGATTTCGTGCAGCCCGGTTATTCTCCGGAGGACAAAGCTGGGAGCGTTTGCTCAGACCGTGCTGGAGCGCGTTCCCCGTTGACGGCGGTGTTTGCAGCGTGCTAGTGCCGGCCTGGCAGAGGAGCGGGGTCGGACGGGAGGCGGCAGCACGGGCCGCCTGGGGTGCAGGATGGCGGGGCTGGATGGGCGCCCCGCGGCGCGCAGCGGCCCTGGACGTCGTGAGGAGCAGCGGGGTGAGGCAGGGCGCGTGGCAGCGCGAGGGACGTGCGCCTTGGCTGACGGCGCGGCGCCTCCTGCCCCGACGCCTCTGCCGGGCGAGACAAACTCGCGCTCCGGAGAACGCGGTTCCCGAGCTCCAGCGCCCTTGCCCGCTCTTTTGAGACTGAGCTCAGTGCCATGTCCCGGCACGGAGACCTGAAAAACATTTCACGTGCTCAAAAGCTTGTCTGTTTTCTCCAGCTATGTTAGTTGGTCTCATAAAAGACATTCCCTCTTCCTGCAAACCTTGCTCAGATGTGAGAGGCAGGCCTGGGAGGAGAGCCTGTTATTGGTGTTTTCAGCTGCTTATAACGTTGCTATTTGGGCAGCTTTCTTCAGTGCAGGCTTCTTTTTAATTTCAGCCAAATTCATTTAGCCCTTCCAGGAATGAGGCTTGGGAAAAAGACACTATGTTTTAGTTCTGTTGAAATATTCTAGTGACCTTTTATTTGAAAAGCTTGAATGCCCGCTGCCTTGCAGAAGGTACATGAAATTCGGCAAGGAGGGGCCGCGTGGCAGCCGTCTGCCATCCTTTGGTCCAGCCAGCAGCCAAAACCAAACAAAAGTCTTTGCAGTTCGTGCAGGCTCAGTAGAGGCTCCGTGGAGGGAAGCAAAGTGCCCTGGAGACTGCGTTGACGTCGCCTGGCCTGATCCGGAGATGAGCAGCCCTGTCCCCAGGATCGCTGCGGCCAGGCCGCCGCAGGAGGATAGAGACTGTCCGGAGCAGGCTGGGACGAGATGAGGGCTTATTTTGACAGTGGCTTTGGGCTGAATATACCAACAACTGGGAATGCTGTGAGAGCCCAGCCCTGGGGCTTTTCTTGCCCTTCTGGAGGAGAAAAAACATCAGCCTGTCCCCGAACCCAGAGCTGGGAGCCGCGCGACCTGGCGGCGTTGGAAATCCGGCTCCACGCCTCGATGCCGCAGCCTGAGCTGGTGTCTGCAGACCACTGTGGGTGTGGGAAGGAGAAAGGTGTTGCAGGAATGAATGCTGTTATTAACGATTATGATTAAGTTCCTGGATGTCTCAGACACACAAAGAGCAGCTGGTAAATCTAAAGCTGCCAGAGCCTGGAATTTCTCTTCTCATGCTGACAAAAGGTTACTGGCTGACCCCCAGCTGGGCTCTGCCTCGCAAGTGCGAGAGGACACGAGAAGAGGCCTAGATCTGTGGCTGCAGACCTCAAGCAGAGGAGAAATGTCCTTCGGCAGAAGCTCTGAGGCAGCAGTTTAGCCTGCTTTGCCGTGCCCCCGTGTCTCTCCCCTTGGTTCAGTCTTCGGTGCTGCTGAGCCAGGGAGAACGTGGTGCTCGGGGCTGGACACGTGGGAGACAGCCGAGACCCGCCGGCTGCCGAGGAGGGGTCCTGGCTCCTCCTGAGCCCTCGCTGGCAGCAGGACCCTCCTAGGCTCAGCAGCATGGGTTATTTCATTATTTTCTTATTTTTTCAAAAAAACCCAGTGAGGACAGGGTACCCTGTCTGGGAAGCAGCCGTGAGTTTAGGGCTATCACATCATTCTCGGTGTTTGCATTGGGGAAAAATGCATCCTTTCTGCTCTTCAGCTTTCTCGATTATGTTTGAAGTTTAAACTTTTTGATCTTAATTGGCATTTGTGAGTCTCCTGCCAGCAGCCACCATCCTGCTGAGCAGTAAGACAGCTGGGCAGCTTAGTGTTGGAGTAGAAACCAGTTCCCGAGCGGCTTTCACACTGGTTTGGCAGTGGGAGGGAGCGTGTTTTCCTCTGTTGGCAGTCCTGCTAGCACTCAGCGGTAGGGCATTTCTCCCTGGTAGTTGTCCAGTGGGGAACCTTCCCTCTTCTTGGATGCTTCTGATCTCCGTCCATAGGCCACCTCCTTGTGCTGCTGCGGACTGCCTGAGACGACTGTTTGTCTGTGCCCCTGCGTCCCCAAGACGAAGTCTCCACGGCCTACCAGAGGGAGCTTGGGCATGGAAGAGCATCTCCAGCAGCAGTGTCTCTCCCCTTGCTGCCCATTATTAGGAAGTTTATCCTGGGTTATTCCTTTAGGGATGTTTTGCCTTCAGTTTTGAGGGCAGCTGAAGTCACTGGTCGGGTTTGGGTGAAATCTTGTCTCCCTTCCCCATTTTCAAGCCAGACGCTATTGCAAGTCGCAGGAACCCTGTTGTGGATGGTCTAGGTCAAAGCCAACCTCTTCCAGGTGCATCGGCTCTAGAAAAGCTGCTTCCAGTAGCTTGCCCTGCAGGAAGGTTTTTGCCAGTGGCTCCAGCAGTCTCCTGGTGGTCCAATTTCAGGTGCTTAGAAGTCCTGAAAAATCCCCATCCTGGGCTGGGCAGTGACAGCTCATGCTCACCAAGTTTCCGGTTCCTGCAGAGTCCCTGGAGCTCATGCCGGGGTTGTGCTCTTTGGAGAGGGCTTGTTCGGGCTCCGTCTCGCCTCTGCCCCGCGACGCATGGCCGCAGCTCGCCAGCCCCGCCGGCAGCCCCTGGCTTCGGCAGAGACCCGGCCAGCTCGTCCCACGCGCCGTCCCCCGAGCCCGGCGTCCGGGCTCCGGCGGGGGGCCACCGCCTGTCCCTGTCAGCATGGGGGAAAAGGCTTTTAGTGGCTTGGCTTGATAAATGAAAACAAATAAAGTTGATAGACAAGTGGACAGCTTTATGATAGCTTCACACTGACAGCAAGAAAGATTGGTTGTCGGTGGCTTGATAGAGAAATATCTTGATGGGAGTCAGATAAAGAGATGTATAACCTTCATGACAGAGGATGAGGAGGTGGCTGCGCAGGAGGATGCTCTGGCAGTGTTATTCAAAATAATCCTGCCTTTATTTGTTTTACTTTTTCGGGGGGAGAGATGCAAAACGCCCTAGTTCATTGAGTTTTTCAAAATAGATTTGCTAAATAAATAATGACAATGATCCATATTTTATTTATATCCCACCTATCTACATAGAGCATTCAAGGTGTTTTACAATGAACCGCTTTCTCTCTCTTAAAGCTAACAAACCCCAAACTAAAAGCACATTAGATTGAGACAGATTTACAAGGATATTTAGATGCTGAAACATAAAGACAGGCAGCGAGCAGGATTTACGGAAGCGCCGCAGCAGCTAACTCTCATTGATTTTAATGGGTACCTTGTTGCTATTGTGAATCCAACTGGATGCAGATTTGCATCTTGAGGCATCTAAGGCGCTTTGGGAAGCCGCTGCCGCGCCGCAGCAGACGAGTTCAGAGGACGACGCTGTGGCCTTGGTGCCAGGTAGCCAGGATCCCTCGAGGGGCAGGTTCAAAACCCACCAGCGTCCGTGCATCCGTTTGCAGCGGCAGCGATCCATACTTGGGAGTTTCCTGAACTTGCAGGCTCTCGGGGGAGCTGAGCGCGTCCTGCCCTCGGCCAGCACCAGCCTTTCCCCTCGGACATCCCGAGATCAGCGTCCTCGTTAGGTTACGTGGCTCTTTCGGACGCGGCCTCCGCCGGCCGGGTCCGGCTGGCCCACCTGTAAGGTGCAATCCCGAGGGGTTTCGGTGCGTGTTCTGCGGCGGGGAACGCTGCTCGGCAGCAGCGCCGGCCGCGCCGCGCTCCCAGGCCCCCGCGAGGGCAAGCCGCCGGCGGGGCGCGCGATGGGCCTGGCCTGCGAGCGCACAAGGACAAAGGGGCTGGCGCGGCTGTCAGCGAGGGCACGTTCTGGTCGAGGGGGCTGCGGATGCGCCGTGTTATTAACATCAGCGTTTTCCCTGAGCTCCACAAAGGAAAGTGATACGTTAATGCAAATTATTGTTTAATTTTATCCCTGGATCGGAGGTGAAAAAATGTATATGCATGCTCAATGGGAGCGTTTCTCCTCCTGTATTCATGTCTCTCCCTCTCTCCCTCCCGTCCGTCCTCAGGAGGAGGTGTCTGTCTGTCTCTCTGTCCCTGCCCTTGCTGTGCGCCGTCACTCTCTGCAGCTAGCAGGAATATATCCGTTTCTACCCCTGCCTTGACAAAGCGTAACCCCAAGCCCCCCCCGCCCCGCAACGCGAACCCCTGCCTTCCTCTTTGTAAAGCAAACCTCCCTTGCAGCGTAACCCCAAGCCTCCGCCTTTGCGCTGTGCACCCTACGCCCCTTTGCAAAGCAACTCCCCGAAGCTCCCCTGTTGCACTGTGAGCCTGCCCCCATCGCAAAGCACCCCCAAACCTCCCCTGTGAGCCTGCCCCCATCGCAAAGCACCCCCAAACCTCCCCTGTGAGCCTGCCCCCATCGCAAAGCACCCCCAAACCTCCCCTGTGAGCCTGCCCCCATCGCAAAGCACCCCCAAACCTCCCCTGTGAGCCTGCCCCCCATCGCAAAGCACCCCCAAACCTCCCCTGTGAGCCTGCCCCCATCGCAAAGCACCCCCAAACCTCCCCTGTGAGCCTGCCCCCCATCGCAAAGCACCCCCAAACCTCCCCCATTGCACTGTGAACCTCCCCCCATAGCAAAGCAAACCCTCCAGCCTCCCCCTTCTCACAGCGCCCCCCAAATCTCTCCCGCTGCACTGTGAACCTTCCACGGCAAAGCAGCCCCCCACCCTCCCCCGTTGCAAACCAACCCCCCCACCCTCCCCCGTTGCAAAGCCCCCCCCGCGCCTCCCGCGTTGCACCGCACCTCCACCCCCCCCTTTCCCGTTCAGCATATCGCCCCCAGCCCCCCCGCAGTGACCCCCCCGGGGCAGCCCCCGGCGGCGCGCCGGGCTGCTCCCCCCCCCCCCCCCCGCAGAGGTGGGGCCAAGCGGCGGCGGCAGCGGCCAACGGAGGCGGCGCGCGGGGCTCCGCCCCGGGACCGGGCCGGGCGCGCGCCGCCGCCGCCGCTGGCAACAATGTGTCAGAGGCGGTAGCGGCGGCGGCGGGCGCGGGGCGCCGCGCGGGGCGGAGCGGAGCGGGCGCGGAGCGGGGCGCAGCATGGCGCGGCGGCGCTGAGCCGCTTCCCGGCCTTTGTCTCTCCGGTGCCCCGGAGCCGGCGCGCCCGCGCCCCGCCGCCCCTGGTCCCGCAGGTGCGGGCAGCGCCGGCAGCGGAGCAACTTGGCCGAAGTTTGGTGTTTTTTATTTTATTATTATTATTTTTTCCCCTCCTCCGCTGTAGCCGGTGCGGGGGGGGGGGTGGTGGTGGAGCGGAGCCGGCGCGGCATGCGGCTGCCCCGGGGCCCCCGCGCCCGCCCGGCGATGCTGAGCGCCGCCGCCGCCACCGGCCGGCCTCGCGGCTCCGGAGCCGGCGGCCGCCGCCGCGCCGCCCGCTGAACCGGCCCGCCGCCTCCCTGCCTGCCTGCCTTGCTGCCGCCCCGCCTGCCGCCCCGCCGCGGAGCCCCGCGGAGGCAGCGCACACGCGGTACCATGCTGCATTGGGAGGTGGCCGCGCTCCTCGCCGCCCTCGTCGGCGTCTGCGTCTGGACCGACGAGACCGGCAAAGTTATCTCGGACCGCTACGCCGTGTACTGGAACCGCAGCAACCCCAGGTGAGCGCCGCCGCCCCCCGGGCGCCCCCCCGGGCAGGGGGCGGCCGCCGCCCGCCCCGGGGCCCGACGGCGGGATGGCAGCGGCCGCCGCTTGTTCTATTCGTTGCAGCGAGTTTTAGGGGCTTTCCGTGAGTTTCACTTCTTAAATCTGCGCTGGGGATGTAAAACCGAGAGGTATACGTCTATAGCTAGAGAGACCCTTTTTTTCCCCCCTTTTTTTAATAACTTTTTTTTTTTGGGGAGCGGGGGGGGGGGAAGGCTCCTGGCCCCCGGCCTGCGTTCCCCCAGCAGCCCGTCCGAGCGGGCCCCGGGGGTGACCCCGGCCCCCGCCGCCCCCCGACGGCTGCTCGCGTGTTCCCCGGCCGGGCGCCCCCCGCAAGGACGGCGGAGCGCGAGGCCCCGGCCTGGCCCTGCAGGCGGTTTTAGAGGGTTAGTCCGGCCCTGCAGACGGGGGGGGGGGGGGCCCCTTCGGTTTGGTAAATCACTGTTGCAAAATATTTAGACTTCCCGCTGAGCAGCCCCGTTTGGTGATGAACTTCAGCAAAGTTCAAGTTTTTCTTTTCGGTGCGAGGTCCCGAGCTGGCAGCGTGCGGGCGGGCTGCCTTCTGGCAGAGCGCAGCTCCTTCCCCTTGGCGCTGAGGGAAATCTGAACTGCGGGAAACACGGGCCAAGAAAGGGTGAAAGTGACTGCGAGAACCCCGAACGTAACAAAAGGCATCTCGTACTGCCGGTTATTGCCGCATGATTATTTAAAATGTGCTCCCGTGGTCGTGTCGGTGGTGAAAGGAGAAAACGGGCTTTCTGCGCTGGGAGGCTCGTAATGGCTTTTGTGAAACATCGCTCGGTCTACCCGCGTCTAGCGCGCAGGCCACGAAACCGTGACGGCGTGCGGGGTGGAAAACTTGGGGCCGAGCGACAGCGTTTCCCCGTCGCTGCGAGCGGGGCAAAAGGAAGTTTCTTGTATTTTCCTCTTGGAAAAAATTGCTGTTTAATTATTTCGGTTTCCCTGGTCGGTGTCTGCATTTAATTCTTGTCTTTCAAGCGTTTTTTTTTTTTCTTTTAAATAAGTGTTTTGTTTCTGCTGTATTTATTTAAATCTGTAATTCTGGAGGAAAAAAAAGCTCAGAGAGTCTGAATGAAGATGAATTTTGCCTTCCGTTGCTCACCCAGGTGACTGGGAGCACAAGGATTTCTCCCCCACCCTCCCGCCTTGTTCCATGCCGATTCAAACCGAGTTGTTTTAAATGGGGCAATTTGTGAATGTATTTGTAAAAAAAAAAAAAAAAAAAAAACCAACCCAAAAAGCACCTCCTGCCGAATCCGCTACTTTTTTTCTTTCTTCCTTTTTGATTGGTGAAAGTTAAACCAGCCACAGAAACCTTCCTTTCGCTGAAGTAAGCGCAGCCACGGCTGGACTTGAAGGAACCGTAGCGACGTTCGCGTTATTCGTTAGGCGGTTCTAGCCGTGTCCGTTGCCTTTAGATTTTGTCTTTTCTGTGCTTTGGGTAAAACAGACCTTTCTTTGTCCATCTTGTGTACCTGCGGAGAGAGAAGCCCATGCAGGTATGCAAACGTGACCCGCGTCTCCTCCTGCGCCCCTGGGTAGCAGGCAGCGAGCGGGCAAGCGCGTAGCAGAATAGACGGGAAAACGTTGCTGCTGGCGAGGGGAGCCCTTTCCGCCCTCCAAACTGGAGACGTTTTCTCCCCCTCCAGCTGCGGGAAGGCTCCGAGGGGAACCTTTAATAGAGAACTTCTTATTTTCCAGTCCGCTTCCTGACAGCATGAATGGGCTCCTCAGTCTAGAGGACAGCTCTGGTGACATTTCCACGTTTTATTAGGGTTCCCGACCGCGTTTCAGCGAGGAGCGCCGTGGGAGGGAGCGCGGCGCGTGGGGGCCGCTCGGGCGTCTGCCCGGGCACCGGGCCGCTCGGCTCGCCGGCGCGTCACCTACGCAGCCTGTCCGTAGCCGCCTACAGACCGCTGCGGGACTGAGGGGGTGTTAGAAAGCCTCCTACCAGCTGCGTTTATCCAGCCCTCGCCTCTGCTCTCGGCGGAATAAGCAGAATTTAAAAGCGTCGCGTTTCCTTCAGGGTCGCACGCGCGCTGCTCGCCCGAAGTTCGGCGAGCCCGTCCTTTTGTGCTTGCGCCGCTGCAGCGCCTTCTGCGCGGGTTGGTTGCGTTGCATATGGATTTTATTATCTCCCTCGCATTTTTGTGGGGGATTGTAAGAGGGACGGGTTTTTTTTTTTTTTTTTCCCCCATTGCTAAGTTTTTGGTTACAGTTTCTGTTCCTTCCCAGCTTCCACAGTTTGGGCTCTTTTCTTTTGTTCTCTTAAATGCCAAACATGTGCACGGGCCCTCGCCAAGGCGGAGAGGACGGGGCTTTAACGCGGGGTACGCGGCTGATCCAACTGCAGCATCGAGACTGCTGGGGACGGTATCGCTGGGCGTTCGGGGTCAGCGCGTGCGATTTGGCGCCCGAGGGCTCCCGCAGGAGCGCCGGGAGCCAAAAACGCTCCCCGGGGCGCCGGTGCCCGTGCCGCAGGAGCCCCCGGGCCGAGGCTCGCGCGCCCGGCCCGCCGCGGGGCTGCGCTGGGCGCTGCAGAGCAGGGAGCGGGGAACTTGGCCTCTGAAAGAGGTGGGATTTTTCTCCTCCTTTTTTATTTTTGTTTTTTCCCCCACATCTGACGTTGGGAAAGGAAATATTTTCGAGGGAAAAAAATAGGGCAAAGGGAATAAAAAATGATGCAAGGAAAGAGCAAACGATAGTTTGTGGATTTGAGCAGGCACTTCAGCAGCATTCGGGTCCGGGATGTGACCCGAATTTTCCCCGCTGTGGTAGCGTCCCGTGCTGTAATCCGCTCTGTGCGTGCGTGCAGGTCTCGGGGATTCAAGGCAGTTTACTAGCCGTTACAAATACAGAAATTGCCATTGAATTTTCTCCATTTTCCTTTTAAACCTAGCAGTGTTCTCATTTATTTATCTCTGGAGTTACTAGAAGACTGTTTCATCCTTAAAAAAAAGAACAATAATCTGTATGTGCCTCTTCTGGTCCCTTGTTTTCCTTTGTGTTTTTTTCCCCACCACCTCATTTAGTAAGGGAGAAATCAGAAGGGGTCAAAAAAAAAAAAAAAAGAGAGGGGGGGAAAAATGCCCTATGCTTGTTTAAACCTGCATGTCTGATTTGGCGAGAAATATTTTTCTTCAATTTCGTATTGCAGTGCGTACTCTATCCAAGGCAGTAATAAATCTCGTGGTCAGTGTGATTTGTCCAGATGAGAATAATTCTGTATTTGATAACTGAGCCCAAATTAGAAGTAAGTGGTGCGCTGGGACGCTGTAGTTGGCCTGTTCCGGGGAGATATTTAGCTACTCGCTACGGGTGTCGAGGATTGGTGGGTTTTTTTTTTTTTTTTTAAAAGGTCTGGTAAGCGTTGGGGAGAGGTCGCGCGGGTTTTGTTGGGCCTGACCCGCGGGGTAGCCCGGAAAGGGCCGGAGCGGAGCGAGCGTGCGCGGGATGCTCGGCCTGCGTGCCCGCCTGGGACCGCGCGGAGGTCCGGTGGGCGCCCGCCGCGGGGCTGCCGGCCGGGTTTGGGACCCGCCGCCTTTCTCCGCTCGGCCCGCGGCCGCCTGGCGGGCAGGTGGTAGCGGCTCGGGAAGGACGGTTTCCCGGCAGCCGCCCGCTCGGATGTCGATATAGAGCGAAACGTGCAAAGTATTAGGTATTTCCCCCCCTCTATTTACAGCACAGATACAACCGCTGTAAGCGGTCTAGATTTTACCCGTGGCCTATATTTAACTGTGAAGTCACTTCTGTGCCTCGGAAAGCTTATTTTCTGATTTTTTTTTTTTAATTATTTTTATTTTTATTCTTTCTTTCTGGTTTTGTGAGCGCACCTGGGATTTCTGCCGTGCGTCCTCTGTGCTGCCCGCTTCGGGAGGCCGGAGGAAGGGCTGGCGGCGGGGGGGTTTGCCGAGGCGGGGGGCCGGCGACGCCGCGGGACGGCAGCGCCGAACTTTCGGCGGGGGTTTCGGGGGCCGAGCCGGGGGGTTTCCTCCTGCGTTCCCGCCCGCTGGAGCAAAAGCCGCGGGGAAGGCGACCGTTTGCACCGCGGGCGGGTTGCTGCGTCGGAGGCGCCTGCGGCGAGCCTGAGCCCGGCCCGGCCGCGTGCGGACGGACGGACGGATGGACGCGCGGACGGACGGACGGACGCGCTCGTCTTTGCAGGGGGAGCTGGGCGCTGCAGGGGGCAGGCCGAGCGGGGAGGTTTGGCCGTGCTCACGCCGGCGCTGGGGAGGGTCGAGGCCACCCCCCCCCCCGGGTTGGGAAGGGACCTTTCGGGAAGGCAGCTTTCGGTTGAGCATCGCGCTGGGGCTTCGCGCCAGCTGGTCCGAGAAACGCGCCCCGGCCACCCCGCGTGGCGCCGGCTCGGGCGGTTTCCGCGTCGCTGCTGCAGCCGGATTCCCCCCTCCGGCGGGCGAAGGCTGTTTCGGGCGCCGCCGCCGCCCTGCTCCCCTCGGCCCCGGGCAGCATCTGCTCGGTTAGCTCCGTCCGGGTTTCGCGTGCGCTATTCTCCCTTTGCAACCCTTCCCGCCCCTCTTCTGCAGAGCCGCCTTGGCCCCGCCAGGCTCTGGAGCGACCACCGGCCCCAGCGTCTCCGACACGCTTTCCTTCCTCTCCCCGTTTCTTTCTGGGGTTTGCAGTTACCTTCCCTCCTGGCCGCCCGCGAGGTCCCCAAGCGCGCCGGGGCGCAGCGCGGCTCCCCGCAGGCTACCTGCTCCCCTGCCCCCCGTCTCACCCCAAAAGCCGAGACATCCAAAGGAGCAGCGGCGAGGACGAGGGGGAGAGAGGCGCTTCCAGAAACCGCTGGAAAGCTGTGAAAGTACTCTCTTTTTTACATGGGATTTTGCACAGACGCATAAATACACACGCATGCACAAACATTGCTGCACCCACCCACGCAGAGGGTCTCTGCGCGGAGGAAGGAGCACATGGCTGCAACCATCTGTGTGTCAGACACGTATAGTAATCTACCTGTAGCCTGATAGATATAAATAGATCTGCTTTTGCATCTCGGTAAACACAGATCTTGGGTATAATCGCGCACATCTCTCTGCACCGCTCCGTCGATGTACATAGGCGTGCAAAATCCCCGTGCGTTGGGAGCTACGGCTATTTGTATCAATACGTGCATAAATTTGACACAGTTCATCTGCCGGGTTGTCTATAAAATTGCAGCAATTGTTCCTTAAATAGCTCTTCATTTCTCATAGCGAAAATTTCAGTTCTTTTGTGTTAGATATTAATCATGACTTTGAGAGGCTTTATTTTTATCCGAGGTGTTTTTCCCCAGTTGGGGCAGAGATCTTGCCCTGCTTCATTGGATTTAATGGGATTTACGAAGGCAATCAGATCTTAGAGTTGTTACCTTCAGCCCCTAATAGGAGTTTAATTTTTTTTCCCTTTGCCACAAGCCATCTAAGACCGATGTGTTCCCAGCCCAAAGTTCTGCCGTTTTCACGCGCTTAGAGCGTAATGTAAAATCAAGACATACCCTAAGCTAAATAACCTGACCCATTTTTGCTTCCGTTAGTGAAAGGTGCTTCCAAAAATGCAAACCCTTGGGGTCATCGCTGTGTCCCGGGGCAGCCAAAGACAAAGGCGTCTTAAAAACGGCGAGCGCGAGCAGCGGTATTTGCCGGACGAACTCCGGAGGCGTCTCCAAGACCAGCGACGCTCTCAGAAACGGGGCTTGCGTTGGGATGCAAAGTCGGGATGCAAACTCGGCCGGCGCCTTCCGCGGCGTGGGAAGCCGTCTCCGGCCGGCGCGGTGCACGGCGCCGGTGGAAACCTGCGACGAAACGCCCGGCGCGCAGCAGCCGGGAGCGGAGCAGCAGGGGAGGAGGCCGTCGGGCCGCCCGCCGCCGCGTGCCCCCGGCCGCCCGCCCGCCCGCGCGGGGCTCCTCTCCGCCGGCTTATGTATTTATTTATTTATTTCCTCTCTCCTCCTCTCCCCGCTTTGCTTGTTGATGCTGCTGTGGCTGGGCTGCTAAATAGCTTCCCATTGTTGGAGAGCTAATTACCTCTTAATGAGGCTCCTTACTCAAAAGCCAAGGAGGAGTGGAGATGTGTGGTGGGCTTTTTTTTCCTTTTTCTTCTCTCCAGGCCCATGAGGGAAAAGCGCCGGTGGGGGAAGGCGGCCGGGCAGAGGAGGCGGCCGGGAGGGCTCGGGGTCAGCGGACCCTCGCCGGCCTCCGCGGCCCACGGGGGAGGCCGAGCTCGCAACCGCGGATCTTTTTTTTTTTTTATTTGCTTCCTTGGTTTAGTTGCAATGAAAAACGTGCGGCGGTGGCGTTGCCTGCCCTGGGTTCGCAGCCGTCCGGAGGCTGCGGAGCTTAGTCCCAACGGGTGGCCGGGTCCAGCTTTGCAGAAAGTCCCTATCGAGCCCAGGTAAAGCCGCCAAGAAGTGGAGCAAGACGGTGGGGCGCGCGCGGGTCTGCGCCAAAGAGCGCGTCGGAGCGGTCCCCTCAGCCGGGGAACCTCCGCGGCAAGGCGAGCAACCTTTACAGCATCTTTCCCTGTGCTGGTTTGCTTTCCTAGTTACTTGCAGGAACTTCGTTGGGGCTCGTGAGGTTACGCGCCGCGTGGGTGCCCTTGGTTTGCGTTTGGGGCAAACCGGACGGGCGAAGCCTGGCAGGAATCGGCTCGTTCGGACCGTGTCCCGGCTGGGGTCTCCGGGACGCGCGAGAGTCCTCCGGCAACGCTTGGGTCTGCGTTAGCCCGTTCGTCCGTCCTCTGCCCGCGCTCGGCTCGGGCGGCCGCTCCGTGCGGGGCGGACGGCGTCGAGGGTCCCTGCTGCCCCCTGCCACCGCCTGCTCCACCTCAAGCCCAGCAGGTCCGGCCCTTTCCGTGGAGGCACGAGAGGCGCCGGCCTCGAGCCCGAGACGGCAGGGTCGTCCGCGCGGTCCCAGCCTGCCCCCCGCACCCAGGGCTCTGCCCGCCGCCGGGGACCCCTCCCCGTCCCCACCGAAGCGGGGGCTTCCCCGAGCTGGGGCAGGACCTTTCCAAGGCGCTGCTCTCCCCTCCGGTCCCGGCGGCCGGGGGAGCTCCCCGCGTCCCTGGCCCGGCGAACGGGCGGGGGGATGCTCGGGAGGGGGCCCGCGGCGCTCTGCCTGTATTGACCGCAGGCAGCGATTTACGCGCCGCGAAGCAGGGTGATGGGCGTCACGCGGCCAATCAGCGCCGGAGCCGCGCTCTCCTTTCCTGGCCCCGCTCAGACCCCTCTGACGTTTCCCTCCGGGTCATTAGTGGAGGGAAGAGGGATGCAGAGAGAGAAATGGAGGTTAAGACTTCTTTTCTTTCCCCTTTTGAATTTTTCCGCCTCCTGCGTTTGCTTCCCGAGACGCCGGTGTCGGAGCAGAGGCGGCGGAAAGCGCCGGCGCCGAGCGCGTCCCGGCTGCCGCGTGATGCGCCGGGGCAGCGTCGGTCGCGGGACGCCCTCCTCTCCCGAGGCCCTTTCGGCGCGTTAGCCCTTCCTTAGGTACCGATTCTCTTCCCGTCTTGGTGGTTTTTTTTCCTGGCCTTTCCATCCTTTTTCCTAGATGCTCTGCATCCTTTTTTTTAATTTTTTTCTTCTCTCCTCCATTTTGGGGATTTTTGTTTGTTTTTCGTAGCCCCGATGTGCACGCGTACGCGTTGGCGTGAGCGCCCTTGTGCGTGTGCCTGGGATTGCCTGTGCTGACCGTCCGGACTTGTGTTTGGACCAGGCTCAGCTGGTCTTCGGGCGCCCGCCGGAGCCTGCGCGGGTATCCTGTAGCTATTTCCACTGAGCGCTGCGACAGCATTACCGGCATCCACAGAATTTAAAACCATTACTCAAAACTTTTTATTGGGATACAAGAAATGCCTTTCTTTAAGCTTCTTCCCCACGCAACCCTGAAATCCCCCCGAGAATTAAACTTTTTTTATTTCAGATCTTTTGTACAAAACATAAATCTCTCTTGGTTTTATTTTCCAGGCAGCCTGGCGTTAGCTGCCTCCTGTTATTGCAGGATATGGCAAAAGGGCAAATAAATTGCAAAGGAGGTTTGTAACAACTGGAGATGGAAAAGACCTATTAGATCACCTAGTCTGTTCCTTCTTCTGATGCCTCCGAATTGTCTCCTCCGTATATTTTATTAGCGTGTCATTCAGCCTAATTTCAGTGGAAATATTTGCTGTTTCCCCTGATATATCTGAAACCAAATTCTGTAGGATTTTTTCCTGCAGAAGAGGAGAAATTATTTGTATCGGTTTATTTTCTCTTTAGCATTACACGGAGAGCAAAACTCTCCCATGTGCTAGGAAACAGATAAAGTGTTTAGACAGCAAATACAAATATTTCTGAGCACTCAGCCCAGCTACAGATATTTCTCCCTGTCCTCCAGCAGGATTTCTTACTGTGTCTTCTAGTGGGTTTTTATTTGGGCTGGTTTGAATTTTTTTTTCTTTCAAAAAGCCCTATTTATATTGGCAATAAAATAAAATCGGCCAAGCCTGACCCTGTAGAGAACTTGAGAAATCCCAATTCTTCCTTTTTTCCAATCCCCTTTCCACTGAGAAAGAGCTCCTGGACCTCGCGCCCCGCACCAAATCCAACTGCAACGGGATTATTCCAGCGAAGCCCGCGGGGGCCTTGGCGGCGGGAGGAGCGGCGACGGGGCGCGGGTTGGCGGCGGCGGGTCCCCGCGGGTGGACGGGGTGACGGTCCTGCCGCCCTGCGCCTGCCCGACGGGGAGGAACGAGCCGGGGCGTCCCGCGGAGCCGGCCCAGAGGAGCGGGAGAGCTCTGCGCGCCTGAGACCTGCTGCAGCCTTGCTTCCCGCGCCTGCGTCCCTGTCGATCGCTGGGGCGTTTTGGCATCGGCCGTCCAAAAGCTGTCCAAAAGCTGTGTTTTCTTCTCCCCCCGCTAGCCCCGAACTAACGCCGCCGAGCGTTCGGCAGCGACCCTCGCGGTGCACCGGGGGCCCCGGGGCTGTTTGCGCCTGCCCGCGCTGGGCACGTCCCCGGGTGGCGCGCGGGGCTCCCGCGGGAAGAGCTCGGCCGGGCGTCTCGGGCCGCCCGGACAGGTCCGAGCGACGCGGCTAAGCCGGCTGCCGAAACGCCAAGAGATATCGGGCGCGGGGGAGGCTGTTTCCCAGCCAGCTCGATAATCCCAATTATTATCTGGTTTCTAGATCAGGATTCTTATTAAACTTGGCACCGCTGGATTTGCCGTTCCGGCCGCCTGCCTCGGCGAAGGGCTTGGAAGGGATTTATCTCCCATGGATTCAGGAAGGAAATTGAGTGGAAAAACGCGGGGCGGTGCCCCCCAGGAATGCGTGGTATGTGGGAACGAGCAGCAGAAGACCTGCTGGGGGCCTGGGGCGAGGGGAAACGGAGAGGGGGGACGCGAGGGAGAGGGATGCCTGAATGGGGGCCGAGGGTGTCCGTCCTTTGAAGTGACAATGGATGTCGGTCCAGCGATAAAGTGGGAGGAAAAGGCTTAAAAACGCGCGCACGGGAGGGATGGGGCGGCGTGCGCGGGTAGCTCCGTGCCCGATTCCCGCCGCCCTCGCTTGCGGCAGCCGTGCAAGGCTGTCGGGGCAGAACCGGGCTGCGGAGAGCCAGGTCCTCGGTGCCTGTGGCTCTGTCCCCGCGGCCGGCTGTCCGGCCGTCCGTCCGAGCAGCCCGGTCCGCGTGTCCGCACGCTGCTCCGTGGGCGCGGAGCTTCGCGGCGCGCGTCTGCGTGCTGCACCGGGGGCAGGTACCTCCGTAACCCAGGACGGGCGGTTTGCTTCAAACTGATTTTAAAACGGTAAATTAAAATGCATACGTTTTTGCTGGAGAGTTGTTATTTTCCCCTTGCTCTAAAATTCAAGCGAGCTATTATCAGCTTTCCCTTTCACACAAAGGATGTCAGCTTTTTTCTTTTCTCTATATTAGGGCTTTCTAGCTTTAATTTTCCTGCTTCACGTCACAAACGTTCTTCCTTGCTTTTGCTAACTGACGTTTCATCTTGTATTCCACCACCCCCCCCATTTTAATTTATTTTTTTCAAAATAATTTGCTAGGCTTACGGTAGCGGGGAGGGCAGCGGAGACCTGCCCCGCGCCCACGGCCGCCGCCAGCCCCCCGGGCAGGCGCGTTTTTGCGCCCCTGCGGCGAGCCCGTCGCCTTGCCGGGGGGGGGGGGGACCAGAGATGCTCAAGAAAACGCGCCAAGTCGGCGTTTTTCCACGTCGCCTTGGCTCTCCGGACGCCAACCCGCGCTTCCCACCCGCGGCCAGCCGGGGTTTGCGCCGGCGCGGGCGGGAGGTGCCGGGCCGCGGCGGGGGCTCCATGCCGGAGCCGGCGGCGGCCCGGGGACGAGGGCGCGCTGAGCGACGGGGCGTCGAATCCAGGCGGCCGCGTGCCGGCGTTGGAGTTGGCCCCGCGCTGCTCCCGGCGCTGCTGCTGGCCGGCGGAAGCACCCTCGGCTCCTGCCCGCCCGGCCCGGCCCGGATCCCGTCCTGGGGAGCAACGGTGGCAATTTCTCCTCTTTCCACCTTCTTCCTTCCCCGCTGGTTTCTCCCCTTTGATTTTTTTTTTTTTTCACCCCCCCCCGCTAGCTCCTCTCTATCCGATTTCCTTCATTTGGAAAAGCCCACAAAACCCGTAACGCTGCGTTTTCCTCTCCCTGTGACGCGTTTCCCCTGCCGCCCTCGCGCGGCCCCGTTGCGGGGTGGCTGCTGCCCGTCCAGGGCAGGGAGAGCGTTTTGGGGAGCGAGCTGGGCGCTGTGGCCCCGCGGCGGGGGGAGCTGGACCAGGGGAGGACGGGGCTCTGAGCGAGGCTCCGAAATCCTTTATTCCAGGAAATTATTGTTCCCCCCCCGCCCAGCCTTGAGAGGTCGGGTTATGCCCGGGGCGGCCGCGGGCTTTGGCGTGCGGTGTCCGGCTTGAAAAGCCGCCGGCCGCTCTCCGTGCTGGGTTCCCCAGCCGGGAGGGAGCGTGCGCTGCGGCGAGGCCGCTTTGCCGAGGCCCCGCTGCACCTTTCTAAACGCTCGTTTCCATTTATCGACCCCCCCGTTGCCTGCGGCCCGCCCTGGACCCTTGACTCTCGCCGCTTCCTTCCCGCGCTGGCTCCTCGGGCTCTGCGGCGTCCCGGCGCCCCGGCGCCCGATCTCTGCCCCGCATTAGAAGACAGGGCACGTCCAGGTCTAAAATCTTTATTTGTTAAATTTTTTTGCCTTGGCGGACTTCTCCCTAGCGTCGCAACGCGAGGTAGGACCGGGGCCGGCGGACGGCGCCTGGCGCAGCTCGCGGCAGCCGGAGCCTGGACTCCGGAGAAGATTTTAAAGCTGGTTAATAAAAGCAATAAAATGTTATGATTTATTATTAACTAAAATAGAAAGCTTTTGGATGAGTTGGAGGGCTACTCGCGTGGTTAACACGCTGAGCTGGGAGTCTGAATTCTGGATCCTATTTCCAGCTCGCTGCGCGGAGACAAACCGCTCCCCCTCCGCGAGCCTCAGTTTCTCCGCTGTCAGGGCGAGGGGTCGTCGCCCCGGGCTGAATTAAGCAGTGAAAATACGCGGGGCGCGCGGAGGGACGGAGGGGGCCGCGGCTCGGCCAGCGGGGGCGGGAGCCGGACCCTCCCCGGGTCCGCGCGGCTCCGAGCGGGGGACGGCGGCTGCAGCCCGGGGGGGGCCGCGGCCCCGTTTGCCCGTGCCCCGTCCCGGCGCCGCTCTGGCTTTCGCAGGCTCGGACGGGACCCTCGGGGATGCTGCCGGGGGGAAGCGTTAACGCTCTAATTAGCGGGCGGAAATCTCAAAGCGGGAAGGGTGCCCGGGAAGCGCCTGCGCCTCGCGCACAGCCGCTGGGGTCCGGCCTGGGACGGGGGGCGGGTGGGGAGCCAAGGGCAGCCCGCTAGGTGGCTTTTCATTTTTAAAAACATTTTCATATTTGTTTCACCTTGTAAATCATCCCGAGCGAGCTGGCTGGTAAAGGGAGGATTTATGGGCCCAGGTGTAGCGGCAAAGAGATGAACTCTGTTTCTGGTGACCGAACGGTTTTAATGTTTTTATAGCGATGGCGTTGCAGAAGTGATTTTGTTTAAGTGAGAGGTCTCTCCCGGCTGTAAATCCCTCCCCGGCCGGGCACGGAGGCCCCGGCGCCCAGGGAGGATGTGGCAGGAATAGGAATCAGGCCCGGGGGGGAGCCGTGGGCCCGGCGGGGAACCCGCTCCCGAAAAGAGCGGAAAGGACACGGGTCGAGTCCGGCAACGGCGCCCGCCGCTTGGCGAGGGTCCGGCCGAGTCCCCTGAGCTCCGCTGCCAGTCGCTCCAACGTCTCGCTGCCCCGCTCGCGCGGCTGGAAACCCGCAGGGCTTGGGGGGCGCCCGGAGCTGCGGGGTGAGGAGGGGGCGGAGGAGGAAGCGGGCCGCGGCAGAGCTGGAGGTTCCCGCCGGCCGGCGGGCGCTCCCTCGGCTGCCGGGGCCCCTGGCTCCTGGGCGACTGGTTGGAAAAGATAGAAAAGTCATATGTTAAAATAAGGGGTGTATTGAATCAATCAGTCGGTCCCCGGAGAGGCTGAGCCAGCCGGCCGGCCTCGGGAGCAGGAGCGCCGCCAGCCGAGCCGCCTCCCCGCCCGGCCCGGCGCGCCAAAACCACGTGCCTTAGCCCCAAATCCCTCCCTGCAGCGAACGGCGGCTCCGCAGGCGGCTGGGGCAGGAGGGCGCTCGCCCCCCTCCTCGGTTAGGGGTCAAAGAAAGTATTTTCTAGCTGGGGACGGACGGAAGTGAGCCTTTCTGCGGGTGCCCTGGGGATTTGGGCAGGGAGGCGCGGGCTGGGTGTCCGGCGGGGGCGACCGCCGGCGCCGGGTGGCCTGGAGGGGCATCACCCCGCCGTCCCGTCCCCGCCGGGCGCCCGAGGAGCTCGGCATCCCCTCCTGGTGCCGGCGGCTTCCCGGCTCTAAACCTGAGAACAGAGCGGAGGAGCCGGGGCGCGCGCTGGGGGGGCTCGGGGCTGGCGCGGACGAGGCCCCGGGGGCGGTTTGGTGCCCGGCGCGGCGCAGGCAGCGCTGCAGCGAGGGGAAGCTTTATGGCTGTAGTTAAAGCGACTTTATGATATCGTATCTGAACAACTGCCTGCTATTATCCGGATCGATGCGACGTGATCGAGGCAGCGGCTGATAATCCAGCCGGGCCTCTAATCGCTCTTAAACCACGCGGGGACTTTTTTCGATTTGAAAACAGAAAGAGATAAATAAATCCTTCCGGGTTTTCTGTTTTAATTCTTGGTGGGACTCCCCGTTTGGCCGGGCGGGGATTGGGGCGCCGCTCGCCCCCGCAGGGGCCCTCCGCGCCCGTCGGGCCGCGGTCCCGGGCGAGAGCGGGAGCAGCGCCCTTGGGCGAGTCGCCGCAGCTGCGAAACGAGGACAGCGGTACCTTTCCCACCTCGCCGAGGGGCTGGGAGGCTTAATTAGTTAATGTCGGTAAAGTGCTTTGAGGATTAATTAATACTGTGACTCTCCTTTTTGGCCGATGGTAGAACGCCGGTTAAACGTCCGTGCGTTGTGACCCGCTAAAGGCAGCCGGGCGAGGGGCGCCGGCGCGCAGCATCCCCCGGGGCCGGGCGCATCCGGAGGGGTCCCCGCCGCCGGCCGCGAGAAGGGAGCGCCCACCCGCCTTTCCCCGGCGGAGAGAAGCTGCTGCAAACGCACCTGCCCGGGAAGCTGCTGGCAGGCGGGAGAGGGCGTTTTCCGGTGTCTTGATTCCCGTATGCCATTAGTCAGGTCGTTTCCTCCGAGGTGACTTCTCAGCAGCGCCTCTGCTGCCTCCCGCGCCGCGGCCGCTCCGGAGGGTCTCCGCTGGCGGGGTTTCGCTGCCATCAGCCCTGTCTTTGGCGGGCAGAAACCGAGGGGCAGGCGTGAGAGCAGCAGAGGCCTGGCCGCGCGCCGCGGGCGCCGGGCCGCGCTCTGCCGGCCCTTTGCCGCCGCGCCGCTGACTTCTGCTGGCAAAGCACGCGGCGCGCGCGGCCGGGAGCATCCGCTGGGCGTGCGGCCGGGCGCCGCGGGTCTGCCGCGAGGCCCCGCCGAAGCAGCGCCTTTTTACCACTTCGGAAACGGGCGATTTCCCAGGGGGGCCTGGCGGGGAGGAGGCTTGCACGGGCCCCGGTCTCGGGCTCCCCGGCCGGGGCTGCGCCGCGGAGCGAGGAGGAGGAGGAGGGAGGCCGGCCGGGACCCACGCCGAGCCGGCTGCCGGTGCCAGCGCCAGACTGCCCCGGGAAAAGAGGAAGGCGGCTGCTGGGTGAGCAGAGGTGGCACCAGGAGAAGGGAGAGGCTTTGCCCGGCCGGCGGAGCGGGAGGCGGGAGAGGTTGGCGCCCCGGTGCCGCTTCCAGCGAGGCCGGCGTGCGGTGAGCGCGCTGGGTCTCCAGCCCCGTTCTGCCGAGGGGGTCGGCGGGGTTTGAGGCAGGACGGCGTTTGGCGGCAGCGTCCCCGCTGCTCCGCGCAGTTAATAACGTCCCGACAATTAAACTGGGACTAATGCAACGATCAAAACAACACGCTGTCCTTCTGCAGCGTGCTGCATCCCACAAGCTCAGAGGCGTTTAAAAACCCGCTTAAACCCCGATCCTGCCGCCGGATCGGCACGGGGTGGGGGGGGGGACTGGTGTCTCCGTTGGCCGCTGAACTGGGATCTGGGTTTTCGTCCCCGTTAGTCTCTGTGCCTTTCTCAAAGTGCGACTGGCCCCAGTCTCCCCCAGTGGAGAGACTGGTTTGCAAACTGTGAGATTTTCAATAATACAAAATGCAGGAGTGGTTTCATTTTTCTTCTTTCTAGAGTTGTTTCCTCTCCAGGGGTTTCTTTTCAAGCTTTTCTCCATGATGCAAAGACTCGAAGTGCATTTGTTTAAGGTAGCTGAGATTCCCACGTCACTGCAGGACTTGGAAGCTCAGGTGGGCTTCAGACAGCCCGAGGGGGGTTACACTGAGGTTTTCTGGTTGGGTCCCCGGCGGAGAGGGACCTGCAGCTCTGCCCTTGCGGCCCGGCCGGAGGATGCTCGCGTCTGGCGGGGTCGAGGCGTCGGACCCCAGCGCCTCTCGGAGCCTCGGGCCGGGCCTTTGCTGGCTGCGGCTTTTCCCGTGGCAGGATGAGCGGGGCTGGGGCCCGTGCAGCAAAGGGGGGCGAGGGGAGCGGTGCCGGGAGCAGGCGGGGGGGCACCTCCCTGGCAGCCCGCGCCGGCGTGCCGTTCGCGTTCGGCTGGAGCCGAGCCGGGAGTGATGGAGAGCAGCCCTTTGCTCGGCTCAGCAGACATACAAAATAACCCTCGAAACCCCTCGTGGGTGGGGGTGACGCTGTGTTTGCCGAGGAGGAAGCGCTGGGGCAGGGACGTGGCCGCGAGCGGAGCAGCACCGAGGGCAGAAATCAGCCGCTCTCTTCCTTCAAATCAGGCGGAAAACTCGGGGGTCCGGGCTACCCATCCCCCGTTTTCCTCCAGCCAACCTGTGCCGCTCCGGGGCTGCTGCGAGGCCTGAAGGCGATCCCCGGTCACGGCAGCAGGCCGATCACCGTTGACGTTGCAACGCGCCCGGGGATCGTCCTGTCGGAGGGGAAGTCGGAGAGGCAGAAAAGGCACCGGGGGAAGGCAGCAAACGGCTGCTGGGCCCGGCTGCAGCCGCCGGCCGGTCCCGGCCCCCTGCAAGCGCGGGGGAGAAAGGTGTCCCCGGGGCTAGCGCGGGGGAAAGGGCGAAGGACGGAGGGGTGGGAGCAGGGCCGAGCGCGGACGGAGGCGGAGAGGGCGCGCGGGGCAAGCGGTTTCCGGCACGTGGCGGCGGGGCAACGATACGGCTGCGATGCTGCTCGGCGCGCGGGGAAGGGCCGGCACCCGCCATGCCCCCGGCCGGACGGCGCAGCCCCAGCCCCGCGGCCGCCCCGGCGAGCTGCCCGCGCCGCTCGCAGCCGGCGTCAGGTTGACCTTGAAGCGGGCTGGAAGAGCCCTGCGGGTATCGCGCGAGGAGGGGCTGCGGCACGGCATGGCACAGTGCGTGGCACGGCATGGTGCACGGCGTATGGCACGGCACACGGCACGGCATGGCACATGGTGCACGGCACAGCACACGGCACACGGCACGGCATGGCACATGGTGCACGGCACACGGCATGGCATGGTGCACGGTGCATGGCACGGCACGGCGCACGGCACGGCATGGTGCATAGCGCATGGTGCACGGCACGGCACGGTGCACGGCACAGCACACGGCACGGCATGGTGCACGGCACAGCACATGGCACGGCATGGTGCACGGCACGGCACACGGCACGGCATGGCACATGGTGCACGGCACACAGCACGGTGCACAGCATGGTGCACGGCACAGCACATGGCACGGCATGGTGCACGGTGCACGGCACAGTGCACGACACGGCACAGCGCACGGCACACAGCACGGTGCACAGCATGGTGCACGGCACAGCACATGGCACGGCATGGTGCACAGCGCATGGCACAGCGCATGGCATGGCACGGCACAGCGCACGGCACACAGCACGGCGCACAGCATGGTGCATGGCACAGCACATGGCACGGCATGGTGCACGGTGCACGGCACAGTGCACGACACGGCACAGCGCACGGCACACAGCACGGTGCACAGCATGGTGCATGGCACAGCACATGGCACGGCATGGTGCACGGCGCATGGCACAGCGCATGGCACGGCACGGCACAGCGCACGGCACACAGCACGGTGCACAGCATGGTGCATGGCACAGCACATGGCACGGCATGGTGCACAGCGCATGGCACAGCGCATGGCACGGCACGGCACAGCGCACGGCACACAGCACGGTGCACAGCATGGTGCATGGCACAGCACATGGCATGGCATGGTGCACAGCGCATGGCACAGCGCATGGCACGGCACGGCACAGCGCACGGCACACAGCACGGTGCACAGCATGGTGCATGGCACAGCACATGGCACGGCATGGTGCACGGCATGGCACATGGCACGGCACGGCACAGCGCACGGCACACAGCACGGTGCACAGCATGGTGCATGGCACAGCGCATGGCACACGGCACGGTGCATGGCACAGCATGGCCCATGGCACGGCACAGCACCCCGGTTCGGTCACTGATGCCCTTTCTCCGCTCCCGCTCGTTGCAGAAGGAAACGCCGGCGCCTGGGGGACGGCGGCTGCCGGAGGGGCAGGGACGGGGGGACGGAGGGGCGGCCGAGGGGCCGGTTGGCGGACGCCCCGGGGACCCGCCGTCCTCCCTCGGGGCAGGGGCGGGGACGGAGGGGGCCGTGCCGCCCGGCGCGGGGGGCTGCGGCTGCCCTCGGCCCGCGCGGAGCAGCGAGGGCCGGGCGGGAGCCGGTTCGCCCGTGGCGTTCGACGCCTCCTGCGCGCCCCGCCTGGGCGAGCCCTGCTCGTCCGGCCCCAGAAACGCCTCCTCCGCCCGCTCCCTCCGGAAAACACTTTATCCCTTCGGAAACCTTCGAAAGCGCCGTTTCTGCCCGTGCTGCCGGGCTCCCGCAGAGCGCCCTGGCCCCCAGCGCCCCCCCTTCCCCGCGAGCGTCGCCCCCCCGCCGCGGCCTCTCCTGCCTCTTTCCCTTCCTGAACCCCGTCCCCTTTCGCCTGCCACCCCCCCTGCCTTTTTTTTTTTTTTTCTCTTTCCCTCTTAAAAAAGTGTGCAGGGAAGGGGAGAGATTTTAACCTTCTGCCTGGAACCAATTAAAAAGGTCTTTCCACCGAGACGAAAGTGCTCGTGCACCTTTGTGCGCTGCTAACGGGTGGAAGAAAGCAGAGGCGGCCTTTGAAGGGGGAGCTGGAGGTCTCTCCGCTGGGACCCCTCCAGGCTTTCAAAGCCGGTGTTATTTCTTTATTTTTAAATAGCCAAATTAAAGCGACTCCTGCTTCCTTTGCTCCCTCTTAGCAAATCGTGCCGCGAGCACGTGGCCGCGGCGAGCCGTGGCTGGGGAGAGCGGGGCCGGGGGCGGCGGGCGCCAGCGCCCCGCTCCTGCCGCTCCGGTGGGGAAGGACGGGGGCGGCCCGGGCCGTTTTGGGGGAGAACGGGGTCTCGGCCGAGCTCGGCCCTGGCTCGTCCGTGGGCGCCGTGCTGCCGGGCCTGCCCGAGCCGGGGCCGGGGCCGCGGCACGCCAGCACCCCGCCGGGCCGGCGGCTTGGACCGGAGCCTTTCCCTTCTCCTCGGCTCGCCCCAGCACGCCGCCGCCTTGAACTCAAGCAGCCGAACGGATGAGTGGGTTTCTTCAAAGGGACCCCCCTCAAGACCCCTTCCCCCCCGCCCCGACGCCGCGGACCTCTCCCCACCTCCTTAAGACTGCGGTGAAAAGGCGACCAGAACAAAGCACAGGAAGGATTTAAGGTGGTTTCCGCACGGACCTGAATGCGGGATTGTTCAATGGAAGAGAAGGTTCTCGCGCGCCGGGCGCTTTCATCCCTGCGCGGGCCGGAGGGGGACGATCTGCCTCCCCGGCATCCCCCCCAGCCCCCATGCTCTTTATTCTTTCTCTCTTTTTTTTTTTATATAGTCTCAGATTTATTTTTCCACAGTATAATTCTGAAAGACAGCGGAGTATGAATTATTCATTGACCCCTAACTGCCTTTGCATACAATCCTGGCCGGGGGAGAGTGGCCGTGTCGAATGCATTTGTGCGTAGAGCTGGGCCCAAAACGAATTGCAATCGATTTTGGAAGTTTGGTGGGCGCGTTCTGTGAATTTCGGGCAAGGGGCGGGGGGCTGCAGCGTTTGGGGAGAGGAGCGGGACAAGGCCTGAGAAGTTTCGGGGTTGGGGGGGGGGGAATTATTGCCCAGGAATCGCCCTTCTCCCTCGCGCTGGTTTTGTGCCCCCGGGACGGTTTTAGTCCCTTCCCCAAGATGCGCGGGGGCAGGAGCGGGTTGGCCTGAAGGGCTTGGGCGAGAGAGGGAGCGCGGGGCCGCCGGGGGCCTCCTCTGCCTCCGAAGCGCCCGTCGCGTCCCGCTCCGAGGAGTTTGGTCAAGGGCGACTGCTGGGGAGCGAACGCTTCCGCCTGGTGCAAATTCCTCTCGGGCGGAAAGTGGGGGGGGGGGAAAAACCCCAAAAAAGCCTTTTTACTAAATTTCTTCTGTTCTTAGATGATCCTTTCGCCTGACTTGAAACGTGAAGCGTTGCCGACAAGGGGGAGGCATTCCCCGAGGAGCGGGGGGAGCGCTGCCTGGCGTCCCGGCGCTCCGCTCTCCCTCCTGCTGCCGCCCGCCGCCGAAGGTCCCGGCCGAAAGCTGCCCGGGGAAGAGGCCCCTTCCCGGGGGGGGGGGGGGGGAGGGAGCACCTTTGGGAAGGATTTAATCTGATTAGTCTCTGAGTGAATGGACAAAGCGAAAAGACTTAAACCGCGGTGAAAGGAGCTGGGGGGGGGGGCTGGGGTGCCATTGTGCCCTGTGAAGTGGAGACCCCCATAGATCACGCCAAATTAGGTCAAATTTGGCTGGGGGAAGGAAGGAAGGGAAGAGAGGAGGGGGGAAGGTTAAAAAAAAAAAAAAAAAGGAGGGGACAGGCAAAGAAATAAGTGCGTTCGTCGGCCCCGTGACCCCCCTGCCTCCCTCCATCCGTGGAGCACCCTCCATCGCCGTCCTGCTCCGCCTTTGCCACCTCCGTTAACTGATCGCATCGAGAGGAGCGGCGCCCCCCGAGCCAGGCTGCGGCCGAGGGGGAGAAGCCAGCGCGGCTCCCGGCAGCAGGCGAGCCGGGGGCTGCTGGCCGGGGGCCGGAGCCGCGGCTCTGGCTCGCACGCGGGGCCGGGCAGCGGGCGCCCGGGTGCAAAAGGCGGCATCCCTCGGCGGCATGCCCCGGCTCGGCAGGGGCTGGGGCGCGCGGGGTCCCCGCGCAGCGGCTGCAACCGGGGCGTCCGGGGTGGGGGGGGCGCGCGGCGTCGCCGGCTCCCGCAGCCCGCGCGGGCCGGGCCCCCTCCTCGCGCAGCCGGAGACCGGCAGCTCCCCGGTGCTGGGAGGAGGCTCGAGAAGGTGCCGAGACCTCCTGTGCCAGGCGGCTGGGCCGGGGCCGCCGGCGATCGCCCCTGCCCCTGCGCGCCTGCCGAGCTCGCTGGTGGTGCCTCCAGGCTGAACCAGGGGCTGCTCGGGGGGCTGCGCCCCTCGTTCTCCCCGGCTCTCCTATCCCTCTGCTCCCCTCCCTCCCGCAGGACTTCCCAGCCGCCTTTCGTTATTGTCTATCGTATTGATCCTTTCCCTGATCAATGCGCGTTTGCAGTGGGGCTGAGGAGGGGGCGGGGGGCGGGGAAGGAGTGAGAAATGGCTTTTCGAAGCGCCTTGAATGGGTGCCAGCATCGATCACCCAGAGAGGAGCAGAGGCTCGCCGGAGATCAATTAGGCCAGTCATTAGCCATGCCCGAAAGTGAGCGGTAAGTCTTGTTCGTGTGCTGAAGGGAGAGCAAAAAGGAAAGTTTGAGGCTGGCTGGGCTGGGGCTGGACGCTGACGTCGGGCGAAATCTGGCCGGGAAGGCCGCGGGGATGGAGGCTCTTCCCGTTGCGCAGCCCTCCGGCAGGGCTGCAGATCGCAGCCTGCTCGTGGGGGCCTTGCGACAGCCTTGGTGGCATCCCGGGGTGTATGAGCATCGCGGCCCGGGGCACGCGCCGTCCTGCCGCGGCTGCAGGGACGGCCCTGAGCATCGTGGTCTGGGACATGCGCTGTCCTGCCGCGGCTGCAGGGACAGTCGTGAGCATTGTGGTGCAAGGCGCTCGCTGTCCTGCCGCGGCTGCAGGGACAGTCGTGAGCATCGTGGTCCAGGGCGCACAACACCCTGCCGTGGCTGCAGGGATGGCCGTGGGCATCGTGGTCCAGGGCGCACAACACCCTGCCGTGGCTGCAGGGATGGCCATGGGCATCGTGGTCCAGGGCGCACAACACCCTGCCGTGGCTGCAGGGATGGCCGTGGGCATCGTGGTCCAGGGCGCACAGCACCCTGCCGTGGCTGCAGGGATGGCCGTGGGCATCGTGGTCCAGGGCGCACAACACCCTGCCGTGGCTGCAGGGATGGCCGTGGGCATCGTGGTCCAGGGCACACAACACCCTGCCGTGGCTGCAGGGATGGCCGTGGGCATCGTGGTCCAGGGAGCACGCCATCCTGCCATGGGTGCAGGGACGGCCGTGAGCATTGCGGTCTGGGACACGCGCCATCCTGCCGCGGCTGCAGGGACGGCCATGGGCATCGTGGTCCAGGGAGCACGCCATCCTGCCACATCTGCAGGGACAGCCCTGAGCATCGTGGTCTGGGACACACATTGTCCTGCCGCGGCTGCAGGGACGGCCGTGAGCATCGTGGTCTGGGGTGCATGCCATCCTGCCACATCTGCAGGGACAGCCCTGAGCATGGCGGTCTGGGACACGCGCTGCCCTGCCGCGGCTGCAGGGACGGCCGTGAGCATGGTGGTCCAGGGTGCAGAGCACCCTGCCGCGGTGGCAGATCGCGGTCCGGGGCGCACGCCGTCCTGCCGCGGTCCCCGGCGGTCCCGGAGCGGGGGGTCAGCGCTGCTGCCCTGGGGGCAGCTGCACGGCAGTGCTAATCCACTCGGTCGATAGCGTTTATGAAGCACTTTGGAAGCCGTCTGGGCGGACGGATCTATATCTGCGAGCGGGAAGTACCTGCGCGCGGCGGCGGCGGCGGGATGGGGAGGGGGCCGCCGCGCCGCGGCCGCCGGCACGCGTCCGTCCCGGCTTAGCGGGAGGCTCCGCGCGGGTCGGGGCTGGAGGTGCGCGGAGGGGCGGCGGGTTGGCAGCGTCATCGTCCCTCCCACGCTGCGGCCGGTGGCACGCGAGGGGCAGCGACGGGACAGCTGCCGCCTCCTGCTCCCCTCCGGCCGCGGAGAGCCGGGGCTGCCAGAATGGGTGAAAACAGGAGAAGCTGAACCCCGGGTCTTTGGGCAGGGGAGTGGGACCGTGCCGCCTTGTATTTTTAAGGGTTGGAGCCCTTGGGTTAGGAGAGAAATAACGCGGGGCGGGTACCGTCTGCGACAGCGGCCTCTGCCCGGGAGCTGCAGCTTCTAAGAAACAGAAAATAAGGAGGGTTTCAAAAAAAAAAAAACAAAATTTCTCCGATTACATCTGGTGAAGTGACAAATCTGCCAGGCAGGTGATTACTCTGTGTGCGGACGTGCTGAACACAGATGCCGATAGGATTAAAGGGGAAGGGGGAGGCGGGGGAAACTCGCCCTGTTAAACCAACACCTGATAAAAGAATAAACCAGCCGGAGGAAGAAATTGCCCGCGCTGCCAAGGTCGTGCGCTCCGGGTGCCCGGGCCGGGCGCGGGGAGGGGGCCTTTCCCAGCGCTCGCCCGCCAGCCGGCCGGCAAAAAGCCAGCGGTGCCGGGGGCTGCCGGCCCGGCGGCCCCCGCCTCGCCGAAGCGCCCCTCGTACCCGGCATGCCCTCGGCTCGCTGCTTCCTTTCCAGGCACGTCCCGGGCATCCCCTCGGGACGGCGCAGAAAATTAACAGCAGTTCAGATCTGAGGAACTTTATGACACGTGTATGATAGGACTGAACCAGGGCGTAATTGAATGACGGATGAGCTTCCAAGAGCCACATTTCCAGGGAGTAATGAAAAATAGAACTGATATTGACTGAAGGAGCTTTAACCGGCTGCTCTGCGCCGAGCGGGATGAGCAGGCTGCCGGCAGGGGGAATGCATCAATACAGCAAGTAATAGCTCGGTTATTATAACGCTGAACATGTCATTCAGGCCTAACCAGAGAACACTAGCTATTAACTAGCCTTAAACCGGAGGGGCGAGCGGGAGGCCAAGCTGGGAGCTCCCGCTAATTATTTTACTTTTGTTCCAGGCTCCTTAGCGTCTTCCCGCGCCGTCGCGCCGGCGGAGGGTCCAGCGCGGGAGGCGTCGCCGCGAGCGGCCTCGGTGCGGCGCGTTCGGGTCGGGCGCGGGCTGCGCGAGAGGCCGGGGCGGGGGGCGCAGAGCGGGGACGGAGGCGGCCGCCGGTTTCCGGCCTGGGCGGAGGCGCGCGAGGCTGCCGGAGGAGCGGCGTGGCCGGCAGCGACGACGAGAGCCCTGCTGCTTTCCGCCTTGCCGCCAGCAGCGAGCTCGTGCACGGCCACCGCCTGGATTCGGGGTCCTGCCCCCGACCCCGGCGGGACGTCGACGCTGCTTTTTGCCTCCCGCTGCCGCGGGCTCGGGGCTGAAACACCGCGTGCCGGGCCCCCTTCCCTCCCTCCGGCGCGGCCGCGGCGAGGCGGGCGCGCGGCACGGCTTGGATGTGGGCTCGCAGCTTGCCCGCGGACCCCCGAGGGGTAATGAAAGCCTGTGGGGAGAGTATCGAGTGAACCTAAATGGATTTTCTCCATTAAGGCAGACCTCTATCACGCGGTTATCAGCTCCTCGGGGCGGCGGGCTGGCGCAGCGAAGCCCCCGCCGCCGCCGCGCAGCCCGCTCGGAGGCGCCCGGCTGGCGCCCGCCCCGCGCCCCCTGCTTCGCCCCTCGTCGGGGCGCCGCCGGCCGGGGAGCATCGCTCCGGGCTCCCGGCTCGGCTCCTGCCTCCGCGGCCGGCCCCGTGGGTCGTGCCGAGCGCGGCCTCTCGCCCCCCGGCCGCCCCCGGGCTGCAGAGCCGCGTGCCGGCGAGGGCGACCGGCCTCGTGCCTCCGCCGCTACCTGCTTGGCAAAGCCGGAGTTCATCGTTAGCCAGGAAATAATTAATTGCTGGGCAGACAAAAGGCACCGCTCCCCCCCCCCCCCGCCGTGGGACCCCGTCAAAGGGAGCTGTCAGGGGCCGGCGTGATAAACTACGGCGCTTTTGGCTGCGCCGCCCGTCGGCCTCGGGGCTGGGAAGAGGCGTCGCGCGTCCTCCTTTGGATTCGGGGTCCCCGCGTGCCCGGGGCGGGCGGCCGCCTCCCGCGCGGCCTCGCTCCTCTCCCTCCCTCCCGAGCAAGTTACCGCGGGCGCGCTTGTCGGCAAACACGTTCCCAAACCGCTCCCGCCGCTGGCGTGAAATTTCCTTCGAATTAAAGCGTTGCAAGGTTAAAAAGTCACCGGCGAAACGCGCTGCCCCCCCCCCCACCTCCCCCAGTGAGCGGCTGCGACAAAAACGCCTCGTGCAAATAAAGCGGCAGCCGACGAAGGAATGGGAAACGAACAGCGGCGCGAGGCAGGGGAGAGCAACTGCCGGGCGCCGCTGGGAGCTGCTCCGCTCCGGAGCGGATGCACCTTTCCGCCGGCGCCGCCGGCTCGCGAAGCAGAGCGCGTCCCGCGTCCCGCGTCCGGCTGGGGGGCGGTTAGCGGGCGGGGGGGGGGATGGAGAAGATGCTCCGGCGGTGCCAGCCGTGCTGCGGGCCCGGGCCGCGGCGGCGGGGGAAACCGAGGCACGCAGCGGGCCGTCGCCCTGCCCGGGCTCGCAGCCTCCGCGCGCCCGTCCTGGCTTGGGGCAGCCCCCAGCGGGCTCCCTGCTCTCCCTTTCGCCGCCTCGGCCCTGCCCTTCCCGGCCGTCCGGCCGCCTTCCCCCTGCCTCCCCCGAGACCCTCTGCTCTGGGGGGCTTCCTCCCCCTTTTTTTTTTGCTTTTTTCCCCCCTTTTTTGTTTTGTTTTTTCCCCCCCTTTTTTTTGCCTTCCCCCCCCCCTTTTTTTTGCCTTTCCCCCCCTTTTTTTTTGCTTTTTCCCCCCTTTTTTGTTTTGCTTTTTCCCCCCCTTTTTTTTTGCTTTTTTCCCCCCTTTTTTGTTTTGTTTTTTCCCCCCCTTTTTTTTGCCTTTTCCCCCCCCTTTTTTTTTGCCTTTTCCCCCCCTTTTTTTTTTTGCTTTTTTCCCCCCTTTTTTGTTTTGCTTTTCTCCCCTTCAGGCGTTGCTGCCGGGCAGCGGCTCTTCCCGGCGCCCTGGCCTCTCTCGAGGAACCGCGTCGGCCGAGGCGGAAACGCCACCGACGGCGCTAACGCAATTATCGTTACACTTCCCAGCCGCCCGTCTCGCTGACGACGAATTTCTGATCTGATTAGATTTGCACGGATCCCGACCGCGCGGCCGAACGCCTGATGCCGTCCTTGGAGCCAGACGGACGCGGCCCCCCGGCCCGGCCCGGCGCGGGCCGCGGTTGGAAGCCCTGCGGCCCCGGGGGCAGCGCTTCGCCCCGGGACCGAGCTGCAGCTACAGGAGGTTTCACTGCGTTCGCGATTAAACGGCTCCTCGCGCGCCGTTCCGGCCCGGGAACGTCTCCGGCAGGGCTCCGGGGCTGCGAGGGGCTGGAGGCCAGGAGAGCCCCGAAACGCCAGCGGGGCTGGGGCGGGGGCGCCGCGTCCCCCCGCGCCGCCGCCGGCAGCGCTGCTGAGCCCAGCCGCCTCTGCAGGCGCGAGGCCACGGAGATGGGCTGCGGGAGGGAGGGCGGCGCTCGCCGCCGCCTTGCATTATTATTGAGTTTAACCTACAGTCTTCCTTACATGCCACAGTGCCCGTAACTAGTGCAGAGGCTGCTTTTATGTGCAAATGAGCCTCTTTTTTTTAATCTTTGACAGCGACTGTGCTGTGTTTACATAACAGAGGGCCCTGGTACTCTGGAGAGGGCCGCTGACAGCGCTGGCAGGAGATGTTAGGAAAGATCTAACATTTCTGATCTCTGTTTAGCCAGAGGCGGTCAGAGGCAGGCAGGGAGCGGAGGGGAGGGGGCTGCGGGGAAACAGCCCTTTCCTGCTGCCCCGGCGGGGAGCAGGGCGCCGGCGCTGGGCACCCGCTTTCGGGTCGGGGGCACGTGCGGCGCCGCCGGACCCTCGGGCCGGGGCGGGGAGCCGCAGAGCCACCTCCCGGCCGCTGCCCTTTGCCCGCTTTGGCCTCGGCGGGCCGGGCGATGCCCTGCGGGGCAGGAGCACCTTGCAGTGGCAGGCGGCCCGCGAGCTGGCGAGGAAAAGCCGCCTTTAGCGGCAGCGCCAGGAGAGACGGGCTCTTCTTAGCGCCGCTCGAAATAACGCTCGCCTCCAAAGTGGCCCTGGAAACACCGTCTGGGGGGTCGGGGGTCCGGGCGCGGGGCGATGCCGGGGCGCCAGCCGTCGCTGGGCTGCTCCATCATCCCGGCGTTTGAAGAGCAGGTGTGACCCGCGGCGCCCGGCGGGGCTGCGGGAAGCGCCGGGGTGAGACGCTCGGGGTCTCGGCGCGGAGCCGGCTGTTGGGGGGCTGCACGGAGACGCTTTGCGCCCGGAAAGCGCCTCGAGCCGCGCCGGAGCCGGCTGAGACCCGAGGGCCGGGCGGCAGCGCCTGCAAGCTGCTCGCATCCAGAGCGACCTGGCGGCCTCCGTTTGGGCTTAGACGGGGCGGCGGCGGCGGCGGGAGCGAGCCGGCCTCCGGCGGGCACGGGGCAAACTCCTCCTGCCGGGGTGGGTAGAAAAACGACCAATAGCCTCAGTCCCCCGCCGGGTTAAAATGCATTAATCCTGGCTAGTTTGTTAATGGCAGTATTGATTAGTCTCAGCGCTGGGTTAACGAGCCTGCATGCTAATGAGGGGTGAGTGGTGGGAGTTGCAGCAGCTGGTGCAATTCCAGGGAGCTGTGATGAGGGGCTAGCGAGAGGCTGCCGGACCCCCGGACCCCCGGCTCGGAGCAGGAGCCCGGCGCGGGAGAGCTCGCGCAGGGACAGCCCTGCGGCTTTCCGGTAAGTCTCTGGCACGTGGGAACTGGAGTATTTTTGTGCCAAAAGTATACATTCCTGATTGAGATCTGCTGCTTCTATTTTTTCCCCACCCCTTTTTTGGAAAGCACGTAGCCCTGCGAGGCAGAGGGGAGCCTGTCTGGCCTGCGTCCGTCAGCCGGGGATGTCGGTCCCCCCTCCCCGTCCGTCCCGCCCGGCGTCCGGGGCTGCGCTCTGCCCTCGCAGCCCAAGCCGGCTGCGCTCCCGTCGGGGCTCCTGCTGAAAGGTCGGTGTTGTCTGCTCCAATTTGGTCCCGAACACGTGTTGCAGGGGGTGAAGCAGCGCGGGGGCCCTTTCCTGACAAGCTTCTCATTTTTTGAACTTGTTGGCTTTCTCCTTTTTTTTTTTTTTGAAAACATATGAAAGACGAAATTTCTTCTTTTCCCCGTTTCTTCAGCAGTTCCTCCTCTGCTCTGCCCCCTCGGGCCCTGCTAGCCCTCGCTTCGCGTGCAATGCCGAAGGAGGAGCAGTGCCCAAATTTGACTTCTCCCATTGGGTTTTTCCATTTCTTTGCGTAACTTTGCGAATCCCTCCTCCCCTGCTTTGGGAGGATGGTGGCGGAGCAAAAGGAAGAGCCGGACTCTGGACGCGACCGAGGGCGTTCGCCCCGGGTGCAGGCGGGAGCAGGGTCGAGACGACGCCGTGCCTCATCTCGCAAAACGCCGCGTGCAGCGGGGCTGGGGGGAGGCAGGGCCCCGCGTCCCGGCGCCCTGCAGCGCAGCCGAGGCCTCCGCTCCGAGCTCGGCCTCCCCGCGGCACGGCCGCCGCCAGCTCCCGGGAGCAGCGATCCCGGCATAGAAGCCCCATTAGAAGAGTTTTTCCATCCAAGTCGCTTTGTCTCGTACATCCAGAGCTGGTCTGCGCGATTCCAAATTAATATGTATGGTTGGGGGCACATCTTATAAGACACGTGTGTCGTCTGGAGAGCGTTTGAGATGTGAGCACGGCTGAGTGCTTCTGCGGGTGAACGAGACCGCACGGAGATGGGATGCGCCGGGAACCGATTGGGTTCTGCCTCGTTATCGATCGCTGCAGATGGCCTCGGGGTTATTTCTGCGTGAAGAGCCCGGCGGGTCGGGAGGGCGGCTCGCTCCTCGCCGGAGCAGCGGCGGGCTGCGACGCCCCCGGCGCAGGGCGGCGAGCTGGGCCGGGGCGAGGGGCTCCTCGGGGCACGGCGCTGCCCGCTGCTGCGCTCGCCCGTCGCTTGGTCCCGGTCTGCGCCGCGTCGGGAAGCTGCTCGGGTGCGCGGCGCGGCCGGGGCGGCCAGCGCTTTTCCGCCGAGTGCCGCAGGTTCTGCAGGCTTAGGTTTGCATTTAAACAAATTTTGTTTTCTTCTCTGTTATAAAGTCTACCCTTAGCCCGGGGGAGTGTGGATTGCTGCTCTTTCCCTAGATCTGCAAACAGGCTGAAATAATAGCTCCGGGTGTACCCATTTATCTATGTGTCTATCTACTCATGCGTCCCATCTCATCTTACTCTGTCACCCAGTCCTGTAATATCTCAGCATCTCCCTAAAGCAAAAGATGACAATAAAGTGTAAATGGGGAGTGTTGGCTCTGGAGCATAATGATGGCAATTTAGATGCCAGCCATAATTTTTCCACCGTTGCCCCAGGTAACAGGAACAGTCGTCTCCCGTGGGAGCACGGGCAAAGCCCGTCGGAGGATGCCCCCGCTCCGCCGCGTCTAATCGGCGCGGTGCGTTCACGTTGCAAAAGAGAAGGAAGGGAAGTGTCCTTAAACCGAGATGAGTGAGCCTCAAGGGGGCGAGATTGAACCAGCCTGGGAGCCTCCCGCTGCCCCGGGGATGGAGGCTGGTGCAGGGCTCCCTCGGGACCGCCGGACCCCTCGCCGGTACCAGGGCTGAACCGGCCCTGGACCGTCGGGGGCCGGGATGCACCGTTTCCAGCCGGCTGCCGGGTGGGATGGGGAAGCCGGCCACCGGCCCGGCCACCCAATGACCTAATATCCCTTGTCTGGCTCGTTCCCCCTCCCCGTTTCCCTGGGTGGTGATTTGGTACCGATTTCCCCGCAAATTTTGCACGGCGGGCTGGAAGCAGTTACCTCGAGCTCGGGAAGGTAATCGCCGGCAGCGGTGTCAGTCCTGCAGGGTGATTTGCATGCCGATGCCCACAGTGCTCGGCCGGCCGGCTCCCGGGCGCGCACCGGCTTTCCTCCCTCCCCTTGCCCCCGCTCGCGTAGCCTCGCTGCGTCAGCCCCGGGCACCTGATGGCGTTTGCATCGCCGACAAAGTTGGGGGGGCAAAAAAAAAAAAACCTATATATATATATATATTTTTTTTTCTTTAAGAAAGTGAACTTTGGGTTTGCAGCAGAGCCAGCGGGGTGTGCAAGGGGCCGAGCCCTGCGGGAGGCCACCCGGCTTGCCAGCCCTCGGAGCCTGCTGGAGCGCCGGCACCGGCCCCGCGAACCGGCCCGGCGTCGAACAAAAAGAATGATGTGAAAATCCGGTTCTCGCCCGCCTTCCCCTCGAGGCCGTGCATTGCACGAGCGTGAAAAACGTGGCAAAACACCCGTTTTTCAGCAAACCGGAGCAGGCGATGTTGGTACTTGGATGCTGCGGGAGCCGTGGCCGTGCCGGGTGCCCGGGAGCTGCTGCGCCCGTCCCAGCTCCGGACCTCGGCGCTCGACCCGCTGGCGCGCTCCTCCGCGGTCCCCGGCTGCGCCGCCCGGAGCCGAGCTCGGCCGCGGCCGGGCTGTCAAACAGCATTAAGCCTAAACCGCCCTCCCGTCTCGAGGAGCCGTCGCCGTCCTCCCAGATAGCGGTAATCGAGCCGCTGGCTGCGGAGCCGGGATCGGAGCTCTGTAGCTGAGACAAACGCGGACGTTGAAGCCGTCGGGGCCGGCGAAGCGGCGCTCGGCGCCCCGACCCCGGCTGCCCCCAGCCCGGCGCTGGGAGAGTGCGGCCACCGGCGAGGGCAGGGCTCGGCCGGCAGCCCGGGCGCGAAGCGGGTGTCCGGCGCGGGCGGCCGGCGGGAGAGCTCGCTTCCGCACGCGGCCGCAGCAGCGGGGCGCAGGGCTCACACGCTTGGAAAAGCCGAGCTAAGTATAATCCCTGCTCCGGTGTCCCGGTTGCACAGTTGGTTTCTGCTGGACGTCGCTTAACGCCGCCTTCCCTCCTCTCCTTGCGTTCGCTCTTCGTCCCTAGGCGCCTTCGGTTCGCTGGCTCCTTGGGCGGGGGAAAAGCCGCGGAAATGCAAACGCCGCTTCGGCCGTCCCTCCCGCGGGGGAAGGAGGGAACCGCCAGGGGCTTTTCCCAGTCCCCGGCGGGCGCGGGGCGGGTGCCGGCCCGGCCTCCCCCCGCCTCGCTCCATCCCGCGCCCTCTTTATTTTTTTTAATTAGCTGATTCGCTCTCTGGCGCCGAACCCCGTTCCCAACCAGTGCGCTCGGGAAACCTCGTTAGCGCAGATCAAAAGGAGCTTTTAATGATTTATAAAGGTGCGGCAGTTTGGAGAAATTAAATAATTTAGGTGGCGTGTGTGCGGCGGGTTCCCCCAAGACCGCGTTTCGGAGGGGCGGCCCGAGACGCCCTTGCCCGCGGGCCTGGGGAGCGCCGCGGAGGGGCTCGGTGCCCTCGCTCCGCAGCATCCTTCCCCGGGGGCGCCGGGCACGGTGGCCGCCGCCGCCGGAGGAGGCGCGGGAACAGCGGCGGCCGTGCAGCGGCGCGCGCCGTTTCGGCCGGACGTCGCCCGCGGTGACGTTCGAGAAACCTTCGCGGGTAGGAGGGGTAGCAGCACCGCTCGCCCTTGCTGCGGCGCCTTCCTCTCCGGCCGCTCCAAGCACTTCACCCACGTGGCTCAGCTAAACCCCGTCCCCGGCTCCCGCTGGGCAGGCCGGCACGGGGGCCCAGGCGTCCGGGCGCGGCGGCTCCTGCTCCGCGCTCGCGAGGGGACCCGGAAAAACGGCGTTTGAGGCGTCGTTCTGCGCGCCGGCCCGGCCGCACCGCCCGCGGCGCGCAGAGCAACGCGCGCTGCGGAGCAAGGAAAGCTAACCTGCAGCCCGGCTGTTTTAGTAACCAGGTGGCCAAAATATCCCCCCCCCCGGGGCCGTGACAGGTCCCGTCCGCTCCGGTCCCACGGGTGGGAAAAGTGGCGTGAACGTTGGCGGTGGGAAGTCCCCGCTGGGGCAGGAGCCCGCGGAGCAGCGGCTGCGGGAGAGAAGAGCCCCCCCCCCCCCAATGTATTTTAGCGAGAGCAATCCATATCTCTTTTCGAGCTGCTCGGGAAAGAGCAAATCCGGGTTGTTTAACCCTTGGGAGGCGGGCTGGTGGCCGCATCGCCGACGGGGAGGGGACCGGCCTCGGGCCGTTTGCAGCGCGTCTCCGGCCGGCAGCGCCCCGTTGCAGCTCTCCGGGGCTCCCCGTCGCTGTCCTCGCAGCCTCGCGTTAGCATCCGCATTTAGATGGGGAGGGGGGGGAAAAATCAGCGTGCCGGGGCGAGCAGGCCTGGCTTCAGCAAATAGGAGCTGCAACGATTAAACCTTTCTCTTGGCGGAGATCTCCCGCAGCCGGGGCGCCGAGAGCCTGCGGAGGATCAGCCTGGTTGCGCTAATAGCCCTGCTCTCGTGGCGGGCTGCTTTTCATCCAGCGCGTTGACAAAAGTGGAGCAAATATCCTTCTCTGTGTCATTGTGTCGTGCGTTCGGAAATCGTGAGCCAGGCGCCTCGCTAGCCGGGAGCCTATTGAAAAATCCTGGGATTTTGAGCAGCGCGGCGATGGCTGAGCAGCTCCTTTCATCTGCTCTGTGACTTTGAGCGCGCCGAGGTCGCGTTTTCAACCGGCTCTCTGCCGCCGCAGAGGCTGAAAGCTCGTTTTTGCAATAAAATCCTGGCGGACTCCGGCGAGGGCGGATGGCCGAGCCGGCCGGCGCCGCGAGACGCCCGCGCTCGGTGGAGACGGGAGTTGCGAGCTTCCCCTTGAGACCCGTCGGGCGCTAATTGCACCGGGGGCTAATTGCATTGCACGGGGCGCAGGCTCCCGCCCTCGCGCGGCCGCGGTGCGGGCTCTCGGGTCGCGGAAAAGCGTCGTCGCGGCGGGGGCGAAGTCGGCCGCCGTCAGGCTTTGGGCGGCGTTAGCGCGAGAGCCACCGCTGCGAGCGGAGAGCTCTTCCACGTGATGTTGCCAAAAAAAAAAAAAACCCCTGGAAAGGGACGGGGCGGTTGTTTTCCTGGGGTGTTAAAAGGAGCTGGGGCAAAACCGGCAGCGAACGGGTTTGCGCGAGCCGCGGCCCGCCGCGCTGCTGCGCGCCCCGAACGCTGCGGCTGGGGCGCCCGCTGCCGCCCCTTCGTCAGCGCTAATGTTTTATTCCAGGCAATTTCACTCCGACAGATTTCCGCCCTCGTCATGCCGAAGCGGGGCGGCGCGTGCCGGCGATCCGAGGGGGAAGGGCCGAGGCGGGCGGCGATGCCGGGGGCCGGTTCTCGCCTCCCGTCCCGTCCCCAGCGCCCCCCGGGCTGCCCGAGAGTTCACGTCTATTTTAAGCGTTGCAAGATGATTTCCACCCCTCCCGCCAGGCATTAACCCCCCCGTTCGTTGGGGGTCTCGGGGCACCGCGCTGCCGCCGAGGACCCTTCCCCGCGCGCGCGGCTGCCCCCGTTCTCCGGGTGGATGCTTCAGCGGCTCCGCTCCCCCCCGTCCGCTGCGACGGCGGCTGGACGCTGCGAGGTTTACGCAGCCGAGACGGGGACCCTCGTCGCCCCCCCGCCGCCAAAGCGCTCCCTGCTGCCGGGGTCCTTGGAGGAGGGCGGCGCGGGGGGCTGCGGACCCCCCTCCGCGGGGCAGGCGGCGGCCGCTCGCCGGGGCGTGCGGGGGGGGGGGGGTGTTTCATTATTATTCTTTTGAAGCGGATGAGTTAGCGACGTGCCCCGTTTAGGCGGTTCGAGCCCGGCTCGTGGTAGTTGCTGCGGGGATCACACGGGGCGGCGGGTTCTTACAACGCTCTTGACGTTTCGCGAGCCGAGCGACTCGAAACGGTATCGAGTTAACGGCCGGCTCGGCTGCGGCGCGGGGTCCCTGCGGTGGGGTCCCTGCCTCGTCGCCGAGCTGGGGCCTCTCGCGAGCCCCGACGGCTCCTCCCGCGTTGCTGCAAAAGCGCAGCGAGGTCATTGCACGCGCGCGGGGATCGTCTGGGCGATGGACTCGGCGCTTTGCAGGAGCGGGCGGGCATGATAACGCGCTGGCACCCCGCGGGCGCCGGGGTCCGAGAGCCGCACCGGGACCCCGTCCCCGGGCTGCAGACGGGTCCCCCCGGGCAGCCGGGGGGCCGAGCAGCCCAGCGCCCGCCGCCGGACCCGGCCGCGGCTCCCCTCGCTGCCCGGCGGCGGGCTGAGCCGGCGGAGCGGGGGCCGGGGCGCCGCCGCGGCTCCTTGGAAAACCGCTCGGGCCTCGGGAAGGCGCTTGTTGCAGCGCTCAGCAAAGCCGTCGGGAGGGAATATCTGATCAGGCGGAAATGTAATATTTGTAGGAGGGGGGTGAATCAGCAGGGGGAAACGGAGACATAAGTAAAGATTCGCCAGCGGAGAGCAGCCGGGACGGATCCGGGACGGATCGAGACAAAGGCGCCCCCGAGCCGGGGGGCTGCAGCTGCCCCCCTGCCCGCTCGCGGCCGCCCGCCCTCGGCCCCGTGGGCTCGGGCCGTGCCGTCCGCCCTGGCAGCGCGGGGCCCGCGGGCCGGGCGCCGGCCCGAGCCCAGGTGGCGGCGGGGCGGCGAGCTGGGCAGCTCCGTCCCGTCCTCTCGGCCGTGCGCTGCCGCGGCGCCCCCAGGGGCCGATTAACGCCTCCCGCCGTCCCAAACCGATCCTCGTCGGTTCGAAGCCACCTGGATGCCGTCTGCCGCTCCGCGCTCCTCCCGGCAGGTGGGTGGGTGGGCACGGTGCAGCACAGCGCGGCATAGCACGGTGCAGCACAGCGCGGCACGGTGCAGCGCGGCACAGTGCAGCGCGGCACGGTGCAGCACGGCACAGTGCGGCACAGCATGGTGCAGCACGGCACGGTGCAGCATGGCACAGCGCGGTGCAGCATGGCACAGCGCGGTGCAGCACGGCGCGGCGCGGTGCAGCACGGCGCGGCGCGGTGCAGCACGGCACGGCACGGTGCAGCACGGCACGGCGCAGTGCAGCATGGCATGGTGCAGCATGGCACAGCGCAGTGCAGCACGGCACAGTGCGGTGCAGCATGGCACGGCACGGTGCAGCACGGCAGCCCTCCCGGGGCACCCGGCCGCAGGGAGCCCTGCAGCTCCCGGCCTGCCGCAGCGCGGGGGGCGTCGTGGGCTGTCCCGGGCGCTGTCCCCCTGACAGCAGCCATGTTTTTCCTTGCATTTAAACAGGATTCCCAGTATTTCAGTTTCCACCTGCTGCCTCGCGCCCCCGGCAGCTGGGGGAGGGCGGCTCGCGGGCGCCGGGCCCCTTTGCAGCCGGTTCTCGGGCAGCTCGCGAGGCCCCGTCTCCCCTCCGCCGGGAGGAGCGAAGCAGCCCCTCTGCCGCCCCTGCGCAGCCCCTCTCCCCGCTGCCCGCCGCAAGCTCGGGAGCCGGCGCGAGCCGGGGGCTTTGGAGCCGCCTCGGACGCGTCTCGCGGGGCTTCGCTGGCGGAGCCCCCTGCGGCGCGGGGCGGCTCTGCTGCGGGAGGCGGGCGCTGCCAGCCGGGCAGGGTCGGCACCAGCAGCGAGGGAGGCGGCAGGAAACGTCGGGGATTCGCCCGTCGCCCTTCCTGGGGCCTTTGGGGCGCGGGGCGAGCGGAGGCGGCGGCTGCCCGGAGCGCGCAGGCGGCCGCCGGGTCTCTGCAAGCTGCAAAAAAGCCCGTGGGGACAGCGCACGGCAAAGGGCTGGCGCAGGGCGAGGGAGCCGCCGAGGTGCTCGGGGGACGGCGAGCCGGGGCGCCGGGTGCCAGGGCCCCGCGGGGGCCGGCCGGGAGGCGGCCTGCGAACGCGGGGCTGCGAACGCGGGGCATCTCCTCGGCTCGACTGCAAAGCCAGCCCTTGGCTTCGCCTGCCCAGAAGCAAAAATCAGCCCTGATTTCGCTGCCCTCTTGTTTCGCAGCGTGTCCGTCCTTTTTCGGAAGCTCAGCGCGGTCTCGGGTGCAGACCTGGCGACGCTCCCGCGGGCCGGTTTCCTCGCCCCCGCCCCGCCGGCGCGGGGTAGACCTCCCCTCCCTCCCCGCCACCGCGCTCCTCCGTCTGTGCCATTTATCACCGCTAATCAGCTTTAATTCAGCAATTTGTCAGTCCAGCAAAGGCCCTTGGAGTTAGTTGTTTTGGTTTTTTTTTCCTCAAAAAATATAATTATTATTATTATTCCCCTGGTAAGCGCGGGCCCTTCTGTTACAATCGTCTTTGCTTGCGCTTTAATAACAATCATTAAAATAAATAATTTTTTCAAATAAAAGGGAGAGAGAGAAGAGAGGGGGTAAATTTTTTTTTTTTATTGTTTTGTATGCGTTTGAAAACTGTTTCCCAGTAAATCGCGGCCCTTTGTATTAATTTTACATTTTAAAACGTTACCTTGCCGGGGGCAGGGTTGGCACAAGTGACTCGGAGACGGAGCGAGAAGGAGAGGGAGAGGAAAACCCTGCTCCTTAATTAGCGCCTTTCCCTGTGCGACCAGAGCGCTCTCGAAGCACGTAACGAGCTGGATGGCGGCTCTGCGCGGGCTCCTCCGGCGCCGCGCCGCCAGCAGCCTTCCCCGCTCGCTCCCGCGCTTTCCAGGCCCTCCGTGGTTTTCGAGTCCGCTCCCAGCCGTCGTGGGGTTCGGGGGGGGGGGTTCGGCAGCCCGGTTTGGGGGCGTTTTGGCCGCTGCAGCAAGCGCGGGGCGAGCGAGAGGAGCGTTCTCGGGTTTTCCCCTGTGATGAGTTTGGCCCCGTTCTCAGCCCCGCTCTCAGCTGCCCCCCGGCTGCTCGTGTCCCGTCCTCTCCGTGCTGCGGGCCCTGGCCTCAGCTCACGGCGGGCCGGAGCCCGGCCGGGAGCGCTGGGAGGAGCGCGGCGGCCCCGCTGCCGTTTCCCGCGCCGCTCGCGGGCTTTCCGTTCGTGGGGCAGCAGCGCGGCGGGAGCCTCAAATTAATTAGCAAAGAAAACTCATCTCGAGCTGGGGGGGCGGGAGGAAAGGGCAGGCTGGCTCCCGGGGGAGCTCGAGGGTTTGACGGGGGGGGTTTGTCAAACGCGGCAGCCGACGGCAGCTGTAGGGCAGGGTGCGGGGAGCTGCCGCAGCAGCCCGGGAGCGGCGCGCGGAATATTGCGGGAATTGCCTCCGTGCTGCGGAGTCCTTTTCCAGCCCTGCTAATCCCTTAATCTCTCAGATAATCAGCTCCAAAACCGTAAATTGCGATAAGATTGCCGCGCGCGTCTGCATTAATGCCCGGAGGTTGGATGGTATCGCGAGGAACGGTGATCTTTTTTTTTCTTCTTTTTTTTTTTTTTTGCTGCTTCTCGCCACGTGTCGCTGCCGGTTCATTAATCTGAAACCAACGAGGCGCTGAGCGTAATGCCGGGGGGGGGGGCAGCGGGGCCGGGCGCCGCGCCGGGGGGGGGGCTCGCTCCCCGGGCCGCGGTTTGGGAGCGCTGCGTCCCGCTGCCGCTCGCGCCTCGGTTTCCCCAGCGTCGTGCCAGGCACGGGGCTCGGCCGCAGGGGTGCCGGGGGGGGGGGAGGATTTTAAAGCCAAGGCTTAGGCTCGCGGTGGGCAGCGGCAGCCCCTGTCTCACGCCGCCCTCTGCTCCGCAGGTTCCACCGCGGGGACTACACCGTGGAGGTGAGCATCAACGACTACCTGGACATCTACTGCCCGCACTATGAGGAGCCGGTGCCCGCCGACAGGATGGAGCGCTACGTCCTCTACATGGTCAACTACGAGGGGCACGCGTCCTGCGACCACCGCCAGAAGGGCTTCAAGCGCTGGGAGTGCAACCGGCCCGACGCCCCCAGCGGACCCCTGAAGTTCTCGGAGAAGTTCCAGCTCTTCACCCCCTTCTCGCTGGGCTTCGAGTTCCGGCCGGGCCACGACTACTACTACATCTGTGAGTGTGAGCCCCTTGGAGCCGGGGGGGCGAGGGGGGGGGGGGAAAAGGAAGAAGAAAACCGGCTGATGGGGCTGGGACCAGGCAGTGGGCGCCGCACGGGCGGTAAAGGGTGGAAAAACGAAAGTGAAGGAGCAGCACGTGGCAGCGTCGCGGGGAGGCAGGGATGCCTCTCGCCCTGCTCGGGAGCTGACCGGCCTGGCTGTCGTTCTTATTATTTCTCCCCCTTTTTCCTAAAGCATCTGTTTTCAGCCCACTTAATTTGTTCCTTTTATCTATATTAAATTACCATTCCCCCCCCCCCACCCCGTAAAATGTCACTCGTGAAAGAACTGCGTCTACAACTCTCTCTCCCTCTCCTTCTCCCCCCCCCCCCGTTTCATTTTTTTTATTTTTTTTTAATTCGTAACGTCGTTAGGGAGCGATTACACCGAAGTAAATGGTGAAGCTGATCGTTGCTAAACCGGTTAGAGTTCCCGTCATGCGGAACATGAGAAATTACGCCTCTTGGAGGAGCCGCATTTAGCAGACATGAAAGAAAAGAAATTACCTCCTCCTCGAGCTGGCAAATTGGGACGCCATTAACCTCGCAGGCGGCGAGACGGGGTCCGCGCCCCGGCGCCGGGTCACGCTCGGGAGCCGGCGGCAGCACCCGCTGCCCCCCGGCCCGCCGGCGTCTCGCCGCCGCTTGACCCCCTCCCGGGCTGGCTGCGACACGGGGCAGAAAGGACGGCAAGGAGGGGGGGGATTAAAAACAAAAGAGCGAGACGATGTGCAGCAGCCGCTGGCTGTGCCCCCCCCAGCGTCGCTGTGCCAAAACTGTTCTTACGTGTGCAACAAAGGTCCCTGGGGAAGGCGGCTGCCGGGAGGCCCAGGAGCCGGCCGGGGCCGCCGCCGTCCCGCTCCCCCTCCCGCTTTAACCTGGACGCCAATAGTGCTCCCTCCCCGTCTTCAGTCCCAAAAAAAGAGAAAAGAAAATGCAGTTCCTTTAAAAACATATATACAAATATTACGTTTTTCTCCTGCTGAGAGGGGACTTCCACCGAGATAATTACTGCAATTACGCCCTTTATCTCTCCCAATGAGTATGGTTTTTATTCTGTGCTTTCATCTCCATTTCGCCTGCTACGGGAGAGGCACCAGGCGCCCGGCGGCTCTCACCGCCCAAAGCAGCGCGGGCGACCGGGCAGAAGCTGCCAGGACCCAGCGCTCCGGCGGTGCGCGCGGTGTGCGTGTCGCGCACGGTGTGCGCGGTGTGCCTGTCATGCGCGGTGTGCGTGTCGTGCACGGTGTGCGCGGTTTGCACAGTGTGCAGGGTTTGCACATCATGCACGATGTGCGTGGTTTGCACATCGTGCACGCTGTGCGCGGTTTGCACGCTGTGCGCGGTTTGCACGCTGTGCCCGTCGTGCAAACCCCTCCCCAGCCCGACAGAGGCGCTTCGCGGCGCCGGTAGCGCGGTGGTTTTGCGTGATTCGGCAGTGACCGGCAGGAGGATGCGTGAGGGGCACCGCAGCCCTAGACGATCCCCCCGCATGCTTTCGGGGGTTTCCCTCCGGGGCCGCCGCGCGTCCCCCTGCAGCAGGACGGGCCACCAGTTCGCCCGCTGGGCTGCAAAGGGCTTTTCCGAAGCAGGGCCAAACTTTGGAGCCGGCTGACAGCGAAGCACCCGGAGGCGCCTGCCTCCCCGGGCCGGTCCCCGTGGCCACCCTCCTGCTCGTCCTCCGCGCCGCCCGCGGGATGCGCCCCCTGCCCGGCTCTCTTCCCGGGGGGCCGCGGCCGAGCAGGCTGGCGATGGATGTTTCATGCTGCTGTGGCATTCGTTTGAGATGACCCCGAAGAGGAGGAGCGCGCGAGGCCGTTCTCCCGGCAGGATGGTCCCCGCGCGGCGCGAGCGCCGGGCTCTCAGAGCGCCTCAGTCCCAGGGCCAGCGGCGCCGCCGGCCGCCCGCCCGGCTCCCTTCGCCCCCCTCGCCCCGTCTGTTTAACCCCCTCTCCTCCCCTCCTGGCTTTGCACCGTTTTAATTGCAAAGCGTTCCCCTCCAGCGGCTGCTCGAACGGCCCCGGCGACCCTCCGCCGCGCCCCCGGCATTCACGGCCGCCGCGATGCTCTCGCGGCGTGACGCAAGCAGCGTCCCGCTTTCGCCCCCTTCGCGTGGCGGGAGCCGCTAGCAGCCGTGAAACCCGCCTCGGCAGACGTTTTTTTGCAGCCAGGACATGCAGCCGGGGACGATTCGGCAGAAACGCGCCGCCCGGGGTCGGGCGGCTTCTGACACCGGTTGGAGCGTTGATCAGAGACGGGGCAGGAGCCGCTCCGGTCCGGCAGGCGATGCCGTCGCGCTTGTAGGCGGCCGGAGGGGGCGAGCGGCCGGGGGCCCCGAGCCCAGCGGGCGCCTCGTTGCAAAATAGTAAATAGAAATATTAAAGCCAGCCGGGGAGGGGGTGAAGGAGGGGGCAGAGCGGGGCTCGGGGCGCTGCTTGGCTCACGTCGCTCTGCTTTTCTCCCTCTCCAGCTGCTTCTCCCCCTAACACGGTCGACCGGCCCTGCTTGAAGCTGAAGGTTTACGTTCGGCCGACAAGTAAGCGCGGGCGCGCGCCGGAGCCCTTGCACGGCGGCGGGGGGCCGGGGGGGGGGGGGTTCGGTCCCGCGGCCATCGCTTGCTGCTCCCCCTGACATGCACCGAAAACGCCAGGCCTCTGCTCGCCCTCCGAGGTTGCAGGGAGACGTCCCCGCGGGAAAGGAGCCCACCCTTGCTCCCCGAGGCTCCCCGGTCTCCTCTGCTGGGGTTTTGGGGATTGGGGGGGGTGGGGGGGGCGGCCCTGCACCCTGGCCGAAGCGCCCCTCTGCGGGACCCCCCCTGCCCCGGGCCCGCCTCCCCGCTCTCCGCCGTCGGGGCAGACACGTCTCCCGCGCGGCCCACGTTTGCCGCTGTACTTCTGATGGGAAAAAAATATATAGATATATATGATAATCTCTGCACAGCGGCTACTTTTCAGAATCAAATAACTCAGCCATTTAAAAAAACAAATTAATAATTTTCTTCTCCTGTTAACGTGTAATTAGCAAATGGCAGCGGCTCTCCCTGGGGAAGGGCTGAGTGCCTGTGAAATGTCACCGTTTAAAAGGATGTCTTTCTTTTTTTTTTTTATTTGCATGGCTTTAAAATAAAACTCAGTATAATGAAACCATCTGTAAAAAATCATTCTGTTTGGTTCAGGACTAGGACATAATGGGGGGGGGGCGGTTGGAAGTCTCTCCCGATGCTATTTTTTAGTATTTTAACACTGTGCGGGATTTATCGAGCCGGCGCCCAGCAGAGAGGAAGGGCTGCGGTAACGCGAGAGGTGCTGGAGCCGCTGCTCGGGGAGGGGGGCTTCGTGCCGCAGGCTCGCCCGTCCCCGTCCCCGGCGGGACCCCAACCCCGGGCCTCGCCGCTCGGCCGTTTTACCTGGGTTCCCCGTGGGAAAAGCAGCCAGGAGCGCGGGATGCAAAAGCTGAGGGTGAGGCAGCGCGGGAGGGGGCGCGGGGGCAGCCGCGGCGGCGCTCAGCACCCGCTCACGCCTCCCTCTCCTCCCTCTTTCCTAGACGACTCCCTCTACGAGTCCCCGGAGCCTATTTTCACCAGCAACAACTCGTGCTGCAGCCTCAGGGTCCCGCACGCCGTGCTCGCCGTGGTGCCCGTCGCCTGGACTCTGCTGGGCTCGTAGCGCCCGGCGCGGCGCGGGGACGGCGGCAGCGCCCCGGCCGGCCTCCGCTTTCCTCCGGGTCGTGGTGGTTTTTTTTTTTTCCCCCCTCCCATCCTGAGTTTCCCGGATAACCGTCGAACTGGCCGGCGGCGGGCTCGACTCGGCCCGTCTGCGGCGCGGGGGGTCCGCGAGGGCGCCCGGGGTCGCGCGCCGCCGGACGCTGCCGCCTGGGACGCTGCCGCGGCGGCTCCGCTGGCTTCGGCCCTCCCCGTAGGATGTTGCTTTTTACATTTCTAGACCAAATATAGAGTCCTTTTCGAAAGGGTTTTTTTTTTTTTTTTTTTAAATCTATTATTTTATTTTTTTATTTGTGTGGGTTTTGTTCCAGTCCGTGCTTTCCCGTGCTAGAGACTGAGCCGCCGGGGATGGCGGCGGCGGCGGGAGCCGGGCCGGGAGCCGGCCGGCCGCAGAGGCCCGCGACGGCGCCGAGGGCTGTGCCGGAGACGTCGCCGGCTGGACCGCGCCGGGCCGGCCCCCGCTGCGGGTTCGATCCCCTCCCGGCGCCGGCGGCAGCCGAGCCGCCGCGCTCCCCCTCCGCGGGAGCTGCTTTTCCCTTCTCCTCCTCTGCGCTCAAAAAAAAGAGAAATCGGGTTTGAGACTGGCCCGAAACGGCGGCGGGGGGCGACGGCCGAACCGGCGAGGGGTGCCGGGCCGCCCACCGCTGCCGGCCCTAACGCTCGGCGGGGGACCGCCGGGCTCTCCCGGAGCCGCCCAAGGACGCCGCGCGGCGGGACGCCGGCAAACGAAACCTTCCGACGGACGCCTTTCCCGGGGCGCACCCGCGCCTTGCCCGTCCCTCCCGGAGCCCGCGACGGACTCGGGGTCGCTCCGTTCCTGTAAATACAGCCGGCAGGCGCTATACTGTGACCTTTGGGGGCTTTTTTTTTTTTTAATGTATTGTTGAGAATGAATTTTATGGAAGGGTTTATTTTATTTCTATTTTATTTTTTAGACTAGGAAGCTGAAATCTTGCAATAAGTTCATCTCGACCATCCAAAAAATACAAAAACAGTTGGGAAAAAAAAAAACAAAAAACTCGCATCCCCTGCCATCCCCCCGGTCCCGTCCCGTCCCGTCCCGTCCCGTCCCCGCCGTGTGTCCAGAGCAGGTCGTGGTTCCCGAAGGCAAGCGAAAGCGTCGCGTGCAGCCGGCCCTGGCTGGGGCCCCGCTGCCGCCATCGGTCTGTGTTTTATATATATATAAATTATATATATAAATATCTATATTGTGTACAGCGACTGTGAGAGAATGAAGGGAAAAAAAAGCGAACGAGGAAGCAACGCTTAAGCGACGCTGGGGGCCGAAGCCGGGGGGCCGGGGGCCGCGCCGCTCTCCTCCCCGCCGTCGCCCTGATGGTAACCGCATCGCCACCTGATTTGGATTCTGTATTTTTTTATAATAAAATGCAAATAAATGTCACGTGAGTCCCTTGCTTTGGAGACCTGCCTGGTGCCCGCGGCGGCGGCCGGCGCCGCAGCCCTGACGCCGGCGCCGAGGGGCTGCCGAGCCAGGCCTCTCTGCTGGGCAGCACGTTAATTACGGGCAGGATTTAATTACTGCGTTAATGAATAATAATGGATATTGAATTAATTAATATGCAATTGTTGATAGTACTTAATTATTGGAGGCAACGCGGCCTGGCGGAGCAGCGCCCCGGGCTGGGACTCGGGGCGCCGGCGTCTCGGGGCGCCGCCGCAGCCTCCGGCCCCGCCGCTGCCTCAGTTTCCCTCTGCGGCCGGGGCGGTGCAAGAAAAAGCAAAAAAAAAAAAAAAAAACCCAAAAAGGCTTCGTCTGGTTGCTCCCGCAGCCCGGCCCGTGCCGGGAGAGCCAGCGGCGCCGTGCCGAAGGCGGAGGAGGCGGCTGTGCCACGGCCGCCGCGCCGGGTTTTCGGGGAGGGGAAGACAGAAGTCGCGCGCGCGCCCGCCTGCTCCTTCCTTTGAGCGCTAACTAGCGTTTTTGTGCGGCCCGCGTTAATTTCCGCCGTTCAATGCATATTGCAGCGTAATTAGCCGAATAGGAACAATCCGCTGTTAATGAATTCAGGCTCGGGCAGCTGAGCCGAGGCTCTCAAGTTTGCCGCAAGAGGGGGAAAGCCTAATTCTGCTTTTTAATAAGGGCCGTCTGCGTGCCGGGAGAAGCGGCGGCGGCGGAAAGCGCGGGGCAGGGCGCCGGGCTCGCGCCAACCTCCCGGAAAACGTGAGTTTTAGGCTCTTTGGGTAGTTTTTGGAGTCATGGCTCTTGCAGCGCTTGGGCTGGGTTAGGCGGGCGCCTGCCGCCGCTCGGCGCTTCCCTCCGGCACCGGTGGAGCGCTAACCCCAGCCCGGCAAGCGGACGGCGCCTTCCCCTCCCCGAAAACCCGTTAGCCCCAGGCGCGATGTGGATGGCAGCGGGGCCGGCGGGCTGGGAAAGGCCAGGAGCGGGATGGGGATGGCGATGGTGATGGCGAGGGGGATGGGGATGGCGATGGCGATGGCGACGGGGATGGGCCGGGGATGGGGATGGCAATGGCGATGGCGATGGCGATGGCGATGGCGATGGCGATGGGGACGGGGATGGCGATGGCGATGGCGATGGGGATGGCGATGGCGATGGCGATGGAGGTGGGGATGGCGATGGGGATGGGGATGGGGATGGAGATGGGGATGGCGATGGCGATGGTGATGGTGATGGAGATGGGGATGGGGATGGAGATGGGGATGGCGATGGCGATGGTGATGGCGATGGCGATGGCGATGGGGACAGGGATGGGGACGGGGATGGCTATGAGGATGGCGATGGCGATGGGGATGGGGATGGGGATGGAGATGGGGATGGCGATGGCGATGGTGATGGCGATGGTGATGGAGATGGGGATGGCGATGGCGATGGCGATGGCAATGGCGATGGCGATGGCGATGGGGATGGCGATGGGGATGGCGATGGCGATAATGATGGCGATGGCGATGGCGATGGGGATGGCGATGGGGTTGACAAGGGGGCGCTGGGCCCCAGGGCGCCGATGGGGCCTGCAGCATCCCCACCCCAGGCGCTCAGCTTGGCACCCATGCGCCGCGAGCGGGGAATGTGTATGTATACATATAGACATTCCCCATCTATATATAGGCTATACCCGCTTGCCACCTCCGGGCTTCTCCCATCCCTCCCTGGCCTTATCCCCCGCACAGGGTGGCGCGGCACCGCCGGGACGGTCCGTGCACCCCCTGCCCCGCGCCCCCAAGCAGCCCAGCGCGGGGGGCGGATTGCAGGAGCGGCGCGTTGGCTGCGCTGGCCGCAGCGAGCGCCCGGCGCCTGGTGCAAAACGCCCGCGATAACGGGAACGTCGCCGGGCCGGGCCGGGCCGAGGGGGGATGCTCTCCGGCGCTGCGGCGCCGAGAAATGGTTGCAAAGTCGGGGCTCTCCGTAGGAAACTCCCTGCTGGGGGGAAGAACGCGTTTTCATTTCCCCGGCAGGTAACGAATGGCAAGAGTTGCAACGAATGCTAATGGCCTGGGAAGCGGGCTGCGCCGGGGCTCCCGGGACACGGAGGCTCTCGGGGACGCGCCGGGGGTCTCGCGGGGGCGACGGCGGCCCCCGGCACGGGGGGAGCCCGGGGTTCGGGATGCGCCCGGCTCGGCTAGTCGAGCGTAGCCGCCGGCCTGGTAAGCGGGGGGGTAAACACGGCTGAGTAGCCTTCATCCACTCCAGTAAATATTTTATATCACACACCAAGAGAAGACACTGCTGTTTAAATGATTTATAAAGGAAGATCATGTCGAGGTTTCTATAAAATATGTAGGGCTCCTAATCCCGACATCGGCACGCGAAGAGGACTGGAATCATATATCACCTTTTGCAGCAGCCTTGCAGGCTGCGGGGATGCAGCTGACAAATAAACGGGTGTTTACCGCTTTCGGGCTCCTCCGGGGAGGAGGAAATCAGAGCCGGGAAGGGAAGGAGGCCGGAGGGGCGCGCGGGTCGGCCCCGGGGCCGCGAGCCCCGCGCCGGCGTTGGGCGCTGCTCCGCGCGCCTGCGCTGCTTTGCCGATGGAGGGTTGGGGTTTGGTTTTTTTTGGGGGGGGGGCTGTTTTTTTTTTTTTCCTGCGTTTTTAATCGTGTTTTATTTTGTTCTGCGGCGCCGGGGTGCAGCGCGGGGAGCGGCGGTCTCGGCGGCCGCCGCGGGAGCCCCGCGCCGCGCCGGTATTAAGGGATTAGCGAGTTGTCTTGGCTCGCAATTGCAGATAAGTGCCGCATTTTGTATTATCTTTTCACGCTGCACGGCGAAGGATGACAAAGAGACAACATGAGTGTCATGGCCTTCAGCATATCATTAAGGGTAATTTGTCTTGCGGGGGGGGGGGAGAAGGGAGAGAAGGAAGAAGAGAGAGCGGAGGAGAGGAAAACCCAGCCGGGAGGAGAGAGGGGATTAAAACCTAGGAAGCGGCGATTAGGAGCGCGACGGGAGCGGAGCCGGCGGGGACCCCCGGGGCCGGCGTCGGGGTCAGGCGGGGTTGCCGCCCGTGGGGAAAACTGGGGGGAAAAAAAACAAACCCAAAAGCGCTGAAATGAGGCGGCGGGTTGGGCCGGGAGCAGCGTTCGGACCCCCCCCGCCCCCCCCCCCCCGGCCCCTTTTCTCCTTGTCCTTGCACAAAAGAGCCGGGCGCCCGTCCCCGGCCTCGCGCTGCCTCCGGCCGGGCTGCCCCGCTGCTCTCGCAGCAGAAAGAAGAAGAACAGCCAAAACGAGCAAGGCTGCAGCGAGGGCCCCCCCGGCCTGGGAAACGGTGATGGCTTATTCGATCGGTCAATCGATCAGCCAGGAACGGATTCGGGGGAGGTGGGACGAGCCCCGTTTCGGGCGCCTCCGATGGCCCCGGGGCCGGCGGGCTGGCGCGGGTCCCGCGGCCGGGGCGTCCTCCCGCCCGGAGCCCCCCTCCCTCCCCGTCCGATAATCCTATTTTTGAACCGGGGGATTAGGATCAATACTTCACTCCTAATGCTGCGGTAATACAGTGTTACACCGCGAGCGCCAGTTCCCTGCTGAAACACTTAAGGTAGTTTAAACCCATTTGTGCGCGGGAGTGCGCTGAATGTACAACGAGGCATTTTTTGCAGTGCGGCGGCGGCTGGCGCAGCCCGGAGCGCCCCGGCCCCGACGGAGCCGGGTCTCGCTGGCGCCTGGGCTGCGGCTGCACCCGCTGCAGCCGGCCGCGTGGGTGCTGCGAGGGATGAGCCGGGGCAACCTCCTGCCCGCGGCGTTTCTCCCCGCGCCCCTGCTGGCCTGGCCTGCCAGAGCGCTCTGCAAGCGACCCCTCGTGCAAGCGACCCCTCGTGCAAGCGACCCCTCGTGCAAGCGACCCCTCGTGCAAGCAGTTGTGGCCTCGCTGCAGGACGCTGCCAGGACGTGCAAACCCGGGTGTCCTCGCCCAGCACCCGCTCGAGGCGTTTGCGCCACCCCGGGGCGGCGGGTGCCAGGTCCGGCCACCCCCGGCGCTGCCCTGTGCGGCACCGAGCGCCTCCGCCGCGGCGGGCCCGGGCGGCGGGAGCGGAGGGGGAACCTGGGGATATCGCACTCCAAATTGGCTGAGGGTCTTCGAGGCAAACTCCCAGGGAATAGAAACACAAATATTTCCATCCAGTGCTATAATTATGAATTAGAGCAAAGCTCTGTCTTTATTAGGTGCTAATAGAGATAAAGGGGGTTTGAAATGCAAGGCACAGCTATATAAATGCTAATTCACCCAGAGACCTTCCTCTCTCCCCAGACCACAGAGAATGCAGGTTTCAAGGCAACTTCTCTCCAAAAAAAACCAGAAGAGCAAACTCTGGGAAACCACTGCAGCAACTTAATTAAGTTGGTTTAAGGTTGAGGCATTTCCCCGCGGCTCGGCCACCCGTGGCCAGGCCGTGCTGCAGCCCGTGCACCTCGGTGCACCCCGTGCCTGGCAGGGGACGGCGCCGAGGGCTTTGCAGGCCACGCCGGCTTGCCCGGCGGCCCCGAGAGCCGGGAGCAGGCTGGCCCGCCTGGCCGGGGTGCCGGCAAGCCGGGCTGCTCCGGCTGCTCTCGAAGCACCCGCAAAGCAGGTTCGCAAGGCTCCGAGCCCCGGCCAGGGCTGATCTAGGCAGGAGATGGTCGGGGACGAGCAGCAGACCCTTCAGCAAGCAGCCGTGCCTGCGGCAGGGCGGTGAGCGCTTAAACGCTTTCAAGGTGGGTTGTTAGGGAAATGAGTGGCATGGATGGTAACGAAGGGAAAGGGGGGCTCCATGGCGCTCATCCTGCCTTTTGCAATCAGCCGATCAGTCCGGGCTCCCTTTCGGCTTCTGGCTCCCTCTTTTCTGGGGAATTTTCTCTGCCGCGTGGCGGGGACGATGCAAGGAGCTCGCTGCTCCGCCGGCTGCAAACAACCCCGGCAGGACCTGGTGCCCCCCACCCTGCTCTCCATCACCCCAAATATGTACTTTTCAATTTTCTTCCATATTGATTTTCAATCTGATACAGAGAAACAAGACAATCCAGCCAGCCGCCGCTTGGCAGAAAAGCAATCACTGCAATTAACGGCGATCCACGAGGGCAGCTGCCGCCGGCCAGGCCTCGGCAACGCGCTGCAGATGCCGATGGAGAAAGCACCTTTGCAGAAGGTTTTTTCTGTCCCTCTGCATTTTGGTTCATTTTGGGGGGCACCTGAGCTGTGCTGAGCAGCCTGGGAGCGTGCACGCAATGCTGGAAACTCCTGCAGCCCTTTGCCAGTGTGGGGAGAGATGCTGAGGGTCTTTTGCCACGCGGATCCCACTGCGGACCGTAATTTTCCCGCCCTCGCTTGCTCCGTCGCGCCGGCCGGGTAAGCCGCAGGGATGCTCGAGAAGGCGGATAGCAGGGGCGCAGTGAGCCGGATCCGGCCCCGCGGGAACGGGTCTCACCCTCCGAGCCGTGCCGGCCGCGCCGAGTTGTGCCAATGAGGATCCGGCCCATTGCACCAGAGCTTTCAATTAAAACAAAAATATCCTATAATAACCCTCAGAGAGGTTTTTATTTCCTTTCTTTTTTTTTTTTTTTTAAATAAATCTATTATGAGGAGCTTAGAAATGTATGTAAAACCGGCCAGGGACAATTTGAGGATTAGGGATCGGAACTTTCCTAGTGTGACAAGCAAAGAAAAGAAAATCCTGCCGGGGCTGGGAAGTGGGATATGGCATCCGGCGAGGGGCGGGCGGGAGACGCCAGCCCCCGCGCGGGGCAGGGCGTCGGGAGAGGGAAGCGATGGGACGCGGGGTGGGGCGGACCGCTGCTGCGGCCGCCGAGACGCAGGGCCGCCAGACGCAGCCGTGCGGCCTCGAAACCCGCTATCCACCTGCAAACATGCAGCAGCGCTGTTTAGCATAAAAGTCATTTTAGTTTGGGCCCCCCGTCTGCTGCTCCCTTATTTACAGGCAGCTGATAACTTTCCCAACCATCAAATGAGACCCACCGGCTCGGTGCAGATAGCTGCGCCGGGTGAAGAGCATTTAACCCCCTCCGTCAAGGATAATTGGCTTCTTTACCATTTTCCTGACCCTAAAAAAACAATAAAACTGTGCACAAAACCAATAGATTTTAGCCACATGCCTGCAGAGAGAGAGGAGGTGTAAGTGAAATACAGATCGGGCTTTGCATGGCAGGAGGGATGATGAATTCCCGGCACGAGCGGGGCCGGCGGGGGCGCGCACCCGTCACAGCGCGAGCAGGGCGGCGTTTTTTGGGCTGCTACTTGGTGGCTTGCAAACTGCCCTCCGGGCAGCGGGTCTGCAAATCCGAGCCCCGTTTGCGCAGCCCCTTTGGCTGAAAGACAGCCCGGTGCCAGGCAGGGCGCGGGCAAAGCCGCGGTACTTGCAGGGCCGTGAGCCACCTCATCGCCTCGATTTACATCTTCTCCTAATCCCTGCCGAAGAAAAGCAGTGTTAACGCTGTCGGCCCGGGAGCCGCTAAGTTGGGCGCCGCGCGCGCGTTCGACGCCCGGGAGCCGGAGGCCGAGGACCCGCGTGGATGTAACGGCGGCGCGCTGCCGGCCCCGCGCCCCGGCCGGCCGCCTGCTTTAATGCACCACCTCCATTTATTCTGCTCCTGTAACTGTAAAATTGATTTTCTTGCAACAAGACGCTTGTCTTTGACTACTGAACGCGCCCAAATGCTCCAACAGAAGACGCTGGCGATCCTTAATTAGTTTCCTTTATCCGTCTCGCCTCCCGGGCAGGCTGGGGGAACCGGAGCAGGGGACCGGGAAAGCAACAGGATCCAGAGACGACAAGAGCGCTCTTTATTCTTGACACGATTATTAATAACGCGCAGGTCACCTAACGAGGCGGGGGAGCCGCGCGGGCAGGAGCGCGGCAGGGCAGGGGCGGCGCAGCAGCCGCCGGGACGTGACTCCCGGACCTGTCGGCTCCGGGGCTGCGCAAGTGTCTCGAGCCGCCGCCGTCGTCTTTAAATGCGCTCTCAGACCAGCTCGCTGCCTCCCGGCGGGCGCAGGGCTGCGACCCAAACCGCCGGCCGCCGGGGCTCGGGGGCCCTGGCCGGAGCTGCTGCCCGGCGGCCGGCGGTGTCCCCGCGTCGGGGAGCTACTGGGAGCCACTGGGAGCCACTGGGAGCAGACGCCGCTCCGGCCCCGGCCCGTGCGGGCGCATCGCTTGCTCCATTACTTCCCCTGATCCTTTCCCCAAAAAGGTTCCCGCCAGGGTTTTCGGGGCGTCTTGGCCCTCGCCGCGGCGGGCGGCCGGGGCGGCGTGAAAGCGAAACCGGCCCCGGCGGCGTTGGCCGCCTCGGCGGGCGCACGAGGCCGGAGAAACTCGGGGCAGGACACGGGGGGCCGCGGCGCGGGGAGCCCCGGGGCCGGCGGGGGGGCAGCTGCTCTTCCCGATGCAACAAGGCGGAAAAGCTCCGGCAGTTTGAGGGGCTGCGGAAAGCACGGGCGAACGCACGGGCCGACCCTCGCCCCAAAAAAGTCACCGGCGGGGGGAAAAAGGCGGGAGGAAAGAAGCAAATAAATAAATAAAGAGGAAAGGAAAGTCCTGCGGCCTTTCGCCTTGTCAGTCCTCCGCCCGCTGTCACTCAGCCGCCGAATCGTCCTTCCAGCTGTCACAGCGAGGCGGGGGGGGTTACGGGGCGGCTCTGTCCAGAATCGATTCATGCGGAACGCGCGCTCGCCCAGCGGAACGGCCGCGGCGCGCGGGAGCCGCTCGCGGCCCCGCGGTTCCCACCTTCCGCCCACAAGCCGGCATTGTTCGGCCGCGGCCGCAGCCGTCCCCGCGCCGCGGCTCTGACTGACACCGCTTTGAGGCTCTACGGCGCGTTTTGAATTTCTAAAACCTCTCAGGAAGTCCCCGGGGTGCCTTCTGCCATTGTCTCCTTTCTCCTTTCGCCTTTTTCCCTTTCCACCCCTCCCTCCCTCCCCCCCCCATTTTTTTTCCCTTCCTCCCCCTAATTCCAGGCCCTAAAATCCCCGACACAAGATATTTTTCCCCCCTCCGCCCGTGTTTGCGCTCTGACTCTCTCCGGAGCTGCTCAGCCAGTTCGCAAACATGATTCAGAAACACAAAACCTGAATAAAGCTCTAAAAGTTCCCAAATCCTTGATCCGCTCTGGCGAAGAAGAGCTTTACTTGTTTGTTTTTCATCATCAGCTGGCGCAAACCCAGGACGGGCTGAAAACTAATAACGGAGCCAAAACAGGCGGCACGCTCCCCGGGGCTGCGTTTCGGGGGGCTCCCGGCTGCTTTCGGGGCTTTTCGGCCTTTTGCTGCCCTGGGTAGGAGGAAGGGGAGGTGTCGGAAGGGACCCAGGAGTCCTGGGAAGGCACCGAGGACGCGTCCCCCGGCGTCCCCCGGCGTCCCCTCCGGCTCGGCACTGTATAAACCATCTCCCGTTTCCACTCTTCATCTTATAGGAGCGAACGGGGAGCGACCAGCGCAGACGCAGGTGCCGCTGGGAGCAGAAAGCGCTCCGCAATCTCCGCTACGCAAACAATTCCCCGCACCGCTCACTAGCGATCAGCCAGCGCTACGGGCGCCGCGCGCCCTGCCAGCCGGCAGCTCATCAATATGAATTAGCGCAGAGAAAATCTACTCTCTTACCTAAAGCTAAATGTTATCTGGGTCCCTTTCCAGCGGTGGCTGACATTTCCAGAGTGCTTTTAGTCACATCGGAGGAAGACAACTCATTTCTTGTTAAAAAAAAAAAAAAAGGGGGGGGGTGGGAGAGAGCAAGGAAGGGAGGAGAAGTGGGAGGACTGGGAGGTGGAGGAGCTTCCCTCGCGCAGGGAGGCCAGTGCCGGCGGCCTGGAGCCTCTCCGGGAAGATGCTAGGAGAGGACAAAGGGGGAGAAGCGGAAGGTGAGGCCGTGGCCCCCGGGGCAGGACGAGCGGACGGAGAGGGTGCGGCGGGCAGGGAGGCGAGGAGCCCCGACCCGGCAGCGTAGAGCAGCCTCGGGGCTGCTCCGAGTGCCAGGTCGGCCGGGGCGCCGGGCGCTCCGGGACGGGGCGAGCGTCCCGCTGCTCTCGCCGCCCCGCTGCCTCTCTTGCCTATGAGCGGGCTCCGCGTCCGGCCCTGCAGCCCCGGCGGCGCCCCGGCAGAGGGGGGGGACCCCGGCCCCCTCCCGGCCGCTCCCGGCGCGCCGCCCTCCAGACGGGCCGGCAGACATCAGCTACGCAGACGAGGCTCCCACCGTGCCGCCCTACGGCTAAGCGGAGGCCGAGCCAGTTCATTCACCTAGCGGGTCGCTCCCTGCAAGGATGCGGCTTTCGAACGGGAGCTGCAGCCGGACTCCATCGAGCAGGCCTGAGGTTGCCTCCCCCACCTACGGTAAAATATTCTAATAAATACTCAGGAAGCTCGTTAGGGCGAAAGGCTTAAAAAAAAAAATGCACCCCCTCTCCCCCCCAATGCACCCCCCACCCCGGTCCGTGGAAAGCATCCCCGGATGCAGCAGCGTCCCCGTCCCGCGGCCGGGGCAGGATGCGGCCCGCCGGACGCAGCGCCCGCTCGCAGCCGCCTGGCTAACACGGAGCGAGAAATGGAGCGTGTTATTGAAATCCCCCCGCACGCGTCTTGCATATGCGATATCAGAGCGAGCATCAGCGGGGCCCGGCGCGGCACGGCACGACCCGCCGGCGCGCCCGCCGCCCGCGAGTAATTTCTTTCCCTTGTAGGAACAAGAGAAGCCGCCGGCTCGAGTCCATCGCGGCGGGAGAGGCGAAGCCTCGGCCCCGCCGGCCGCGAGCCCGGGGACACCCGTGCGTGACGCCCCCGTCCCCGGCGGCGGCGGCTCCGGTTTGGATTTTCCCAGGTCTTTACCGGGGACTGTAGCCGGGCGAGGGGTGTCTGCGCCCCGCAGAGCCCCCAGGTCTCTGACCCCGCTGCCAGGCTGGGCCGGGGGGGTCACACTCCCCCATTCCCACCCCGTTCCCACCCCATCCCCAATCCCACCCCAGTCCCACTCCCACGCCAGTCCCACCCACATCCCCAATCCCACCCACACCCACTCCCACGCCAGTCCCACCCACATCCCCAATCCCACCCACACCCACTCCCACCACCATCCCACCCACATCCCCAGTCCCACCCCCCACCCACGCCCCAGTCCCACCCACATCCCCATCCCACCCCAGTCCCACTCCCACCCCACTCCCACCCACATCCCCATCCCACCCCACTCCCACCCCCACATCCCCACTCCCACCCCGCCCGGGCGCATCCGGCGGGCGACGGCGCCACCGTGCGGCCGCGCCGGGAGCCGCCGCGCCGCTGCCAGGAGCCCGCGACCGGCACCGGCACCGGCACCGGGACCCGCCGCCCGCGGCCGCCCGAGGGGCGCGGGGGGGCGCCGCCGCGAACCGCCCGGCCCGGCCCGGTTCGGCCCGGTTCGGCCCGGTTCGGCCCGCTCGGGGCAGCGCGGAGCGGACTCCGGGTCCCGGTGCCGGTGCCGGTGCCCGTCCCGGGGCTGGCGGGTGCAGTGACGGCGACGTGCCGTGTGGTGGCACGGCCGAGCCAGCCGGGAAAGCGGCGCCAGGCAGTGATGCTGCCTGGGAGGGTCCCCGCGCTCGGCATCCCTGGTCCCGCACCCCCCGGTGCCTCCATCCTCCTCTCCCCGCACCCCCCGCATCCCCCGGTGCCTCCATCCCCCTCTCCCCGCACCCCCCGCATCCCCCGGTGCCTCCATCCCCCTCTCCCCGCACCCCCCGCATCCCCCGGTGCCTCCATCCCCCTCTCCCCGCACCCCCCGCATCCCCCGGTGCCTCCATCCTCCTCTCCCCGCACCCCCCGCATCCCCCGGTGCCTCCATCCCCCTCTCCCCGCACCCCCCGCATCCCCCGGTGCCTCCATCCTCCTCTCCCCGCACCCCCCGCACCCCCCGGTGCCTCCATCCCCCTCTCCCCGCACCCCCCGCACCCCCCGGTGCCTCCATCCCCCTCTCCCCGCACCCCCCGCACCCCCCGGTGCCTCCATCCCCCTCTCCCCGCACCCCCCGCACCCCCCGGTGCCTCCATCCCCCTCTCCCCGCACCCCCCGCACCCCCCGGTGCCTCCATCCCCCTCTCCCCGCACCCCCCGCATCCCCCGGTGCCTCCATCCCCCTCTCCCCGCACCCCCCGCATCCCCCGGTGCCTCCATCCTCCTCTCCCCGCACCCCCCGCACCCCCCGGTGCCTCCATCCCCCTCTCCCCGCACCCCCCGCATCCCCCGGTGCCTCCATCCTCCTCTCCCCGCACCCCCCGCACCCCCCGGTGCCTCCATCCCCCTCTCCCCGCACCCCCCGCATCCCCCGGTGCCTCCATCCCCCTCTCCCCGCACCCCCCGCACCCCCCGGTGCCTCCATCCCCCTCTCCCCGCACCCCCCGCATCCCCCGGTGCCTCCATCCCCCTCTCCCCGCACCCCCCGCATCCCCCGGTGCCTCCATCCCCCTCTCCCCGCACCCCCCGCATCCCCCGGTGCCTCCATCCTCCTCTCCCCGCACCCCCCGCATCCCCCGGTGCCTCCATCCCCCTCTCTCCGCACCCCCCGCATCCCCCGGTGCCTCCATCCCCCTCTCCCCGCATCCCCCGCATCCCCCGGTGCCTCCATCCCCCTCTCCCCGCACCCCCCGCATCCCCCGGTGCCTCCATCCCCCTCTCCCCGCACCCCCCGCACCCCCCGGTGCCTCCATCCCCCTCTCCCCGCACCCCCCGCACCCCCCGGTGCCTCCATCCCCCTCTCCCCGCACCCCCCGCACCCCCCGGTGCCTCCATCCCCCTCTCCCCGCACCCCCCGCACCCCCCGGTGCCTCCATCCCCCTCTCCCCGCACCCCCCGCACCCCCCGGTGCCTCCATCCCCCTCTCCCCGCACCCCCCGCACCCCCCGGTGCCTCCATCCTCCTCTCCCTGCATCCCTCGCATCCCCTCGTGTCCCCCCGCGTCCCCGCACCCCGGGGCTGCAGAGCGCTGCGCCGATGAGCAAAGCATCAAAATCCTTCCGGATTCGCCCCACTGGGAGCCCCGCCAGGGCCCAGGCTGCTGCGAGGGTCCGCGGCCAGCGTGGAGGCCTGGGGGGCTGCGGGCGCTCATCTGCTTCTGCTGGCTCTGCCCGTGCGGAGCGGCCCCCGCCACCCGCGCCGGCTCTCCGCAGAGCCGTCCCGCGCCGAGGATGAGGCAGCGCCGAGGGGAGCACGTCTGCTGCACTGCGACGCCGCTGCTAACGGTATGCTTTTGGTCCCAAAAAAATCTAACCCAAATATTACTCAAGTTGCAAGAACTGAGCGAGTGCCTGCGAGCGCTCCCGAGACCGACATTTAGGAAGGCGAGTGCAGGACGTGGGGTGCAAATGCCCCGCAGTGCCGGTCCGAGGGGCACAGCCCGGGCGCTGCCTGCGGGGTCCGGCCTGCCCAGGCTCTGCCGAAGGATGTAACGGGGTGGAAAAAAGGGACTGTGGGGGGACTGGTGTGAAAAGCAGAGGGAGGGAAGGCAGGCAGAGGGGTATTTCATGGAAAAAAAAAAAGGCGCTGCCTGCCTGACGGGAATGACTTTACCCCACTCGATAATCCCCCGGATGGGTTTTGGTCCGGGCCATCTGCACGCGTCGGGGAGCAGCCGCGTTCGAGCCCCCTCTCTCCAACGCCGCACGGGAGATTAGCGCCCTCGCCGCGGCCTCCAAAACGCCCTCGTCCAAGCCGGGCAGCGATGCTGGCTCGACGGGTCCCGCCACGAAGCAGCCCTGGGAGGTTTCTACGTCGTGGGCCCGGAGCTGGGCAGGTACCGGCTGCCCGCGGGGCCGGCGCGGCGTCGGGCGCGCAGCGGGGGCAGCAGCCGTGCTTGCGCGGGGTGGGGGGGCCGCGTCCCGCCTAGGGCAGGGTGCGATCGGGGATGGAGGGATGGATGGATGGAGACGCCGAGCATGAGCTGGGGCGCGGGGTCCGTCGCGACGCTGCAGCGGAGGTTTTGGGTGCCGAGGGCTCGGCGGGGGCGGCCTGGGCTTGCCGCGTGCCCGGAGCTGCGTGTTTCCCCCCCCGGCAGAGAGCGAGCTCACGGCGAGACCCGGCTCCTTTCCGATCGGCCCAAGGGTTTTAGTTAGTTTGGCAATGAGCTTTGCACAGCGCGGGACCCGGCGAAGGAGGCACGTCCCCCCCCGGGCGGGGGGGTTATTCCCGGGTCTGGATTGGTCCCGCCTGCCCGGCAGAGCTGCGCCGGGGACAGGGGGACGCGGGCCGGGCGGCTGGCTGGCCCCCGGGCGCGTGCTGCCCCCGAAGGCGGGCTGGTGGAGGTCTGGGGCCCGGGCGAGCGCCCAGCCAAGGCGCACGCGTTGTCGGCTCCGGCGAGCCCGTCGGGAAGGGGGGCCGCACCGGCGCTGCGCCGGTCGGCAGCCTGCCCCTCTCTGCGCGTCTGCGCGAACTAGACGGAAAGCATCTTTGCGGGCCCGGGGCGACTGCAGAGCTCAAATCCCGGCCGACCCGTGGCAGCTCTTCGGCTTGGGAACGGCCTCTCGACCGAGCGGGCCGCCCGCCGCCGCCGCTTCTAATCAGGCGTTGAATCACTGAGCTCGATTTAAGGGAAGCAAGGGGGGGAGGCAAAAAGAAATCCATAAGGCAGGGTATCGAGGCCGTTATCAGACAAACGAGCAGAGGCAAGCGGTATTTATCACGTGCGGGAAGGACGGCTTCGCAATATTGCAGAAATCAGTTGCAAAGACGAATTGGATTGAACAAGAAAACGAGCAGCTGGGGGGATAATTCCTCGCAGCGCAAGGAAAAGCGCAGCCGCCCCGTCCCAATACCGCACGTTTCACGCTTGCCTGAGGAGCCGGGCCAGGCTTCCTCGGCAGAGCCCGTTGTTCGACCTTTCTCCAGTCCGTCGGTAAAGCAAACGCAGTTTCCTCCCGTCGCGGTCAAGGTTGAGCGCGGGTGTTTTCGGGGCGCAGAGCGGGCTGTCCCGGCGGGGCCGGGGCTGCGCGTGGCCTGGGCTCCGGCTGCTCCCGGGGTCGGGCACGGGCGAAGGCCGCCTTTTATCCGCCCAGCAAAGCCGAGCGCCTCTCACGCGCCGAGCTGATGATTTTTAAATGATCCTGTTAGCGGTAGGAACCGGGCTGCAAACTGTCCGGGCAGAAGCGGCAGGCGGAGCGGCGGGAGGGCGAGAGGTGCCGCGGCCGGGAGAAACGCGCCCGCACGGAGGCGCTGGGTGCCGAAAGGCCAGCAGCAGGGCAAAGCGCTGCTGTTTTCCTGCGAACCGTCCAGGGCAATTGGAAATCGGGTCTAGCAGTAAAGTGACCCCCCCGCCCTGGCTCGGAGAGAGCTTTGCCGGGGCTGCTGCAAAACGTTCGCCTCTTTTCTTCCCACGGCGACGCGTTGCCGTTGCAATAGCGCAGCAATGATGCCGTTTTGGGTTTGTATTGAAGCATCCTGCCCGTTTTCTGGAGCAGTAGGAGTAGGGGGTGACAGCTACCTCTTTCCCCGCTCCCCATGCCAAACTCCAGCTGTCGTTTGTTTCCAAATGATTTTTTGGCAAAACAAAAATTTCATAGAAAATGTTGAACACAAGAGGGGGAAAAAAAATTCCTCTGAAAACGCGCAGGCCCTGCTTTGCCTGGCGGTCCGCGCCGGCGTCCCGCGCGCCGCCGGCCTCCGCGGTGCCCTGGGATCCCCGTTCCCACGTTCAGCCGCTCGAGTCGCTCCCGTTTTCCCCTCCTCTCGGCGCTCGCTTCCCGAGCGGCTCGCTGCCCAGACACTGGAGAAGACGGTGAGTGTCCGCGGGGCGAGGGCGGCCCCAGCGGGGTGCTGGTAGCTAGCGGGGTGCCGCGCAGCCCCCGATACCTGCTCCCCTCCGAAAGCAGGTCAGCACCCAGCATTGCCCAGCGCGGGGGGACCGGCACGGGCAAGGTGCCGTCAGCCCCATGCCGGGCATTTTCCCAGCTGTTTCGGGGTCCGTTTGTGGGCAGACGAGCCAGGGTCTGGGCTGGGGGTGCAGCAGGCTCCCGCCCGAGCAGCCGCTCGGGGTTTGGCTGCGTCTGTTTCGCTGCTGCTGCAAAAATCCGTCCTGGGAGAGATGGGGGAGCCGGGCAGGGGACAGTGCTCGGCGGCAGGGCTGGAGCCAGCAGCGATGGTGACAGCTCCTCTGCTTTTCAGATTGACAAGAAGATTGTGAGGACGGAGATCGGGGTCCTGCTGCGGCTTTCGCACCCCGACATCGTGAGTGCAGATGTTGCGGCTCATCTGGCAGCTCCAGTTCCCGTAATGGGTCCCCCCCAAACACGGCTGCTGCCGGCCGGCCCTGCGCCGGGTCAGTCGGGGAAGGGGGAAACGCAGCTGGATCTGCAAGGACAGATGCTTTTAAAGGCGCTCAGGGCATCTGGTCGCCGGCTCAGGGCACCAAGCACCGGAGAGGGGGGCTGAGCTCCCCGCTCTGCCGTCGAGGGCCGGGGCCCCTTCGCCACCCTCCCCGCTTGCTGGCCCGAGATTTCCATTTGGGAAGCAATTTCCATCGAGGAGATGAAATGAGCACCAAAGCAAATTGCCCGTCTGTAATGAATCCTGCAAGGGAAGATAAAAGGCGAGCACCGGCCGCAGGTGCCGGCGACTCTGCTCCCCGGCGCGGCCGGGCGGCGTTGCTCCAGCTCAGCGCTCGGCGGATAACGGCAGCTCAATTTGCAGTCCCCGGGAGCGGATCTAATTGCCGAAGGTGTCAGCAGAGACGGGGCCGCCGTGTCGGCCCGGGTGTGATTGCAGGGGTGTGATTGCGGGGGCTCCCCCGCCTCGTGCCAGCTCCCTCCTTCCTGCCCGCTGCCAAAAAGGCTTATTCCCCGCCGCTTAGTTCTGCTGCCAAATTACAAATGCATCTCGGAGACCACCAGAGCTTTAGAAAAAGCACAAAAAGCCACCTGGCAGCTCTACCTCCGTGCCGCCGCGCGCTGGCTCTGCAGGGCTGCGATTCCTGCGAGGAGGGAGCCCGCACGGATTGATTTCACGGCCCAGGCACTGCCAGGAAATCGGCATTATCGCTGTCTGGTGCTGGCGCTGTTATTTTTTTGCAGTATATAGCTCAAAACTCTCGGCACAGCTCCTTCTGATCCTGGCCCAGGGGAAAGATCTTGGAGCAATAAACCTTCGTTCTCCCCGTCTTACGGAGAAGATCCGAAGTGGAAGTGCTGCCTGCCGTTGTCCAAGCCCACAGGGAATTTGTTGCAAGAGGAAAAGCCAACAGAAGCTGAAAATATCCTGTAAGTGGGATGATGTGGGGAAATCCCTGTCCCAAAACGCCGGGGTCGGCTTGGCCGGGGCCGTCCCTAGGGCTGGGCCTGCTTCAGCGCCCGGGTGCGTCGGCCCTGGAGACCCTTCCCACCGCCCGCCAGGACACGCGGGTGGAAAAGACCTGCCTAGGCCAGGACGGTCGCTCAGGCTTTTTGCAGAGACACCACAGAAAACCACATCAGGGACAAGAATGGCAAACTCGGAGCTACGGAGAGATCCTCTCTGATGCATTAGCAGAAATGCAACAGAAAATTCAATTTCTGCCCTCCCCTTGCGCCCTTTATTCTTCAGGCAAAGGCAGAGCTACGGGCGAGACCGAGGCAGAACAGGTTGGACAGTTTTAATATTTCAATCACTAAATTTTTTTGTAGGGTTCTGCTCACTCCCAACTTCAAGTGTTTTTTTTTTTTTTTAAAGATACTCCATTTCATTATTTACATTGGTGCCTTCTATACGTTTGCTATCATTCAGCACCGACCTCAACAGCAGATGATAATAGGATTGTAAACTTTTGAAGTTAATAGGAAAATTATAGTGCTTCCGTGTATTATTATAATGCAGTAAGCTGCCACATAGTGTCTCTCACCCTGCAGGGTATCACGGCTTGTCACCCAGCCTGGGAAGGCAATGATTAAAGCCCCATGAAATTCGCAGTGTCACAAAAGTCTTAAGAACCATGAAATTCTCTGTTTTCCATTAAAAAACTGCATTTTGACGTATTTTTAAGAGCGACCTGTTAATTCTCGATGTGCTGCAGTGGCGCGAAGGGCTCGTGCGGACAGGCCCACTCTGCATAATATCTTAAAAAAAAAAAAAAAAAAAAGCTGTTTCTTTCCTGCCTCCCCGAGGCACAAAACAGAGTCTGAGGGACGTTTCCAAAAGCATGCGAGCGGCCTGGGAGCCCCGGTGCGATTTCCAGCGGTAGCCGCGAGCCGGTCGGCGGGGAGGACGGAGGCGCCGGCGGCAGAGGTGGCTTCGCCCGGCTACGGAGCAGTAAGCTCCTCTTGCAGGTAACGCGCCTGGGGACGCGAGGAGGAGGAAGGCAACGCGCGTCTCCGCTTCCCAGCGCCTTGGAGCGCCTTTTCCCCCCGCCATAGGAGCGGCAAAACGGGAGAGGAGGGCAACCCGCTGGCTGCCGACCCGCGAGGCCCGGGCGACCCGGTCGGCGTTCGGGTGCCCCGCTGGGTGCAGCCAGCTCAGCCGCCCCGGGGGCAGCGGGGGTCTCGGGCGGGCCGGGGGCCAGCCGCTGCCCTGCCTCGCGGACCGAGCCGGAGGAGAGCGTCGAGACGGCCTCGGGGAGGGCGCTGGCGGCGGCGGGGAGCTCTCGGACAGGTTACGGCGCCCCGAGCCCGCCCGCCGCGGGGGGCAGCGGAAGGGGGTAAGTCGCCCCCCTTGCCCTGCCCTGCACCCCGGAGCGAGCGCCGGCGCCGCTGCATCCCGCGGGATGCAGGTCCGGACCCCGTCCCAGCGGGGCAAGGATGAGACCCCAGAGCCCAGCTGGGACCACGTCCCGGTCCTTCCCCGGGGGCTCGTGCATCCCTTGGCCGGCGCGGGGGGCGAGCGGCCGGGCAGGGCCTCGGCGCTCGCCTTCCGCAGGATCGTGGAGAGGGGTTCCCGCAGCCAGCGGGGTGCAGCCCACGAGGTCGAGCAGATGGTGGAAGCCGTGGCGGTACGGTGCCGCCGGGGTCGGAGCATCGGCTATCCCGCACGGAGAGCTGCCGCAGCGCCGGGCTGGGGATGCACCGCAGGCGCGCTCACCTCCTGCCCCTCGCAGGCTGCCAGCAAGGCGGGGGGCTGAGAGCAGCTTCGCGGGGCTGGGAGGCGCTGGGAGCACCCGGGGGACACGCCGGGGCCCGGCCGAGCGGCGACGCGGGAGCACCGTCCCCGCCGGTGGCGGCGGCGGCCCCAGGACATCCCCTCCTTCGGGAGAGAAACTCCCGAAGCGGCTGCGGAGAAGCTGCATCCTGCAGCGCAGCCTTGGCCGGCGGCGCTCGGCGCCCGTCTCGGGGCCGTTTTGCAGGCTCGGCCCCCGCCTCCGCAGCCGTCGCGCAGGGGACGGAAGAGCGGCAGGAGCACCCGGGCTCGGCTGGGGAAGGGCACCGCTTCTCCGCCTTGAGGGCCGGCGGGAAACGGGAGTTTCTATGGCAACTGGAGGGTTTAAAAATGGAAACGCATAAGAGAAAATTTCCTTCGTCTGCCCCCGGGGAAGCTGCGCAGAGTGCTGGCGGCGGAAAAAGCGGCGATTTGTGCAAGGCGGCGGTGTCTGCAAGCGCTCGGGCGGTTTTGAAGAAGTAGCTGGGGTTTGGGGGCTGCGGCGAGCGGAAGGGCCGGTAGCGCCCGGGGGCGCGCTGGCCGCGGGAAGCGGAGGCTTTCCCTCTCCCTTTCCCTTCCTTCCCCCATTGCCTCCTTCTTGCTCTAGTATTGGCACGAGAACGGGGTCGTGCACCGCGACCCGAAGCCGGAGAACCCGCTCGACGCGGCCCTTTCCCCCGGCGCGGCCCTTAGAAGCGGTAGGTTTGCCCAGCGCGCACGGAAAGTTGGCAGCCCGCCGGCGCCGAGCGCCTCCGCGCCGCTCCTCGGGCCGCAGCGGGTGCCGGCAGCTCGGGGCCGCGCTAGGGCTTCCCCGGACGCCCTCCCTTTCGCAGCCGCGTGTCCCTGCCGGGTGACTTCGGGCTCTCCAAGACAGCGGGCGAACACGACACCATGAAAACCGTCTGCGGGACGCCGGCGTGCTGCGGTGAGCGGCCAACGCTGGGGAGAGCTTGCGGCCGCGCAAGGAGCTTCCCGGGGACTGCCCCAGCCCGGGCGCTTCGTTCCCGTGCGCCGCGGGTCGCTGGCACGGCTGTGAGCCGCGCGGCGCTGCCTCCGTCGCTAATCGGTTTTAGCTGGTTTCATCTTTGTCTGCGTAGCGGCACACTGCCGCGTTGTCAGCAAATTATATTTTTATTCAATTTCTGGAGGGCAATTTTCTCCGCGGCAGGTTGCACGAGCACCGCAGCGGGAGGCTCGCTGCGGGGACGGCCGGCAGCGCGGGGCGAAGGGGGACCTGCTCCGGCCCCGGCTGTCGGGCCGGGTGTCCCTCCCGCACCTGCGCTAGCACCCGCGATCCCGGCGGGAACCACCGCGTTCCCGCAGCCGGGAATGCCATCCCCGGGGTGTGTGCGGGGGGAAACGGGGCGTGGGGTCCCTCCGGGCGCTCGCCTGGCCCCCATCCGGGAGGGGGCATTTTGACTGCGAACTGTGCTTTCAGCCCCTGAAATCCTCCGTGGGGGTCCGCACGGCCCTGAAGTGCATATATGGTCCGTGGGCGTCATCACGTACATCCTGTGAGTAACTGCATCCCCTCGTCGCGGTCGGCTTTCCCTGCGGCCTGTCCCAGCAGCGCCCTCGGCCGCGGCGCGGGAACGGGCTGGACGGCCGCGTGTGGGAACGGGGATGAACGGCCGCAGCGCGGGAAGGGGAAGGGCTGGACGGCCACGTGCGGGAACGGGGATGAACGGCCGCAGCGCGGGAAGGGGAAGGGCTGGACGGCCACGGCGCGGGAACGGGGATGAACGGCCGCAGCGCGGGAAGGGGAAGGGCTGGACGGCCACGTGCGGGAACGGGGATGAACGGCCGCAGCGCGGGAAGGGGAAGGGCTGGACGGCCACGTGCGGGAACGGGGATGAACGGCCGCAGCGCGGGAAGGGGAAGGGCTGGACGGCCGCGGCGCAGGAACAGGAACGGGCTGGACGGCCGCGGCGTGGGAATGGGCTGGACGGCCGCGGCGTGGGAACAGGAACGGGCTGGACGGCCGCGGCGTGGGAACGGGCTGGACGGCCGCGCCGTGCTCGCCGCTCCTCTCACCCTGCCGCCTTTGCAGGTTCTGCGGCTTTGAACCCTTCTTCGACCCATGGGGGTGACCACGACGTGTACGGCTGCATCCTCACCTGCGACTATGAGTTCGTGTCCCCGTGGTGGGACGAGGTTTCCCTCAATGCCAAGGCCTTGGTGAGTTTGCCGGCGTTGGGTATCCCAATGCGGACAAGCCCGAAATTTCTCCACCTGCAGATGAAGGGAAGTGGTTCTTTTATACGGAGCATTAAGTGGGAAAGTCGCACAGTCCTGCAGTTCTCCTCTTACTGGTAGCTCCAGCCAGACGGCCGTGTGGGTCTGCAGGGCTTTCCTCCTGAGCTGCACTGCGGAATTAGCAGCATTCGCAAAACAGTTATGAATGAAACATACAGCGTGTCCTTCAGCGCTGTACAGCAAAACCTGTAGTAAAAAAAAGGGATAATTTACAAGAAAAAATAGTTGAGCATCAGAAAATAATTGCAGAGTGACAGCACACGCTGAGGCACTCCTGTGGCAAAATACAAACCATTTAGACTGACGCTTTATTATCTGTACAAATAGCAATCCCAGGCCAAACCCAAATGTTTTTCTGACTCTGGACGTGGTTCATGAAAGCTCCCAGTCCCAGATGCCCCTCGCGAACGCGGATGCCTGTTGAACCCCTGGCAGTGCTGAATCCCACCAAAAAAATGAGAAAGATCTAGGCGTGTGTTTTCAAAGGACCGCACTGCCGGAGGGAGGTGCTCTGCTCTTTAGGTTTACTAATATATAGACAAGGTTTGTCTAATATACATTTGAACCCAGCTGTTCGATCCTATGGAGAGAAAACATGTCAGCGGTTCCTTTAATATCCGGAGATGGGAGACCTCTGTTTAATTTGTCCTCTTGTTACGCTCCAGTTTCATCTGTTCGGTCTTGCTGTGCCTGGGTGAGAGCAGTAAGACCACGACTAACCGGGAACGCTGCCTGTCCTGGCCTCCTCCTTTGCATCCTAAGCTACAATTTACGCCTCAAATTTAATTTAATGAAGAATAACGCAACTATTTCCACAGAGTGCCGTAAGACTTTGTAACGTGCAAAAGGTGCTGTCGTTTCTTGACTGAGGACGATGAGCTTGTACAGATTTTCGTTTGCTTTTTAAGACTAACGAAATTCGTTGACCAACTTCTTGAAAAGAATTGTTTAAGCAATTATTTACCAAGCCACACGATAACCGTTTGCAGACTTCAATACAGAACAAGTAATCAGTGAGGAAAAGCCATATCACACGCTGTGGACTACAGAACGCCCGTGCGTTGGTCCGCGGCTGGACGGGCCACGATCTCAGCTCGTGTAATCCAGCGGGACCCTTGTTCGTTTAAGGCAATGACCGTGATTGACGCCACTTGCAGTTTTGGCCATATGCATAGAACGATGTGTTCCAGGCAAGAAAATCTCCACCGGAAAAGAATGGAACTTGCAAATGAAGCTCGTTTTTCCAGGATGTGGACGTTCAGTAGGTGATAAATGAGGAACTGCAAACAAAAAATTGTTATTAAGGCAAAGGCTGCAATTATAGACACCCAGCTCAGCCTAAACGGGGTTGGTTGGCAGACCTAGAACTGCAAACCGAGAAACAGGGAGGAAAATACAACACAAAGACTTGCAGATTTTTTTTATAGCACAAGTAGGAGTCATAAAGACTATATAAGGGCCGATCAATAACTTACAGAGCTCATTTATATTTAGGGTGCTTGCAAAGCAAAACACAGAGAAGAGATGTGACACGCAAGAGTTTCTTACTTGGAAAAGTATTAGGTCGAGTTCAGAAACATGCTCCGTTTGACATTCATGCGTTAAATGGGGAGATGAATGGTAAGATACCACTTCGGAGAAAGCAAACGTTAACAACATGGGAGAGCAGCGCAGGCGACTGTTTCTGCTACTTGGCGTTTTGCAGGAAGGGCAGTTGTTTTCCCCTCTCTTTTTTTAACAGATAGGGTTGAATCTTACGACGTGCTGAACGCGCTGGTCCTGCAAGTGTTTTCAGGTGACGTTCTCTCTCCTTCAAACTCAGAGAAAGCGTTAATGGGGCCAGAACCTCACCTTTCAGCGTGTGCTTTAATAAACCCGGTCTGGAAAAGACCATTTTATATTGCTTTGACGTTAAATATATATTCAAATGCCTTGCAGGACCAGGCCAGCGCGCTCAGCACGCCCGTCGCCGGTAAAGCAGGGAGCAACGCTTGAAAACGCCAAATGACCTTGGGCGGCCTTCAGACTAGGGCTAGCCCTGCAGGACGAGAGCCAGGGGAAGACGGCGCCGGCGACCAACGAGGGCGCTTCGGCGGCGGAAGGCATCCAAGGGAAAGCGGGGGCCAAAGGAGAAAAAAAAAAAAAAAAAAAAGCAGTTACGTCTCGTACGCTAGGTCCGCAAAGCGCTATTCCACAAGAATCAGCTACGTAGCGGCAGGGAAAAAAAACGCGCTCCTGGGAGTAAATCGGACGGAACGCGCTGCTTTGAGGGGCGTTAGCGGCCCCGGAAGCTGTTCTAATGACTTGCTAGCGCTCCCGTTCCCGCTGGGGCCGGCGCTTGCTGCGGGCCCCCGGTTCCCGGCGCTTCGAAGCCGCGCTGCTACGGCGTTTTCAGGACGGTGCCTCAGCCGTTTCTGCGGGGGAAAGGCGGCCTGGCGGCGCGTCACGCTTGCGTCACGCTTCACGCCCCCGTGACGTCACGCGGGGCCCCGCACAGCCCCTTCTCCCCTTCCCGGCGGCTCCCGACGCGGCGTGACGTCGCCGCAGCCACCCGCCGGCGCTGGCGGCCTCGCTGCGCAGGGCGGCGCTGTGAGGCCACCGCGCCATGACGTCACGGCCTGTGGGGGGGGGAGTGACGCCACTGCTGACCCCTCCCCCTGAGGAAGCTCAGCGAGGAGGAAGCCGCGCACGGGAGGGAAGGGGGCGGGGCTTTCCCTCCTCCCTCCAATAGGAGGCGAGGGCGGGGCGCTGGGCGGGGCGGGCGCTCCGATTGGCTCGCTCCGGGGAGGTGTGTTTCGGCGCGGGGCGGGGGGGAGGGGAAGAGGAGAGAGGGGCTGGTCGGTGGCGTCGGGGCGGAGGCCGCTGATTGGCTGCGCCGTCGCTGGGGGGGGCGGGCGGCGCAGGCGCAGGCGGAGGGCGGGGCCGGCGGGCGTGATATGGAGGGAGGCGGCGGGGCGGCGGCGTCCGCCTCGCGCTCGCGCTCGGTAAACAAGGGGCGGGGCGGCCCCTCCCCCCCCCCGGCCGTGAGGTGACGGGGGGGCGCCCGGGCCCCTCGCTGCGCGGTTGGGGCGGGAAGGGCGGCGGGGCGCCTCCGCCCTTAGGCCGCTGCGCGTTTCCCGGGACCGGTAGGCCTCCGCCGCGGAGTTTCGCGCCTGAAAGCCGCGGTAACGTTTGCTTTTTTTTATTATTTCTTTTAATTTTTTTTTTTTTAATTTTTTTTGGTGTCTCTCTCGTTGGCAGGACCGCCGCACCGGGTGTCAGGGAAGCGTTAGTCTCCGGCTTTGTGAGTACCTGGAGGTTTTTTGCTTCTTAAGGACCCGAAAGACTGAATCGTGCAACTAAGAAACGGGGAAAATTGAGTAACGGACGCACTCAAAGTGTAACGATGAGCCACCGGGGAAGCTGGTGCGGCCTGAGTTGTAGGTTATGACAGCTGGCCTCAGTTGTCAGACTTTGACAATAGTGAACTTTTTTTTTTTTCTTTCCCCCCCTGTTACTTCAGCGGACAAAAGAAACTTGCTTTGCCCTCCTGCAGACCGTGCAGGACTTCAGCAGCGTTGTCTATTTATTTGTGGCTGTGTTTTCTAGACTTACTAGTTCAGTAAGACCTTCTTATGTTGGACTGGTAGAAAAGGCTGCTCTGCCAGAATTTTAATTCTGGAGAACATGGTGAAGGTAACATCGGATCAGTTATGTGTACTGTTTTGCTTTTGAGATAACCATGTGCATCCCATCTCTGTCCTGAATTACTTTAAAAAGAAGACCTTGGCTGAAAATAGACTAAGTTTTGGGTAACTCTTCGATCTTTTGTCTCTTTCTTCAGAGCGCTCTGGGACTTTCCTTTCCTACATGCAACACAGTCATGACAGATCAAGAGTATGTGCTTTGCAAGTGGAAGAAGCGTTTATGGCCAGCAAAGGTAATAGGTGTACAATTGAAGAAAGGTTTTGTGGAGGTAACTTAGCAAAGGAAGAAACAGAATAAGAACAGAAAAAATATGCTTGTGAGAAGAAGCTAATCTATTGATGATTTTATACGTAAACTGCAACAAAGATGCTGATCTACTTAGAGCTACACAGTTGTTGTTAACAACTTTAAATAAGTTACCCAAATGATAGACATTAATTGTTTGGAAGCAACTGCTCTAAGTAAATATGTTTATATTTCTAAACAAGGGTTAGCCTGTAGAGTTGCTGATAATGAAACCAGAAGTTATGGAACGTCGATCCATTATATGCTGTTTGTGTTAAAAACTTTTAAGTCAGATCTATCCTGTGGTCTAACAGACCGGATCAAAGACTTTAAATGCATGTTTTTTCCTTTCTAACGTAGATTTTGTCCAAGACCGGAGCTCCTAGAAAGCCATCCGTTACTAATGCAAAGGAGACATCTTTTAAAGTTGAAATACTTGGCTTGGAGGAACAGTTAAGTATCCTTGTCGTTGTCTCATGTTTGCATTGTTAGATACACAAAAATACTGTAATCCCTGCATCTGAAAATATCTGTGAATTGAGATTGCTGACTTACAAAATGATTAGATGGCTAACCCAAAACCCATTGCCTTTTTAGAACTGAACATAGTATGTCTAGTGGGACATACAGAATATTCTGTTAGCTCAGGCATTATTCATCTTGGATTATTTATTTAGATATAGATATATAGATATAGATACACACATACATACACGCACACGGGTTTTGGAGAAGACATGCCTTAAGTTTTCTTGCCAGAAGGAAGCAACGCTATGCTTTTAATCAAACTGTCATGGCATTAAAATGTTAACCAGCATTACTGTATTTTCAGGATTAGAGTCAACTGTGCAGATACTGAACCACTGAAGGAAGAGCATATACAAAACATTGCCTCTAATTTAGGTGAGGATGTGTCAAAATTTGCTTTTTTTTTTTTAAACATGCACAAAAACAAAGGACCTGATGGATAATATTTATATACCTCACTTATGTATTTTGGGGGGTTTTGCTTTTCTGTTCCTTCCATCAGGTTTGGAAAGAGAGTAGACATTATCAAAGCTATTTGTACTCTTTCCCTTTGTGCATTGGAAGGAATGGAATAGAAAGGTATGAGTGCTTGCATCAAAATAAGAGAAAAATGCATTGGAAGCTTGCACTTTCTGTTTTTCTATATACTTTGCCTTAAAGTATGAAATATGCTTTAAACATGAAGTTCTGTCTGAGGACAAAAACCATACTATGAATAATGATTTGTTATGCCTTAAATAGAAAGAAAGGTTACTGCTTATTCCTTTCCAGCAGATCAGGGGAAGAATTCTAGTGAGGCTGTGGAAGAACTGAAATATCGCCGTGCTCTTAAAATTGCCTTAGATATTTTGAATCAGAATGACTCACCCAGACAAGTACCACCCTCAGAAGAGGAACCAAGTACTCAGTTATCCCAGAAGAACAAGAGAAGATCTCTCTCGTCTACCCCCTTAACTGCTTGTCGATCACTCCTAACTAAAGAAAAGTTAGAGTTTGACGCTCCCAAGAAGAAGAGAGACAAACAAAATAACCCCAACCTGAAAACTGATACCAAAAAACAAAAGTGGAAACACTCTTTCATTTTGGAAGAGGGCACTAAAGCACATGAAGCTGGAACAAAACCTTCAAAACGTAGGACTGGGGACTTGCATAATACATCAAATCCGAAAAGTAAAAATGACAAAATGCCAGAATCGAAATCACTAATAAGGCAGAAAAAAATCAAGCCTGGCCTGCTGCCAAAGTCCCAGACAAAAAATAAATCCTCACTTAAGCCAAAGGAGGAGGAAAGTAAGCAAGGAAGAAAAAGACCAAGAGGTGCAGGATCACCCATATCGTGTATTAATGATTTCCGGGAAGATCAAGTGCATCCTCTTACTGAAGAAAGTAATCCTGTGTCTATTTCCTGCAAGTCTGACACAGTAGTACCTGTCAGAAGAAGGGCAAACACCAAAGGTCAACCTAGGAGGACAGTCCTGGATTCTTCTTGTGAATGTGCCTCGGATAACATGGAGAGCAGCATCAGTAACGAGAGTGAAAGTCTAGCAAAGAAATTAGACAGAAAGAAGTCAGTGAATTTAAAACACAGAGAACAAGAGACCAACGCAACTGCGTCTTCGTGCAGAAAAAGGAAATGCAGGAATTGCCCTGAATCTTCACCTGGGCCTTCAAACCATGGAAATATCTCTGATGGTTTCCTCCCTAAGCTTAAAGAGGAGGAAAACAAGAGTACTTCACACATGCTTAGGAATAATAAAGTAAATGACTTCCAGCTGCCTGACTTTGAGGAAGATGAAGGTGAGCATACCTCTTGGGGAGGAGGAAATTCCATGTCTCTTGATTCCCAAGCATTATTTTTCATCTTCCTGATGAAGAGTTGCAGGTTTTGTTGTGGTTGATGAGGTTCTGAAGTTGGTAGTTTTATGCTAAAATAGTTTATTCTTCTATTTAAGTTTTGAGGAAACAAAAAATGTGATTGCTTTAATAGTGGCTAAAAGACTAAAGCCATATTTAGGTTGTCTGCAGCTGTTTAGTGTTGTGCACCGAAAAATCATAGTTATCGGTGTTTTTTGCCTGTCACTGGATGACTTACTAATTTCATATGGAATTTTGTCTTTGATGCTATCTAGTTAATGTTGCAGGTCAGCATTAAGATGAAATAATGTTATTATAAAGGAACAGGCTGGTACAGAGTCCTGAAGCAAGCCTTTTCTTGTTTGTTTACTTTTGCTGTTGATGCATAAGTATGATCCCAGTCACGGCTTAAGCTGCGGAGCTTCTCCTTTTCTGGCTTATAGCATTTTGTGATGAATTTATTTGTAGATGTCTTGTTTCATTTCTAGCTGTTATCATGAATTTGCTGCTTCCCATCGTAATTTCAGGAACTGTCTACTTTCTGATCCTCTAGGAAGGAGAATTTGTAGTAGCACAACTGAACGGAAGTTGTTAGTCTTTACCTAGGTGAAGAATGTTGAGAGTTTGTATCAGACTGGTGTTACAGTAATTCACGTTTTTTGTAGGCTAACTTTCATGTTTACGTATCTCATGTGGTCTGAAGCTGATCGTTTTAATCATTTATACCTTTGCTTCTAATGGCTGGTGTTTGCTGCTGTTGGCAGGATTGGAATCTTCTGATATGTCTTTGAAGATAAGTTCCTCAGAGAACCTGTCGCTCCTCTCAGCTCTGGTAGATGAGGAAGAGGAAGAAGATGAAGAACTTCCTAGTATTCTATCACATCAAGGTAAGGCATGAGTGTACCTGTTTGAGGTTTACTCACCCGAGATTAGTGTGTGCTTTTAGAGAACATCTGCTTCTGATTTGTTGGTAAGCCGTAGTAACTTCCATTCGTGGAACCTAACCTTTCTAGAAAGTGAATCCAGCTTTGCTCAAACTTGAAATACATGAGTTGGGGTGGGGCAGGTTTGCTTTACTTGAAGTGTGTTGGAGCGAAATCTGTGGAATGCTTCTTGTGTGAAGGGAAGCTGACAAGTTGGGAGTTAATTGTCTTGTCTCATCTTTTTTGGAAAAGAAAAACAATTGCCACTCTTTTAGTCGTAGAGCCACAGTCAATTGAAGAAGGGATTTTGGTCTGGTGCAAATTGCGAAGATATCCGTATTGGCCAGCAGTGGTAAGAACAACTTGCTACTGTCTCAGAAAATGTAAGAGATCTGATAAGGAACAGCTTACCAAGTTTTTGAGTGTCTTCTGCCCTTTCTTGACTCGTATGGATTTGGAAATATTCAACAACTTCAATAGAGCTTTTCCTAACTTCTAACATACTTGTTTCCTAAAGCAGAAACTGAGGCAAAAACAAAGGTAAAGAGGTAAATTGAATGTGCTTTTGTAATGTGTAAAAATAAATGTAGTTGATTCACATACTTTATATTGAAGTGGAGGATTGCTACTTGGGCTTGAAGTATTTTAAATCCTGTACCACTAGAGCTGTTCTGTTCCGTTACTAACTAAAAATGGACAGGTCCATATGGACTAATGAGAACGCTCCATTGGGGTGTTTCTCTAGTTTGCTGTACATGCCAGTTCAAAGTTAATTTTTCATCTTGGTATAACTTATGTACAGGGTGCATTATATAGTATTAATGGAAATACCATTCCTGCTTCCTAAAGTTATTAGGATTCTAGAACGCTAATGAGACTTTATCCCTTCAACAGGTAAAAAAAGTGAAGCGGAAACACAAAAAGGCAAATGTGCTGTTTATAGAAGGGAATACAAATGACAAGACAAAAGGGTAAATATGGATTTTGGTTCGGTTCTGAATCTTGGGTGTCTATTGGGCAGCCTTCTATACTTTCCTCCTAGTACAGAGTGATTGCAACATGAGTTAAAACTAATGTTGGTCTCAAAGCAGGGAACCAGTTAAGGCTAGCATTTGCAGGTATGAGCCGCTTGCTTTATCGTGCTGCGGATGGAAACAGGCTGGCATTCATGCTAACAATTAACTGGCCTCGTTTGTGTGAGGAATAACAAAAGGGCTGGATACTTGTTTGAATGTGTGGTGGCCAGACTTTCTAAAAAGATAGTATTTCAGAAAATATAGACTTGCCCTTGCTTTTGTCTTAAAACCAAGTGCTTCTCATGCTATAAAAATTCCTGAGTTTTAGCTGGTCATGAAAGCTAAAACTACTAGAAACTCCATTGTTGAATTGCTTGTGAAACCTAATTTTCAGAGAGAGATGGAATTGGAGAGAATAGAGGCAGTTAAGTTGTACGTCTGTGTTTATTCACTAACTGTATTTCTTTGTTGAATCAAGTTTTTCAGTATCTCTTAGGAATCTAAAGCACTTTGATTGTGAAGAAAAGCAGGACTTAATAGTAAGTATTACCAGTAAGATATGCATACAAGTATATACAAATGTGGAGGGGGGAGATGTTCATATAATATACAACTTTCACTACCAGAGGAGTGTATTATAGCTAACACTTGTCAACTGGTTAATGTCCTAGACCAAAAATGTCAGTAGGTTACTTTTTTTTTTTTTTAAAAAAAAAAAGGCAAATGACTCTTGTGTTGTAGGACCGAGCCAAAGAAGCTTACTGTCGAGAAATTGAGTGGTGTATTCAATTGATTTCTGACTATCGGATTAGAGTAGGTAAGTACATGAGTTGGACAACCTCATCCATTCTGATATAGATCAGAAAAAAGATGGTAACATTAAGGCTATCGACTTTGTTTCAAAGACTTAGTTAAACTGATAAATAACCCTGTTTTGGGCTTTTTAGGTTGTCATTCTTTTACGGGATCCTTCTTGGAATATTTTGCTGATGATATCAGTAAGTGAATTCGTGGTGAGGTTATCTTTTGTGTTCTCCTTTTAGTAGATAAACTGAGCTCTAATGTTGATGAATGTGTCGAGTTACATATTGGACCCAGTGAGTGGATACTGTTCAAGTTACTACATGGCATAATTATAGCATAGGATTTTCATTCCACAACAAAAACCATATGGAGGAAGCGATGTAAATATTGATTGTTAAAGATGAAATGCTGGATTAAATCAAGTAATTGGTCACTTCAGGTTGTAGTGAGCTCATTTCAGAGCTCCTATCATAATTTCAACTCTCAATTGCTTTTTTTAAGGCAAAACGATTTTTTCCTTCCTCCTCCGTAGTGGAAGGAGGAAAAATGACCTCTCCCCCTATCAAGAAAGCCCCTTATCTTACATGTATGTAAAAATGTGTGATTGTGGCTTTCCTTTCAGGCTATCCAGTTAGAAAGGAAGGTATTCAAGGTTTAGTCCAAATGACCTTTCCAAATGTAGCAGAGGAAGAGCTTGAAGAATCTTCATCAGAAACTTCACCTAGCAAGCCCTCCAAGAAACTGCTTCCTGACAGAACAAGGGCTGCTAGGGATAAAGCTAATGAAAAGATAGTGGAGTTTATAGTGAAGACTAAGGGGGCGGAAGAGCATCTTTTGGCTATTTTGAAAAGCAGAAAACAATCCCGGTGGCTGAAAGAATTCCTGAATTCAAGTCAGTATGTGACCTGCGTTGAAACTTATTTAGAAGATGAAGAACAACTGGACCTTGTGGTAAACTACTTGAAGGAAGTATATCATGAAATAGACACTGGAAATCTGCATCGAATAAATGGAGATGGAATAAAGTTTATTTCAGATGTCCTTTTGCCTGAAGTAAGTAAATAACACTAGTGTGTTGTGATTCTCATTTACTGACTTGTTATGTTCTCCAGGAATTGAGTGATGTTTGAGCAGGACAAGTGTATTGAGGCCTACCCACCAGTTTGAGGCATGGACCCTTAAGCTCAAGGGTCTGACACTGTGCTTAATCTCTATATATGTCTTGAGCAGAGAGCATTAAAATATCAGTGCTGAAGGCTTTTAAACCATGTGTATATGTTGGTAATCAGAGAACAAATATGTTGGAGGTGAGGGAAGCCCCAATATTAGTAACTACCAGCTTCCTGCTGGTACTGCATATCTTGATTTTAATAAAATAGCAGTTATATGTGAGAACACATGCACCAGTATAATTCTAAATATTGATTTTAAGCTTCTCCTTTCTGCGCTAATGGCTTAAGGTAGTGTGGTGTTTTAAAGAGAGTGTGATTGCTTTTCAGTATATCTTGATTGTTGCTTCTAAAACTTACAAGTTTTTCTGTTGCTTCTATAGTTTTTTCCTTTGGCAAGTGATCTCGGTGGGGTTTTGGGGTTCTTGTTTGTTTTTTAGTTATACTTTTGCAGACTTACTGTCTTTGTTAGGACCTATTAGAACACTAGTATCTTCCGTAGGAACAAAATTATTATTAAGAGTATCTCAATCTAGTTGTTAAAATGTTCTCCTAAGTATGTTAAAGGGCAAGTTTATGCTTTGTGTTGGAGAGCTTTAAATGCATGATGAGCAGTTTCATCCAGGTTTTTTTAGTGGTTGAAGATCTTACTCCAAAAATGTACTCACCTGCTGAGACCATTTCAAATCATTGTGGTTATAGTTTAGTCTTTGTTCACTAGTATCAATGAACTAAAAGTCCTTTTGTAGGCCATCATTTATGCGATATCTGCTGTGGATGACATAGATTACAAGAAGGCAGAAGAGAAATACATAAAAGGACCATCTGTGAGCAAAAGGTACCTTATTTTTAGTGTTTTCTCTGAATTGTTACTTCCCAGTTTGCTGTTCATAAGGCAAAATATGAGTATGAGAGAAGGAGGTGCACTTGGATGTCAGTATCCTCCCTTCCTCTGTGAGACCTACTTTCTCTTTCTAAATAACGAAATGATTAAACATGAGGAAGATTCTTGCTGAGTTATACCAACACATTACACCCTTTTAACGTAGTAGGGTTATTTTTATTGCAGAACTCTAATGTGTCTCTTTTTCAGGGAGAGAGAAATATTTGATGAAGAAATTCTAGAAAGGAAAAAGTGGAAGACTGAACTAGCATCTGAAGACAGCAAATAAATAGTGGTAGGGACTTTCTCTAGTCTATAGTGGCACTGAATGTATATAATGGAGAAGTGGTTACCTGTACAAAATGTGTAATTTCTACTTTTTTAAAGTCAGTATGTAAATAGTCTTCAAAAGATGTAACAAATCATTATAATGCTGTATTACCTGAAGATACAATTGTATCTTCAGTCCTCGCTCTAAATTCTGCGTAATGGAGCTGCATATTACTCTCCTCCGTCTTGCCATACTGAACTCCCTGTAAAAGACAATGTATAAATATGTAATAATGCTATTACAAGTGTATTGCAAGCCAGTTATCTTCATCCACTCCATGTGCTTGAAATGGAATTCACAGGAGAACAGCAAAGGTTTTTGCAAAGCTGCTTGATGGAACTCTTGTATTAAGTTTTGTATTAATTATTGTGGCCAAATATCTCTGACAAACGAAGGTCAAGTGTCCTCAGAACAACATGTACTGGTAAATTATGTAGCCACATATTGCTTTAACTGTACTGCTACTGAATATACCATCTAGAAATCTTTCCAAAGGGTTGACTATTATTCCATCTGTGTTCAAAAATGAGAAATAAAACTGATACCTGGTGATGAAACTGAAATCGCAAAGGCTTTGGGGGTGTTTTTGTTTTGTGTTTTGTTTTGTTTTTTTTTGGTAGGACTACTGTGAAGTTCAGTAGAGAAAGAATCCAATGCATACTTCAAACAAAAAGCTTCGTCTTTCCACTTAAAAATTAAACCATTTTGAATGCTGCTTTAAAAACATCATGTTTAATTCCATGATTTTAGGAGCTCTTTTGATTTATTCTGTCTTTTATTTTCATCTGATTTGATCATGCATTGTTCCCTGCCCCAAGCTTTTGCTAAAAGTATAGCATATTGCAGATAATTACTTCTGGCAGATCTGCAGCACAACTGGTAACTATTTAATGGAAACGAGCCAATGATTAGTATTTGCCTAGACTACAGTCAAGATCTGATCTGTTTGCTTGCCCAACAGGAATGTGATTTGATTTACAAGTAGTAATAGTGAAGATTTAGTGAGAAATTAAGTGTGAAACTTGCAGAATCAATAAACTGTTTTATATTCATTATCTTGGATATAATACTAATTAAATATTGTTTACATTCTTAATTACACTGTAGTGTATATTGAGTCTCAATACTCACTTGGACTTCTTATTCACACAAAACAGTGTCATTCATGTGTACTTAAATGATAAGAATATATTCTTATTTCTTTTAGTTTTCACTGATATTTGTGGTAGGGGGTAGTACATTTCCTGCCACAGTATAACATTTCTGATCACGAGTTTGATTTTAACTGTGGAGACATGAATGACACTTCAAGATGGACATTTCTTGGGCCACGTGTTGCCATTTCAAAGTGTATAAAGCCTTCTGCCCATAAAAATGAACCCTACTCTAGGTATTATTCCTGCTAGTAATGGTGATTAAAGACATATCTTAAGGGTCCTTCTCCTTTAAAACATGATTATCTGTACACTTTTCACAGTTACCATAATACTTATGGTACTATTAAAAAAAATCTGATATCAGTATTAAGATATTCTCTTTCCAAACTATTGCACAGAAATGTAACCTCCAACTCCTGCTGCCGCCTTTATCTAAATATTTGCTTTTCATACCTTTCTCCTAATACTATCTTAGTTTTTATTTTAAAAATAAAAACTTGTCTGTTGAATCAAATTGTACTATTTCACCAAGGAGCGACTAAGAGCACACTTTAACCTATTTACATTTTTAAAAGCCCTTTTGGTTTTCGAATCAGGGTATTATCAAGCATAAGTACTGTAAGTAATTATCGGTATGTCAAGACCAAATTCAGCATTGTGATGTACAATTTCTAGTGCTATGGTGCTGTATGTAACTGATTTTCTAAATCAATTAAAACTGGCACATGAACGATTTTGTGAACTCTCCAAGGTTTAGTATTCATTATTTCAAATACTGATTTTGATCTGTGACCTTAATTGCACAATATGTGTCTTGCACCTGAGTTTTGAATCGCCTGAAGGTTGGGTTTAGTTTGTATGTCAGATACAACTGTAGCATCATGTATTTAAACAGTATCGAAGATCCATGTTATTAAAGAAAGGGTGATTTGATTTGCAGGTAGTAAAAGTAGAGACTTAGTGAGAAATTAAGGAGAAAGCAGACTTACTGTTTCCTGTGGTTGTGCTTTATTTAAAACAGGTATTCAAATGCATCATCCCTGTTGAGAACAAGCTACTGATTAAGGTTGTGTCTTTTGAGTAGATGTAGACTCCTTTAACTGAACTGCATACCTGTAACAGTGTTATATCAGCAGCTGTGTGTGCTGCCGCCTGCTTGTGTCTGTTTCTAGGCTATTAAAACAACCTGGAGCAAGATTCGAGGAGTGTATGATGCATTTATCTAAACCTGAAGCTCTTGAGCCTTAGCAGCTGGGAGCTAACAGAAGCATGACTTTTTGCTGCCTCTTTCGAGCACGGTAGTCTAAAACAGTGCATTGTATTGCTCTTTCCTAGGGCTGTTGCTAGCCCTTTTTAGAGGAAATAATGTTCTCTACAGGAGCATTTGGGAGCCATTTTAACTATTCTATAAAGCTTTTTTTCGTTTTAGTTGAATCGGGTAAGAACTTGTGGAAGCATGCGCCGTGCGCTTGGGGCTGCACCGGTCTGAAAGCAAGAAGTGCCGGTTTCCGGGTCGAAGACCAAGGGCCCTGAATAAAGCTTAAAAAAAAAAACCGCTCACAGCATCTCCGAGAGCTTCGATTCCGCCTCCGCTGCTGCAACCGTGGGAGAACGAGCGCGCGGAGGGGGGTGGGGGAAGAAAAGACGCCTCTGCCGAAACCCGGGATCGAACCAGGGACCTTTAGATCTTCAGTCTAACGCTCTCCCAACTGAGCTATTTCGGCCGCTCGGGCGGGGGCTCCTGCCCCTTTCAGCTGAGCGTTGGGCGTGGCGCAGCGGGGCCGCACCGGCCCCGAGCGCGGCGGCGGCGGCGGAGGCCGGAGCGCGGGGCCGGGCGGCGCGGCCAGCGCGGTCTCTGTGGCGCAATCGGTTAGCGCGTTCGGCTGTTAACCGAAAGGTTGGTGGTTCGAGCCCACCCAGGGACGGTCCCGCTGGTCTTTTTTTTTTTGGTCTTTTTTTTCCGCGGGGTGAACAGGGCTCCGAGCGCTGCCCGGGCTCTCCCGCCTCGCCCGGGCGATGCCGCCCTGCTTTTGCCGCGGCTCCGGAGCGGTGCGGAGGAGCGGCGGCCCCCACCGCGGGGGCGGAACCCGCCGCGCCGGGCCCGCGTTGCCCGCCGGCGCGAGCAGGCGGCGCACCGGCCGCGCCCGGACCGCTGAGCGGGCGCACCGCCGCCTAGAGGTTGCCTGAAGGGCTGCGAGCAACATGGCGGCGCTGGGCTGTGAGTGGCGGCGGGGCCGGGATGGCGGCGGGGGGGGGAGACAGAGCCCGGGCCGGGGCTCCCGGGGCCGCAGCCGGGGCGGAGGAGGAGGAGGAGGAGGGGAAGCCTCCCCCCGCGCGACGGCGCTGAGCCGCCCTGCGCTCTCGTTGCAGGTCTCCGCCGTGCCCGGCGCGGGATGCTGGCCGTGCGGTGAGGCCGGGCTGAAGGCCGCTCTGCGCGCTCCGAGCCGGGCTGGCGGCGCGGGACCGCCGCTCTCCAGCCCCCCGCGCTGCCCCGCTGCTCTCCCCCTCCTTCGCGCACCCTGCCCTTCCCCGTCCCCCTCCGCCCTGGGGAAACGTTCAGCCCGCTACGGTTTAGCGCGCCAGCGTTTGCCCCGGGAGGAGGGGGCCGGGCGGTGGCAGGGAGAGCGTGGGCAGGAGGGGGCTTTGCCCCCGGGTGCAGTGGCGTTTCGTTTCTCCTAGGCCCGCTGCGGGGACGCCTGTTCGCGCTCAGCTCCTCCGTCAGGTGCCGGCGGCTGACCGCGCTGACAGGTAATGCCAGCACCTCGAGGCAAGTTCTTCAGCTGCTCCCCGCGGTGCGAGATTCCCGGGCGGTGCAGGGCAGAAGCGTTCGGTTTGCCGCTGCTCTTTCTGCCGTATGCGTGCAAGTCTTCTCCTGACTTCGCTTCTTAAAAATCAGGGGTTAACTGGCGGGCTGTTGTCAGTCCGTGAACCCACCAGGCACCCTCTGTGGGTGCGGTGAAAAGGGCCTCTGCCTCAGCAGCGGATTACGCGGGTACCCCCGCAGTGGGGAGAAAGCCCTGTTGTAAACACCGTCTGCGGTAGTAGCAGAGGGCGTTAGATTGTTCACAAGCAACGTCCGGCAGATTCTTTACCGGATCGTAGCCCTTGAGGCTCGTGCGTTGTATTCTATAGCCACGCTTAATAATTGCAGACTGATAATACTGTAAATACTGTTTGTTTTCAGCCCTGCCCAAGTCCAGAAAAAAAGCTCAGCTGTTGTCCAGAAAAAATCCTATGTCCCTACTAGCAGAGGCGAGTATATTGTCACCAAACTCGATGACCTCATCAACTGGGCACGAAGAGTAAGTCACTGAAACGGTCTTGATCACGAAGAAGAAATGGTATCCAGTGTTCGAGGTGCTTGTGGGAATTGGATATGTGCCTCCTCCTCCTAAGGATAAAAATAGGTTCAAAATTCTTTGAGCTCTGCGGGGAAATAGCCAGAGTTTCTTGACCAGAGGTTGACGTTTGAGTGTACTAGATCACAGCGAGAGAGAAATGCTTAATTTGATAATGGCGCAAAGCGGTGCATGCTGCCTCTCTGCACAGAGTTGTCCTTTGGTAGTAAGCAAATGTCGCTTCTTAGTTTTACGTAGTCCTTGTCCTAAGTAGGTGCTCTGGAGGGTCAAGAGGAAAGTAATGCTTTGGCTGAGCTGAGTTTTGTCTTCTCCTGTCACTGCCGTCCTTGTACGGTGCTTCTGAGGTGGCTGTGTTTTAGTATCGGCAGAAGTAAAGAAGAAAGCCTGTGGTTTTGTGTGTGCTCAGCATCTCCGAGGCCGCAGACACGCAGAACTCTTTACACGCTTATCTCCTGTTAGGATCAGCTCCCTGAAGGCATGGTTTTTACTCTCCCGTTTAATGGTAAACGCCGTTTTTATTTATGGTGCTTTGATTAAACAGACCTTAAAACTTGTCTCTCTCGTTTTGTTTCCTTTCCTGTCTGATCAAAGCTGAAAGCAATTTGTTCTGTGAGTTACCTGCACAGGGTCTCAGCTCCCACTTTGAGCGTTCTTACCCGTAACCCAGGTCTCTCCTGCTCCAGAGCTCCTTGTGGCCGATGACATTTGGCTTGGCATGCTGCGCGGTGGAGATGATGCACATGGCAGCTCCTCGCTACGATATGGACCGCTTTGGGGTAGTGTTTCGAGCTAGTCCCCGGCAAGCTGATGTCATGATCGTGGCTGGCACCCTGACAAACAAAATGGCTCCAGCTCTTCGGAAGGTATGGGTTGGGGTGGATGCTTCGAGCGCGGCTGCACAGACTGGATGCAAAGCGGTCTGAAATGTCTGTTCTGCAGGTCTATGACCAGATGCCTGAACCTCGCTATGTGGTCTCCATGGGAAGGTACGTGCCAGGACATCCCTATTGCCTTATGCTCTGTGGGAGAAAACTGGTGTCTCCACTGGAGAGGGGAGATGGAGGGAGGGGGAACCCATTTCTCATTTGTATTTCCAACCCCTTAAATTGTATAAAGAGGCCTTGTTAAAGTAAGGCGTAAAGATTCTCCCTTGATTAGGGTGAGGTGGAGACAAGAATAATGTCTGACACATCAGTGCTTTTCTTTGGACTGTAAATTCTTCCCAGTGAAAGATTCTGGGTTTTTTATAGCTGTCAGAGCCTAGACAATCCAATATTCCCAGAATCTCAGGATTTGCATTCAGGCTAAAGCTTTCAAACTGTTTCTGCTGTGAAGCATAAAATCTGAGCTCCGTGGTGCTCCAGCTCTTTGACGCCGTGGTGTTTGCATAGTGGAACTGACATCTTATTCATCTCATGGTGCCATTGGGGCACAGGACAGCTGTTTCACCAGGGCCTGGAGGGGACGTGCCCAATTCTAGAAACGCTTTGTGCAGATGTGGCGAAAGAACTGTCATTGCAGTGGGGAGGAAGGACCTTCTGAATTTGTGCCTCTTAAGAGGCATGCAAATGGTTCAGTTTGGTTTGATTCAGCTTGAAATGTAACTGTGAGTCTAGAATCTGCCTTCCAGCCAGGTGTTGTTAAGAGGATGCAGCTCTGCATTCAGGTTGAATGGCTACGAACTAAATTTTGATACTCAATCCATCTGTTACTGTAACGTCTCTGTCAGGTGGCTTCTTTTCTCACAGCATCTTGGATGTCAGGTTAATGGTTCCTTTGGTTCTTGCTAATCTTTCACCTTGGGCTGCTGAGCTGCATTTAAATGCACTGAAACGTCTGTCTGTCTGTCTCATACAGCTGTGCCAACGGCGGAGGTTACTACCACTACTCCTACTCTGTGGTGAGGGGATGCGACCGCATTGTCCCGGTGGACATCTACGTGCCAGGTATGAAGGATGACTTCTGGGTGCCAGGACACTAACTCAGAGCAGAACTGGAGAGAAGTTAACTTTGCATATTTGGACTGCGGCAGAGGGAGAACGTGAGCTACTTGTCCGTGTCCCTGTGCAGGTGTGGATTTAGGGTGCAAGAGCTCCTAAGCAGAACCTCCTGGTACAGTATGAGTTTACAGATGGATTTGGTCCTGCTTGGAGTAGTATCCTTTTCATTTCAAACTGTGTTGCTTAAATTGCAGCTGTTTCAGTAAGTTCTGCCCGAGGTTTCTGGTAAGCAAGTGAAGTTCTTTTAGTGATATCGGTAGCTGATAACTGTTGCATATAGTGTAGAGCTATAGTTCAGTCAGCTAGTGAGACTTTTTCCTGCTTCATGCAGGACACTATCTTGCTTTAAAACAAAACATTTCTATGTTTTATAAAGACCTTTTCAAAAAACACTGTCACTTCATGTCTTTAGAGTTGTAGCGCTTATGAACTCTGCAGCCGTGACATACAGGAAACCGGAGAGAGATCACAGTCTACTTTGGGTTAAAATCTATAACTTGTCAGTTCTGCTTCTGGTGACTACGATTCAGTACAGCTGGCAGCCTTACAGGCTTCCTTTTTTTCTTTTTTTCCTCTTAGGTTGCCCACCTACTGCTGAAGCTTTGCTGTATGGAATCCTGCAACTTCAGAAGAAAATTAAGCGGGAGAAGAAGATTCAGATCTGGTACAGGAAATAGCAACTTATTTATGACCTGCTCAGAGACTGTCGACATGGGGCACCTGCTTGCAGTCTTACGCACAATAAATCTATATTCTTCACAAGCCTTCCAATAAAACTCTGTCTGGTTAAGATGCTCCTCTGTCTTCAATGTATTGCTCTTATCTGAAGAAATGTGTTAACTTATTTTAAAACTGAGTTATGAAAAGTAGGAGTTGAATTGGATAGCATTCAGTGTGTTACTTTCTGGTCTGAAAAGCCTGTGAAGGAAGGAGAGAAGGGAAAGACTTGCTCTTTGGCAAATAAAATGTTAATGTTTAAAAATCAGAATGTGACCAATCAAAATAAATGCTATAGAACTCCATAGTACAGTAGGAATAAATCACTACCAAAGCTTGACATGGGCTGTATATGTCACAGAAGACTGGGGTATGGTACTCCACACAGCCCAGGACAAGGAACAGTTGCTGCAAAATCACATGTGCACTTCTGAAAGACAGAAATAAACAGCACTGAAATAGCAGTTGTGTATTTCATTCCATTTTAATAGCGTTTTTATCTCTTCTGGGTACAGAGGGGAAACATCATTTATATACTATTAGACTGCAAGAAGGTCATAAGAATCAGAAATTGTTAATGGGCATTAGCCAAAACTTTCAGGAAACTTCAGGTGGGAGTTGTTCCGGGAACACTGGACTCCAACAGCAGCGTCTCATACCGCCCCCTTCTTCCTCTCCCTGTTCCTCCTGCCTGGTTTAGATTATTTGGCTTTTGTATGGAAAAGCCAACCCTCAGTTTTTAAAAAAGATCTGTTTTTTGTAGGAAATCAATAGTCCTTGATGAGCTACCCTCTGCAATTGCAGTTTAATTGATGTAGAGGGAGACTAGCACAAAGCCTGAGGGCTGTGCCAGGTCTGCGTGCAGCCAGGCACTCTCAGGAACTTGCCTTTGGGACAGGCCTCTTCCCAAACGGTGTGATCTTCATCCAGGGAGCCCAGAAGGTCCCTGTGACAAAGGGGGACCTGCAGCGGCCCTGGGGCTCCCACGGTGGAGCAGGGAGTCCCGGGTGCCGCAGCGCTGCCCGATTTGTTGGAGTCCTTTTGTTTAGGAGGTCCCCTGAAGACTGGGCGCTTCAGCCCCACGCCTCCAGCGGTCTTCCCACCCCTAGATAAATCAGTTTGAATCTTCTCTCATTAGCATCGAGGGAGATAAGAGCTTTTTCTTCTCCGTGCAGTGTAAATGACCAACTTCCGTCTGCTCCTGCTCACAGTTTGCTTCTCCAGGTTTCGGGCAGGGTGAGGGCCCTCAGTGTTTAACGATGGTGGGCGTGATCATCTTGTGGAAGGAGTAGTACCTGCAGTCCTTGGGGGGGACCAGGTCCATGACCGCCGTGCTTATGTTCTCCCTCTTGAACCCGGCTTCAAGCAGGTGGGGGACCTGGGTCTCCTGCGGGAGGGAGAAGGGAGGCGGAGAGGAGCAATGAGCACCAGCCGCGGGACCTCGCCGCCGCCACCGCGTGCGCCGGCCGGACCCCGGCCCTCACCTCGAACATCTTCTCGATGTCGCTGTACTTGGTCTTCAGCAGCTCGCCCCAGGAGGTGAGGTTGCAGTAGGTGAGGACGCCGCCGGGCCGCAGCAGGCGGAAGGCATGGTCCTGCCGGGAGGACCGTGGGGGCCTCGCTCGGCGCCGGCCCGGCCGCTCCCTCGCCCCCAAACCGCTGCCCGCCCGCCGGCCGGCCGGGACCGCGAGGACCGGCAGCGCCGCCGATGCCCTCGTTGCAAAACGTCACGGCGACCAAAGTCTCCGCTTGTCTTTGGTCCCCGAGCTCGGAAAGTTTTCGATCCTCTCTTTTTTTTTTTTCCCCCCCTTCCACCCGCTGGGAGCCCCCAGCCCTCCCTCGCTGCCGCGGGTCGGGGCCGCCCCGCTGCCGCCCTTTACCTTGATGAAGGCGAACTGGTGCGTGTGCCAGGTCTCGGCGGAGAGCGGGTAGGTGTCGTAGAGGATGCCTGCGCGGGAGCGGCCGCCGTCAGCGCGCGAGGTCCCGCGGCTGCTTTTCGCCCTCGGGGACGGGGACGGGGCGCCCGGCGCCCACGGGGGGCTTCACCCCCGGCCCAGGTGGGGAGGCTCCGCGCGGCCCCTCGTCCCCTCCCCGCCACCGCCGGCCTCACCGCTGAAATGTCCGTCCGGCAGCGTCGGCGCCACCTCTTCCCACATGCCCTTCAGGGCCACGACCTGCGGCGGGAGGGGACGCGGCGAGGGGACACTGAGGTGAGGGGATGTGGCGAGGCGAGGGGACACGATGAGGGGACATGGCAAGGCAAGGGGCCGCAGTGAGGGGACATGGTGAAGGGAGGGGACATGACAAGGCAAGGGGACATGGCAAAAGGGGACACGGCAAGGGGCTGTGGCGAGGGGACATGGCAAGGTGAGGGGACACGGTGAGGGGACGTGGCGAGGGGACGTGGTGAGGGGCCGCGGTGAGGGGACGTGGTGAGGGGACATGGTGAGGGGACACGGTGAGGGGACATGGTGAGGGGCTGCGGTGAGGGGACGTGGCGAGGGGACACGGTGAGGGGACACGGTGAGGGGACATGGTGAGGGGACATGGTGAGGGGACATGGTGAGGCGAGGGGCTGCGGTGAGGGACATGGTGAGGGGACACGGTGAGAGGACACAGTGAGGGGCCGCGGTGAGGGGACACGGTGAGGGGACACGGTGAGGGGACGTGGCGAGGCGAGGGGCTGCGGTGAGGGGACACGGTGAGGGGACGTGGTGAGGGGCCGCAGTGAGGGGCCACGGTGAGGGGACATGGTGAGGGGACATGGTGAGGGGACGTGGTGAGGGGCCACGGTGAGGGGCTGCAGTGAGGGGACACGGTGAGGGGCCGCGGTGAGGGGACATGGTGAGGGGACATGGTGAGGGGACATGGTGAGGGGACGTGGTGAGGGGCCACGGTGAGGGGCTGCAGTGAGGGGACACGGTGAGGGGCCGCGGTGAGGGGACATGGTGAGGGGACGTGGTGAGAGGACACGGTGAGGGGACACGGTGAGGGGACGTGGCGAGGCGAGGGGCTGCGGTGAGGGGACACGGTGAGGGGACGTGGTGAGGGGCCGCGGTGAGGGGCCACGGTGAGGGGACATGGTGAGGGGACGTGGTGAGAGGACGTGGTGAGGCGAGGGGCTGCGGTGAGGGACATGGTGAGGGGACACGGTGAGAGGACACAGTGAGGGGCCGCGGTGAGGGGACACGGTGAGGGGACACGGTGAGAGGACGTGGTGAGGCGAGGGGCTGCGGTGAGGGACATGGTGAGGGGACACAGTGAGGGGACGCGGTGAGGGGACACGGTGAGGGGACGTGGTGAGGCAAGGGGCTGCGGTGAGGGGCCGCGGTGAGGGGACACGGTGAGGGGACGTGGTGAGGGGACGTGGTGAGGGGACATGGCGAGGCAAGGGGCTGCGGTGAGGGACATGGTGAGGGGACACGGTGAGGGGACACAGTGAGGGGCCGCGGTGAGGGGACACGGTGAGGGGACGTGGCGAGGCGAGGGGCTGTGGTGAGGGGCCGTGGTGAGGGGACACAGTGAGGGGACACAGTGAGGGGCCGCGGTGAGGGGCCACGGTGAGAGGACGTGGTGAGGCAAGGGGCTGCGGTGAGGGGCCGCGGTGAGGGGACGTGGTGAGGGGCTGCGGTGAGGGGCCGCAGTGAGGGGACATGGTGAGGGGACGTGGTGAGGGGACATGGCGAGGCAAGGGGCTGCGGTGAGGGACATGGTGAGGGGACACGGTGAGAGGACACAGTGAGGGGCCGCGGTGAGGGGACACGGTGAGGGGACGTGGCGAGGCGAGGGGCTGTGGTGAGGGGCCGCGGTGAGGGGACACAGTGAGGGGCCACGGTGAGGGGCCGCGGTGACGCGAGGGGCAGCAGCGAGGGGCCATGGTGAGGGGACACGGCGAGGCAAGCAGACACGGCGAGGGGCCACGGCGAGGTGAGGGGCTGCGGTGAGGGGACATGGTGAGGTGAGGGGATACAGTGAGGGGACATGGCAAGGTGAGGGGCCACGGTGAGGGGACACAGCGAGGGGACACGGCGAGGTGAGGGAATACGGTGAGGGGATGCAGTGAGGGGACGCAGCAAGGGGACATGGCGAGGGGCTGTGGCAGAGGGGACGCAGCGAGGGGACATGGCGAGGGGACACGGCGAGGGGCCGCGGCGGAGGGCGGGGGGCCGGGTGGTGCGGGCGGCGTACCCGGTGGGGCTGGGCGCCGGCCCAGCGCTGCAGCCGCTGGAACACGCCCTCGTTGCACTCCACGATCCAGTGCTCGGCGATGTCCAGCTCCTCCAGCTTGGAGGCGGCGATGGCCATGCCGAAGCCTACCTCCAGCACGCGGCCGCCTGCCGCGCGAGGCCGCACGTGGGGCCGCGTCCCCGCCGCCCTCGCCAGAGCCCCAATTCGGACCTCCCCCCCCCCCGCTTCCCTCCCCACCCCCGTCACCAACCACCACCCTTGGGCGCGCTCCCACATTTCAGGAGATACATAGGGCACATGCCACTGCTGCAACGAGTGTGTGAGTGCTCAGGCCCCCCCCCCACACACACACGCAGCGCGGGGGCAGCGCGGGTTTTGCTGCCGCTGCCCGCCGCGGTTCACCTTTGGAGGCGGCGGCGGCCGCCAGCGCGTGCATGTAGGGGGTCTCCCAGCGCTCCATCACCGGCTTGCCCAGGATCTCCAGGCGGGCGTCCGGCGCGTCGTAGCTGGCCGCCGCCGCCGTCCAGGCCGCCGTGCAGTCCTCGCCCTCGGCGAAGAGCGGAGCGGCGGCTGCCGGGGAGCTCATGGCCGGGCTTGTGCCTCCACGGGGGGAAAGTCCAAGGGGCGCCGCGGTGCTGGGACAGGGAGAAGGAGATTCCCTCCTCCCCGCCGCTTTATATAGCCCGGCCAGGGAAAAACGCTGAGTGTGCAACCGCGCAGGGGCCCCGTTGGGGGGGGGGGGACGAGATCCCGTTTCGGCCGCGCTGGGAGGGGGCAGGGGACGGGGACATTCCCTGCGGACACGCACGTCCAGCTCCTGCCTTGGGGCCTGGGCTGAGCATGGCACCGCGCACCGGGCTGCGCGCGGCAGGGCAGGAGCACGGGGGCCCTGCGTGCCGCAAGGCGCTCCCTGGCAGCGTGCGCGGAGCTGTGCAAGGGCTGGGCAAGCAGGCGCAATGCTGCGCACGGCTGGAACGGCGTGCATGGTGCTGCATGTGGTGCTGTGCCCGGCCAGGATGCATGCACAGGACTGTGCACGGCCAGAACACACGCACGGTGCTGTGCAAGGTGCTGTGCATGGCCAGGATAGCTTTCCCGGTGCTGTGCACAGCTGGGAGAGCATGCAAGGGCTGTGCATGGCGAGAACACACGCATGGTGCTGTGCGTGGCCAAGAGAGCATGCACGGGGCTGTGCACGGCCAGAACACACGCACGGTGCTGTGCAAGGTGCTGTGCATGGCTAGGACAGCTTGCGTGGTGCTGTGCACCGCCAGGAGAGCGCCCATGGGGCTGTGCCCGGTGCTGTGCACGGCCAGGACACATGCACGGCGCTGTGCACGGCGCTGCGCGCGGCCGGGGCGGGCAGGCCGGGGCGGGCGCGCGGGCAAGGCGGGCGGTAGGACCGAGGGGGCCGCCGGGCGGGCCGCGGACTGCCTTTCCCGTCGTCCCCCGCGCGCCCTCGCGCCCCGCCCCTCCCTAGGCGCGGCCCCGGAGACCCCGTAGCGAGGGCAGGTGCGCGCGCAGCGGCGGTTGGCGGCGCCGAGGGGAGCGGGAGCGGGAGCGCGAGCGCGCGGCAGGCGGGCGGGCGGCGGTGGCGGCGGCGGGGAGGGGGGGGCCGGGGGCGGCCGTTGCGCAGCTCGGGGAGCGCCGGGGGGGGTGGGGGGGACGGGGGACGGCTGGACGGCGAGGAGTGCCCGCCCGCAGCCCGCGACCTTCGGCGGGTGCCGCCGCCGCTGCCGCCGGAGGAAGAGCCGGGCGCGGCCCCGGATCCCGCTAAGGAGCCGCCGCCATGAACAGCGTGGGAGGCGCCGACGAGATCGGGTGAGGAGGAGCGGGGGGAGGGGGGGGCGGCCTCGTGAGGAGGCGCGAGGCGGGGGGAGGGGCGGGGGTCCAGCGCCCCCCCTTCCCTCCCCTGAGGTGAAGGCTGCGGCGGGCCCGCGCGGGGGCGGAGCTTCCCCCCCCACCCGCCCGCCCCCCGCGCCGGCCCGGCCGCCATGCTGGGTCCCTGCGGACCGGGAGCGGGGCCCACGTGACCGGCGGGCGGCCCGCGCGGGCGGCGGCGGCGGCAGGTGCGCGCGGCCCAAGGTCACCGGCGCGGCGCTCCCGGGACGCGGCGCCTCCGCCGGGCCCCGCTCCTCCTTCAGGGGGGCTTCCCCCCCCCACTCCCCAAATCGATGTGGAAAAGGGGGTGTAAAACCCGCGGGTGACTTTGCCCCGGTGCCGGGCGGGTGGTGACTCATCAGGGTTTCCCCTGTCCGGGGGAGCGGGCTGAGGGCCAGCTGCCCCCGACCGGGGGCAGAGGCCTTCGCCCCTCAGGGGAAGAGCGGCAGGACAAAGACTGAAGCGAGAAGTCTTCTCTCTTCCCTCCCTGCCCTGCAGAGAGGAGCCATTGTGCTGTGCACAGCTGCTCTCTTAAACTTCCCGTTCGCCGAGAGATGACACCCTTGTTAGCCGTCCTTGAGACCAAGCTAAATTTCAAACAGAAGAACCTGATTTTACTTTGAAGGCCTTCCTGGGTTACTTAAGCAGGTTACCCCGATATGATCCTAGTCCTTCTAGGATGTAATTGGTATTATTGTACCTCAGTGATGCATTCCAAACCTAGTAATACTTAAATTATAACACTGTAGACTTGGCGCTGTAGAACTCGCTGGAACTGTGCGAAGAAAAATGATAGATGTTAATCACAGTAGCGGAAAATTTTGCCTAGGCAAAGAGTTTGTGCTTCTGTGAGTTTCAGCTCCTTTTGAATATCTTTTCATGCTTTCTTACTGATTCTGAAATAAACTGTTTCAGTGACAGATTTGTTTATGGGAGAAAAGAATAAATTTGCAAGCAAAGTTTTGATAGGAAATGGTTGAAGTGGAAAACATGGGTTCATGAAACTTTACTAACGCTTACTATACGTACTATAACTTCTGAAAAGTAATTATTCTAGTTTACACTGTAGAACTGAGCACTCGTGATGAATGCTGCTTCTTCAGATAAACTGTACTTATTGATTTCTTTCACTTACTGTTTTACTATGCGTGCTGTTCTTGGGTAAAATAGTGTGCAAGATCTCAGAAAGCTCTGTCCAAAGCACTCTGGCTAGTGTTTTGTATTCTCATCAGACTGAGGAATTGCTTTAAATTCAGTTGAAGATGGACAATAGCATCCTTCTAACATTGCATTCTATAAATACGTAGCTTTATGAAGGTGTGTGTTTTTGAGGGTGGTATAAGTAGGTATGAGGACAATGATTTCGGCAGACTCAAACTGATGGCATAATTTTAATAACTACCAGCCTTTTTTGAACAAAAAGTTTTGTAGGTCAGGAGGCAGCGCACCTAAGACCTTAAGAGCAGATTGAGGATATAAGATGAACAGAGGAGAACGAGCAGTCATCCAGTGTTATTATTTCATACAACTGTCTTGCTTCTGACAGCTATCTTGCATAATATTATTTCTAATAATAATAAATAGTGTAGTTACTTGTATTAGGCAGGTGGATTAGTTCACTATTTTGCATTTGCTCAGTGGAATCAAACCAATCCATCATGGAATTGAAGGCCAGGATAGTCCAGACTCTTGGCATTCTATAGTATGCATATAAATAGAAGCAATGCATTAAACCCTATTTTTGTTGTTTGTTTAAATGTAGGTAGGATGACTACAAATAATTAATAATGGAATTGGGAGGTTTCACTGACCGTTAACTTCAGGGGGGAGTCCTTCCTTGCAGGCAGCTTGATGTTCTGTCAGAACTGCATCTGGTATTTTAAATTGATCTTTTGTACCAAGCTGTCAAATTCAGTTAAAAAAAAGAAAATCCCAACCTATGATTGATCAAGAAAACAGCTAACCCATACTCATGGGCTGCATGGAAAAAAATAGCTGATTTAATGCTATATTGAGTTTAAGGTTTTCTGTGTTATTAGGAAACAAAGCTATTTTTTGCAGAACTTACTGTTCCCTAAAACTGATAGCACAAGAAAGAACAGACTTTTGCATGTGTCCTGTATGCAGGGATGAAATATAAGAAAGGGATGGTTGTGGAGGCTGCCAGGAAGTGTGGTGATATCAGTCTGTGCTGGATGAAGAGCAGTCTTCTGTTTTGCTGTCACTAGAAAATGACCTGTTGCTGAAAATATATTGGTACTGAATAGGCTCTCTTGAACTCATGTCACAAACGAGATCTTTGTCAGTAGATGGCAGGTGAGGGGGAGTTTTCCTACCTTATGAAAAACTTCTCATTGTGAAACATGCGAGTAGAAAAGACTTTCATGTAACTTGTTCAGTTACTATTGCAGTTTGGAATGGAAATGGTTGTGTAGGGACTGGACATTTTAGTCTATGTTGAGTCGGTCTGCTTTCAGAAAGCATTGGGTAGTAACGGCTCACATGTTCTGCTTGTGCTATTATCAGATGAGTTATGATAATGTAAGAGTAGATGCAGCCAATGTCTGCTACAACAATGCAAAAATTGTAATGTCCATTGCATGTGTTATCAGTTAAATTATTTTCTGCACTGCTTAAGAGGCCCCTCTGATGATCTGTGCTTGACCGTTGGTCCCTTTTTTTTTTTTTTTTTCTTTTGGAAAGATGAGGCTTATGTCATCTATTTAGTGACTTAGAAATAAAACTTGCCTGGATGGAACAAGGTTTGTGTGTACAATGTAATGTTAAATCTAGTCATCCATTATTTTCATATGTGGTAAACCTGCACTCTTAAGGCATTGTTTTATTTGTTATTGGTTGTTGCATTACGGTCATTATATGATGAAATGCCACAGTAAAATGAATCAAAGTTCACTAAGCTACCCTGCTACCCGGGAGCTCCTAGTTGCAAGGCTTTCGCTTGACTGATGCTCTGTGAATTCGCCAGAATTAAGATGACCGCTCTCTCTTGGCAGCTGCTGTTAGGGGAGTGGCTATTTTCTTACTGCAGCTAGCTGCTTCTGAAAAAAGCCAGGTGAGAGGAAGTTAAGTTTATTTTACATTTGAACAGTATTTTTCTTAGCTGTGAATGAAAAAGGGAGCACCTTAATTACCTCTTTTGAGGTACATGTTTCCCGCCCTCAGCTCAGTTGCAGTTCTGCTCCATCTGAGGGAGAATAGAAGACAAAAGCAGAAGAGCAATAGAGGGCATCCTACAAGGATAAACTATCCCAGCATTTGTATATATAGACCTAAAAAAGTATTAGCAGAAGAGCTTTTAAGTTGGTGCTTCTTGCTAAAAAGGACCAAACTTTGAGGTGGCTTTGAACTAACTTTTAATTATAGAGTAATTTAGGGTGTGACAGAACTTCCATGCAAAATAAAGTTGATAAAGAATTGCAAAGCAGGCAGTCTAGCATCTTACCACTTGTCTTTTATACACTTATCCCTGTATTTTGGCATGCCCTAACATGATGTAGGGTGCAGATTTGGACTTCTTTTTTTTTTTTTGTTAAAAGAAGATTGTGTTGACTCAGATTTGTCTCAAGTCTGGTGTTCATTTCAGGTTTATCTATAACTTTTCTCGTATGTTTGGCAATATCTCTGAACTAGTGTCTATAAGATGGTTTCACAAATAGTTATTGAATTAATGCTACTCTGCTACTTATTGCTTGCCTCACAAGTTTTCCTGCCATCTCTTAGGCTTGGACTTTGTAGTTTTGCTTTCATTTAACTAGAAGATGATGGAACAAAAGTAAAACTGACTTGTCTTTCTAGATGAGTGAAGAAGTAACACATACAAGGAAATGGATGAAGTTTTGTTTTTGCTTTAATTAGCAGTTTGAGGACTTTTCTTTGCCAGGCCAGTACTTTGTTGGAGAATGCAGGGGCAAGGAAGCCTGAGGGCTAATTTAAGCTTTTTTATCTGAGGGTGGAAGAAATTCATATTCTCTAACTGTATATTGTGTAAAAAGGAAAGGAAATATAGAAAGTATAGTATATACCTGAATCTTCAATTATTGCATCTAGTGCAGCATCCTTTAGTGTGGAGTCTTAATTTCTTTTAGTTGTGATTCTCATTGGGCTTTGACCATAATGGCACATGAAAATTTGCCACATCATATTCTAGGGCAGATGCATTCTATTGCTTAGTGCTTTCAAGTTGGTATAAAATAAGTTTAATAATCATTAACATTATTTTTCATGTTCTGGTACCCCTAAATGTAGGAGACAGAAACATCAAAAGTGTAAATTTTAGCGTCTGGCATTGTTTTTGCTGCAATACTTATTACAAAGGGCTATAGTAACTGCACTGCTGATGTATGCCTGAATGGCAAAATAATTTTTTCACTTAATTAGATTGTCAGTAATCTTTCTTATGATCAATGTTTGGTAGCAAATGGATCTAGGACAGCCCAAACTGCTGTTCTTTGAACTTTGTTTCAGAGCCTAACACATACACACCTCTTGATCATTAATCTGGGATTAAAATAGTGAATGGAACTAGTTACTTAAACTAAAGTATCTGTTTTTCTGTGAATTTGCTTTATCAGAAGTCATGAGTTCTGTTTTGGTCCTTGAATTGGAACTGCGTGGACCCTGCAGCTGCTTGTTTGTTCTGTTGCTAAGAGAAGTTGGGAAAATGACTTGGAGCTAATGATCCAAGCCTTGTCAGGAGTCCAGACACCTCATTTTGGATTTGGGGGAAGAGGGGTAGGGAAGAAAAAAAAAAAAAAAAGTTTAACCCAGTAAAGCCACTTCATAATGAAGTTGTTCTTGGATCGTTTTTCAATAAATTACAGTGATACATTGTACTTTCTGTACTGTGAAGTGTTCCATGCTGGAACTCCCATCTGCCCCAAAAGAGCAGGTAAATGTGCTTAGGATGATGGGTTTCCCCCCCCCCTCATTTGGCTGTCATAGTGCTTTCTCAAAGTAACCCTGCTTCCTCAAACACCTAGAAATAAGTTGGAGGAACTTCTGTTTTTCTGATGTCTTCTCTTTTCATAAAATAATGTGTTCTTGGAATAAGCCTACAGTCCTCTGTTCATGCTTGTGGTGCATAAAATGAATGCCTGAGTTTTATGTGAATCTTCATGAAACAGAAGGTGGTTATGGCAAAGAACAGTGTCTTTCTTGCGAAGAATAGGCATTACAATATATTTTGGAGGCTTCAGGGCTGCCAGAGCTGTTCAGAATAGCTGACTACTTTGTTACATAAAATGATGCATCTTCTGTGTAGCACCCTATTCACCCTTTTCAACCTTCAATTGCAGAAAACTGTTTGTGGGTGGCTTGGACTGGAGTACAACGCAAGGTAAGCTATGTATTCTACAGTCGTTGAGCCAGTCCTTTATGAAGAACAAAATATTGTACATGTATTTAGTTTTTCATCAGATAATACTGCCATAGGAAAAGGAAAATTTGGATGAGGTTATTGCTGTTCTGTGTTATTTCATAAAATTTTCTGTAAAGAGAGTGGAAAAGTACGTTAATTACTTTCTCATATTTTCTGCTAGTGTTTGGTATTGAAGTTTTTGTCAACTCATTAGAAAATGACAGCTCTTTCAGGGCATTGATTTGCTAGGATGTTATTTTCTCTTGCCTGAATGAAATTAAAGGGCAATATACCATTTGTTTAGAGGAAGTAAAATTGAAAAATTTAAGAGATAATTTTGGATTTGCTTAGCTGTTTGCTTATATTTTACCTCATAATTAGGAGTATAGCCTGATAAAGTTAATATTTGGTTCCGTTTAATATATCTTTTTTTAACAGAAACTCTTCGTAGCTACTTCTCTCAGTATGGAGAAGTTGTAGACTGTGTAATAATGAAAGACAAAACGACAAACCAGTCTCGAGGATTTGGATTTGTCAAATTTAAAGACCCCAACTGTGTTGGAACAGTACTGGCCAGTAGACCTCATACGTTAGATGGCCGAAATGTAAGTTGTTGTTGTGTGTTATCTGTTTGGCTGTGTGTGTGTGTGTGTGTTGATTTGTGCTGCTGGCACCCCTTCCCCCCCCCCCCCCCAGCCAATGCTTTAAAGATCTATTTTAAATTGTAATGTCTTATTTGCAGGCTGGATAATGTGAAAGTTACCTGACTGTTGGTGTTGATTATTTATTGTAAGACAGCTTTAACTATGATTTGTATCACGTTGTGGAAGCAATGTATGGGGAGGGCTTTCATCAGAGGAGTTGCATTTTAGCAGAGCTGTGTTTGGCTGCCTTAAACATAACTTTTTAGAACAAAATAATCTGCATGCTCAGAACTGACCAAACTGCAACTTCTTCCAGATTGATCCAAAGCCATGTACACCTAGGGGGATGCAACCAGAAAGGACACGGCCGAAGGAAGGATGGGTAAGGAAAGACACTTTTGTTGTATTGATACGTACCTGTTTCCCAAATTTTGGCTAGGCTTCTAGCAGTTGAAGTGAATTCATCTGGATTATATCCTTACCTTAAAATTGAGAGTCAGTATGCAGGCCTCAAATGTAAATTGCCGTTCTGAAAAATAACTTTTATCTAGATGTTCGTGGTAAGACCACGAGTACAATGCAATTGTTCATGAACGTTTTGGGTTAATGATGGCCGATCAAAACTCGGTGGTGTGTGGGGTGGGGTTTTTTGTTTATTTTTATTTTCTATCAGCAGTAGTTTCAGTTGAGTTCTTCAAATTTTGAAGCTAAGTGTCTGGAAGTCCACTTGCAGGACCGAGATCTTCTTCCAGCCTACTTCGTAGTCTGCAGGTTAAGAAGAGATCATTAGAAAATGAGTAAATAGCCTCAGAACATTGTTCCTAATTCTCTGAGCTTCCCAATAAAAGAGTGGGTTATAGCTGATAACACTAAATTCCTTCTTTCACTTTAACAAATAGTAGGCTTCAAGCCTGGAGATTGCTCCCCACCAAGGTCGTTATTCAAATTTAAGTGTAAAATGAATAAAGTAGCCAACTTTACTGACTGATTTTTTTTCCCTCTTTGATTTAGCAGAAAGGATCCAGGAGTGATAACAATAAATCAAATAAAATTTTTGTTGGTGGGATTCCTCATAACTGTGGCGAGACTGAGCTCAGGGAATACTTCAAGAAATTCGGAGTGGTGAGTCATTCAGAAGGATGGCAGTTATCAGTCAGTTACGAGAGGCTTTCCCTCCCCACTGCCTTTTCTCAGATTTTGTCAAGCTGTCAAATTTTGGTTTAATTTATACAAACTACTGCAGTGACATATTGAAGCGTTTTGTGATAAAGTGTAATAACCATTCATCATCTTGAAGTGTCTCTTGCTGTTTGTCAAAATCTATTGCTCTGATGCATGTAACTTTGTGTCTTCTGTCTCCTCTAGTTTTAAGTCTACCTGATGCTACGTTATTCTGTTCCCCTCTTGCGAAGGGAGAAAGAACCTTCCTGAGTTTAGATGACTTTGAGAATAGTTACTGCTCTTTAGAACTGTTCCCTGACTTACAGCTCTGTGATTGTGAAAGCTTTTTGTTGCATCCTTGGAACAGCAAATACTTCAGTGAGCTTATGTCTAAGAACCTTTTCCTTAAGTGTGCAGATAAGCTAAATTTTGCAGTCTCCTGCCATTGTTTTGATAACACTGGCTGCTTTTAAAACATCATCTGAAATCAGCTGAGTTCTATTCTGTCCCTAGAATCTCCGATCAAACAAATGGCAAACTATTTATGTAATTATTCTTCATATAACTGTCTTTAATTGTAGAACCTCAAACTGAAAGGAGTATGTCTTCAGATTTGTTTCTAATTAGTCTTAGTTTCCCATTTATCCCTACTGTTGTTCCCCTTTTCTGTTTAAGAGGTAAATTGCTAAACTAAATTGCTAAACTCGGCTATGAATTAAAAAAAATTCAAATACTTAGATTGGCACGGTCTTGAATTTAACTCAGACAATCTTACTGCACAATGGGAATGAACTTGCCATCTTTCGAGTGGTCTTTAGTGTTTTCTTTAAGTCAAAAAAAATCACCTTTCATTACGGTCTCTTCTTAGTAGCAGCAAAGGATTTGTTGATCCCTTTTTCAAGGGGATAAGCTTATCAACAGTACTGTACTTATTTTTTGATTAAGATCGTTTCAAAAAAATACTGTAAAAGGCAATGGCTAACACCTGTTTCTTTAGTTTGAAAAGCTGCAACAGACTGAGGGTTATAAATAAAAATGGGGAGCGTGTTCCACAGTTGTGGAACGTAATTTCTGAAGGCTCTTCCTCACAGACTAATGGCTTTCCAATTCTGACCTCTGGATGGCTTGGGAGATACAGGGTTAAGTTCCACCAATTATAGAAGGCAACAGCCATTAAGTGTAAGTGCCTTTAAAAGTAAGTAGTAGAACTTTAACAATAGTATAGAAATTGGGAAGTCAATGTAGTGTTCTTAATGAGATATGTTCATTCAAGCCTCTCTGAAGAAGTAGGAGATCTTATATGTTTTGTGGCCACAGAGTGAAGAGACAGAAGGCAAGCTCTGATTCTCAGAGATGGAAATTACCAAAGACCTATGTGACGAAGGGGATCCAAAAAGGCCAGTAGAGGGGGAAAAAGTCTGGCACTGCCATGTGGCTTAACAACCCAGTTAAGCCCCAAATGGGGATAAATCTCAGTCATTAGCATCCCGTAGGATATATTCAAGTGAGTATGTGTGGTATAAGAACTTGAAAAGTGTATTTTTCAATTGTCAGTAAAACATGAATTTGCATCAGATTTTAAGGTAATTCATGCGATTCAGGTAAAAATATTCAAAGAGAAATTGACTTTAAGGTGAAGATACGATTCTATGAGACCGGACACGTTTTATGACAGCTTTTTGCATCTGTAAACTTTAAAGGCCTTTGAGCATTTTAAGATTGCCTTTAAAATGCTGCATCTCTGTTTTTGTTTACATTACAGCTCATAGTCATACTTATTCTGAAAACATTTTTGAGAAAGAAGCAGTTTTGTTTTAATGTTAGACACAAGACAATACAAAACTAGCTAACTGCTCATGTTGTGCATCCCTGGAATGGCTTTTAAACTCTAGTGGTTTTTTGTAAATTGCAAAATAGAGCGGTCTTATCAGTAGGGTACAGTTGTCCTAGGCTTTGCGTTCAGTGCAGAGTAGAGACTCTGTGCGTTCTGCTTGAATTTTGCATGATAACTCTTCAGAGTTTAATTGGATTTGTTGAGTTACTGTTGACACAATTAAGTTTGTGGGGGGCACTTTTGCGAAGCCTTCCTCCTGTGTTGCTCATGCTTTTGTCTCTGTCTTGGAGAGTAGACCCTTGCTCACGAATCAATAAGTCTGTTGGCTTCAGAGCCCACTGAGGAGACAGGTTCAAGTGTACATCACTGAAGTACTGATCTGCTGTGCACCTGTTCTCTGCATCTCTCTGTATTGGATACTTGCTCATTTTTGACCTAAAACTTGTATATGGGCGTTTAGTCGCAAAAAGTAGTTGCTTGAGCCTTGAGGTGACTTAAGTCCTTGAAAAACTTGCAGTTCCCATTTTTTGTTTGTTTGGTTTTTTTTAATGTATTTAAATACAGGCTGATACCGGTCATCTGTAGTTTAAACAGCATTACAAAAAAAAGTTGCAAGGCGTCAGTTTCTAATTGGTACTCTGCCCCACGCTAGTAAGCAATTCAGAAAAACTGGGCAACTTCGTTAATGTGCTTGTAGTTAAAGCTGCTTTTCAGAGTGAAGGTAAAAATGTCTGAAAATGGAAAAAGTAGTCGTTTAAGAAGTTATGCTGATGAATGGAGTGTTGAATAACATACCTTCAGGGTTTTCTATGGCCGATAGTGTGAGTATAAACAGTTTAACGACCTTAATGCTAAAATTAAAATCTGAAGTGTGATGAGACCTTAAAAAAGCAAAAACGTAGCAGTGTTGGGGGTTTTTTAGAACAGATGAACTCACAGAGCAACGTTTCCAATTTATTTGCACTGTGCTATGACAGACTGGTATCGATGGCTACATCGAGCATTTAATTGCACTTTGTGGATAGAGTGTGGGAAACCAGCCTGTAGTAACTGCTTATAATGCTCCCCTGGTAGCATAGTTAGTAGAATTTCTCTTCTTTCTTCCAGGTCACTGAAGTTGTAATGATCTATGACGCAGAGAAACAGAGGCCCCGAGGTAAAGGCTGATCTAGTTTGTCCTTGAAATTTCTTCATACTCTCCTATAGTCAGATGGCAAACTATTTCACACCATCAGAAAAGGTAGATTTTTTTTTCTATGTTGCCTCAGGAAAAAAGAATATTTCACTGGGCAAATACCACTTTAAATATTAGACTCTTCATCTACAGCTTCAGTTGGTATCTGTGCATTTAAAGTCAAATGTTTCATATTCATTTTTGTTTCTTTGCTGGTTCTTAGTGGAATGAAATTTGATACTTGAGCCACTCCTGTGGTTTAAGGTACTACTGGGGGGGGGAATCAGCAAACTGACTTTCTTCCAGTTCCATATGAAAGGTATGTTGATGTCTGTAATTGCATGGGGGGGGGGGTGGTGTTCCAATTCAGAGTACTTCTGAACATAAGATTAGAACAGAATCCATCCATAATGCTTTTTGTTTTGGTTAAATGGCTTCACCTGAAATTCAAGAAAAGCACTTAAAATTACGTGAAATTGTTTTTGAAATGTATATTTTGAATGGGACATGTAGTGCCTGTATGCTAGACTGCTTTTTTTAAAGGGGGAAAAAAAAATCAGCTGGAAGTTTCACTGGGCTATTTAATCAAGTCTGTAACCTTTGGACAAAATATGAAGCAAGTTTCATGTCATCCACCTTTCACTGCATCAGTCATCTGTTTGACAATTAAGAGGCAATATTTTTAAAAGTACATGAAGCTTAGTTGCACTGGCCACCCTGTAGCATGTTCTACATGCTAGAGAATAGTTTGCCATCTGAACTTTCATTTCTCCTCTGACTCGTTATTAAGAATATATTCTTCCCTTCATATTTATTAAGCTGTTAAGTCTTAGTTTTATTTTTAATTTAGACATACATCCTTAGTGACATATTTAAGTGTTTCATAGTAAAGTATGGTAATGTTAAGTAAGTTCCTTTTTTTTCTTTTTCTCTCTGTGAATTGTTTGACTGTGATTAACGATATCTCTTTAGATTTCTTCTCTCTAGGTGATAATTTATCACAGAGGTACAGGCCAGTTCCACAGTCAGAGGAGGGACGGGCTTTGTCTTTTATTGGAGTGTAAACGAAGTTTCAATATATTTGTTTTTTGTTTTCTTGCCTTAGCTATCTTAATCCTCTTTCAACAGATATCTTCTATTTAAGCAGAACATAAATTCATCCATTGAAATGCTCTAGAGCGTCTCATTTTAAATAGGGGAGGCAATGGGGACCAAGATAAGTGCATCTGAGTGTAATTTGTGGCTGAGATTTTGAAACATTTCAGTAATTATTGCATCATCTGTATCTTTGTAATATTTATCCCAGGCTTGCAGCCTCTGAGCAAAAGGTACTAAAACATCACACCTGGCCTGGATTAATGGCTTCTCCTGCTTAAAACTATACTTAAAAAACAAAAAAAAACACCCAAAAAACCCAACAACAACACAACAACAAAAACCTAGAAGGCTTCTGGTCCGCTCACAAAGTTGTAGTTTAAAGCAGAAATGTCTGATGTGTTCAGATTTGAAAACCTCTCTGTCTTCAATTATTGAAGTGTGCAATGTACTGCAGAATATTCTCCTTTTATTCCTCTGGCTTCTTAAATAGTGGTCTTGAATCCTGTGGACTTTCATTTTTGTTCTGTTAGATTCCTTTTCCTTGTGTGGTAACTGGCCATCATCTCCAAAAATGGCTTTGCTAGTCTCTCGGAGAAAGCTAGGAAAAATTCCTCAGTTTATATTCAGTATTCCTGTTTGTGCATCGCGGAACACATTTTATCTTGCCTTCTCTTTCTGCTCGGCATTCTGTTACATGTAGAATGCTATTCAGTCTATACGCTTGTCCTTTGAATGTGATGCCTTCAGTGACTGCATATTAAATTTTAAAAGACCACTTCACTGCTGTTTTCCACTCTCGTCATTCTGATTTTTTACCTTCCTCTGTTAGCTTTACCATTCTTACATTTGGAACAGATTTACTGCATGTTGTTTTACTAGTTTGCTGATAGGAGGAGGGCAAAGTTAGCCGTTACTAATCCCTGGTAGCATTTTTGTGCCTTCAGCTTCTTACAAGAACACTGGGAACCAGATTCTCAGCTAGTATGTGAGCTAGTGATACACTTGAGGTAATCTTGTGTCTTCAGCACCCAAGCCTTGTCTTTGCTTACTCACAATCCCTCACCTACTCACGTTAGCTCTCCTGCAAGCTGTATTTCATCAAAATTCTTTTCCGAGTCCCAAGTGAAAGCACAGCCAAACTTGTTACACCTTAAAAGAAATACTAGCTTTGTTGTAGTCTTTGCTTTTCATGCTTTCTATTGTTGACTAAACCAACAACAGTGAAGTAATTTACAGGTTTTTATTGTGTTCCACTCTTCCTGTTGGCTCCAACCCAATTTAATTGCTCTGTTTTTTTAGTCCGCTTGGATTCTTTCTAAATGCAATTTGTTACTCTAATCTTCAATAAAGTCCTTTCCTTCAAAAAAAAAAAAAAAGCTGCTGGACAATATACTTTGTCACTTTTACAGTATTTTAAAATTGTCAAATTTCATGTTCCTGGAATTTTACTGTATATTGTATTCTGATTTCTTCAGTGCTCCTTATCCTGTGGTGCTTGTCCCTTTTTTGTATGCTTTTTTTTTTTTCTTTACTGGCTTCCTCAATGACGACTTCTCCTTCCTTCTCCCTCTTCCAAACCACATCCCAGTACCTCAGTCTGTTCCCCCTCCTTGAATCTTCTCTGCAAAAAGCTAAAGGAGCAACCTTTGTGTGTAGATGATATCCATCAGTTTTCTTTCCCATGCCTTTTTAGATACAATGCTGTAATACTAAGTGTGTGTTTTAATATAAATACTTTTCTTTTTTCTCTAATACTTAGAATTCTAGTTAACCTCAGACAAATATATTTTGATGAAATGCTGCTCTCAATTTTGAGGCTGCTTTCATCACAGATCAACAAAACTTCGTTTATACTGCCAGTCTCTTGTGTGTGGGAAATGCTAAGTTTTTTCCTTTTTATTTTATTTTAGTGATGTCTTTTGCTCTTGTTGCTGACAGCAGAATTTGATCTGCTGGAATCTATTTTGGCCTGTATCTTTGTGTATTTTTTTTATATATAAACCTTCTCTACAATAGGCCTCTTTGGGCTTACCCAACCCAGTTGGATAAGCTTAGAGAGACACTAACTGTTATAGATACTGTATTTCTGTTTAACGCTTTAGAGCAATATATGGCTGCTGTCAGCACTAGCTGCAAAGCAAAATGCAAACCAAGGGGGAAATCTTGGGTTTCAGAAAAGCAGAAATGCATCCATGTTCCATATGCTTTTGATGCCGCACCTCGTTTTTCTTTCTAATTTTATTGCTCTACCCTTAGCTAATCTAAAGAATGGCACAATTTATGTACTGCATGTATTCCTACCTTTCCTGGGATTTAGTTATTACACCAGCAATGAGTGGTTGATGGCATGAACCAGCCTCAGCGTTCTGTGAAATTAACCACTATTTTGCCACTCTCTCGGCAGTATCAGCAGCTACAACCTAATGCAGTGGTTCTCAAAGTGTGACTGCAAAAAGTGATCTAGTCACATGGCTTTGACTTATTTCGAGCATCCTCTGCAGGCATCACCCACTCCCCCACATTGTCTTGTAAAAAGCCACTGGGAGATAGGAACCAGCTGAGTTGCCATCATTGGGGCTACTCATAAGTGACAAGGGAATGAAACACCCTTGGGGATCTGGAGCAGTTCATAGAAATGTCTTGGGCAAAAAGAGGGGCTGGAAAGTATACGTATGTATTCAAGAGAAAAGCAGCAGGAGGCACGAGAAATAAAATAGATTGAGACACGTAACAGTAAGTATTGCATTCTATATAAGCAACGCTGCTTTATTAGCTGGAGGGTGCTGTGTTTGGAAGGAGCAGTGTCCTTCCTTAAGTGCTTTCTCTAATAAGATGTGAAAAACTTGAGAACCTCTGATCTAGGTTGTTAGTTTCTGAAGCTTCTCATTCATCCATGGAGTGGTAAAATTTTTCATGCTTTTAACAGCTCCATTTCAAAAATAACTCTTATTTTCCAAGGCAGTATTCCCTAATTGAAAGAGTGGGTTGAGGGATGGGAGGAAGTTGCTTTGCAGCTTTGGGTAACAGGGACAGAATAGACTTTCCTTGGTATCCTAATCCTGAATCAGAGACAGGGGCAGCAAAGTTGCTTGACTTTAATCTGCTGTCCCACAAATACCTTATTTTTAATCATGTGGCACAGTTACGCTTAGGACTATACTAGCACTTTTTTCCATCCCCTGATAGGTGGGTTAGGAATAAGATCAAGCTAAAAACCAGTGAACTAGCTCAGTTTGTAGGTTGCATGTGTGAAACCAAGATGGGGCATTATTTGCCTAATTATAGAAAGTATCCATTACGATTTTCTCAGACTGACTTTTTTTTGGAAAATTTAACACAAGTCTTGGTTATCTGAAACCCCTGCTTGAACCCTTGGTCCGCCCCTAATACTGTTCATCATCCTGTTTTGTGTCACAACACCCTGCTACCTTGATTCACTCTTCGTCGTTGGCTAGGTTTTGGATTTATTACTTTCGAGGACGAACAATCAGTGGACCAGGCTGTCAACATGCATTTTCACGACATCATGGGCAAAAAAGTGTGTAGTTGTAGTTTTATTTTACCTTAAGAAAGAACCAAGTCTTGGGCAACTGGCAATTTCACTGGTGAACGAAATGTATTCAGTTAAGCAGGAGAAGAGTGTAAATCCAAATTCAAGCCTTTGCCCGTGAAGATGGGGAAAGTCTTCTGAGTTTGCTTAAAACAGGTGAGAGAAGCAGTTAGCTTGTGCCCTAGCCCATAGAAGGGACCTAGATCTTGAAAGCCTGAGAACTTAGGCTGGTGGGTCTTTTTTGTTTTTCCTCTAACAACTTGGGGTAGGCCTTGTGCTACAGACCTGGGGGTTGCTCTGATTGAGCATAACTTATATTGGATTGAACTGATGATGACTACTCCTATTTTGAGCACTGCCAACGTGCTTCATAGGTGCAAGGACAGAAGTTAGTTGTTGTTTCCAGCTGTTTGAAACTCGGAATCCCAGTGAAATCTGAGTTGTTCAAGGCTTGGTTTAAGATACCACTCCTTCAGATGTGTATTTGATATTCAAATTTTGAGGCTATTTGAGACAATCTACTTATATAACCTTATACTTAAAAAGAAGAAAACATCATGAAGGATTGGTTTTTAAAAAAAAATTGGGTCACTTACTGTGAAACTTTGATACAAACCCACATACTCTATATAGTATTTAACCACAATGCAGTTAAGTGACCTCTGGTTGTTTCATCTTCATACTGTGTTGTCAGCAAATGGATGTTTGATAGGGAGGAATTTATGCTTGCTTTGATGTTACTCAGCAAGGAACATGCTTATACCTGTGGAAAAATATAAAAGCAAAAGTAAAGTGTTGGAGGACATGTAAGTTTTATATAGGGAAAAGCATAACATCTGAAAGAAAAATTAACCACAGGAAATTCTGGTAAAATTTAAGTCCTTGTAGCTTTGCCATTTATCCAGAATTTTTAAAATAAGCATTAAAACTACTAAACTGTTAGAGTGAAGATATTTCAAGGAAGTCCAAGAATACTATAATTTTTCTTCAGTTCTTGCAATGTAAAAATTCACACGGTCTTCTAAAGTCTTTATATTCTGGTATTTCATAAGCATTTATTTAGCTAGCAGATGAAATGTTCTTGCATATCAATGCAATTTGTATGGTTAATTATTCAAAACAATGCTTTTTATTCCTATGAACATGTCTTGAGGTTGAGGGGTGGGCTGATTTCTTAGTAAAGGGAAATAAAGCAAACGAAGCAGTGTGCTTATGTAATCAAGAACATAGTGTGTGTTCTTGACTACAAGTGTGTTCCTCTTGTGAACAGCTGAACACTCCCATTTGTGTGTAGATGTACTGACAAGAGTAAATTTACATTTGTATGTGTTGACTGTATCTTGTGTACATCCTCTGATCTTTTCTTGAAATGTTCTTAAACTTAAAGAACCACTTAAACGAGAGGTCATACCAGAAAGCCTGCTAAAATTACACAGGAACAAAGGATAGAGCATCTACTGTAATGGTCCTGGGAAAGTATGGATACCTCTTTGTAAGCCTTCAAAAGGTCACCTCTTAAGCTGCCAGTTCTCAGAACATCAGTGCCATTTCAGAGTTCTTCAGTGTTTCCCAAACAATCTCAGTATCAAAGTCAAACAGTGTTTTGTTGCTTTTATTCTTTCTCTTAATGACCTTCTCCCAGGTGCCCCCCACCTCCCCCCCCCCAGAAATAGACAATGTTTTCTCAGATAGGAGTGATGGAGAACATCTCATTTTTTTTGGTATAAACTGGATTTTAGGCAGGTGTAGAATGTTAACTTCAATGCTATAAATATTGCACAAGGATTTTCCAGTCCTCAGTTTGGCAGTTCACCGCTTCCAAATGTGCACTGAAAAATTAATGGAATTCTTCTGTGCAGATTAATGAAATTCAGATATTCCACTCTCTTCATTGACTAATACTGTCTACTTTAAAAACGCTATCTCTTTCTTTTTGGTAATTAAAAAGGTATTGCTGAAATGAATCCATATGTTGTTAAAAGGGGGAAAAAATTAAAATTGCAAGGAGGACTCTGCTTTTGTAAGCAATAACTGAATTCCCTCAAGGCAAATGTGTTAAGACTCATTAATTTGAGTCCTTTGAAAAATTCCCTTGGTTCCTCTCTAGAAGGGCCTTCAGCTGACAGAGATTTGGTTACTGTCATGTATAACGTCCTTGGGGCATCTGCAGTAGGGTGGGGGTGGGGGGCTTTGTCCTTGCCTTGTGCCTGTTTCCTGTTTGTTCTCTGACATGAATGGTTTTTAAGACATGGCAGGAAGAATTCTGAATACTTTATTTTTCCATACTACTCAGGCTCATTGATGACTGAGATTTATTTTCTTTGTACTCTGGCACCCATTAAAATTAATCATAAAATAAAAAAGACTTTAATTCAGCATGCATGAGTGCTGAGAGTTTCATTAAATCAGAAACTGGATTTTTTTTGAGAGGTTTATATTGAATGTGCAGCTTATTTTAAGTAGGTCAAATGCACTTACTCGATGGCTTGGAACACTAGGACATTTTATCTTTGAATAAAATAAGTTAAGCACTGTGGCTTACTAATTTTAAAAACAGGAGGGCTTTTGTCACTGACTTAACACAGTATGAAGATTTGCTTCTTATTGACTCAACTGTCCATTTTTATTACTTGCATGTTTGTTTACTTTTTTGTTAGATGTAATGTAAGATTCTCTTATCACATCCATTCCCTCTGACATTGTTTGAGTTAATTGAGATTCTTTAAGCGTTAGCCTGGGGAAGGTAAGTCTTTATCTTCCATTAGACATTTAAATAAAATTTAAGTAAAAGGAAAAAAAAAAAGAAAAAACAAAGAAATAAATGTGTGTTTCTCAGGTATGAGCAGAGCTGAAATTGTAGTTAGATGGGGTGGGTTTAAACTTTAACTTTCAAATGAACCCCAAACATCTTTTGAATGGTTAAAGCATTAGTACCCTTTTTCAGAGCGTACTCTTTACTCGAAAGTTTTTTTTATGGAAAATGTCATCTTTGCAATTCCTGCCTTAAATTATTTGTAGACCATTTTAAAATTTAAAAGATTATACTTTTTTCTTTTTTTTAGTGAAGAGCCGTTGTAAGAGGGTACTGCTGTTTTAAGATTAAAGCAAATGAATACCGTACTATGATGGAAAATAAATGATTTGTAGGATGTGTTTTGTTTGAAATACCTCAATAGTAGGACTTGTAATGTCTTACCATCATATACATTGTACCTGAGAAACATTTTAAATTACTGGCCTTAATAAGTTTAATAATTAAGTACTTAGACATAAGTCATAAGATGCTAAGTGTAGTCTTAAGTGTAATTAAGGGTGTGTGTGAAGGGAAGGGGGGTCTTATTAACCTGCACCATCTCTCCTAAATGGTAACTCTGTTTGTTTAGGTGGAGGTGAAACGTGCAGAACCTCGTGATAGCAAAAGCCAAACTCCAGGGCCACCAGGTGCCAGTCAGTGGGGAAGCAGGATCATGCCAAGTGCTGCCAATGGCTGGGCAGGTCAGCCCCCTCCTACCTGGCAGCAAGGATATGGCCCTCAAGGTACTTTCTTTAGGCATCTCAGAACCACTGTCTTAAGAGATTCTTGCCTTTAAAACTTACTGATAGTTTGGTTTTACTGGCACATGATAGTATCTCCAATTTTATCAATGCTATTTCTGTGCTGGATTACTGATAGCAGCACTAAAATTCTGTGCGTTGTTCCTTTCCAGGTTTGCTGAGACTGTTCCTTCACTTTTTTCCCCCAAAAAACTTTGTAACAGAGGGCAGAAGGCAGTGGGTTATGCTGAGTCTAGCATGTGTCCCAGAAAGTGCTTTACCTGTTTTGTTTGGTTCTGCCTTCCCCAAATGTAATCTGCATGTTTTTCAGTAATATGGAGACGGTATTGGGAAAGGTGTGACTCTGCAGCTGTGGGAAAGTAACCCTCCTGGGACCCCAATTAAATTTTTTTTTATGAAACGGGGGGTTTCAGTGATGAGGTTTGAAGTGAGTTTCAGAGGAAGCTATAAGTAAAATTTGAAAGGGATGAGAGAGAAATTGATGTCTTGTTTTTGAATTTTATTGCTTAATGTAGCCTGGAAAAATAACAAGCAGCTGTGGGGCTAGCAGTGGTGCAGGGGAGCACTTACTGCATATAATTTTCTTGATTTAGCTTGAACCCTTCAGGGCTGAAAGGAGCAGCCGCTTATTTAGCTTTTGACTGCCATAACACCTTCCCCCACTTCCAAGATTTTGAAGACGGGATAAATATGCTAATTTAATCCAAAGACTGTTTTGATAACTTATGGAGAAATAAGGTGATATAAATGAGTTCTATTTGACAGAGTAGAACTTGCTTGTGCTGATACATGAGAAATTTTCACCCATGGCAGGGAAAGGGAGCATCACTGCTTCATCTATTGCTACAATAGATGATACCCCAACAGAGGGCTGGCTTGTTTCCCCATGGTGCTTATTAACTTGAAGGCTGCAGCTGAGGCTTTGACATTCTGCACAGATGTGCTAATCTGGAACTACACAAATTGAGAAACTAGATTGTCAGTGTGGTTATTTGTAGAGAAAATGATATCTCATCTACGGGAAAGATTAATGTAAAACTTAAATGGCATTTATCGGTCTTAATGCTGCAACAAATAAAGGAGATGTTTATGGTTCAAAAATCTCAAAAATAACTGATTGATAAAGCTGATAATGTATTAAAAATGGTTTGGATGTATAGCCTGTTGCAATTCTTAGTCTTTTGGGGTTTTTTAATGCTATTACAGTGTTGTGTTTTTGTTTTGTTTTTTCCCACATGGTGCGCTTTCAGTTCTTGAACACTGATTCTGGTTTGAGTTGGGAGATTGCTGTGTGTTTTATGCATTATTTGTTGAATGATTAAGAGTCTTTTCAGAATTGCACACGCACTATTTTTAGTTAGGGCCATTAAAAAAAAAAATCTGTAAGGGACACTGGGGAGGCTATCCAGTCTATTCAAACCATTCCTGATTCATAATACAGTTTCAGTGCATGTATAAATCGATCTTTTTGTTTTGTTTTAGGGATGTGGGTGCCAGCTGGACAGGCAATTGGTAAGTAGGCTATACAGGACTGATTTCATAGTCAAAATAATCCTACTGAGTGAGGGTGCAATTCCTTTAAGAATTCATAATGATTTGTGGATTTCTGTAATTTGTCCTGAAAGAATAAGGAGAAGATGGAGCTTTTTTCTTAACAAATCAGTAGTGGGAGCTGAAATAGATGCCATTGTTGCCATCTGCTTTAATTTGGTATCCAGGAATTCCATTCTAAACTGAAATTATTTACAGTAGGGTTACCCAGAAGACAAGTATTTCCCAAAGTAAGAATTCATAGAAGGCCCAGACTGTGTCTGAAATTCACCAAACAGCTTTACCGCATCTGGAGAATGCTGACTTAAGCTACAGCTTTTTGTTATTAAGCTGCTTTAGTTCTCGGTTTCTCTTAATTTTCTAGGTGGATATGGACCACCTCCTCCAGGAAGAGGAGCTCCTCCACCACCACCACCATTTACCTCATACATAGTCTCTACACCTCCTGGAGGATTCCCACCTCCACAAGGATTTCCACAGGGCTATGGCACCCCTCCACCATTTAGTAAGTGGCTGTCAGGCGCCTGAGTACAATCCATCACTGAATTCAGTTTGTCCTTTGCGCATCTTTCTCTTGGCTGAGTTTTTTCCTCTGTGTTTTATCTAGCCTTAGAGGCTTTGGCTAGATTGGGTATTCTGAGCAAAATTAAGTGTTTTTGTCAGTTACTTGGGTTACTTTTTTCTTGGATGCAATAATTTATGTTATGTTCCCTAGTTTAAATCTATGTTGCTAGAAGAATTTAGATTGTGTATTCCTATTGTGACATCTATGAGAGAAGCTGAGATTACTGCATAGTGACCTGGGCTAGACACAGGCTGGGATTTTCAAAGAAGCTTAAGGAATTAAGGTCGCAGCTGGCATTGGAAATGCAAATAGGATTTGAGCACCTACCCGCTCAGACTGTCTTTTGGAAAGGCTAGTCACCAACCTGGTTTACAAAAGACAGCAGAAAATACCACCAAGTTCTCCAGCGTTGCTTGTTCTGCTGTAATGAAACCATTTGTTCAGGATATCTCCCCCGCCACCCAGGCTAAGATCTTGGATTTCTGTGGGTTCCTCCTTATGTCTGCCTGTCTGTCTCGTACGCACGCAATTTGGTGCCTAGTGCTCCTTCATCACGTTCTGTTTTCTCCTGCTTCAGGTTTTGGTTATGGTGCTCCACCTCCTCCACCTGACCAGTTTGCCCCACCTGGAGTACCCCCTCCACCTGCCACTCCAGGGGCAACACCACTAGCTTTTCCACCACCACCACCACCATCTCAGGCAACTCAGGACATGAGCAAACCCCCAACTGCTCAGCCAGAATTCCCTTATAGTCAGTTTGGTAAGTAATTGCATGTAAAATAAACTCAAGTGATCCCTCTCCCCTTCCTGCTTTTCTTTTATTATAATACTTGGGTAAAAAGTCAGTGTTTAGAAACAGTTTACTAACACTGAAGGCACTTATTATCAATGACAATGCCAGCCACCAGCTCTCAAGTGATCCTTAAATCAGCTAGTATTCTGGCCAGAGGGTGTTTTCTTAAACAACTGCAAGGCATTGTTTGTTTCCTGTGAAAAGGTCTTCAGAGACTTGGGCAGAGGTAGGATAAGTCACTGATTTGCATTCTCCCTGAATCTGTACTTAAAACTATTTTCTGTAATAGCTTCATGGAGCTAGTAGTCAACTTTTTCATTTAACTGAGTTTGTACAGATTGGAGAATAGATTTTGAAGAGTAGAATAGAATTGACTGAGAGGAGAACAGTACAGGGTAACTGTAAAAACTGGTAAGAATCCAAGCTGCATGCTTTTTCCTCCCTTGCCCCCCTGTTGCTTACCTGTCTACTTCAAGTTGTAGTTTTGTCAGAAGTATATAACATTTAGGCAGTACTTAATTGTGCTGTATAGATAACTGTTTCAGATAGCTGATAGAAGACATTGATGTAGTATGTTTTAAGCTAGGCAAACTGTACTTAAAAGTTACAGTACAGCTGTTTGCTCCTGACTAAAACATTTGCTTCCTCTCTATGAAAACTGGGAGGGAGTTCTCATCTTGCTCTTCCACCCGCTCCTTTTTTGAGCAGTGTTATCCAAATAGCTGTGTGTGGTATACTCCCTTTTTTGAAGGCATTGTTTATACTTCTGAAATCAACTTCCAGCATGCAGTAGGCCCATGGTTTAAGACTCTACTGTTCCTGCACTTGAATGAGTTCTCCAGTTATGTTAGTGCATGCCTTTTTGTTTCATTTAAAGTGCCTGCAGAAACCGTTATGAAATGAACACTTCATCTTCATAAAGTTATTTGAATAGATGTTATTCATAGTTCCAAAAAACACAAAATAGAAGACTTTTAAAGAATTAGCCTTTCAGATGTATTTATAAAGCAAGCATATGTTCTTATGTTGATGGATTTGAAATGTTTTTAAATTTGGTTATGTCATAAACACAGTTGCTGTCATAGAAAGTTTTACCATTGTGACTCGAGAGGAAGTTTTTTTTGTTTTGCCAGAACATGTCTCTTTGCAGACTTTTTTTTGAAGGAGGGTGGATCCTATAAGTAAAATACGAACCCGTACACAAATGCTTATATTCAGCAGGTAGCCAAGATTCTGGATGTGATTGAAGTTTAAAAAGGATCTGTTTTCCGACACCATAAAAAATTGTTGGGTTCCAGTATATGGCGTGTGTAGTACCACTTGCCTTTTGCATATTCTAGAAACCGTATTTCCCAGTGAAATATTTCAAGTGTTTTTAGTTACACTCTTAGTAGTGGGTGGGGAGGGAGGGGGGAGGGAGGAAGAGGTATGTAGTACTGCATTTTGAGGGAGGAGATTTAGAAGGTTAGTTGTTAATACTGTTAAGTGGAGTCACTCTCTCACTTCAGGAGTGCTTTCCTAGCCTGAAAACTGCTTATGAACAAGAGTGCTAACAGGGATAGGGGTATTTAATATTCTATATTGCAACAGAATTGTCAACCTGTTTATAAAGCTACATGTAAAATCTTTTAAACTTTAAGAGCTTCAGCACTTCATGTGTTTGCAAATTAGTTAGCAGCATTGCTGTACAAAAGGCAGTCTAGCTCATCTGCATGTATTTACATAAATGCATAAAACTTAGACTTTAAAAAGGCACTGAGGTATCTAATCGTTGTGGCATTTTCAGATTTGTCCTGGCTTGACAGCATCTTAAATGCTGCTATGTTTACAGCTAGGATGAATGTAAACACTAGTAAACTAAACACTAACATGGGTGTGTCTCCCTCACCCTAAAAAATTATCTCTGTACAGGGCTCTCTTGGGGTTCGTCACCCTGGTCTCCTCATTTCTTACTAGGGCTGGGTACCTATTCTCAAGACCCTTCAGGCTACGCGCCAATACTTTGTTTACACTCTTATGGTCAGGCTGAGCAGTGAGAGATCTAGGTAGGTGGTGCCTATTTACAACCAATGCTCTTAATATATCTGCATTTGGGAAATTAACTTGTGTTTCTTGCAGGGTCTCTTCTTTTAAGAGGGTGGGGGGAAGTAATGTGGCTCAAAAATGTTTACTTTTGCCAGTAAGGGCAATATAGTTCTATATATTCGTTAGCTGGCTGAAGTGAAAACTTTTGACTAAAATATAAATGCTGCTGTTTACTTCCTAAGTTGTTGCATTGGCAAGGTTTTATCTTGTGTAATCAAACTGAATTCAGTTTCTGTAGGCAATAAAGTGTAACTGCAATGGTCGGCACAGCTTATTTAGAAAGTAGAGTGCTCTGTGACAGCAGGGGAACTATGCTTCACTGTGGGAAGTGCTGGTGCAATGTAAGAGCTGTAAGAGGAATCATGAAAGCAGAGCAAGAGAATACGTACTTAAATCTGTACTTGTACGGATTTATGCTGTAGGCTTCCTTTGTGATAAGCAAAGCGAGAGCGCCGTTTTCTACCGCTCTGTGCCATAGCACTACAGTGTACGGTGAGGATAACTTGATTTTTCTCGTCGCTCCGAGCCCCACCCCTTGCTATACAATTAAATTGTATTTTTGGTTGCTTCCTTATCTTTGTATGAAAAAATGACTGGATTAGCATTTTGAGCTAATAGAAGAAGCCTGTGATAGATGTGCTTTAAGGCTCATTAGCGGTAGCAAGTCCTGAGAGACAGGCAGAGCTTGAAATTGAAATACTGAAGACATGTTAAGAGACTTTGTTTTGGATTAAGAGAGTTAAACCTGCTTAAGCCTGCACAGAGAGAAGCAGAATTGCAGAAATGTACTTAGTAATTAGGATTCTTAATACCATCTTTTACAGAAGCAGCCTGCACTGATGCCACTATTATGATTGAGTTGTATTTAATTAAAGATATTTTTATTAAATTTCTTAATTTCTCAGTGTTCTTAACGCACATCTAGTCTTTCGTTATCGGCAGCAAGAGTTCCAGCTAAGTCTTTCATCTTCACCCTTTCTCCCTATCCCCCGAATGTTACTGCAAACCTATTCTGAATCTGATCTTTGATATGGATTGTGTTGCAGAATGATAGTCACAGCCTCACTGAATAGGCAGAAGGAGAGTGTGGCAGGAGAGTAGAAGTCTTCTGATTCTGTAGAGGGAGGAAAAATGAGAGAATTGTTGATCTACAGCGTGCATTAGCATAAACTTTGAGACACTGTTCCCTTTCAGATTTAAAACTGACAGAAACCTGATGCAGTTTGTCACGGTAGCGGACGTTTGGGAGAATGGCAGTATAGTTGCTTATTTATTGCTGCTTATCTTTTGCTAGGTTAGAAGTATTGGCCACGTTCCACAGTTAGCAGTAGCCGGGTCAAGTTTTGACATGGAGCTTCTTTGAACTTGCCACAAATACACTTCAGCCTGTTCCGTGTAATAAGTTTCAGGGGAAGAACGTTGGTTCTTTTTAATGACAACTTTGGATCAAAGGTTCCATTATAAAGTGTATAATTGGTACAGTATTCGCCACCTCCTGGATTCTGCTCTGTCGATTTTACGCCCATTGTATTCCAGTTCAGATTTTGGGAATTGAGCCTTTCTTGAAAGAGAGGCTGATTAGTTAATTAAAATATATATTCAGGAAGCAGTAGTTCCTTAAAAGGAGTTTAAGAATGCCTTCTCCGGTGTGTCCCTTCAGTAAAGGAAGTTTTAGGCTTCCCAGGGAAGATGGTGAAATTGACAGCAGAAAGTCAGAGTCTCATAACTCTGTTCAGTTAGTCTGAGGTAGCTGTGAGACTTTCAGAAAAACATCTGTGTAACATCTTCATCTCTGCTGAAACTGACAGTGCTAGTTTTTAGCAAAAAAGCCTGCTATTGACAGATAACCAGCAAACCACTTTAAGCATCTGAACAGCTGTAATGTGATAGCTTAGCTACCAGCCTGGGTAAGATTTTATCAAAAGTGAAAACTACCATTCTTTATACCTGTTCAGTACTTCTGCTTATTACCTGTTTCTTCTACACGTGAATGCAGATAACTGCAAGAACTGAAAGCAGCTGCTTATCTCAATATGTTAGTCCAAGGTGTTTGTGGGTTTTGTCCGAAGGCTGTGCATGGCAGGGAGGGAGTGGCATCGGGTTTTGAATTTGCGCCTCTGCTGGTGTGTGTGTGTGTGTGTGTGTGTGTGCGTGCGTGCGTGTAGATGATAATGGAAGCTTACTCTGCTGCCTTTTTCCCCTTCTCCCCAGGATATGGACAAGACTTGAGTGGTTTTGGACAAGGTTTCTCTGATCCCAGCCAGCAACCCCCTCCCTATGGAGGCCCCTCGGTGCAACCATCAAGTGGCCCACCTGCAGGAGGAAGTGGTTTTGGACGAGGACAGAACCATAATGTGCAAGGATTTCACCCCTACAGGCGCTAGCATGTGCTGGCAATCAGGGAATTCTGTCCACATGGGGATATCTGGCACCAGCTGAACCCAGGAATCCCAGACTTCTGAACTTGTGACAATCACATACTTGATGGAAGAAAAACCTAACAACATTTTTTGGGGGGTGGGGGAGATGGCTTCTGAAGGCAAAGCTGTGGGTGTTTGGACTGCAGTTTTTAAATATTTTCCTTTCTCTAACCCATCAGCACAAATAAAGAAAATGTCACTGGTTCAAACTACAGGGTTTTAAAAATGTCTTCAGCTTTAATTCAAAACTTCAGGTTTCTTTTTTTTGAAATTATTTTTCCTGAGCCTTTGTTTTACCGTATATTGTAAACTTTTATGTTTAAAGAAAAAATATATACCTTTACAGATTGTGAAATTTTTAAGAGAAATTTTCTACTATGTATGCTGGCTTATTTTTTAATTTAAAACAGGGTTTCCGTTAGCACTGTTGGAAGTGAGGGTAAGTTGCAACCCCCTTGCTCCTGACATTAGTGGTGGGGCGGATGGTTCAGAAACTCTGGGAGTTAAAAGAAATCTACTGAGTGTATTTTGCTTTTGTTACCTGATGGTGTAGAACTGGTAACAAGGCAGGTGCAGACTTGTTGACGCACAGAGTCACTTATGAAGTGCAGCGTTAGATCTGTGCTTCAAACTCTTTAAAATCCTCTGTGGATTTCGTTAGGGGTTAACGGAGGCCTTGTTAAGATGTAGATTTCCCTCAGGCAAAAGGTTTAGGTGCATTTTGCACTAACCAGTGATTACCCCTGGTTTGAATAAAGAGAAGTACATTTGGATTAGAAACACAAGCCTGTCTCCATTTTTGTTTTCTTTTTACAAAAAAGTTCCTTCTGAATTTCGGTTTTCATGAGAAATCAATTGGCAGCCCTGAAAATCATGTCCTCCTAACATCAGTATACAGGCTTATGCTGTGCCTCAATGGACTGTTAAGCTACTAGCCATGGATTTAAGTCAGTAATTCTTCATGCCCACCCAACTTTTAGCTTATTCATAAGAGATTCATAAGTTGTGCTGATGAAAGGTCGGGAACGGCATTGTCAAATCCACTTCACAGAGACTGAGGAGCCATCGCAGCTTTTGTTTGCTATAACCTGGATTGGATTTGACTTGGTGAGACTTGCATCGAGTCTCCTAAATGTATTGGCCTGCATGTCATCAGAACTGCAGGTGGGTCTGTACGCCTTGGGTCGTTTGCATGTTGATATCGGTGATGGGCTTTCGTTGAATGCTGCTGTTCATCTGACCTTGGATCTTCAAGGCAGCTTAAAATTGCATTCTTACAAGCTACAAGGGGCACATATAGATACCTAATGGAAGAATTTGTTCGCTTCCAGGAAAATGCCCCTCATGTGTTTTTACATTTTCCCCACCTTTGAAATAGAGGTAATTTTGCTGGTGAAATGATCTATTAGTGTCTACTGAAGAGTCACATTCTTAATTTCTCTTTTATCTTGATACAGTAAGACAGTGCGCTCTCATCTCCTCAAGTCCATGTTCTAGTTAAGAAAACTTTCCACTGTGTAACTCCTCCTTTGGGATTGTCTCTAACAGCTGAGACTACCACAAGATAGGGAAAACACGTGGGTTTACAATGGTCTTACTGTGTAGGTTTGAACCCTGTGCTTGGAGTGCCCATAACACTATTTGGCCTGGGGTCTTCTGGAATACCACTTCAGTATTTGTCTCGTATTTAAATGTGGGGTTAGATTCATGAGAAGTGAACCATTCCAATGTGATAAATGGGCACTATATATTGAAATTAGTCACTGGCTCAAAGGCAAGCAGGAAGCAACATAACTGTGTGTTGATCCTGAGGCAAGCCCCAGTGTCAAAACCAACAAATCAGGCTTGAAAGCGTGTCTCCAAATGTTAGCTCAGGTAACTGTCCAGCTGCTCTTTGCTCGGGAGTGAAAATGCATCTTGGTTGGATATGGTGTCATTGGTGCTGCAACTCCACAAAACGACAGCTGTCAAGAGGAGATGAACTGTAACTGGATTGCAGCCAGCCGATTGCAGCCGCTTCCTCTGATGGGTGGAGAACGGACTGCAGAATGAGCTTGTTTTTCAAAGATTTGAACTTAGTTTTGCAGCTATTTTGAATGCACCCTTATCCAAGCAGCATTGCCCTAGGGATTCAATGTACTGCTGGACCTGCCTCAATGCCTGTTAGTTCCTCTTTGCTGTCAAGAATCATTGTTAATTGGGCTTAACTCTTCAGGAATGTGTAGCCCACTAATTGTTTTAAGTTTAGCGGGGGGTGGGGTGGGGGGGAACGGGACAAAAAGTCTTGTAAAGTGGTATTACTCAGTGCTGCTTGAAATTCAGGCTCTGTTAGGATTTATCAGTGTGACAATGGAAATCAATGAGTTGCTCTTGGAAGAACCTTGATTAGGCTTTTTGGTTTTGTTTGTTTGGGTGTCTTGGTAGTTACAAGTTTGTCTGGATCGTAGCAGTTTCACTTGTTGTCAATCCTTTTTGGTTCTGCTCCTTGTTTAGTTATTTACATGAGCGCAAAGTACACAGTGCTTCCATGCCAAACTGGAAGCTAGTCTTTTTACGTTCTCTTTGCAGAAGTCTAATTTTCTATCAGTTCACGCTCTGCTTCGATGTAGTGTGATTGCTTTGACTTTCTAGTTGAGGTTTGTTTTCTAATTTATTGCTCCATGAACTATACCCTGGACAATGGCTTAAGTACAAAGCCATGCCTTTAAAGTCAGTTGCTGCCCTGCTTGTTTCAAATTTGTCTTTATAAGGTCTTTGGAAACTGATGACACCTTTTGCACAGAACCAGCTTTTCCAGGTTAGCGTAGATGATTAGGTCCGTTTGAAATGCATCTCTGCCTAGTAACAAACTGAATCAACCTGTGCTGAGAGATGAGCCAGCACTTGTCTGCCACACCTTGGCTTAATGCGTCTGAATCAGGTTGCAAATAGAATGGGTTGGAGGCTTTTCAGCAGCTTGCAGCAGAGAACAGTGTCCTGGTGATGGGATAGAAGCACCCTATGTAAGAGCACTGAGTATCTGCTGTGGCATTAGCTATGGTTAGGCTAGCTTGGAGGTGGGCAGCTACTGAAAAGGGTAGTCCTTTCTGCTGTTCCTGTCCTGCAGCACTGCCAGGAGGTGGGGCCACGTGTGTGTTGCCCTTGCTTTGAAACACCTCTGATTCTGAGCTGGAAAAGCATGTCTGTCCAATGTGGGAAGGTATTGGCAGATGAAGATTGGTCACTGAAAGATGATGCCTGCTGCTTTGCTGTGAGACATGTGGACTTTGGTCTGAGCAGGGCTGGGTGACTGGTCTTTAGGGTGCTGCTAGGTTGGAGGGGGGAGGTTTGTGTGTGGAGGAGCCAGGGCACCTGCTGAGCCGGAGCCCAGGTTACCTGTGTGGTGAAGGTGACTTTTGGGATAGTTCCTGTGTCTGTCCCACCTTAGACCGGCAAAAAAGGAACAGTTTTACAGTGCCACCCCCTGGAAAATGAGAAGCTAGTCAGGTCTGAAACCTGGGCCGGCTCAGCTGTTCTGCTCCTGGACAGCTTCTCTTCCTTGCAGCCTGTCTCATTCTCCTGCTCCTTTCCTTGTCTACTCTGCATTTAGACTGAGGAAGATGACAGTTCAGGGCTGCAAGTAAGAGGTTTGCAATTTGTCTTATTGCCCAGGGTCTGGCTTGGAGAGGAGTTGGTCCCAGGAAGAGCAAGCCATTTAAACAGAGCCTACTCTTCTCCCAGCCCTGAAACAGGCCTGTTTCCCTGAAGCAGGTCAGCTCCCTGGTGGGGATTAGCCTGGGAGGCTGCTCTCCTCCACGGTGTTGGTGTGCTCCTGCTCCTGCCCGTTCCTGGTAATCACTACCCCCGCGTTGCATGTTCCGTCTGACTCCTGGTAGCCTCCCCTTTGTCCCTGGGCAGCTCTGCCCTCTCCCCTCCTGAAACGCCCTTCCCTTGCAAGGGTTGACATAGCTGGTGTGTAATGTAACGTAGTGCTTGCCCCGAGGGGAGGAGCTTACCGTGCGCGCTCGAGCAGCCCTGGCACCCTGGGGACGCTCCTGTCCCTGCCGAAATGCTGCTCCCGGCACCAAACCCACCCGCTTCACCCCAGGCAGGGCCCGGGCCCCGGGGGGGGGGGGGGCGGCGGCCCCTTTAAATGGCAGTGAGGGCGGAAGGGCCGCGCCGAAGCTGCGGGGGGCGGGGCTTGCCGCCGCTTCCGCCCCGTCTTCTCAAGGTCTCGCGAGATCGGCCGCTTCCGCCGCCAGCTCCGCCTTTTCCCGCCGGACGCGGCCAAGATGGTGGGTGCGAGCGGCGGCGCCGGCGGCCCTAATCCGCCTCCATCCTCGACGGCGGCGGCCGCCCGCGGCCCGAACCGCCGCCGCCGCCCGCGGCCCGAACCGGCCCGAGCCGCGGGGCTGGATGGCGGCGGGCGGGCGGCCCGCGGGGGGCCGCGGATGGCGGCGGGCGGGCTAGGCCTCAGCGGGGCCTGGCCTCGGGTGGGGGGTCCGGGCTAGGCCTCAGGCGCCCGGCGGCGCTAGGTGCCGGGCGGGGGGGGGGTCTCTGCCCTCCTGACTCCTCTCTCCTCCTTCCCCCCCGCAACCCTCGCTGCAGGCGGAAGTGGAGCAGAAGAAGAAACGAACTTTCCGTAAATTCACCTACCGAGGGGTGGACCTGGACCAGCTCCTCGACATGTCCTAGTAAGAGCTGCCCCCGCGGGGCTGGTTGCCGAGGGGCCCTTCGTCCGCAGGCTGCGGCGGGCGGCCTGGTGCTGCCTGTAAGCGTAGCGGAAACAACCCCGAGCTGGGCGTTTTGGTTCAGTCTGTGGTTTCTTGCCTGGGTGGGTATAAATCCTCGGAAGCCCCCGAGTAAGTAGCGCAGTCACCGCCCCAAGCGGTCCCCGCTTAATTCCGCGTCAGCGGTGCTGTAGGTTAAGTCTTTTCTCCGTTTCAGTGAGCAGCTGATGCAGCTGTACAGCGCGCGCCAGCGCCGGCGCCTCAACCGGGGCCTGCGCCGCAAGCAGCACTCCTTGCTGAAGCGCCTGCGCAAGGCCAAAAAGGAGGCACCTCCCATGGAGAAGCCAGAGGTGGTGAAGACCCACTTGCGTGACATGATCATCCTCCCCGAGATGGTGGGCAGCATGGTCGGGGTGTACAACGGCAAGACGTTCAACCAGGTGGAGATCAAGGTGAGCCGCGGGGAGAGGTTTCGGGAAAACAGGGCCGCGTCCTGTTCCCTCCGCTCTCTGGGAAGGCGTCGAGTCTGGAACAGCTGCTTGTTGCTGGCGTTCTGCCGCTCCGAGCGGGGCTGCGCTGGCGTGGTGGCATCCAGAGCACTGCTGCGTCGCCTTGTTGAAACCTCGTGTAACTGTAATTCCTCCCCTGTATTCGAGGAGGGGGCAGTTGAGGTTCGCTTGGGTGGCATATCTAAAAGCGTGCTGCACTTCTAACGGTGGGCTGCTTGCAAAGGCGTTTTACTCGAGGCCTTAAAAAACTTCAGTAGAGCTTCGGTGAGAGCCCTTGGCTGTCGTGAGCGAGCGAGCGTGCCGAGGTGCCGCCGCGTCAGAGGCGGGCCCAGGGAGAGCCAGAGCAGGCGTGTGCTCACCGCGCTTAACCCTGGCTCGCTGCCCCCTCGCGCGGGAGACGGGTTTCAGCTGACATGGAGTCGCTAAGATTTCCTGGGAGTGGAATAACCAGCAGCCATGGGGAGCGGGGTGGTGTGACCTGATCCTGCTGCCAGGATTAAATGACCTCTTCTCTGAGGGCTCTTTTTGCACCTGATACCTCAACCAGAGGACCCCGGGGCTTGTGCGTCTCCCCTCCCGGGTGTGCGGCACGTGCTGCTTGTCGGGAGGGCTCTGAGGAAGGTGTCCTCGTCCCTCCGAACTCTCTGGCTCCACAGAAGCACCGGCAGTGGCTGCTGCGGGAGGCCTGGTCCCCGCAGGCAGAGCCTGTTCCACGCGCGGTGTTCCCAGATCAGCTACTCTGCGGCATGGCTGGAGAAACCAGCTGCGTGCGGGGATTCTGCTGGCATCTAGGGATAGGGGTTATAACTGTTCCTAACGATTGCACTCTGTGGGGCGATAGTTTACAGAGAAGCGACTACGGCGTCCTTCAGGTGTTCCCGAGGCGCTCCTTGCCTCCCTCGCAGCCGCTCAGGTCGCTGTCGCTAACAGCTCTCTCCCTTCTCTTCCAGCCCGAAATGATCGGTCACTACCTGGGGGAATTTTCCATCACTTACAAGCCAGTGAAACACGGCCGACCTGGTATCGGTGCCACCCACTCGTCTAGGTTCATTCCTCTAAAATAAACAGTTTTGGGAAATGTTTTCTATGTGTAAATAAAGAAATTTCTCCCAACTGTCTTGGGTCCGTCTTGGAGACGTGTCTTCGTGGGATATCTGTCCTTACTCCTTGGATGCCACTAGCTCGGGTGGAGGTTGTGTGTAGCCAGGGTAGAGTCATTTAAATCAGTAAGCAAAACATGTTGGTCCTGACTTGCTCTTTCCCTAAAGATGATTTCCATTTTTTGGCACCCCCTTTTTGTAAAATACGAGGTAAACGCTTTCCTTAAGTTGGGTATATGAGATTCATGAAATTCCACATTCCTTTCAGGAAAGTGATGAATGGCACTTCTGTGCTTTTAACTCTTTTATTTATGATATTTCAAGCAATGCTTGGGCAGAGCTGGCAATGCGGTTAAGTGTCTGCTGCTCTGACTTCACTTTGTGAAGCTTGCTGCAAAGGCAGAGAGAAGCTTAGCTGAGTCATTAACACAAGTGAGAACAGGATTGCTGAGGTGCAGGTCCCTCATGCTTCAGGACCAGCAGCTCTTCTCCCCTCTTCTGGGTGGAGACTGAAGGACAGATCAGAGGATGCTGAGGTTGTAATAGGCTGTTTTCTGAGCTTAAAATGGGGATTTCAAGTTTGGTGGTGGAAGCCTGTCAAGTCAGAGTCACTCTGGATGATGCTGTTTGAAAAGGCTTGGTGTTTTGCAATTTGGGAGGAGGGAAGAAGGTTTCTCTGCTTGACACCAGCAAAGACCTGGTGCCTTTGCAGAAGTTGCTTTGCTCATTGGTGAGGGATGATGTGTCAGAGGTCTCCTTAAGGGTTTGGGAGGGGAGCGGATCTTACAGAAGCCGCTTTTCAACTCTTCAAGAATAAGTGGCCGATCCTGTCTGATTTGGGAGGTTTTCCCAGGCTTGGGTGTAGCTGAATAAAACACCCACAAAAGCAAAATGCCTGAGTGTGCAGAACAGGCTGCTTGGTGACCAGCACCTGGCATGACGGCCTGCCTCGGGGCTGTCTGCCAGAGGTGCTGGGGTGTCCCCTGCCTCTGCCCACCCCTGTCTGGGGCCGGGACCCACCTTGGTCTTTTTAGAGCAAGGCGAAGGCCCGTCCCCGCTAGCTCCCAGCCGGGTGCTGCCTCTGGAGCGTGAGAATTCAGCAGTCGGGGCTGGGGACTGTTCTGCCCTTGCTGCCGGAGGCTCCCTGCCAGAGGGAGGGAAAAACGGGAATAAAACGGCCCCCGCAGCCTGTGTGAGCCGCTCTCTGGACACAAGAGCTGGGGCCTTGCCCCACGGTCAGCAGTGCTGCAGAGGAGCTGGATGGGCCCCGTTGTCCCCTCCGTTCCCGGTCCCCTCCCAGGCTCGGGGTCGCTGCTGCCGGGCGCCTGCGCTCCCTCGCCTTTGTGAGCCGCGGCGTCTCGCCGAGGGCTCGCGGGGCTGCTTCGCTGCGGCTCCCGCAGAGAGGAACCGCTGCCGCCCGGCTCCCAGGCGGCTCTTCGGGCTTTGTTCTCTTTGCAGCATCCTGGATGCAGAGCGCTTCCCCCTCCCTCCCTCCCGCGCAGCCCTGAATGATTCGCTTGTCAGGAAGCGCAGGGTACAGAGCAGTTCTGTGGCTGTGTTCCAGGCAGAGGCTCTGCACCAGCCTCAACGTCGGCAAGGGCTGGACAGGGACCGGCGTTTGCCGTTGCAGCGTCTCTGTGGCAGCAGCAGGTGCCCCGCGTGCGGAGCGATGCCTCTCGGCCTGCCGGGAGAACAAACAGGAGAAACCTGCAGGCGCAATGAGGGTCTGACAGCGCTGCACGGGGACAGGGTCCGGGCAAAGCGACCGCCAGAGGCGGGTGAGCGGTTGTTGGTCACCGCCTCGCTCCTGGCGCGCCTGTCCTCCGCTTTGGCTCCCGGGCGGACGCCGTCCCAAGGCGCCTCGGAGGCGTCGGGTCTCGCCGGCGCTGCAGCCCCGCCAGCCCTGCACCGGCACAAGCGTCCCAGCCCAGCGGGCGGGTGATGGACGTTTGCACGGGGGGCTCCAGCGGAGCATCAGGCTCCCGCCGCGGCTGGGCGGCCCGCGGCCGCAGCCTGCGGATACCCGCCAGCCCTTCGCCTCCTCCCTCGGAGACGTCGCGGCACAGCCACGTCCGTTTGCCCCTTAGGGAAGGTCCCCTCTCACCGGCCTCCGAGGTTTAAGCCCCGCGACCCGGACGGTCCTGGGGAAGCTCCCGCCAGCGCAGCGTCCCAGGCGCCGGCTCCCAGCGTCCCCACCGCCGCGGCCCCCGGGCCTCCGTCCCGCTCCGGGTGAGCGGGTCTGCTCCCAGCGCTGCGGCCGGGGCCGGGGGCCGCGGGGACCCTGGACGGAGCAGCGAGCCGCCTGTCCGTCCATCCCTCCGCCCTGGCAGACCCCCCCCAGCACAGTGACAGCCCTGGCCCGCAGCCCCGACCGGCCCCAGGGCAGGGAGAAGGGGCCGCGGAGCAGGATGCGGCGCTCGGGGCGCGCGCCGTCCCCCGCGGGAGCTGGCTTTGCACGGGGCCGGGAGGCTGCGGCGCCACAAAACCGCCGGGGCAGGGCAGGGACGAGCCCGGGCAAGTCGGGGGACCCCGACCCCCACCGCCGGTGGGCACCGGGAAAGCGCCCGTCATCAACGCTGCCTGATGGCCGCTGATGGGGCCGCAGCCCCCCCCCAGCGCGGTGCTTAGGAAGGGCCGGATCCTGCAAACCCCGCAGGTTTGGGGTGCTGCGAGGCTTTTGGGGACCCCCCCACCCGGGGAGCGACGGCTCCGGCGCGGCGGGGGCTCCCCGTGGGCCTGGGGTGCCCTGGGGTGCGCCGTGGCCCGGCTGCTGCCATCTAACGGCTGCGGCCTCGGCTGGGCTGGAAAAACCCCACTCGGGAGCGGCGCGAGGAGGGGCCGCGCGAGGCGGCGCAGCGGCTGCGCGGCGGCGCAGGATGCGGGCTGCATGGGGCTGCTCTGGCTCCTCTCCTTCCTCCACTCCACCTTCTTCGGCGATGAGGTACCGGGGTGGGCTGGCGGCCGGGCACCTGCGCCGCGGCCGCTCGGCGTCGGGGTTATATTTATTTCCGAGCTTTTTTTGCTTTTTTTCCTCCCTCCCTTTCTTCCTTTCTTCCCTGCCCTGCCGGCGGCTCCCTGCTCGCGCGCTGCCGACGTGCGCTGCATGGCGAGCGGGGGCTGCGGCGCTGGGCCTGGCCGGGGGCTCGGTGCAGCCGGGGGGCGGCAGCGCCCGGCCGGGGGGGGCTGCAGCCGGCGGGTACCAGGGATGGGGCGGGATGCGCGGATGCTGGGGCGGGAGGTGGCACCGCCGGGGGTGCAGGATGCGGCCAGGCTGGGCCAGGCACAGCGGCGCTGGGGGGGGGGGGGCGCGGCATGGCCCCCCCCCCACCGTGGCTCCTGGCCACCGGGAATCTACCATCATGCACCGGGCCCCTCTCCATCCCCGCGGGGCCGGGGGCGGTGGCGACTCCGGAGGGTGCTCAGCACCCAGCGACCGCAGCCCCCCCCCCCCCCCCCGCCAGCCCCACGGCCCGGGGACAAAGGCAGGACAACGATGGGGCTCTGCCAGGAGCCCCAAAACCTGCCCCCCTCCCCGACCCGCTGCACTCCGGACATCGCCACCCCAGGGCTCTGCCAGGGGCGCTGGGACGTGTGCACGCGGGGGTGCTGCGTGCCCGCACGCGTGTTCACGCGTGTGCTCGTGCGCCTTTGCTCGCCCGCCCGCGGGTGCGTGCGCGCCGCCGGCACGGCCAGGCCCGGCGCGCTCCCTCGGGGCGGCTGCGGCTCCCCCGGGCCCTCGTGTGCCGCCGGGTCAATTAGCGGCGCTGGTGACAACACGCTGTTTGTTTAACGTCCCCGGGGGCGCGGGGCCGGCGGCCGCAGCCGGCGCGGGGACCGCAGGTGCAGCTGCTGCCGCGGCCCCGGGCTGACGCTGCAGGGCCAGGACGGGCCGCGGCCCCCGGCTCCCCCGGTGCTGCCGGGGCCCTGGGGACCGCGAGCCCCTTCCCGTGGTGCTGAGGCTGGGCTGGGGGGTGCTGAGCCCTGCGTGGGGTGTGGGGGGTGCTCAGCCCCCCCAGCTCTGCCCTGCTCTCCGCTGGCCAGGCCAGCCCCGGCTCAGGCTGCGCAGTGCCATGGGCACTGCAGGGAGCACTGCACTGGGCAGCAGGGTGCAACGGGCAGTGCACTGGGCAGTGGGGTGCACTGGGCACTGCACTGGGCACTGCACTGGGCAGCAGGGTGCAATGGGCAGTGCAGTGGGCAGCGGGGTGCACTGAGCACTGCACTGGGCAGGGCAGAGCAATGGGCAGAGCAGTGCAAAGGGCAGAGCAGAGGGTGACAATGCAGTGCGGAGGGCTGCGGTACAACAGGCGCTGGGCAGCGCGGGGCAGTGCCGGGGCAGAGCGGAGCCGTGGGCGGTTGGTGCAGCGGGCAGCGCCGGGGTGCCAGTGCGATGCGGAGGACGGTGTGGCACGACAGGCAGAGCGGTGCGGTGGGCAGCGCGGAGGACAGTGGGGTGCAGCGGACAATGCAGTGCTGCTTCTCCACCCACTGATCTCCTGCAGCATCCGGCCCGCGGGGACCTTGCCGGGGGACCCAGGGGGCCGGGCAGCGTGGAGCAGGGCGGCGCGGGTGCCCGAGCCGCAGCCCCGGCTCCCCCTTCCCTGGCGCTGTCTAGACGCTTCGCAACTGCAGGTGCCGGAGCGCCGGCCCCTCCCCGCCAGCCCAGCCGCAGGCTCGCGGCGCGGCCGCTGCAGCGAGCCCGCCCTGCAAGGGGACCCAGGAGTCCGGGAGCTCGGACCCCCCCTACCACCCCCGGTTTAGCCCCCCGCAACGGGCAGGGAGCAACGGAGGAGCAGGGCCGCCAGGTCGCCCCGCCGCCGCAGCCTCGTTGATGTAATCGCTGCCGACGCGTTTGCCACCTTAGCCAGCCCCGTCGATGGATGCTGGGGAAGGGCCGCGGAGCCGCCACGCTGGCTGTCTCCGTAGCAACGGGAGCCTGAGCTGGGCCGCATCCTGCACCCCGCATCCTGCACCCCGCATCCTCCATCCCACGTCCTGCACCCCACATCCTGCACCCCGCATCCTGCACCCCGCATCCTGCACCCCACGTCCTGCACCCCGCATCCTGCACCCCGCATCCTGCACCCCACGTCCTGCACCCCGCATCCTGCACCCCGCATCCTGCACCCTGCATCCTGCACCCCACGTCCTGCACCCTGCATCCTGCACCCCGCATCCTGCACCCCACGTCCTGAACCCCGCATCCTGCACCCCACGTCCTGCACCCCGCATCCTGCACCCCGCATCCTGCACCCTGCATCCTCCATCCCACGTCCTGCACCCTGCATCCTGCACCCCGCATCCTGCACCCCACGTCCTGAACCCTGCATCCTGCACCCCACATCCTGCACCCCGCATCCTCCATCCCACGTCCTGCACCCTGCATCCTGCACCCCGCATCCTGCACCCCACGTCCTGAACCCCACATCCTCCATCCCACATCCCTGCACCCCGCATCCTGCACCCCGCATCCTGCATCCTGCAGCCCACATCCTGGACCCTGCATCCTGCACCCCGCATCCTGCATCCCGCATCCTGCACTGCACATCCCTGCACCTTGCATCCCGCATCCTGCACCCTGTGTCCTGCATCCCATGTCCCTGCCTCCTGTTCGGGGGCACAGCAGTGGCTGGAGGCGGGGGAACAGGGATTTTTTTGGGAAGGGTTTAAAGACCCTGATGCTGCCCCTGAGAAACTTTGACTGGGAAGGGACAAAGGCAGCATTTTGTGGGACTTGAGTGCTGCCACTCCTGGGGTGGCCACACCGGAGCAGGGGGGCTGCTGCCGCCGTCCCTGAGCCCACACCTCGGGAAAGGGGCTCTGAGCTGGCCCCGGCGCTACCGGGGTGTGAGTCAGGATGAGGCCTCGGGCGCTTGCTCACACCAAGCAAGTGATGGGGGGGGGGGGGGCACGATGTGGAGGGAGGTGACGGGAGGCGCCCTGCACACGCGTGCACACAGACACGCATGCATGCACATGAATGCATGCAGACATAGCCATTGCACACGCACGCACATGCGTGCACGCACACGCACGCCTGGCCGGCCCACGAACACATGCACACGCACACACATGGCTCCAGGTCGCCAGCCTGCCCCGCTCAGGACCCCCGGCCCCGCCGTGCACACGTGTGCCGGCACCGCACGCATACCCCCCGCAGGTGTGAGGGGCGGCCGCGGGCGCCGGAGGCGGCGCGGCGAGGAGGAGGTTTGCGGCTGGGCTCAGGGGCCGGGGGCTTGAGGGGGTGGCGAGGGCTGGGCTGGGGCTGGGGGTCTGCTGGGAAGGGGCTGGGGTCGTCCCCGCTGCGGGAGGGAACAAAGCGGGGGATAATTAGAAAGGGAGGCGAAGACAAAAGAGAGACAAAGGGGGAAGGGAGCGGAGGGCTGGAGCTGCTGGCGAGGATGGGAAGGCGGCGGGGGCTGGCGGGGGCCGCGGGGACCCCACGCCGGGGGACGTCCCATCTGCAGGACCCTGGGGGGGCAGCAGGATTCGGGGGGGGACGGACCCCCGCAGGCCCTGTCCCACGGCCTCGGCCCCCTCCCGAGCCGCCGCCGAGTGTCCCCTCATCCCGGGCGCCGCTGCGGTCCCAGGCGTCCGGGGCCGCCCGGGGGCTCAGCGCCCGCCTCTCGCCCCCGGCAGGCCCTGGAGGAGCTGAAGATGTCCGGCTCCATCGCCTCGTACGACCAGCTGGTGCGGCAGGTGGAGGCGCTGAAGAAGGAGAACAGCCACCTCCGCCGCGAGCTGGAGGACAACTCCAACCACCTCTCCAAGCTGGAAAATGAGACCTCGGACATGAAGGTGAGCCCCGGAGCCGGGGGCCAGCGCTGCCCCGGGGATGCCAGGGCCACAGGGACCCTGGGCCTCCTCCGGCCTGCCCCCACAGCGTCCCCTCCAATGGGTCCACGTGTCTTTTAGGAAGTCCTGAAGCACCTGCAGGGCAAGCTGGAGCAGGAGGCGCGGGTCATGGTGTCCTCAGGGCAGACGGAGGTCCTGGACCAGCTGAAAGGTGGGTCACCAGCCGGGCTCTGGACGCTGGGGCGCGCCGAGGGCGGATTTCCCCTTAACTCTGCCCGCTGCGGATGGCGCGCGGGACCTCACCCGCCGTGCCCCCGTCCCCAGCTCTGCAGATGGACATCACGAGCCTCTACAACCTCAAGTTCCCGCCGGCCGCCCTGGCCCCGGAGCCGGCCGGCCCCGGGCGCAGCCCCGAGGACAGCCCGCTGCACGCCGCGGCACCCCGGGGAAAGGACAGCGTGGGGGACCTGAGCCGGGCCACCATCCGCCTCCTGGAGGAGCTGGACCGCGAGAGGTGACGCCCACCCTCGTCCCGCCGGGTGCAGGGCCCCGGGGTGCCCGTCTCGGGGCGGCGCGCGGCCGGGCCCGCCGGGACGCCCCGCTGACGGGCGCTGCCCCGCGCTCCCCAGGTGCTTCCTGCTGGGCGAGATCGAGAAGGAGGAGAAGGAGAAGGGCTGGTACTACACGCAGCTGCAGAGCCTCTCCAAGCGCCTGGACGAGCTGCCCCACGTGGAGACGGTGAGCGGGGGGCACCGCGGCGGCCCTGTCCTGCCTGGCGCCGGGGTGGCCCCGGCCCCCCCCGTCACGCTGCCTCCTGCCTCCCCCCCCCCCAGTTCTCCATGCAGATGGACCTCATCCGGCAGCAGCTGGAGTTCGAGGCCCAGCACATCCGCTCGCTGATGGAGGAGCGCTTCGGCACGGCCGACGAGATGGTGCAGCGAGCGCAGGTCAGGGCCGCCGGTGCCTGGCCCGCTCCCCCGTCCTGCCCCCGGAGAGGCTCCTCCATCCTTCCCCAGCCCTCCAGCCCGGGCACCCCCCCACTAGCTGGTTTTCCCCGGCTCCATGCACCCTTGTGCCCAGCCCCGTGCAGTCTCGTCCCCAGCGCTCCACGGTCCTGTGCACTCTGATGCCCAGCCCAGCCCCATGCACAGCTCTCCTGGCCCCGTGCACCCTTGTGCCTAGCCCCATGCACCTTCGTGCCCAACTTTCCCAGCCCCATGCTCAGCTCTCAGGGTGGGGGTGCCAGGGGGGGTCCCAGCCTGTGCTGACACCCACTCCGTGCATGCAGATCCGGGCATCCCGGCTGGAGCAGATCGACAAGGAGCTCATGGAGGCTCAGGACAAGGTGCAGCAGTCGGAGCCGCAGGTAACGGCCAGGGCTGAGCCCGGTGCTGCCCGGGGGACGCTCGCCCCGGCCCTGCCCCAGCGCCCCGGGGGCCGCGGCTGGCAGGCGGTGGAGGCAGGTGAGGAGGGGGCCAGGCGCAGCCTCCCCGCTGTCCCCGGCCCCCTCCCCGGCCCCGCGGGAGCCAGCGGCACAGCCAGGGCTTTGTGTGGCTCGGGCACCGTGAAATGGGCAGTTGCCATGGAGACCAGAAGTAGGCCATGGCAAGCGGCGGGCGGCCGCCTTGGCGCCGCGCAGCATCTGCCGGCGGCCCCGAGCGGGCAGGGACGGCCGCCCCGTCACCCCCGGCCGCCTGCAACGGCCCCGCCATCCCCCACCAGCACCACGTCCTGCACGGCCCCTCCATCACCCTCGTGTCCTGCACCGTCCCTCCATCACCCTTGTGCTCTGCATGGCCCCTCCATCACCCTTGTGCCCTGCACAGTCCCTCCATCACCCTTGTGTCCTGCACCACCCCTCCATCACCCTCGTGTCCTGCACCGTCCCTCCATCACCCTTGTGCTCTGCACCGTCCCTCCATCACCCTTGTGCCCTGCATGGCCCCTCCATCACCCTCGTGTCCTGCACCGTCCCTCCATCACCCTTGTGCTCTGCACCGTCCCTCCATCACCCTTGTGCTCTGCACCGTCCCTCCATCACCCTTGTGTCCTGCACCACCCCTCCATCACCCTCGTGTCCTGCACCGTCCCTCCATCACCCTTGTGCTCTGCACCGTCCCTCCATCACCCTTGTGTCCTGCACCACCCCTCCATCACCCTCGTGTCCTGCACCGTCCCTCCATCACCCTTGTGCCCTGCATGGCCCCTCCATCACCCTTGTGTCCTGCACAGTCCCTCCATCACCCTTGTGTCCTGCACAGTCCCTCCATCACCCTCGTGTCCTGCACCACCCCTCCATCACCCTTGTGTCCTGCACAGTCCCTCCATCAACCTCGTGTCCTGCAGCACCCCTCCATCACCCGCGTGTCCTGCACAGTCCCTCCATCGCCCTCATGTCCTGCACGTCCCCACCATTGCCTCTGATCTGCTGCAGCCTCCAGCTGCAACGTGGTCCCCGCTTCCCACCCTGCTCGCATTACCCACGCTCTGCCTTTCTCGAGCACCTTATCATGGCAGCACTCGCTGTTCAGCCCCAGTTTCAGCTGAAAAAATACAGCTGTGGCATTTTAAAAGGTAGCAGTTGCAACAACTGAGAAATGCTGCAGAATGTAGCAGCGCAGCTCAGCTCGTGCAAAGCACCTGGCACGAGGGAAGGTGCCGCGGAGGCACAAGCCGGTGAGGTGCCATGCATCGCCGTGGGGCACAGCGCGTTCGGCCTCCCTGGGGCCACGGTGTGGCCACCACGAGCCACCCCGGGAGACCGCTCTGCAATATGGCCCTGCTTGCCTTGTCCTCCGCAGCTCTGCGGGAAGCTGCCAGGTATGGAGGGGGACGGCAGCCTCGACATCCCGACCCATCCCGAAGATGGGAGCAGCAGCCTGGGCAACAGCAAGGTAGGAGCCATCCTGCCGGGCACTGGAGCTGAGAGACACAGCCTGGCCATGAGGTGTAACCCCGGCTCCCCGGCCCGCAGGTGGAGGTGGTCTTCTGGCTCCTGTCCATGCTGGCGACGCGGGACAAGGACGACATGTCCCGCACACTGCTGGCCATGTCCAGCTCGCAGGAGAGCTGCCTGGCCATGCGCAAGTCGGGCTGCCTGCCCCTGCTCATCCAGATCCTGCACGACACGGACCGGGAGCCGGGAACCCCCGAGAGCCCCGCCGGCGCCAAGGACGCCCGCATGCGGGCCAACGCCGCCCTGCACAACATCGTCTTCTCGCAGCCCGACGAGGGCCAGGCCAAGAAGGAGATGCGAGTGCTGCATGTGCTGGAGCAGATCCGCTCCTACTCGGAGACCTGCTGGGACTGGCTGCAGATGCAGAGCCGCGACGGGGGCAAGGGCCCTGAGGGCGGCGCGGGTACGGGGCGAGCGGGGCGCCGGCACAGACAGGCGTGCACTGTGCGTCTGCGTGCACACGTGCATGGGATTGCACCCTGCGGTGTGCACGCGGCTGCATGTCCGTGCATGGAGGTAGGGGAGGGGGGGGCTGATTTGCTCTTGCCATGCCGTCCGGCTCACCCCTGCTTCCCCTGCAGCACCGGTGCCCATCGAGCCCCAGATCTGCCAGGCCACCTGCGCCATCATGAAGCTCTCCTTCGACGAGGAGTACCGGCGTGCCATGAATGAACTAGGTGAGCGCGGGGTGGCCGGGAGCGGACGCGGGGCTCTGTTCCCATCCCCATCCCTGCATGGCACTGCAGACGCCCCCACCCTGTCCACCACGTGCCCACCCTGGGGTGGCACATGTCACCCCACCCTGTCCACCATCTGCTGCGTCTCTGCCCCTCGCGGCTGGTGCACAGGTGGTGGCACCAGGGAGGTGTCCATGCCCGTGTCACCCCATGCCCCGTGCCGTCCCCCTAGGTGGGCTACAGGCGGTGGCCGAGCTGCTGCAGGTGGACTACGAGATGCACAAGATGACGAGTGACCCGCTGAACCTGGCACTGAGGCGCTACGCGGGGATGGCCCTCACCAACCTCACCTTTGGTGACGTGGTCAACAAGGTCCGGGGGGCTGGGGAGGGGGTGGTGGGGCCGGGAACGGGGCTGGGGGCCACCATGGCACCCATGCTCACGCTACTCGTCCTCCCTGCAGGCGACGCTGTGCTCCCGCCGCGGCTGCATGGAGGCCATCGTGGCCCAGCTGGCCTCCGACAGTGAGGAGCTGCACCAGGTGGGTGGACTGGGACAGGGACGGGCATGGGGATGAGGACAGGTGGGGATGCCCTGGGGTCCTGCTCCTGCTGGGATGCCTGGGAGAGCCCCGGGGTGTGGGGTTGCCCATGCACCTGCTTTGCCCTCCCAGGTGGTGTCCAGCATCCTGAGGAACCTCTCCTGGCGTGCCGACATCAACAGCAAGAAGGTGCTGCGGGAGGTGGGCAGCGTGACGGGGCTGACGCAGTGCGCACTGCACGCCACCAAGGTGAGCGCGGGCAGCGCGGGGCCCCTCTGCAGCAGGGCGAGGAGGCTGCGGCACTGGGGGCTGACGGGGACCTGTTCCTGGGCAGGAGTCAACGCTCAAGAGCGTCCTCAGCGCACTCTGGAACCTGTCGGCGCACAGCACGGAGAACAAAGCTGCCATCTGCGTGGTGGATGGGGCCCTGGGCTTCCTGGTGAGCACCCTCACCTACAAGTGCCAGAGCAACTCGCTGGCCATCATTGAGAGTGGGGGCGGCATCCTCAGGAACGTATCCAGCCTCGTCGCCACACGTGAGGACTACAGGTGAGGGCGGCAGGGACGGGAGTTGCTGCTCCTGCAGCTGGCAAGCCCACTCAAGGGTGCTCCTGGGGTGCACGGTGGTCCCTCCTGGCTCTTCCCTTGCGTGGTCCCTCCTGCCCCTCGCTGGAAAGGGCCCAGCTGGCTTGGAGTACTTTGTCCTGGGGATGTGCTGCAGGGAGAAGGAAGGCGATGAGGTCCCGTTTGGGGGCACGCCATGCACATCCCTCCCAGCTGGGGCATGGGGGACCCAGGCACCCTGCCATCACCCCGGGCTGTGGCTTGGCCACCAGCTCCCTCCTCTGTGCTCGCTCCCGCCTGAGCAATGGGGCTCACAGCCGGGGTGGCCCGTGTCTCGCAGGCAGGTGCTCCGGGACCACAACTGCCTGCAGACGCTGCTGCAGCACCTGCGGTCACACAGCCTCACCATCGTGAGCAACGCTTGCGGCACGCTGTGGAACCTCTCTGCCCGCAGCCCCAAGGACCAGGAGCTGCTCTGGGACCTGGGGGCTGTCAGCATGCTGCGCAACCTCATCCACTCCAAGCACAAGATGATCGCCATGGGTAGTGCAGCTGCCCTTCGCAACCTGCTCACCAACCGGCCCCCCAAGTACAAGGATGCCACCGTCATTTCCCCCGGCTCCTGCATGCCTTCCCTCTACATGAGGAAGCAGAAGGCTCTGGAGGCCGAGCTGGATGCAAAGCACTTGGCTGAGACCTTTGACACCATGGAGAAGCAGAGCCTGAAGAGCCAGAGCATGAAGAAACCGATGCGGCACATGGAGAGCCTGGTGAAGGACTATGCCTCTGACTCTGGCTGCTTTGACGATGATGAGGTGCCCAACGTCTCGACCGGAGTGGAGACGGGGAACACCTCCGTCCTCTCCATGTTCCTCAACTCCTCCTTCCTCCAAGGTCAGGCCCTGCCCCGGGCCCTTGCACAGAGGAGGTGCCCGGAGCCAGAAAAGGACACTAGCAGCAAGCCAACCGAGCCCAAGAAGCCACCGTTGCCAGAGGATGATGTTTCACTGGCTGCCGAGAAGCTGGCCAACAAGATCTCCAGCACAGTGGCCAAGATCGACAAGCTGGTGGAAGACATCTCCACCATGCACACGTCCTCGGATGACAGCTTCAGCCTCAGCTCCGAGGACCACTGCCTGGACTGGCAGTACGGCACCGAGGAGGCGCACGAGGCGCGCGCCCAATCCTGCTCGCCGTGCCGCCTCTCAGACGCCAGCGGCTTCGTGAAGCGGGAGAACCTGAGCCGGGCGCACACGCTGCTGCGGCTGAAGACTGCCTACACCAGCTTGTCCAACGACAGCCTCAACAGCGGCAGCACCAGCGACGGCTACTGCACCAAGGAGCACATGAAGCCCTGCACCCGGGCCTCCTTCCTCGACTACCGAGAGGAGCTGCAGCGGTACCAGAAGCGGCCCAGCAGGCTCGACCTCAAGAACATCCTCAGCAACAAGCCAGAGCGGATTGAACCACCCGCACTCAAGGCCAAAGACCCTGGGGAGCCGGACAAGCCGGAGCAGAAAGACCTGCCTGAAAGGGCCAAGAAGACAGTGACTTTCCCCAGTCCCAAGGCGATGGACAAGGAGACTGAATGGAAGAAGGACACAGGCAGCAAGCTTTCCTCCGACCCACAGGTCCACACGATCAAACTCTCCCCATCCTACCAGCACATTCCCCTGCTCGAGAACCTGGCCAAGAGCAGCTCAGCCACCGGTGCTGGGGCGCTGGCCAGTGCTGGCCACCACCCCTCACTCCTGGGCAGAAAGCAAGCCTGGCTGCCCCCTGTGCTTCTGCAGACAGCCGAGACCCTCAGCAAGATCCCAGAAAAGCTATCTGCCCGCCCACCAGCCACGGCAGAGCAGGAGTCAGTGCAGAAGTACTCAGTGGAGGACACTCCGATTTGCTTCTCCCGGTGCAGCTCGCTCTCCTCCCTCTCCTCAGCTGACAATGTACTGGACGGGCAGAGCCACAGCGAGAATGACATCGACAGTGACTCCTCCCTGGAGATCATCGAGATGGAAGAAGGGGATGGGGAGGCTGAGGATGGGAGGCAGGAGAAAGAGAAGACAGTGGATCCAGGCCCAGCCACGGCAGTTGGGATTTCTCAGCCCATTACAATCCCCTTCCAGAAGCGGGACAAGATCTTCCTGCGGGAGTCGTCCCCGTCACGCCACGAGGACCTCACGCCCTCAAGCTCATCAGAGAACTACATCCAGGAGACACCGCTGGTGATGAGCCGATGCAGCTCTGTCAGCTCCTTGGGCAGCTTTGAGAGCCCGTCCATCGCCAGCTCTATCCAGAGCGACCCTTGCAGTGAGATGATCAGCGGCACCATCAGTCCCAGCGAGCTGCCTGACAGCCCGGGGCAGACCATGCCACCCAGCCGCAGCAAGACGCCCCTCTTTGAGCTGGGGTGCCAGCCGGAGAAGGAGACTAGCCAGTTCAACATCCAGTGGGAGAACAACGTCAAGAAGTTCATGGAGATCACCGACTTCAAGGAACGTTTCCAGCTGCCCCAGGACCTGGACTCTATGGTCTACTTCACGGTGGAGAAGCCCAACGAGAACTTCTCCTGTGCCTCCAGCCTCAGTGCCCTGCCCCTCCACGAGCACTATGTCCAGAAAGATGTGGAGCTCAAGCTGATGCCCACCTTCCCAGAGAAGAACAGCTTGAACTTTGTGGCTCATGAGAAGCGGGAGGACAGGCGGGAGGAGCGGTACCTAGAGGGCAGGAGAAGGGTGGACCGCCCAGACCCCAACTCCGATGATGACATCGAGATCCTGAAGGAGTGCATCAACTCTGCCATGCCCTCCCGCTTCCGCAAGGTGAAGACGTCCCTGCTCTCCGGCCAGGTGCTGCATCCGCAGACCAAGAAGGCCATGCACGTGCCCGTCTACATGCTGGTGCCTGCCCACTCGCACCCCGGTGTCCCCAAGCACCTGCGGGCCACCGCCCGGGACCTCTTCAAGGACGACGACTCCTTCACCGACTCGGCCGATGGCACCCCCGTCAACTTCTCCAGTGCCGCCTCGCTGAGCGACGAGACCCTTCGCTACCCCACCAAGGAGGAGGCTGAGCACCCTGGGAAGAGGCTGGAGAGGAGAGAGGTGGCCACGCTGCCTGGGGGGCGCAGCCGGGCCGAGGGGCACCGGGAGCCGGGGAGCGCCAACAGCACCGCGGGGAAGAGATCCTCCTCCAGCAGCTCCACGCCGACTCGCGGGAGCTCAGCCTACAAGCCCAAGACGGGGTCAAGCGGGGCTGGTCCGATCCAGCCGAGCAGGGGCCAAGGCACGGAGGCCAAGCGGGGCCAGCCACCCTCCAAGAGCAGCACGAGCCTGGAGCTGGATGTCGGGAGGACCAGCAGCCCCGGGCCTCGTCCCAGCGGTGTTCCTGGGAAGAAGGCTGCTCCCCGCGAGGACGGCAGCCGCGGCGGGGTGGCCTTCCAGTCCTTGTGCCACACCACGCCGACGGAGGAGGCCGTCTATTGCTTCTACGAGCACGACTCTGACGAGCCTCCAGAGGCCAGGAGGGATGCACCGGGTGGGAGAGACCAGTCTGGCCGGGCCCCACGGAGGGAGCGCTGGAGCAGCTCCGTCTCCCAGCAGAAGCCCGAGCCGAGTGCCCGGCAGGCGCCTGCCAAAGGAAAGGCGGCTGCCAAGGTGCAGAACAACCTCATTGCGGACGAGACACCGCCGTGCTACTCGCTCAGCTCTTCCATGAGCTCCTTGAGCGATGCCAACCTCTCCGACGGCGAGGGCCAGGCACAGCCCTACGGCAAAGCCACCCGGCCGCGGGCCGGCAAGGCACCGGGACAAGCGCGAGGCAGCTCCCCCAGCTCGCTCAGCCTCAACTCCGAGGACGACCTGCTGCAGAAGTGCATCGGCTCGGCCATGCCCAAGCGGCGGCGGCCCTCGGTGCGGCGGCGCACTGCCGAGCACAAGCAGAAGCTCAAGGTCTCCAACACCAAGAGCCTCGGCGGGAGGGAGCGGAAACCCGAGGCCAGGCATCACCCCATCGAGGACGCCGGCTCTGACCGGGGCTCCGATCTGGACAGCGTGGAGTGGAAAGCCATCCAAGAGGGTGCCAACTCCATCGTCACCTGGCTGCACCAGGCCGCGGCGTCCCTGTCGCGGGAGCCGTCCTCCGAGTCAGACTCCATCCTCTCCTTCGTGTCAGGGCTCTCGGTCGGCTCCACCTTGCAGCTCTCCCTGGAGAGGAAGGAGAAGAAACGGGCTGCCAAGGGTGCAGGCCTGGAGGCCGAGAAGAGAGAGCATGCTAAGGGCTTTCTGGAGAGGAAGAAAGTGCCGGAGGGCAGGACCACGGGCAGCAGGAGCACTGGGGCGGCCAGGAGCCCGGCCCCACCAAAGCCGATGCCGAACCTGCCTGTGGTTTTCCGCGGCAGGACTGTGATCTACATGCCCAGCCTGGCCAAGGATGCCTCCAGCCCGCGGTCCACCCCGAAGAAAACCACCGCAGCGAAGCCCCAGGCGCCGGCCAAGAACCTCTCGCTGAGCCAGCAGCGGTCGCGGAGCCTGCACCGGCTGGGAAAACCCTCGGAGCTGGGCGACCTGGCGCTGCCCAAGCGCAGCACCACGCCGCCCGCCCGCATGGGCAAGGGGCCGCCGTCCTCGGGCTCCTCCCGCACCTCCACCCCGTCCCAGCCCGCCCCCAAGAAGCTGCTGTCGCCCTCCCAGCTGGCCAAGCAGGGCCCCACGCCGACGGGCAAGGCGGGCGGCAGCTCCTCCCCGCCGGGCGCCCCGGCCAAAGCGCCGGCACCGAAGTCCCCAGCGCCCAAGCAGCACAAGACGCAGAAGTCTCCCGTGCGCATCCCCTTCATGCAGAAGCCCAGCAAGAAGGGGCTGCCGGGCCGGGGCGCGCTGCCGGCGCTGGAGGAGCAGGCGGGCAGTGCCAAGCTGCAGGGCAGCGGTGGCCGGCGAGGGATGTCACCGGCCGGCCGGCTCGACTTGGTGCGCGTGGCGTCCGCCCGCTCCAGCGGCAGCGACTCGGATCGCTCCGGCTTCCTGCGCCAGCTCACCTTCATCAAGGAGTCGTCCAGCCTGCTGCTGCGGCACCGCGCCGAGCTGGCGCCGGCCCCAGCTGCCTCCCCGCCACCGCCGCCGTCACGCAGCCGCGCAGCCCTCCCCGCCGTCTTCCTCTGCTCATCCCGCTGCGAGGAGCTCAAGGCGGCCAAGGCGGCACCCAGCCCGCGGGCCCCTGGCCCCAGGGCTCAGCCCGGCAGCAAAGTCCCCACCGGGGCCAAGCCGCCTCGGAGAACCAGCTCGGAGAGCCCATCCCGGCTGCCGGTGAAGAGCGGCGCCGCTGCGCCCGAGCCCTTCAAGAGGTACTCGTCCTCGCCCAACATCAGCGTGGCCAGGAGGACCGGCAGTCCCTCCTCCGTCCTCTCCGCCAGCTCCGAGGGCTCGGCGCAGCGGCGGCGGCGGCCGACCGAGGAGGACCCCGCGGCGCCGGACGAGAAGCCGCAGATGGTGATGATGAAGGGCACCTGGCGGAGGATCCGGGACGAAGACATCCCGCACATCCTCAAGAGCACGCTGCCACCCTCGGCCCTGCCGCTGGCCAGCGCCGCAGAGGAGGAGGAGGAGGAGGAAGAGGTGGAGGCGAACCCCGGCGCCCCGAGGAAGACCAGCGATGCCGTGGTGCAGACCGAGGACTTCGCCACCACCAAGACCAACTCCAGCACCTCGCCCACGCTGGAGAGCCGAGCGGGGCCCGAGCATGGCCGTGCCGCTGGCGCCAGCGAGGGCCTGGCCCCCGCCAAGGGCACCCTGCCCATCTTCGGCCACGAGCCCGCGGCCGCCGGGAGCTTCCCCGCCAGCCGGCACGGCTCCCCCAGCCGAGCCGCCCGCGTCACCCCCTTCAACTACGTCCCCAGCCCCATGGCCGTGGCCGTGGTGGCCGACAAGGTGGTGGAGAAAATTCAGGCTTAAGCAGCTGCTGCAGATAAAACACCCTCACGCGGGTCCCCGCATCCCGTGCTGCCGGAGTGGGAACAGCCCCCGGAGCCGCGGCACCGACCCCCTCCGCCTGCGTGTGCCCCGGGAGCTGCCGTCCACCTTCGGAGCCGGCCGGGACTGTTTTGACGGGGAAGGAGATGCAGGACAGCTGGAGCACGGCAAGTAACCCCGACCCGCTCCCCCATCCCGCCTTTGGTTTTATTTTAACGGCGCGCCGACGTTTCCACCGCTGGAGGCCAGGCAAAGCCTGGGGGATGCCGGGACCGGCGGGGCTGTGGCTGACACCAGGACGCTGGAGCAAGCAGGATGTTTTCGCCGCGGCGGCACCACATCCCTTTGCGGGATGCGGCGATGCCGGCGGCGGGCGGAGGAGGTGGGTCCCCCCCCGTGCTCCGGCTCCTGGGGGGCTCGGCAGCTCCGGGGCGGGAGGGCGACGGTCCCGGCCGCCCGCGGGGCATCGCAGCCCGCTTGGGCCCAGGTGGGGGAGCGGGTCCTGCTGCGCTTCGTGCGGGGACCGCGCTCGCTCCGGGAACACATCAAGCAAAGCCTTAACGCCGGGTCTCCGCTGCATGCTTCAGCTCACATATCGGCACTAACACCCGGCTCTACCACTAATCTCAGCTAATTTATTAAAAAAAGGGGAAGGGGGGGATCCCCCCTGCTTGGAAACGTGGCTCGGGATGGCAGCAGGGAGGGACATCACGGGACAGAGCGCATGTGGGCCACAGGGAGACGGATCGGGCACCAGGACCCCACCCGTGCTGCACAAGGTCCCTAATTACGGTGCCAACGAGCAACCCGCAGCCACGGTGCTTGCATTGGGTTGCACCGTTAGGCGAGGAGGAGCCGAGCAGCATCGCAGAGGGCAGGTGGTTGCGGTGGACATGGCGCAGGGGGACGCTGGGCGGGCTGGGTGTGGGGCCGAGGTGCTGGCGGGACCCTGTCGTCCTGCGGGTGATGCTCGGAGGGTGGCGGCGATGCCGGGTCAGGGAGCAGGGTGCTGCCCTGGGAGGGGGTCAGGGTGCTGAGCTGGCAGTGGGGGCGCCCAGCTCCAGGGAAAGGGTCTGGGCCCCTCGCCCCATCCACACCGCCCTGATCCCGGGGGGGAAGATCCCCATCCCGGCTCGCAGCGAGGGTCCCGGCGCGTCCCCGCGGACACGAGTCCACCCAGGACTGGACTACGCCCGCGGCCCGAGCAGCCCGGGGATGTCCCGCGCTCCCCGCTGCCAGCTGGCCCCCAACCCAGTGTGCCGAGGTCCCCGCGTGCAGGAAGCGCATTGCACCCCCAGTACGGGGAGGGAGGGACCCGCACGCCTCAGCATCCCCCTGCTCCGGGTGCCCCCGGCCCTCCCACCCCACTGCCCACTCCGGCATCGCGGCTGCGGCCCTGGCTCCAGCGCCCGGACAGGAATCGGCACTTCCGAGGCTCCGGCATGGCCGGGACACGGAGACTTTCTGGGTTTTTGTCCGTCGCTGGCGAGCGGTGCAGGGGTGACACAGGGGGTCTCCATGTGCCAGTGCTGTGGGGACACCCATGGGGGTTGCAGGGACGTGCAAGGGGGCACAGGGACGTGCAGGGGGGGCTGGAGGACACCCGCGGGGGACACCGGGGCAGTGGGCATTGGCAGGAGGTCCCCGGGGACACGCACATCCATGGGGGGGTCTCTGCTCCCACGGTGGCAGCCAAGTCCCAGCACAACCTGGAGCCGCGGACAAATCGCAGCCCCGACCGGGACCGCGCTGGGGGATGCAGCACCCGCCTCGGAGCGAGGAACAGAGGCCAGAGTGCCCGGGGGAACCCTCTGCCCCCTCTCCCGAGCGCCGCCATCCGGCGTCGGACCCGCGCGCCGAGGAGGGAGGGGGTCGCCCCGCGTACCTGGCGGCCGCCCCGGGTTAGGCGCTGGCTCCGCGGCCCCGCTGCCCCGGCCCCGTCTCTCCCCCGCGTCCCAACGCCGGCTCCTGTCCTCTGCTGCGGAGGAACGCGCTGGGGTTTGCTGTGTCCCGTTTTCCGCTCCTGGTTCCCTCCCCTCATTGCTGTATGTATGTACTAAGGATGTTATTTTACCGGGACTCTGGACAGTATTAAAAATTAAAAGCAAACCTGTGTAAAGAGGACGAGGAGGTCTGTCTGTGCCGCCCGCCCGGGCTGGGGCCGCAGGTGCAGCCGGCGCGCAGGGTTTTCTGGATCCACTTCTGGTGCTTCACCGCCGACGTGGCGACCGGCGGCTTGAAGGGGTCCACGGTGTTTTGGCTGCTGAAGGAAATCACGCCGGCCACGGCCGCCTTCTTCCCGCACACCAAGGGGCCCCCGGAGTCACCCTGGACGGAGGCAGGTTCGTCCCCCTGCAGAGCCCTTTGCAGGCAGGTTTCGGGGTCCCTGGGGAGCCCCCGCGGGGCTGACCTCACCTTGGTGGGCGCCGAGCCTTTCCGGCCCTGGAAGCAGATCATGGTGGGGGCGATCTCACCGTTCCAGAAGCGGCTGTTGTTGCACATCCGCGCGTCCAGCACCGTGACGTTGAGCTGCTGCAGCCGGAGCGAGAGCCGGCCGGCCCGGGGGCCGCCCCAGCCCGCCACGCTGCACACCGCACCGACCGCCGGCTCCCGCCGCAGCAGCCTGATGACCTGCCGTGTCCTGCCCAGCTGCACCTTCCTCTCCAGCTGCGGGCAGCAGCCGGGGTGGTGTCAGGCCCCAGCAGCAACCCCGGGGCCCGGTGACATGCTGCTGCGCTGCTGGCGAGGCCCCGCAGACACCCGGCAACAGCAAAGAGCGTGCAGAGATAGTGAGGCACCCGCAGGGCCAGGGAGATGTCACCGAGCTGTGCAAGCACTCAGAGGCGAGAAAAGGAAATGTCACCCACTCACAGCTCTGGCTACAAGCGCTGTGCAAAGCTGCTCAGCAGCCATGCGCCCCCTCCCCAGCAGCATTTCCTGGCATGCTGGCACCTCCAAACGTGCTGTTGTGGCACCTGCGGGGCTTTTTCTCGCTGCTCTTTGTCCCTAGACTCCCATCTTCACCATAGCCAGCCCCATTGCGAGCCTCCTCCTTGCAAAAAAGAGCATCTTCCCTAGTGGGGAAACTGAGGCAGGAACAAGAGGCAGTGGCTGCTGAATGCCCCGGCCCCTGCAGCTGGTGCAAGCCCCTACCTGGAGCAGGAGAATGTCGTTTTCCATCGTCTTGTGGTTGTAGCCGGGGTGCGGACAGGCCTTGCGGATGGCGAAGGTCTGTGAGGGGGCCCGGTGCTCCGCGAGGCTGTGGAGCCCCACCACCACCTTCCCTTGGGCCACCTTCCTGCACCGCGCCAGGAGTCGGTGTTAGCGGGACCTCAGGGCCACCCCAGCTCATTTCCCCACTGCCTGCCTGGCCCCCCAGCCCTGCGGTGGGGGCACGGTGTGGCCCGTCCCCTACTCACAGCTGGAGGATGCAATGGGCGGCCGTCAGCACCCACTGCTTGTGCACCAGCGCTCCCCCGCACGTGTGAATGCCCCCAAACTGGATGGACACCATGTAGGGCCTGGAGTGAGGTTCAGCCTCGTGTCCCCCGATGATCGAAGGCTGGAACCAGCCCCGGGCTGCTGGGGAAAGAAGGGCCCGCCCAGGTGCTGCTGCAGCCCGGAGGCAAGGGAAGGGCCCAAGGGAGGGCGACCCAGCCAGCAGCCCCCACCACACTAAGCAAGCGGATCGCTGCGCACCCGCAAGCCTGCCCCAAATCCCCAAGGGCAGCGATGCCGAGACCCCCCGCCGACTGCCCCTGCTCACCTGGCCCAGCCAAAGAGGGGATCAGCAGTGCGAGGAGCACCACCAGCCTCCTCTTCACCTCCATGCTGCTTCCACCCCAAGCAAGCACCCGGCTGTGCCGCGCAGCTCAGCACGCGTCCCGCTCCGCACAAGTGGTGCGGTGCTCTCACACTCGGAGTCCAAACCACATGTGAGAGCAGAGCACGGTTACACAGGGGCAGATACACGCCGTGCAGGAAGGGGGAAGATGCATCCGCAAGTGCAGCAAACATCTGTGAGCATGATAAAACCACTCACAGAGCAAAACAGCCCAAACCTGCCCGCAGCAACAGGTAGCTCAGACCTGCCCTCAGCCCCCTGGAGCCTGCGTGCTATTTCACAGCCCTAGCCCACCCGAGACACAAGTTTCCCACCCCAACAGCCACATCCCCATCATCTCTGTTCATCCAGGCCAGAGGCAGATCATTTCTGTCATTGCCAAGAGCAAGGGCTGGAGCACAAGCGGGCGCTTTAGGGGACAGACTCAAGCACGTCCCACCACGCTCAGCAGCCTGGGTATTCCCCAGGGTTTTACTTTGCAAAACAACATACCCCAAGTGAGCTCTGGGCACAAGCTGGTGGGCAGAGATGGGGCTGGGATCCCTTATCCTCAGCTCAGCAGCCGAAGCAAGGGCATGGGGATGGGGAGGATGAGCTCAGGACCTGGCAGAGCCAGGCAGCAGCTCTCAGAAGCACCCAGCTGCGCTCACCAGCACCTCAGAGCTTGCAGGAACAGCTGCATCCTCTATTCTCCAAGAGGGGCTTCAAGCAAGAACTTCTTACACAGTGAGATTTGTGACAGTCACAGCAGTCACAGACCCAGGCTTCGACATGCCACAGGGAGAGCACACTGGAGTTCCCACCACCACCATCTTTATTAGCAGATAACACAACTCCACTCCCACCGCTGCTGCTGCCGTCACTGTGGGAACGGCCGAGCAAACCCCAGGCACGGAACAGGCCTCAAAACCCAACACCGACCTCCAGCCCCCAACTCCTGCTTTGGCAAGGAACCACCAGCCCATCACTGTCCCCGGCCACACGTAGCTCTCTCAGCTCTTTGCTTGGGCTGCTCTGGAGGAACACGCACACCGTGTTTTCCTTGCCCCTGACTGAGGTTTTCTCAGGCTGTCCACAAGCCTCTTGTAGAAGAAGACATTTTCATATTCCAGTTCATTAAGGTGCTGTAGAAACATGGGCACTTCATCTTTCTTTATGCCCACACAAACAGGGATGATCTTAGTCCCACTCTCATGAATGCTGTGATGCAGGTTCCACTCGGAGACACGCTGGCACCAAGGGTCACCCAGGGACCTGGCGGACAGGAGGAGGATGGCAACTCGGCTGGCCTGAATGACCTTGGTGGCTGTCAGGACGATGGACGTCCCCGCCACTTGGTCCTGATGCTCTGCATAGCCCTGAAACCCCTCTCGCTTCAAGGCTGCCAAGATGTCTGAGGCGATGCTGTCGTCCTCAGGGCAGTACCAGATGGAGAAGTCATAGGTGAACCGGTGGTGCGAGGACGCAGACATGCCACTTACCAAAGGGCAATGGCACTGAGTTCACAGAAACAACAAAGCAAACAAGCTCCGAGCGTGGCCTCCTGCACCCGGGCTGAGCCAGTCTTCCTGCTAGGAACCTGCTACTGCGTCCTCATGACGGATCCAAGGGCCAGCTCCCAGGATCCCTCCCTGGCATGAGCAGCGAGATCACTACCACTCCCCGGGGAGAGGTCAGGCTGCCAACGCGGCACAGCCCTTAGCTTCAGAAACGATTCTGTGGCCCCTCGCAGGCCCGATGAGGCAAGACAAGCCAGCGAAGCCGCATTCGCACAGCCTGCAGGGCCTCTGGGGTCACAGGGAAGAAGCAGCAATGTCAGTTCTAGTAAATCAAACACAAATGATGCTGCTTCTGTAGTAGCTTTCAGTGACTTAGGAATATGCAAACACAGTCTCAAGGGACGCCCTCAGGGCGCCTGTTGCAGGCTGGCCCACACCAAAGCCCTCTGCGATGAGAGCAGAGGAGTCTCGAGTGCCAAGGACCTGCGTTAGCTTTTCAAATCAAGTATGAGTCCGTGCTCCCAGCTGCCTCAGCTGTTCAAGGGAGGCAAGGGGTCTCAGAAAGCTTTTTGCCTCATTTCCAAGATATCCTGCTCCAAAGTCGCTCCCACCCGTCTCAGCTCCTCACATTTCTCCTTCAGCAGCTGGCAGGACTCCTGCAGCTGCTGGTTCATCTCAACGTAGGAACGGCTCTGCCGATACAAGCGCTCTCTTTCATCGGCAGCGTCCTCATGCTTCACGGGTGCGGGGAAATCTGGCAGGGTGGGAGAGGCGGCTCAGCGGATGCCGGCAGAGCGCCCCGTCCCTCTCGCCCCCGTCGCGCCCCACGGCCCTGACGGCCGCAGAGCAGACAGGTTTCTGCCGAGCCCGGGAGGACTCGTGGCGGGACCACGCGGGCTCACCTGGCGAGGGGCTGCCATCATGCCCACCTCCTCTGTGCGGCTCCGCGGCGAGCACGAAGACAGGGTCGGATGGGTGGGTGCCCTTCACGTCCGCCAGGATCTGCTCCACGGTGGGCGGCTCAGGCCGGGTGGGCAGCACCCTCTTGGCCTTGGAGCTCATCACGGGACAGGCTCATGCACAGAGCCTGGCGCAGAGGGCGCAGGGCTGACGGGGGCCGTGCCACTGCCGCTCCCCCGGACAGCCGGACCCCCCCCTCACTGCCGTTTGGACAGACATACGGACCATCCCTGCAATCTGTCCCTGGGACAGACAGATCCCCTGCCCTGGGACGGACAGACAGACAGACCTCCCCCCCCAACTGTCCCGGGCAACCAGGCTCCCCCCTCACTACCTGTACCCACTACAGACAGACCGCCTCCCCCCTTGCTGCTCCTCCAGACAGAGAGCCCCCCTCGCTGCCCTGGGATAGACAGACGCCCCTTGCTGTGCCCCTGGACAGACAAACTGCCTTTGGGATGAACAGCCCCCCTCCTCCCACCCCCAGACTGACAAATCGAGCTCCCTCATCCCCCCTCCCCCCCCGGGGACAGACAGGTCCTCCCATTGTTCCTCCAGACAGACAGATTGCGCACCATTGCCCCCCTGCCCCCCCCAGGACAGACAGACAGACACTCCCCCACTGCCCTCGGGGCAGGCAGACGCCCCTTGTACTGCCCCCCCCAGGACAGACAGACAGACCCCCCCACTGCCCTCGGGGCAGACAGACGCCCCCTGTACTGCCCCCCCCCAGGACAGACAGACAGACCCCCCCACTGCCCTCGGGGCAGGCAGACGCCCCCTGTACTGCCCCCCCCCAGGACAGACAGACAGACCCCCCCACTGCCCTCGGGGCAGGCAGACGCCCCCTGCACTGCCCCCCCCCAGAACAGACAGACAGACCCCCCCAGTGCCCTCGGGGCAGGCAGACGCCCCCTGCACTGCCCCCCCCCAGGACAGACAGACAGACCCCCCCACTGCCCTCGGGGCAGGCAGACAGACGCACGCCCCCCCCAGCCCCTCCAGGCAGACAGACTGACCTCCCATCACCTCAGGACAGACAGACAGACAGACCGACCCCCCCCTCCCCCCCGCGATACGGTCCTTTCACACGCAGGCCCGCCGCCCCAGACATCCCCTTACCCCGACCGGCCGCCGCCTCCCGGCCACCGTAGCGCCAGCGCCGCACGCGCCTCCTCCTCCTCCTCCCTCCCGCCCTCTTAGGACCACGTGACGGCGACGTCACCGCCCGCCGGGCCCCGCCCCCTGCTAAAGGACCGTGCGCGGCGGCGCGTTGCCATGGCGACGCCTCCCTCCCTCCGGGAAGGGGGAGCAGGGAGCACACGGGAGCGGCGGTTGGGGGCGCCGCGGCCCCGGGGCTTTATTACATGGGGGGGGGGGGGGCTCCTCCCTCCCCCCTCCCTCGCGACCGGAACCGGAAGCGGAAGCGGCCTCACTGGTCGCGCGGCGGCTCCGGCGCCGGCCTCATCGCTGCTCTGGCGGCTGCGGGGGCGAGAGAGGCGGCGCCGGCGTCACCCCCGGTTCGGCCCCAACGGGCGGCACCGGGGTGGTGGTGGGGGGGGGGAAGCGGAGGCGAGGGCCGAGAAACGGGGGGACGTCTGCGCTACGGGCGGGGCTGGCTAGGGAGAAGCGGGGGGGAGACGGGCCGGGCCGGGCGGCCCCTTGTCCCGGCAGCGGGGGGGACCTGCGGCTCTTACATACGGAGGAGCTGAGCTGTGGCTGAGGGGCCACCTCGGCCGCCAGGCGGGCTCTGCTGCTGACCAGAGTCTGCAGGACTGGACGGGGAGGCGCAAAAAGAAGGAGAGAGAGATTTAAAAGAGGAGGAGAGCGAGCCTCCGGCTCGGTGTGGACGGGGCGGTGGGCGGCCGAGGGCACAGCCCGCGGCGTGACGGGGAGACGCTCCTCTTGCTGGTGCTACGCGTCAGAGCAGCCCGCGTCCCACCGGGGTCCTGCTCAGCCCTCACGTCCCAAAACGCGTCCCTGAGGTCGCTCAGGGCGAACGCCCCGCTCTGTCCAGCCCCGGACACGGAGCCGGACGGTGAGGGCCGGGAGCAGGAGGCAAGGGACCCACGTTACCTTCTCGGGTGACGATGGAAGCCGCGTCCAGGGCTCTGGTGCTGAGGTTGCCGAGCACGTTGTCCACAGCCTGGTGGTGTTTGAGGAAGCAGGGCCGGATGACGTTCTGGTACAGCACCTGCGACCCGTTCCAGGACACGGGGGCCATGCACCATACCAGGAATAGGCACTACAAGGAGGAGAGACACTCCAGAACTGGAAGACCGAGGCTGGGAGGGGAGGCAGGGCATGCAGGAGCTGAGCTAGGCAGCCTCCAGAAGGAGGGAAGTTATGGGGCAGTGGCTGAGGTGCTCCACCCTCGTCCAGCCTGGCTCTGCTCCTGTCCAAAGGCAGCTTCCCAGGGCTGGAGGTACCAGGGCCATGGCTGACTGCAGTGAGCTCTGCAGGGGACAGTCCTGAGCAGGACAGCGGTCTCCCACTAAGCTACACCTGGCTGCCGCCACCACCACAACTGCCCTGCTATGGGGTCAGAGCCCATCACACGTTTTCCTGTAGGTTCAGCCATCGTGTGAGTGGGCTCCAGCCTGTGCAGGCCCTTGCTCCCACTGCGGAGCTGTTACCTTCCCAGCGTAGTAGAATGGGAACCAGTAGAGGAAGGTGTCAGAGAAGAACTCGGCTATGCTGAAGACGCCGTACACCACCCAGTATGTGAGCCACGTGGTGTCATCCTCCTTGTTGGAGCTCTCAATGGCTTTGATGCTGCGGGAAGAAGAGGGGATAGGTCATGGCTTCTTCAGTCCTGTTTCCAGGATGGGCATGTCTTCCCCAGTCCTCCAACTTTGGAGCAAACCTGGCTACCAGGCTCCGCTGCCCCAAGTTGAGACCTTGCCAGGCCCCAGGGTTTTCAAAATATTTGTCTTCAAGAGCCCTTGTTTCCTCGGGAGCTTCCTGATCATAACCACCATCCGGGGGTGTTCATTTACCAGAGATACCTGGTCCCTCAGCTAAGGCAGGGAACGCTCTTCAGCATGAGCACTTGATATTTAACATGCCGTTGGCAGCTCAGTAACAAGCTGGGCTGCCCAGCAGCAGATGCTGCAGGGAGGCCGGGCCAAGGCACCGGTACTTACGAGACATATGCAGGGTAGACAAAGCCAATGAGGTTGCAGAGCAGCGCTGCGCCATAGCCGAACGCGAGGTACAGCCCCAGGAACGCGACAGACCCTGGGCCGGGGGGAGACAGTGAGAGTCATGTATTTGCCAACATGGAGGTTGCCAGGAGAGACTTCCAGGCAGCAGCTCAGTTGAGCAGGTTTCTCATCCCAGCAGTGGGAATTCACCGTGCAGATCCTGCCGGCTGCTGCAGGCGGCCGACATCTGCTCCCCCTCAGCCTCCAGCTGGAGGCGGCACAAGGCAGCCCCGTGGTGCTCCAGCACGGCTATGGGAGCTAGCGAGTGTCCGGAGCAGAGGTACGAGTGCTGGGGACCTCCAGATGGGGAAGGGGTGTGCATGGTAACAGCCACTCCATGTTTATTTAAAAGGACCCTCCATGTATCAGGCTGCTGAGGTGCTCAACATGCACCTGGAGCAGCTGCGCTGATACCACGGACAGCCTGGCTCAGCCTGTCCCGGGGTAAAGGTGCTCCCTCTCCCAAGAGGATATGCACACACACCCTTGGACTCTGCCAGGCACGGACGGCACCAGAGATGCCCAGGCACAAGCTCCTGAGGAAGGAAGTTCTGGTTCTGCCACTGTTTGTCCCCTCTTTGAGCCGGAAGGGACTTTTCTGTAGCAAACTTGGAGGACTTTTGACACAGAGCAGGCCTGGACCTGGGCCAGTGCTGCAAAGGGGCTGAATAGCAGAGGCTTTAACACTCACACCTACAGTCCAAAGGTAAGGGACTTCACAGAGCAATCGCGCTCCTCCAAACACCTCCTCAGCAGCTGGCACGGTCTGCGTGCCGCGGAGTTCAGAGCCGCTCAGCATTTTGATAACCCGGACAACTCTACAAGGGCAAGCTGTGCTATCGGAGCCAAGAGCTCCGATACCAGCCCTGCTCCGGGAGGAGGGGAGCAGCCTGCAGCCAGCTGCGTGGGGGAGACGTGCCCGGCTGCGACGGGGCTGTGCAGGACGAGCTCTATCCTCCCCGCAGCTCTCCTCGTGGGAGCGGCAGGGAGCCTACACCAGATCTGTAGTCCCCCGAGCCCTGAGAGCGCACTCAAAGCTGCCCCCCTCCCTGTGTTCAGGGCACGCATCTCCTTCCTGCCTTCTGTACGCATCCCCTGGATGCGCTTGTGCTGAGCAGTCACCGTTCGTTAAGAATTCAGCCCCCTGAGAACAGCAATCCAAACCCGCTTTCCTGTTATTAAATTAAATCATTAAATTAAATGTAATCCAAAGCTTTGGTTGTTTGGAATCTCCCCAGCCTCAGAGGCTGGCGGGAAGCAAGATCGGAGAGCTGGGAGAATCTGCAAGAGCCCCGATGCTTGGGAGGGTGGGAGCCCGAAAAAGCAGCCCTTGCTGCCAAAACCAGTGCTGCAGCAAAGAGCCGTCGTTCGCATGCTGGACCCCTCTCCTGGCGCGCGGGGCAGCGAGGCGCTGGCACTGAACACGTCCCTTCCAGCCCAGCTGCACCCCGGCCACACAGACACCTGCCTGAGGCAGCCAAAAGCAGACCCCGAAGGGACAGAGGGCAGAAAAGCAACCCTGGCCCACGCAGAGCTAAAGGAAGGACGATCACTGTCACATCCCAGCAGCGTCACTGCTATTGCGCGCCCTGTTCATGACACCTCTACATGTGCAAAAGCCTCTTATTCTGCAGCTCGCAGGAAAGCCAAGGCTTAAGCCCACCTGTGATGGGAATTAGAGGAAAGCCTTTGCTCAGGCATGAAGGACGGATTATCCCAGATTTGCTCACAGCAGCATTTCTTCTCCTTTCCCTGGCTCCCAGCACCAAGGTGGCTTTGGGTCTTTCCAAAGAGACAGGCAGGAGCAACACCATTTTCTTGCAGTTTGCATGGAGTGATCACAAGCTTCCCTCAAAGGAAAACTAACAGGGAGGTTCAGATAGCTCTGGGTTTCATTCTCTGAAGAGCCCTAGAACAGATTTTATGGGCTGCCTAAGTTTAGTCCCTGGAGAAATTTATATAAAAAGGAAAGAGACTTAGTGTATAAAGAAAAGCCTTGTGCTTCAGGAGGGAGGAAGCAGACACGTGCGAGTCCTGCTTCTCATCCCCTCCACCAACGTGTCTCCTGCCCGACCGCTGCACTCCCTTTCTGCTCCCCGTGGCCTCGCCAACCCCGCTCGGCCCTCCGTGGGTCTCACCTCACGCAGCCAGGGACTCGCACGCGTTTCTCCCGCTCCAGCTCCCCTCCCTCCCCAAAGCGTTTTGCACAGGTCGGCGTGAGACCCACATCCTCCTCAGGCAGCAGACGCCGTCAATTCTCACCCTCCAGCAGCACTCAAACCCTGGCCTCAGGGCTGATGCACAAAATCCCCCACGGAGACCCAGCTCTGTCTCCTTACAGAGGAGGAGGATTTGGAAGAAATCTAATTGACAAAAATAGCATTTAAAAAGAGCGCGAGGTTTTGCTGACACAGCACATTGGGAGCGGGATATCATCCTTGTCCAGCACAACTTTTACCCAGCTCAAGCTGAGGTACAGCTTGCCCAGAGCCTCTGCACGGCAGCACCTGGGTCGTTAATGGTTCAAAACATGCAAGACGGACGCTGCTGGTTTAAAACACAAATTAGTAACTGCTCCAAGCCCAGGCAAGAGGAGAAAAGAAATCTGATATCTGTTGTTTAGTCACAGCCTGTCCTTTCACAGGACTGAGACGCGAGAAGACAGGTATTAGCTCCTCGGTGTAAGTGATGCCTCTGTGCTTTTCCTACTAACAAAAGCACATCATACAAATGCTTCTGAGCACAACCAGAGCCCCAGGACTTTCTGCCTGGAAGACACCTGAGCATCAAGCATCACTTCCAAGCACAACCTGCTTGGAGAATGCAACCAGCACATGCCCATTCATGCACGTGCTTCCCCAAACGAAGTGGAAAAACGAGCTTTACAGCAGGGAAAGAGCCACAAAATCACAAGGTGAGGTGAAAGTCAGGGGAAGCACATGCCGGGACACAGGCAAGAGGGAAAGCCAGAGCCCATCGTGGGAGGTTTTACACTAAATCAGAGACCGCAGATGGGCAAGTCATAAAGCGCCTGGATGCTCCACGTGGCCAAGGCCAGGGTCACCGCCGCGCCGAGTACACGGCCCGAAGCAGAGGTGAGGGGTCAGGCAGCGCCAGGAGGCAACACCCGGGAGAGATAACGGCTGGTTTCTCATTAATGAGCAAACAGGATCTAGTTAACAAGCAGACCTCTGCCCTCCTCCGGAGACAGAGGTGAGCCCCGTGGGGAAGCTGGAGCCCGGCCTCCCCAGATGGGGACAGAAGCTCCCATCTTCAGCAGCTAATTTGATCCGCTGCATTTTTGCTGTTTGCCCATCTGCAGCCTGGGGACCCTCCTCAGCCAACACTGAGTTTCTTGCCGGCTTTAGCCGAGAGACTCTGGCAGACAAACCGAGTTGATTTAAAAGCACATCTCGCCTTGGGTCGGGGCTGCAGGCAGGAGCAAAGAGCAGCATTTTGCACCCGCAGGCGGGGAGCGTGCAGAAGAGGTGTGAGATCAAACAGGAGGTGAGGAAAGTCGGCACAGACACCTGCCCGGCAGCCCCAGTAGCACCCCCGGATCCCAGCTGGGACCGGCTGCGAGAACAAACCCAGCTCTCTGCAAGCAGCAGAAACCCCAGGAGCCCGGCAGCCTGCCCTGCCCACGAGGGAGCCCTCCCCTGGGGTCCGGGAGGGCAGAGCCCAGAGGAGTGGTGAGGGGCACCGCAGGAAAGAGGGGGTCCCTTGGGGATACCTGCAGCAGGGGGGTGCAGGAACGGACAGGTGGGGTCGATGGAGCAGGAGGATCCCTGTGGGGCAAGAGGGGTCTCCACAGGGCAAGGGGGATCCCCGGAGATTCTCCAAGGGGTGGGGTGGAGATCCTTAATGGGCAGGGGCATCCCCGTGGGGCACAGGGATTGCTGTGGGGCAGGGGGATCTCCAGAGATTCCCCATGGGGTAAGGCCATCCCTCTAGAGCAGGGGGGATCCTCCGTGGGTCAGGGGAATCACCCCGGAGCAGAGGGATCTCTACAGCACAGGAGGAGCCCAACAGGGGATCTCTTTGAGGCAGAGGGATTCCCCCATAGGGCAGGGGATCCTTCAGGGGTCTTTAAGGAGCAGAGGGATCTGTATGGGACAGGGGGACCCCCCTTAAGAAAAGCAGGACCCCCATGGGGCAGGGTGATCTCTATGGGGCAGGAGGAAACCCCCAGGGGAGCAGGATCCCTATGGGGCAGGGTGATCTCTATGGGACAGGGGGAACCCCCCAGGGAAGGATGATCCCTATGGGGCAGGGGGAACCCCCCAGGGAAGCAGGTCCTCCGCAGGGCAGGGGGAAACCCCCAGTGAAGCAGGATCCCTATGGGGCAGGATGATCCCTATGGGGCAGGGGGAACCCTCCAGGGAAGCAGGTCCTCCGCAGGGCAGGGGGAAACCCCCAGTGAAGCAGGATCCCTATGGGGCAGGATGATCCCTATGGGGCAGGGGGAACCCTCCAGGGAAGGATGATCCCTATGGGGCAGGGGGAACCCCATGGGGTAGGGGGAACCCCCCAGGGGACCAGGATCCCTATGGGGTAGGATGATCCCTATGGGGCAGGGTGATCCCTATGGGGCAGGGGGAACCCTCCAGGGAAGCAGGATCGCTATGGGGCAGGATGATCCCTATGGGGTAGGGGGAACCCCCCAGTGAAGCAGGATCCCTATGGGGCAGGAGGACCGCCGTGGGGCAGGAGGAACTCCCCCCCCTCCCCTCCCCTCCCCGGGGGCCGGGCGCACCTGTGGCCAGGTAGAGCCGCCGGACGCCGGTACGGGCCTCGAGGCGACCCAGCAGGTCGGCGAGCGGCCCGGGGCGCTCCAGGGCGCGCTGCAGGCGCTGCGGCACCGTGCCCATGGCTGCGGCCTGCCCTCGCCGCCGCCGCTCCGGCCTCGGCCCCGGCCCCGGCTCCGGCCCCGGCCCCGCCGCCCCCGGGCAACGTCGCGGGGCGGGGCGGGGGCGCTCGGCCGCCGTCGCCCTGGCAACGTCGCGGGGCGGGGCGGGGGCGCTCGGCCGCCGTCGCCCTGGCAACGCCGCGGGGCGGGGCGGGGGCGCTCGGCCGCCGTCGCCCTGGCAACGCCGCGGGGCGCGGGTGGGAGGGGGCAGGAGGAGGAGGCGGCCATGGCGGCGGCGGCGATGGCGGCGGTGGCGGCGGGGCTGCTGCTGTGCGCGGCCGGCCGCGGCCCCGCCGAGCGCCGCGTCTTCCTCAGCAGCTGGGCGGTGCGGGGGCCGGCGGGGCCGCGCGAGGCCGCGCGCCTGGCCCGCCGCCACCAGCTGCTCTGCCTCGGCCCGGTGAGCGGGCCTGGGGTGTGCGCCCCATAGGGGACCCGGCCCCGCGCCTGGGGTCTGCGCCCCACGGGGTACCCGGCTCCTCGCCGGGGGTCTGCACCCCATAGGGGACCCGGCCCTGGGGTGTGCGCCGGGGGTCTGCGCCCCACGGGCTACCCGGCCCCTCACCTGGGGTCTGCACCCCATAGGGGACCTGGCCCTGCTCCAGAAGTGGCCCCTCCCCTGGGGTCTGCACCCTATAGGGGACCCGGCACCCCAGCTGTGGTCTGCGCCCCATGGGAGACCCAGCCCTGGGGTCTGCGCCCCATAGGGGAACTGGCCCCTCCCCTGGGGTCTGCACCCCATAGGGGACCCAGCCCCTTACCTGAGGTCTGTGCCCCATGGGAGACCCAGCCCCACACCTGGGTTCTGCGCCCCATAGGGGACCCAGCCCCCCTCTGGACTTGGCCCCTTGCCTGGGGTCTGTGCCCCATAGGGGACCCGGCCCCGCTTTGGGGCCTGTCTCCCATTTGGTATCTGTCCCCCTGTATGGGGCCTGGCCGCCATAGGGGGCCCATCCCCACTCCAGGCCTGGCCCTTCGCCTGGGGTCTGTGCCCCATAGGGGACCCATCCCCCCTATGGGGTCTGTCCCCCCGCATTTGGGATCTGTCCCCCATCTGGGGTCTGTCCCCCTGCCTGGGACCTGGACCCCAACCTGGGGCTCATCCCTGCCTGGGGCTTGTCCCCCCATCTGGGACCTGCCCCCCACCTGGCTCCCTTCCACCATCTCAGGCCCAGGCCCTGTCTGCACCCCCAGGGCCATGGGGGATGCTCGGACCCCTGATCCGGCCCCTCTTTCCTCATGTCAAAGCTCCTATTTCAGCCTGGGGCGCAGGAGCCCCCTTCTCCCCTCCCCGCAGCGCCAGGCAGCCGGTCCTCAAAGCTGCCGCCGGCCCAGGGCGAGGAAGGGTTCGCGGGGCAGGGAGGAGGCCAGCGCGGAGCCGGCAACGGCATCCGCTCACCGGTGTATTTTTCGCTCCTGGTCTGTCTTCTCCCTGCCTCTCTCCCACATGCACCTGTACCAGGGAAGCTTTTAGCGGGATGCTATTTTTATTTTAAAGGAGAGCATGCTATTATTGCATCTAACAGTGTGAGCTGGCGGCTGGTGAACTCTCCAGCATGCTGAAGCAGATGCAAATTAAGGAGGAAATCAGCGCAACAGGGCAGCATGGACCTGGGTACTGATGGCCTTCAGTATCTGCGTTAAAGCTGCCCCCAGAAGCTGGGTGAGAGAGGAAATAGAAAGGTTGGCTTGAAGAGTGCCTCATCTCCAAACGGTGCTCCCTAGTTGTCCTGCCGTACACGACTCGTATATTAAACATCTCCTTTTGATCTCTACAACCCATGTCGAGCTGGCACGCACGCCCCTAGTCTAGCTGCTTGTCTAGAAATGACCTCCTTTGTGTCTGCAGGTGATAGAGGGAGCGCCTTATTACCATTTCAAACACCGAGGCACCGTGCAGAAATCCTTAAGCAGACACTGGGGCTGGAACATGCGCCTGAAGAAAGAGCCGAAGGTAAGGAGCAGGTGATTGCAGGGGACCGAGGTTACCGAGCATGCCGCGGTGAGCAGAGATAAGAGTTCAGACCTGGGCACACTGCAGTGGCATTAACACACCCAGGTTCATTTGCTGCACTCAGGGGCAGCTGTACTGTTGCTACCCGATGGTGTGTTATCTCTGTGGCACTGTAATGCATGGTCCAGGGACACGAGCGTTACACCAGCATCTGGCCACGCAGCCAGAGATTAGGAGCAGCAAAGGCTTCTTCCACTCCTGTTAAGGTAAAATAGCCATGTATGAAGGTGTGGGATATGCTAGTTGTGAATATTGCTGGCATGCAGAGGTTGAACGGAGGTGCTGTGTGATCGAAGCAAGCGTGGGGTGTGCCAGGTGGCCCCAGGAGGAGTCCCCAGCTCTGCCTGACACCAACAAGGGACCTGCTTGCTGCTCAGGTTCACTGGTTTGAGCAGCAAACTGTGAAGAAGCGTATGAAGAGAAGCGTCACGGTGGTGCCGACAGATCCCTGGTTCCATAAGCAGTGGTATATGGTGAGATTTTGCTGCTTTCGATTTCTGTCTCACCCTTCTAACCCCAATGTCCTGAAGCAAATCACCTCCCTTACACGTGAATAGGACTAATACTGACAGTGATGATACAGCAGAGTAGTCTCTGAAGGACATTCACAGCCTGCTGCCCAGAGCAGCCCTGGATGATCAAATTTAATCTGTTTTCCAGAACAATGATGTCAGTCCAGATCTGAATGTCCTCACTGCTTGGGGCAAAGGGTACACTGGTTTGGGAGTTGTGCTGTCCATCTTGGATGACGGGATTGAGAAGGATCATCCAGACCTGTCTCCTAACTACGTAACTATAATTACTGCCTCCAGGGCTAAGTAACAAAGGCTCCGGGAAGCTGCATACTGCTTCTTTACAGCATGTTTTCTCCAGGGGAGGGTGGGAGCTGATACCTTTATCCAGCTGGTGGGACTTTGCACTAGAAATTCAGCCTCTCCATGGCTGGATCAAAAGGCTTAGTATCTTCACAATGAATTCTCGCGTCAACGAAATGTTAGAACTGGAACACGTAATTTGTAAAGGCAACGCTCAAGCCCCAAAAATAGTCAGATGTGATTAGACCAAGCTGCAAAGCCAGAAAACCTTGTAAGCCCCCACGTGCTCAGAAAGCAAAGAAAAAAAAGGAGGTGAACCTTAATCAGTTGTTATTTATAAAAACATAGTTTCAGTGTTTCTTAGTTCTTCCTTTCTAACTCCGTTGCAGGGAGTTAGGTTAGACTCACCCGTAGCCTCTGGCACGTTGGGCAACGCTGTGCTGTGTTTTCTCTCCAAACATGAGCCTGGATAGCATGAACTAGTACCATGACATGCAAAGTTACACTGATTTAATGAAATCCTGTTTAAAACAATTTCAGGTTAATCTGATGCAGTTGCTGGGTGCAGATGGGCCTCACTTGCACAGTCTGGGTTGTGAGAGCAGCAAGCTTGCTGGGAGGCAGGGTGATTCAGAGAGCCAGACACGGGGCTAAATGCCAGGAAGTCTGTTTCAAGTTGTTGCAACAACAAACTTCTTAATGCAGTTTTCTCATGCTAGTGCCCCTTTCTGCAACAGGATCCCCTTGCAAGTTATGACTTCAACAGCAATGACCCTGATCCACAGCCCAGATACAACGCCTGGGATGAGAACCGGTGAGTTTTCTTGGCTGGTTGTCCAGACAAATCTGTTCCCTGTGCTGGCTATTTCATATCTCTCTGGCCTGAGACTATTCCAGGCCCTTTTATTCCTCACTGTGGATCGATCATAATTTAACTGTGCCCCTCAGGCATGGGACACGTTGTGCAGGAGAAGTGGCAGCTGTAGCCAACAACCGAATCTGTGGAGCAGGCATTGCATACAATGCAAAAGTTGGAGGTGAGCAATTACTCCTACTTGCTGGTACGATGTGGGAAGGGAGTCACGAACAAGCTCAGACGCCCTGGAGGAGTGTGTGGCTCCAGGCCCACAGCAAGGCTGTACCTCGTCAGGCTGACACTAATGTCATCTTGATCCGAATGCTGCAAAGGCAGCTTTGGCTTCTATAAGAGCAATGTGGCCGAATCAGTATTGCAAAGTCCTTGCTGGCAGGGATTTCTGCCACCCTTGTCCCCACTCTGCAGGCGCTCGGAGGGGAGCTGCAGGAGTCAGGGCTTTTTGAAAAATCAGGCCCTTGAACCAGAGCCTTGTAGCAGCACTTTGAAAGTGAATCCCTGGGTCTCGTTTTGCCTGCGTAAAAGCATCCAGAGCTTCCCACAGCGACAGGGCTGCTCTGGAGGAAGCTAGAGGCTTGTGAGACGCTAGAGGGTGCTGCTTAGTTGCAGCAAACTGAGCAGTGGTGCAAGGCTCGGCTGCTGCAAGCCTGGTCCACAGCGGTCCCCCGGCACAGTCCTGGGGTTGCCAGGGTCCCTGGAGCCATGGGGATTTAATTCCCCTTCTACAACAAAAGGTTTGGCTGAGCAGCACCAGCAACACGCAGGCTTAGGTTCCCCTGAGGAAGCGTGTGTGGCAAATAGGGTTAAAAGCTGGGATAACTTGCTGGGCTTAACTGCAAAGGGATTAACAAGGAGCATTGGGTACATGCTCACAGCAGCGGCTGCACAGACCTGCAGGAGCCTGATCTCCTTATGGCAGGATTACATGAAAGGTGCCCACGGCAACCAGGGAGCAAAGCCAGGGCCAGCGCGATCCCGCTCAGTCCCTGGGCTCCCATGGAGCACGAGATGCTCATGCCCACCTGGAACCTGCCACAGGGCATCTCTGGCTACCGTGGCCGCCTGACTGCTGTTGGGCCTCTTGAATGCTGTCACTGTCATCTTCCTGGCCCTGCAGGTGTGCGGATGCTGGACGGGCTCATCACTGACATTGTGGAGGCTCAATCCCTGAGCCTCCGTCCCCAGCACATCCACATCTACAGTGCCAGCTGGGGCCCTGAGGATGACGGAAAGACCGTAGATGGGCCGGGCGTGCTGGCCATGGAGGCCTTCTACAAAGGAGTCACAAATGTAAGCATGGCATTGGCCTTGGGGCCTCCCAGTTTGCTGGCTCTGAACCAGACCTGCTGTTAGCAGGAGCTGGGCTTGCACTGGGTCCTTGCACTGCAATGGGAAGAGATCCTCCAGGCTCTCCACAGCATATTGCTGTGACAGCATCAAGGGGAGGACTCCCTGCTCCCACTCCGTCTGCCAGGGGCGAGGAGGCCTCGGTTCAGTCTTCATCTGGGCCTCTGGCAATGGCGGGCTCCACTACGACAACTGCAACTGCGATGGATACACCAACAGCATCTACACCCTGTCAGTCGGCAGCACCTCTGCGAGTGGTCAGATACCCTGGTACAGTGAGGCCTGTTCCTCCACCCTCACCACCACCTACAGCAGTGGCACAAGGAGTGAGAAGCAGATTGTGAGTTCCCTCCTGGCTCTGTCTGGGGCAGCGACCCTCTAGCAGACACCAGTTCCCAGTACAGAGCGGGCACATCTGGACCCTTCTTACCTGGGCAGGGAGAAGGGGGCTTTAGTAAAGCACCTGCATTAGGCCTTGAAGGCAGGGAGGGACCAGGAAAACAGAACCCAAGGGAGTGTTTTTTGAAGGGATCCGTTCCAGCCAATCCTGCCCCCTGCTTCATCAGCAGGCAACTGCACCAGGAACCCCTTCTCCTCCCCCAGGTGACCACCGACTTGCACAACCGCTGCACGGACAAGCACTCGGGCACCTCTGCCTCTGCCCCGTTGGCTGCTGGAATGATTGCCCTCGCTCTGGAGGCCAAGTAGGTCCCGTCCCTTGGGCCCAGGGTGCGTGTGGTGCCTCACTGGAACCCTGTAGTGCCAAGGAAGGGGGGCTTTGCCCTGTTACCAGTGGGGTTTGGGGGTGTGGAGCTGAGGTCTCCCTGTGCTCTCATGGGGCGGCCTCTTCTCCTGTGGGAGAGGGGCCAGAAACAGGAAGAGAATTGCCCTCTGGAGGTGTCCGTTTCCCTCATTTTGGGGAGCAAGAAAGTTGTCAGAGGGGGACTAGCTGGGACCCAGACATCTAACTTTCCAATAACCAAAGTTAGAAGAGCCATATCTCAGCCTCAAAAGCTAACCCAAAATAGAGCCCTCTCTCCCAAAGTCGTCCTTGCTTCCAGCCCAGCACTAACCTGGCGTGACTTGCAGCATCTCGTGGTCAGGGCCTCCAAGCCCGCCCACCTGCAGGCAGAAGACTGGGCTGTGAACGGGGTCGGACGCAAGGGTGAGTGGATGGCTTGGCCGTTGCCGGTCCTGCACGCTTCTCCATTTCTGGGAGGACATATTGCCCTTTAAACTCTTTGCCAGCGTATCTGGGGCAGGAGCCCTCTGGTACTCTCGTGTCACAGGTCTGCATAGGGGCTCACGTGCCTTCTCTTGGGTGGCATCTACCTTTCAGTGAGCCACCACTACGGCTACGGGCTCCTGGATGCGGGTCTGCTGGTGGAGTTGGCCAAGAAGTGGACAGGAACTCAGCCTCAGCGGAAGTGTTCAGTCAAGGCACTTCACACCCCCCAGTAAGGAAAGACCCCCCCCCCCGGGGGGGTCATACTTCATGTGGGATGAGCCGGGGGCTTTCCTTTAGCAAAATCACACTGCGCCTAGTGCAGGACCTGGGCCTTGCTTCCCAGGAAAGTGTTGCATGGCTTCTGCTGTAACCACAGGGCTGTGGTTAGAGTTTGTGGAGAGCAACAACGCCCGTGGAGGGTGGGGGGAGAAGCTCTTACCTCTGCCCTGTACCTCGTAGGAACATAGGTCCCAAGCTCACCGTCTCTGTGAACGGCTCCTGCTCAGGGAGGACTGAGGGCATCCGCTCACTGGAGCACGTCCAGGTCCAGCTCTCTCTGAGCTACAGCAGGAGGGGGGACCTGGTGATCACTCTGACCAGCCCAATGGGGACCACATCCACGCTGGTGGCTGTGCGGTAAGTGGGGGGGGGGGTCTGTGAGTGGTCAACAAGCTCATGGGGAAGCATACTGTGACAGAAACTGTGGTGCAGAGATTTACCTGCTGCCCTAGGGTGGGAGGAGGGTCTCCTCTGACAGTCTCTCCTAGTGCCAGAAGACCCAATCCCACAGGGAAATGGCTCCTTCTGGCTCCCATGGGGGAATTGGGCTCACCCCGCCCAAGGCTCAGACTCCCCTGTAGTCTGTGCTATGTCTTGGCAGTGCCCCATTATACTAAGAACTGGGAGAGTCTAGGGCCTCCTCAGACTGCATCCCTCCCCTCCAGCCTTGCACTCGTGGCTCTCTTCTCCTCTAGCCCCTATGACACCAGCAGGGAGGGCTACAAGGACTGGACCTTCATGTCCACACACTTCTGGGATGAGGACCCCCATGGCACCTGGATACTGCTGCTAGAGAACAAGGGGGATGCCTATAACACAGGTGAGCACCCAGGGCAGGGAACCCCATTCAGCAGGGTCACCCAGTGCCCAGTCATTCTTTCTTCTTCCTTCCCCCTCTCTCCATTAGAAACTTATTGGTCTTGTCCTTTTCCTGCTCCCCGCTGGGCACAGGGTTCACCAGATCCCTCTTTTTCTGTAGAGTTTTGGAATGGGCAGGGTCATATTTGCTTGCGTTTTGAAGGTCTCCCTGGACAGCACATGGCCAGGAAGGGGGCATTGCTTGCTCTGTTCCACATGGCTCCAGAGCTCCTGGCACCAGACCAGAAGCCCTATCTCCTGCCTCGCAGGCGTCCTGACTAACTTCATCCTGCACCTCCACGGCACAGATGAGGACATGGTGAGCCGGCGCTTGGCAGCCTCTGCTGTGAGCGAGTGTGTTAAGTGGGACGCGCAGGGAGCATGCGAGGGTGAGTACTCCATTTTCCAGGCACTGACTCTCCTGGGCTGGCTGATGCAGGCAGAGCCACTGTGCCCCCCAGGAGGCTTTCCCTGCTGTGCACAGGGAACCGAGTCTTTGGGCAGGAGAGGATGCTGCTGTCACAGGCACCTGGGGCTGACAGCAGGCTCCCAGCCACCTCTCAGCCCCAGCTCACACCACCCGTCCCTCCACAGAGTGTGGCGAGTCATTCTACGCCTACCAGCACTTGTGCCTGTCCTACTGCCCCCCACGCTACTACAGCCGCGCCCGGAGATCCACCTCCCCAAATGCAGCCGGCGTCTGTGCTGACTGCCACCCCTCCTGCTACACGTGCCAGGGTGCTTCGGCCAACAACTGCACGGCCTGTCCCCCCGCCTGCACCTTCGATGAGCTCTCTCACTCCTGCTCGCCTCTGCGTGGCTTGCCCAGCCAGGACACGCTGCAACAGGAGCATCGCCCCAGCTTCATCCTGCTGAGCCTGATCTGTGGGAGCCCAATCCTCTTAGGCATCGTCTACATCACGTACCGCGTGGCCTTCTGCGCTGGCTGCCTCCACAGGTAGCAGATGGTGCCTGCTGGCTTTGGACTGGAAGGCCAGAGTTACAGCAGCCCCAGCTGATGGGCATGCACACTCCAGAAACCTGCACAGACGCAGGCAGCTGGATCCCCAGCCTGGGACAGAGCTGGCTTCACTGGGCCTCTGAAATAAACTAGTTGTTGCCATTCTGGGCTGCCCTCTCTTGCTGAAAAGAGAAGGGTCACTTCCTTCGCCTGCAGCGCCTGTGCTGATCCCCCCCCCCATTTCCGGCTCCCTGCGTCAGCAGGGGCACAGGGATGGTGGCTTACCTCCCTGCCTGGCTTGTCCCCTGCCTCACCCCGGAGGCGTAAGGGTGCTGGGAAGGCCAGGCCAGGCGCTGGCAGAGCCTGCACGCTGCTGCAAGCAAGCTATTTCCAGAAGGGCTCAGCTGCACGTCTGAGAACGGAGCAGGAGCCCTGTGCCCTTTCTCAGGCACAGAGGGACAGGGGTAGGAGGAGATGTGACTTCCCTCCAAACAGCTGCACCCAAGTAAACACATCCAACTCCTTGAGTATTAGCTCAGCCATGAGCTCACGCAGCTTTTGGCAGGGGAGAGGGAACAGGACTTTGAGCTGCTGCTCAGGAAGCCCAGTGTGGTCCCAGCCTCCCGATTAACAGCAGGCTTTAGTGCCTACGAGACAGGGGCTCTTACACCCCGCAGCCGCTCTGCTCTCACCCCAGCTGCAGCAACACAGCGGGAGCTGGCGTGGGCGAGCAGAGGCAAACACCCTCAGCCCTTGCTCTCGGATGAAGGCTGGCAGAGGCACAGCTGCAGCTGTGCCCCGGCATGCTGCACAGCGCCAGGCAGGGCTGGGGCAGGCACGGGGAGAGCTGCCAGCTGGGGCCCTCCCGGGGGCACCGCTGCCGCCGCGAGGAGGCTTGGCCTCCATCTCCAAACTGCAGCACTGAGCCTGCTCGGGGTAGCACCAGCCCAAGGCACAGCGCAGCCGAAGGAGGAACGTGGCTTCCCAGGGTGGGAGTGATTTGTCCCACCGCTGAACTGTGCCATCCCCAAGCTCAACATGTTTGCACAGCTGAGACATGCTCAAAAATTAAAGGAGAGAGCAAGACCTTTGTCCAAGCATATAATCACCCAAACTACCCCCTTGGCTGGACATTACAGAGCACAGACAGTGCAAGAAGGGCCAGGACAGAGCCAGCAGCTGCCAGTCGAGCACGGCAACCCCTATCCAAAGGGTTTTCCAGGGAAGGCAGCTGAGAGCAAGAAGCTGTCCCCAGTCCCATCAGCAGCCCAGCTCATCCCCCTAGAGGGAAATGCTGAGATTCGTGCCACAGCCACAGAGACCAGATCTTTGACTAGAACCAGATTAAAAGGCAGCAAATGCCTATTCCACCCAGGGACGGGGAATTTGGGAGAGCTGGATGTGCTGGAGTAAGGTTTCCCCCACAGCAGCACGAGCCCCGCTGACCCCTCCGAGCCAGGCTGGGAGCCAGGCGCTCCCCGCTTGCCGGCCAGGAGGGGTTTTCTCTGGGAAACGCTCGCTGCCCTCCCACGCGGGCTGGCCTAGTCCTCGGCTAGCAGCTTGCAGAGCGGGAACCGCCGCCGGATCTCGGCACGCACGTCGCCCTGCGCGGGGAGAGAGCGAGGGATGGAGGTGGCCGCTGCCCTGGCGCAGGGCTGCGGTGGGAGCGGTCCGAGCTCAGCTCCGCACAGGGGGAGCTCGTTCCCACCCCCAGCTGCAGGGTCCTCACCGCCTGGCAGAGCTGTCCCAGCAGCGGGATGAGGCGCAGCAGCTCCTCGTCCTGGGGGTCCCCCCCCCACCTCGGCACCGGGATCCAGTTGGCAGCCTGGGGAGAGAGAGCGAGCGCTGGCCACGGAGGAGCCATTGCGGCCACGATGCTCCCAGGGCCAGTGCAGTGGGGTCAGGCCTCCCCCAAAACACTCCCCAGGGTCACTCCGGGCTCCCCCGACACTAAGGCCAGCGATGCCAGTACCTGGGAGGGAAAGCCCTGGATGGTGTGGTCAAGAGCCACCGTCTTGGCCAGGTCCCGGCTCAGGAGGGACAGGTCCTTCCAGTAGCAGCCCCCCGCACAGAGGCAGTCCCTCTGGGAGAGGCAGTGCCTGGGAGGGGAGATAGAGGCCGTGGGGACCAGTCCCCGCCACGAGGCAGGTTCTCGGGGAGGGGGTCTGCAAGGCCATCACCTGATCACCTTCCTCTTGGGGTCCAGCACATCCAGGACCTTCTCCGCGTAGTCCTGCTTCGCGGTCGTGAAGACGAAGATCTGGGGGGAGAGCAGACGAAGTGTCCTCTCCGCTGGTGGGAAAGTGGGACCCAGCCCCGCAGCATCACTTCAGGCCGGAGCTGGGACCGACCCCAGCACCCAGAGGCCACGGTTTGCAGGATGGAGGATTTACTGCCCTGACTGGGGGCTCCCACACCACCGGTCCCTGCACAGGCTCCCCTGAGCCCTCCCCACCCCAACACAGCAATACCCTCCCTGGCTCTATGCAGAGCCCGGGGGAAATCAGGGTTTGGGGGCTCTGGGTACCTCATAGGTCTTGGAAAGGCTCTCCAGGAACTGCTGCACATGGGGACGCAGCTTCAGGTGAACCTGGAAGGGAGCAGCATCTTCAGGAAGCCCCAGATGGGCCACCGGCACCCCAGGTCCCAACACCTGGGTCCTCCTTCCCCTCCAGCTGGATGGGAGGACACAGGCAGAGACCACAGGGCTCCTCATTGCCAGCCAGCAGCCCCAAAAATGCAGCACCAGCTCTCCATGCCCACCCCATCGTCCCCACACCCCGCTATCCCGACCCCAGAAGCAAACCCCCATGGATGACCCACCTCATAGGCATCTCCCTGGAAGGCCGTGGTGAAGGTGGCCGCAGCGTCCCGCAGCCAGCCGGCCAGCATGGAGGAGCAGACCAGGGTCCCCTCCTGCAGGGGAGACAGCAGAGTCAGAGCTGGCCCCGGGGGCCCCAGCATCCCCCGTGTCCCCCCCCAGCTCACCAGCTCCAGGACAAGCGTGGGCTCCGGCGTGCTGCGGGTCTTCATGGGGCCCTGCCGGCCAAGTGCAGGGGACAGGGCGGCAGGGGCCAGCCTGGCAGGGGAGGCAGAGGATCAGTGGTGCAGGGGGCTGGGGGGGCCACAGCCACCCGCCCCTCCCCACATACTCACAGGCTGGGGACAGCGGTGTCCTGCTGCTCATCTGCAGGGAGCCCTGAGAAGTAGATCCGCCAGCAGCAAGGCTGCAATGGGGGGCTTGCAGGGTCCACGGGGACATGGGCACCCCTTCCCCGAGCAGGGGCAGCCACCCATCCGGGGGTGGACACGCACTCAGCCCTTTTCCTCGAGCACCGAGGGGTGGACGCCGGCCTGCAGCGCTCCGGATTGAGATGCAGCATGGCCAGGCTGCCCTTCCTGGGGGTGGCAGGCTCTGCAGAGAGGAGGGTGATGCAATCCCCAGGGGTCCCAGCCCCACAATGGTCAATGTCCCCCACGACCCTCCTCACCTCGGCACCCCTCTCTCTGCCGGCTCTTCACCCGCTGGCGGGCTCCAGCCTTGGTGGTCGAGAGCCCCAGGGCCCCCATGTCCCTATGATGCCGTTTGGCCCGCAGGGTGACCTGCCCCAAGCTCGCCATGGCTGGGGCAGCAAGACCAGCAGACCCCAAGCACGAGATGCCCAAGGGAACTAGCACCAAGCCCCAGCCCCCAGGCTGTCCTGCGTTGCTCACCCCCCAAGGACAGCTCAAGGCAGGGCAACCAGGCCAGGGCAACCAGGCCAGGGCAACCAGGCCAGGGCAACCCCCACCAAAGCCCCAGATCAGCCATCCTGGAGGCGAAGGGGAGCTTTTATAGGGCAAAAGCACCTCTCCGGCCCCAATCAGCTCCTCCGCCCTCACTCCCGGCACACCTGGCTTTGCCCAGCCTTTACTGGGACCAGCTGGGAGTTGGATGGACCTCCGGAGAGCATCTCATCCAACCCTCCTGCTCAAGCAGGGTCACCTGGAGCACGTCGCCCAGGACTGTGTCCAGGCGGCTTGGGAACATCTCCAAGGATGGAGATATTCGGCAGGAGCCCCAGCTCTCCTCCTCCCTCCGGGGCTCATCTCTGACTCGTGGTGATTAATTACCCATTAGGCTCAGACCCAGCAGGGCTGGCAGCCGCGATTTGGGGCATCCGGGGCCCCCGTGCAGCCACCCCGGCCCCAGCAGGCTGCCCTCGGGGGCTCGGGATGCCGACAGCCCCTCCGGTTCCCGATGCCGTCCCCCGCCTGGCGTTTCCAAAGGATGCTGGGCTCCTTCGCGGGTGCCAGCTCCCGGCCGTCCTGCTGCATGTGGGGTCATGCAACGGGGCAGCGGTCCCACCACAGCGGCCTGGGGCACGTCCCGTCCCTGCACGGGCCCCGCTGCGCCGTGCCAGCCCCTGGGTTGGGTTACGGGCGAGGGGGCTCCGGCACGGGGAAGGACCCGCTCGCCTCCCCCGGAAGAGAGATAAGCGGCAGGTCCCGACCTCGGGAGGCTGAGCCTGGCCGGCTTCCACGCAGCGGCCGGTGCTGCGAGCTGCAGCCCCGCGCCACGGCTGGGTGCTCAGCACAGGGACACGCCGGGGAGGGATGAGGGACACCCAGGGCCGGTGCCAACGGGGAAGGGACACGAGACAAAGTAGGTGATATAAGTTTATTTTCTGCAAAAAAATAAATTACCGCCCCCCCACCCCTGCCAGATCCGGCCCGAGGGCGGCGAGATGCCCAGCGCGGGGCGGAGGGTGGCGCGGGGCCGCTCAGGGCGGCCGGGCGCAGCGGCGGGCCGCCTCCCGCACCAGCCGGTCCTCGCGGGGCGACCAGGGCCGGGCGTAGCTGTCGTCCTGCAGCAGGATGCGGTTGAGCGTGTGCTCGTGGTTGACGTGCCGGCGGGCCATGAGCAGGTACTCGCGGCCCGGCAGGAGCCGGGGGCAGCCGCACGTGTTGGACACCCAGACGTACTCGCGGGACACCAGCGGGAAACGGTGCCGGTACGGCGTTTTCACCTGCACCTCGTAGCGCGTCTCCTGCCCCACCAGGTGCATGGCCAGGATCCGGGCCTGGAAGACTGCGGGGCGAGCGCCGGGACGGCCTGAGCCGGGGGGCCGCCCCCAGGGGTGCCGGGCCCCGGCCCCGTGCTCCTCCCGCGGCGCTTACCGAAGTCGCTCCGGCAGAAGTGGCGGATGCGCTGGGACCGTCCCTTGGGCGTCCGGCACCTCCCGCATCGCTCTGCGGTGGCAAAGCTGCGGCAGGTTAGCGGGGAGGGCGGCGGGGACACGGCACCCCCAGAACATCCCCAAAGTCCCCTTCCTTGCTGCGGCGGGGGGCGACGCGGGGGTCCCGCACCCCGCGAGGGCGGTGGGGGCACACCAGGCTGCAGGGGTCCTGCAGAGGGTCCGCGGGGGCAGCTCCCACCTCATTTCTACCCGCCCCGGCCATCAGCCCACAAGCCCCTCTCCCCAAGGAGGGCGCAGGGTCTGGGTCCCCCCCCGGGCGCCTCGCGGGGGAGCAGCACCTGCGATGGTCCCGCTCCGGCCGGCGGGGTTTCTCCGTGGTGTCTCCGCGGCGGAGCCCCAGGGCAGCGCAGGGGCCGGGGTGGCCAGGGGCTCGGCGGGCAGGGGGCTGCCGGCCCCCCGGGGCTGGGGCTGGCGCAGGGGGCTGGTGTCGCCGTGCTCCCGGGGCAGCCAGAACTCGTACTCGATGCCGGGGTTGGGCTCCTGCAGCAGCACCTGGGTGGGCAGGGGCAGAGTTAAGGGGATGGAGCGGGGTCCGCAGGGGATGGCGGCCCCCCGGCGCTCACCATCACGTAGAGATCCTCGGCCGTGGGCCCCGCTGCCTCCAGGCTCTCGGCGCCGTCGGCGGCGCGGGCGTAGAGCACCCGGGTGCCGGCCGCCTCGTACGCCCCGGGCCAGGCGATGGACCAGTCCCCGTTGACCACGTAGCGCTGGTCGCTGGTCATCAGAGCTGCGGGGAGGGAGCGTGTCGGGGGACCCCTGTGCCGGGCTGGGCTGAGCTGCGGGGGGGGGGTTGGCAGCCAGGACGCCTGGGCCCCCGCTGGAGGCCTCCCCCCCGCTGCAGCAGGAAGGGCAGCGCTGGCTGGGAAAGCAGCGTTTGTGGCCCGGGAGAAATCTGCTTTCTTGTAAGACTTGGCTTCGCTCCCAAGCCAGAGCCAAACCCTGATGTGCAAAACTCCCCGCGTCCCCGGGCGCAGCAGGAGGACGGGGCCGGGGCCGCGCGGGGAGGGCGGCCGGGGCTGTGGGCTCTCGGGCTCCTGGTCCCGGGGCGGCCGGCCTGGCCCCTCCGCAGGGGCCGCGCTCCAGCTCAGCCCTTGCCGAAACCCACGTCCGCGGCCTCTGGAAACGTGCCCCGAGCTCCGCCGAGTTCATCGACCTCGCGACGCTCCAAACAAAGCGTCCGAGCGAGGAACCGCCGCGGCCCCGCTTGGCACGGCAACGGCACGGCCGGGGCCACCGCCGGCGCAGGGCATCTCCTACCTAGGTAGTTGCGGCTCTTGTCCGTCACCTTGATGTTGGTGGCCCCAGCCGGGATCTTGGTCACGTTCCTGTAGCCAAAATAACCTGGCAGACGGGGCCGAGTCAGGGCCGAGCGTGGGCACAGCTGAGGGCACGGCCCCGAGGGGACAGCGCGGCCCGGGGACGGGGGAGCCGGGGCTGCCCAGGCGCGGGCGAGCGAGGGGGTGGCAAAATGACCTCCTTGGTGCCCGCTGACCCCCCGTGTTGGGGACAGGAAGGGAGCGGGGACGATGCCGCGGGGTGGCAGCAGGGAGATGGGGTGATGGGGAGCCACAGCAGGGCTGGGGGGGGGTTTGGGGACAGGGCCACACAGCGAGGGGACAGGGGAGCCAAGAGCCAAAGCATTCACCCATGGAGGGGGCCGGGGCAGTGGTTCATTCACCGGAGGAGGGGTGCGCGCCCTGGAAGACCCGGTGCACGAAGAGGCACGCGTCGTGGCCGCCGTCGCACTGGCCGCAGGCGTTGGGCCGGGCGCCCGAGCCCAGGATCCCGTCGCAGCCGGCGCTCTGGCGGGGACCGGAGAGGCCGGCGTCAGGGCAGGGAGGCGGCGAGGGGGCCGGCGAGGGGGTCGGGGGCCCCGCGCGGACCCACCAGGCAGCGCCCGCCGACGCAGAGGTCCGGGGAGCCGGGGCTGCAGCGGGTGCCGTCCAGCACCCGTCCGAAGGTGTAGTAGAAGTTGTGCCCCACGGCCAGGCAATTGAGGTCGCAGGCGTTGGGCGCTGCCGGAGCCGGGCGGGAAGAAGACGACGCCGGTCAGGGGCGGCCGCCGGGACGAGGCGCCCCGGGGAGCCCGGCCGTGCCCGCAGCCCGGGCACTCACCTCCGTGGAAAGGCACCCAGCGGTACCTGGCCGGGGTGCCCAGCACGGGTTTGGCGTCGTAGAGGGAGCACTGCATGGCGCGGAAGGGCACCGAGCCGCTGGGGCAGCCCTGCGGGACGGCGGAGGCTGGGGGCGGCCGGCCGCGGGGACCCCGCCGGCGGCACGGGGCCGGGGTGGCGATGCCCACGCCGCGGCCCCCGCACGCTCACCTGCAGCTGGCACACGCGGTACTGCCGCGGCTCCCCCTCGCACCGCTCCTCGCCGGCGGCCCTGCGGCGACAGCGTCAGCGCGGCCGGGCCCCCCGGCTTCCCGGGCTCGCGCTCCCCTCGGGAGAGCGGCCAGGCCGGGAGCGGGCGCGCAGTGCCCGCCAGCCGTGGCGGTGTGGCTTCACTGCTGTCTACTACGAGGTTGCGTCGCGCCGCTCCGCGCCCCACGGCTACGGCTGAGCAAAGGCCCAAACCGCCAGCGAGGGCTGCAGCCGCCCGACCGGGGCGGCTCTGCCAGGGGCGCAGGGGGGGGGACGCGGCGCGAAGGAGCCGGACTCCACGCCCGGAGCCGGACGAAGCGGCGTCCGCGCCGCCGCTCGCCGGGACCCCACTCACCGCGGGCAGCGCCGGGTGCGGAGGGCGACGCCGTCCCCGCAGGTGCTCGAGCAGGCGCTCCAGGGTCCCCAAGGTCCCCAGGCGCCGCCGGCCGGCCTCCCCGAGGTTGGCCCCTACTTGGAGGGAGGCGACGGTCAGGCGCGGGGGCGGCGGGCGGCCCCGGGGGGCCGAGCGGCCCGCGGCGCCCCGGCTGCGCTCACCTGCGCCCGGCCGATGCCCAGGCTCAGCCAGGCCAGCAGCAGGGCTCGCCACGGCGTCGGGCGCCTGCGGGAGCGCGGAGGGCTGAGCCGCCCGGGCGAGGGAGGGAGCCGGGCCGGGGGCCGCAGCCGGGCCGGGATGCTGCGGCCCCCCCGGCCCAGCTCCCCCCCCCCCGACGGCCAAAGCCCCGGGGCCGCCGAGCCCCGAGGGCGCCGCGCCAGGCGGCCGCCCCGGCTGGGAAAGCCCCGGCCCAGCCGGTTTGCTGGCGCCGAGCGGCTCCCGCGGGGGCGGCGCAGCCGGACGCCTGGGTCCCGCGGGGCCCGGGATGGGGATTTTTGGGGGGGGGGGGGGGATGATGCTGGTTTATGGGCGCAAATCGCCCGCTGCGGGAGGAGCCGGCGCCCCGGCCCTGCCCGCTGCCTCGGGGCGCGGCGTGCCTCAGTTTCCCCGTGTGCCCAAGAGGGGGCTTCCGCGGGGGGGGGGGGAGGCGGCCTTCAGGGCCAAGGTTGGGGGGGGGGGCTTACCCGGCGCGGTGGGCTCCGCCGAGGCGCCCGCGGGCCGCCTGCCCGGCCATGCCGACCCCCTCGCCGTCCGGGGGGCCCGGCCCGGCGCGCTCAGAGCGGCCCGGGGGGGCGGGCAGCGGCGGGGGGTCCCGGGCGGCCGGGCATCGCGGTGCGCAGCTCCCCGGGCGGCCGGGGCTCCCCTCTCCGCTCGCCTCCCGTCCCTCCCCGCCGCGTTATTCATACCCAGCCCCAAAGGTGCGCCCAGCCCTCCCCGCGCTCCCGCTTAACCCTTCGGGGCCCGCGGCCGCCGCTGCCGCCGCGCCCGGCGGGGGGCTCCAGGGGACGAGCCGCCCCCCGGCCCCGTCCCCGCGGAGACCCCCCCCCGGGGCGGCGGGGGCCGGCCCGGGGCCGCCCGAGGCGGGGGGTATCGTCAGCAGCCGCCGCGCCGGGGAGGGGACCCAGGCGTCCGGCGCACATTGCTCGCCAGCGATTTGCCCCGCGGCTCGGCAGCTCTCGGTGCAAACGGCTGCGGCCCGGGGGCAGCTGGATCGCGGGGCCGCGCCTCCCCCCCCCCCCGGCCCCGCCGGGGCTCCCCGCTGCGGCCGTGCAGCGCCGAGCACCGCGGCCCGGCGCGGCGAGCACGGAGTTAAGGGCCGGCGGGCAGCCGGGGGGGCCGGGGCGGCAGCTGCTGCGAGCCCCCCCCCCGTCTGGCCGCCCGCCAGCCCCCGGGCCGGCCCAGCTGCAGGCGGGGGCCGGGGATGGGGTGCAGCCCCCCCAGCAGCAGCGGGGTCCCGGCACCCTGGGGGAGGCTGGGCCCCGTGGGAGGGGGCAGCAACAGCAGGACCAGCCTGGGGGGGCTCAGGGGGGTTCAGGATACAGCTGGGAAATAGGGCAGATGGAGGGCGCTGGAGCTGCCCCCCTCCCCCCCAAAGCCCTGCAGCACCCCAGGGTGGGAGCGAAGCTCCGGCCATGCGCGCTCTGCCTGCGCCAGCCCCGTGGCCCAGCCTGGTCCCCTCCGTCCCCGCCAGCTGGGTGCTTCCCTGAGCTGTGCCCCCCCTCCCCAGCACCCAACAGGCACCCTGGGCTTCGGTGCCTCAGCATCACCCTGCTGCCGGGCAGTGGCCGGTGCCGAAGGGGTTACAGCACCCGGTCCCCGCAGGGCCGGCCCGCGGGCTGCACCAGCCGCAGAGCCAGGGTGCGATGGCCCGGAGGCGCCAGGGGACCGAGCTCCCCGGCAGCTACATCGCGGACGCGGGCAGCGGGACGCTGTACAAGCGCGGCCGGCTCCTGGGCGAGGTAACTGCTCTGCCGCCCCCACGCCAGCCCCAGCCCTGCCCTGCGGGGCCCGGACAGCCCTTCTTCACCCGGGCCGGCGCGTCTGCACCCTGGCAGCGCTCATGGCCTCCGAGATGCCCTGCTCTGAGGGCCGCCGGGGCCCGCATCCCCCTCCACCGCTACCTGGCCGCAGGAGGAATGGGGAAACTGAGGCAGAGGGCAGCTTGGGGACACTGTGACCAAGCCAGAGCAAAGTAGATGCTCAGGGCCAGCGGCTGCCGCACCTGCAGGACGGGGCCGGTGTCAGTCAGGTCCCCTGGGACCCTCCGCCGCCCCCCGGGAAGAGCACATGGCCACACGCCCGGACACCTGGGTCCTGCTCTTGCGTCTGCCTCTTGCTCGTCACACGCCCTTGAGCGACTCCCGGCTCCCCCCGAGCGGGCTGGGTGCCCGTGCGGGTGCTCAGTCCCATCTGCCACCCCGCAGGGGGCTTTTGGGCGATGCTACGAGCTCACGGACGTGTCCAGCGGCAGGGTCTACGCGGCGAAGATCATCCCGCAGGCCCGGCTCGCCGAGCCGGGGAACAGGCAGCGGGTGAGTCTGCGGTGGGGGCGGAAAGGGTCGGTCCCCAGAGCTGGGAGGGGACCGATGGCCCCAGGGACCCCGCTGAGCCCCCACCCTGTGCTTTTGGGCTGGAGCCGGACAGACCCTTCCCCAGCCAGCCCAGGGGAGCACATCCGGCATCCCCAGAGCCCTGCCAGAGCCCTTTCGCTCCCAAGCCTGCCCCTTCCCCGGCTTGCCGGGTTTGCTCCCATCCCGATCCCCGCGAGGTCCCCGCGGGTCGCAGCCGGATGCTGGGGGTCCCCGGGGCTGGCCGCCAGCGGAGCGGGAGGATTTGGGCTGGCGCCCATCCCTGCGCGCGGGGGACGCCACCGGTCTCGCAGGTGGAGCGGGAGATTGAGCTGCACGGCCGCCTGCGCCACCCGCACGTCCTCGGCTTCGGCGGGCACTTCGCTGACCGCAGCAACGTCTACCTGGTGCTGGAGTACTGCAGCCGCGGGGTGAGCGGGCGCGGGTGGCCCCGAGCCCCGCTGCCGGGATGCCAGCGCTTTGCCGGGACCCGGAGCTGACTCCGCTCTCGGTCCCCAGTCCCTCGCTGACATCCTGCGGGCCCGGGAGACGCTGACGGAGCCGGAGGTGCGGTACTACCTGCGGCAGGTCGTCTCGGGGCTGCGCTACCTGCACGCGCAGGGCATCGTCCACCGCGACCTGAAGCCGAGTGCGTGGGGCAGCGGGAGGGCGAACGGGCCGGCTGCACCTGCCCTTTGCCTCGGCCGCGGGGAGCAGCCCAGGGCTCGGGCCGCGGCCGATCTCTCCCCTCCGCAGGTAACCTCTTCGTCACCGAGAGCATGCAGGTGAAGATCGGGGACCTGGGGCTGGCGAGGCGGGAGGTGCGGAGCGGCCGGCGCTGGGGGTGAGTGCAGCCACCGCCGGGCTGCCGGGCGCCCAGCGCTAGCGGCTCACTGCCCCTCTCCCCAGCGCCGTCTGCGGGACGCCCGGCTACCTGGCCCCGGAGGTGGTCGACAGGAAGGGACACTCGGTGGCCTCTGACGTCTGGGCCCTGGGCTGCGTCACGTAAGCGGGGTCGCTGACGGGAGGGTCGGGCACGGGGTGCCCCTGGGCCTGGCTGAGCGGCCGGTTCCCCCAGGTACGCGGCGCTGGTGGGCTGCTCCCCGTTCGAGGGCACCAGCCGGCAGGAGCTGTACCAGCGCATCCGGGCGGCGCGGTTCCCGCTGCCCGGCCGCCTCTCGCCCGGCGCCCGAGCCCTCGTCGCCAGCCTGCTGGCCCCCGAGCCGGCGGCGCGGCCCAGCCTCGAGGACGTGCTGCACCACGACTTCTTCGCACAGGTGCGGGGCTGGCGGGTGGGCTCCGGCCATGCGGCCCCCCTGCTCCGGCCCGGCACCTGCCCTGCACCCCCAGCCGCCTCTCGCTCCCCAGGGCTTCACTCCGGCCACGCTGCCGGCCCACGCCTGCTGCTCGGTGCCCGTCTGCGCAGGGCCCAACCCTCTGTGCAAAGCGCTGCAGAGAGCTGCTGCGGCGCTGATCGGGGGTGGCCGCGCCAGGAGCCCCGCGACGGCGGGTCGCAGCCCACCTGGAGCCCAGCGGGGACCTGGAGGCACCCCATCGCCCCACCGCAAAGGCTTTCGCGAGAGCTGTGCCGAAGGGGGTACCCGCCAGCCCCGGCTCCCTAGGTAGGAACTGAACCACACGAGCATCCACTTACGAAAACCTTTATTAGTGCTCAGAACCGTCTAAAATCCAGTTGTTGAAACAAGCAGGGAGGGACGTGACCAGTACGAACAGCACACACACCGGTTTGCCCTTAGAAAAGGTTAACAGAAAAACATGAAAGGGACCTCTCTTCCCCACCAGCCAGGGATGGGAGCGGGGCACGGAGCTGGGGGTCCACGCTTCAGCTCCGGTGCAGGACAGTTTTGTTCTTGGGGATCACGCACGCGTGCACGAATGCACGCAGAACAGCAGCACTAGGGAAAGGAGCGACGTCCCCCCGCGTGTCCCCTCGCACCCGCACGCCCCTGCCCAGCCGGGACTGCACCAGGCGGCGCAGAACCGGCCCCTCGGCTCCCGGCGGAGGTCACAGCCCGGCCGTGGCTCTGCCTGGGAGCAGCCTTCAGCAGCACCTCTCACAGCACAAGCACCAGCACAAGTTATTTGAGGGAGGGACAAAGTTATTTGTGGCCTGGGAAAAGAAGGGAGGAAAGTGTGCTGTTTCCCCGTTCAGCTTCAGTTCTCTCCCTCGAGAGGAGAAGAGGTCTGAAAGAAAACTCTGAAAGCTCAGTAAAACATGACACAAACACCCACAGCGTCAATTCAAGAGCACCCAGCCCTGTGCAGCCAGCACTTGGGACAGACGCTCGCCTAAGCCTAAAACGGAGGGTGGGGAGAAAGAGAATATGCTTAAAGTTGCCCCAGCAGGCACCAAGGAGCTGCTTTGCTGCTTACAGACCCGTCCACGCGCCAGCGCAAGAGGTGACCGGCAAGGAAGGATGTTGCCAGCCTTCCCATATCACCAGAGGGGGTTTGGGGACAAGGGGAGGGAGGTCACAGCAATGACTTTGTCTGCACTTGGTGCGAGCTTTCTCCCAATGCTCTCGGCAGCAGCTGCTCTGCGAAACCAGCTGTAATCTGAGGGGAGGGAAGCCAGAGCTGTTCTGGCGACACAGCTCAAATGTAAGCACAAGGGACAAGAGGAGAAGTACAGGAAATGATTAGCCAGGGAGGGAAACCTCCGCGTACGTGGGAAGGCAGGCAAGATCTCACGCACAGCCCCGACCCGAGGCCTGGGAGCAGCCGGGACGCTGCATGGCGAGCCCAAGCGCTCAGCCTTGCACTGCGCAGCCCCAGGCCCAGAGCCCTCCGCTTGCTCACAGCAGGAGTAAAACCTGGAGAAGCAGAAGAGCCCTGCAGGGACTATTCCCATGGCCCTGAATAATCCGCGTCGCACAGAGTGACTCCAAGGCAGGTGGAAGGGTGGGAACAGAGAGAAAATCACCGGAGAGCACCTGAAAGAACAGGAGACCTGTGGGCCCAGCTGGAAGATCATTCTTCTTGCTTCGTCGTGGATGCAGGAGGAACACCAAAAGACAAAGACTGCCCTCATGACAGGGTCATCTATTGCAGAGGAGAAATCCCTCGAGGTGGTGGGGCTACCTGCAGGTCCTCAGTGCCTACAAGGGTCTCAGAGCTCCCCACGGCTAGCAAGGAACCCATCCTTCACCCACCCCAAACACTTGCTATTAAAACCCTTTGCCAGCCTGCACAATGGTTCCTCCTTGGGTTACAAAGGAGAAAATGCAGAAATGAGCAAAGCCAGAAATCAGCCTTCAACCTTTGGGATCAACGCTCCCCTCTGGAGGGTCTGACTCAGCCCCCGCAGAGCTGCCATCCTGCACGCTTGGGCATCGTGGCGATGGCTGCGGGAGGAACAGTGCTGGAGAGAGGAGAGGTGAGGGAGAGCAAAGGGAGGCACGCCACGCCAGCACGCGTTTAAGGCTTCCTCAGGGCCAGGCCAACAGCAGGGGAAGGCAAGTGCCACAGCCCATCCTGCTCCTGAGGCTGGGCAAAGGGCTGGCTGCCGGCCCCCAGCTTCGGCGCCGCGCCCGAGAGCCTGCCCTGCCCTGGCACGAGGCCCACTCGGTATTTTTATCCCAGGCATCCGTGTTGTTTGAAGCTGTCCGCTTTTTTCCACAGCCCTCCCCAGTCCCACCCTAGCTTAGAAGTGACAGCAATAGCAACGCACCCTCTGCTGCTATGACCTGAGCCCTGAAGGCATCAGCTGCCCCAAGAAGGGCCTCAGTAAGGGGTCCCAGCAACTCCGACGATACCCCCAGGCATCCTCCCAACGCCCCCAGAGGAAAGGTGAGCACCCACAACAGGGCAGAGCTGCACTGAACAGGACAGCGCACTGCAGGGATCCCTGGGCTAGCAGAGACCCAAGCCAGCAAGTCCCCAGGACGTGTGAGCACCTCACATGGGCAGCAGCTCATTAGCCAGGGATGACGGGCATAAGGCCAACCTCCCAAGGACACCTCTGACAGCGAGAGAGGTGAGCAGCCCAGGCCACGCTTGTCAGAGACCCCTGTTCTGGAGAGCGCAGGCAGAGCTGCTCCAGCCATCTCCCTCCTGCGATGTCCCTGCCTTTCCAGCCCTGCCGGGGTAACACGCACCCTCTCAGGCGGGCTGCCCAGGCAGGGACGTCTGAAGGACTCAAGGAAGGATCTCAGGTCAGGATAGGTAAAAGTGATAGTTTTTAAACTTTGGGATCTCCCCATCTTTATTCCACAGCTGCCAGCTGCCCAAAGGCGGGGAGAGCATAATTCCTAATACAGCTTCTCAGGCCATTTGTTTTGCGGTCAGAACAGTAAATCTACCCTGGGGCACAAAACAAGTCGAGCCTTGTGGGAAGTCTCATTTCTTAAAAAGAGGGATTTTAAAATGATGATTCAGGCTTGGTACCTCCTCTCACCCTCCTCCCCAACTAGCGACAAGGCCAAAACTCACCCTTGTGCAGAAATCAGATTCAAAGTTCAGCTAATTTGTGTGGGCTAGTGACAGCCTCATTCCCCTTCTAGGAAGTGTGACAAAGGCAATTCAATTCCCTTTGCAGAGCTGTCACTGCAGAGCCCTGGACTAGGACTGAATCCAGCTCCTGAAGCCCAAGGGGAGCTCAGAGAAGGATCCTGGAGGAACAACCACCCAGGTGGGGGTTGGCCCAGGAAGCATTTGGTGACAGAAGTACCAGGTATTGCTTGGCCTGGGAGGACTGGTGCGTAGACAAAGGAGCTGGCTTGACTCAAATGGGCTGGAGCAGTTTCTCAGCAGGCTGAAGGCAGCGAGTTGCTCTCTACCTTCAGTCCTTTGCTGGCCAGGAAGGCGTCCTGCTTGGGCTCACGACCCAGAAACTTCCTCAACATGTCGGAAGCATCCATGGAGCCGCCAGGATGCAGGATGCAATTCCTGTAATCCATGCCCACCTGCAGGGAGAGATAGATAGGGGTGCGTGTAGGACACCCACCCCACCGCTGACCTCGCTCAGCAGCGACCCTGCCCCTCAGCCATTTCCCACCATCCCCGTGCCCCTCACGGCACAGCTGCTCTCCCCAGGAAGGCAGCCCCTACCACGCGCAGGGCCAGGCCGCGCAGGACGTCCTCCCCTACCTTACAGTTCATGATCCCCTCCTGCTTGAAGCGTGTGTGGAACATATCCATGGAATACACTTCACTCCAGAGGTAGCCGTAGTACTGGGCATCATAGCCTCCAGCCAAGTGGCCAAACGTAGCTGGCATGTTTGTACCTTGGCAGCAAAGGAAGGACAGGGGTGTTAACTGAAAAGGCTGTTCAAAATGGGACTGCAGGGACCTCTCACAGCATGGAAAAATACCTCCATGCTGTAAATTTATCAGAGCAGGCACTGGATCAGATAGTTCACAATCACAAGGGAAACAGGAAAGAACCTTCCAGTCATTTTTGTATAGATTCAGCCCTGCTTTTCCTGGAGCCAGCAGAAACAGTGAAAAACAGAAACAGTGCTTTTCTCACCCTACTGAGCCAGGCAGGGCCTCAAGCCCCAGACTTGAAAGGAACCTGCTGAGCCAAGCTTGCCAGGCCAAGCCCTAAAAACCAGCAGGACTAGGACCCCCCCATCCCCCAACGTCCCTGGGTACCTGGGGTGGCAGGAACACCCAGCACTTCTTCACACAGCCGGGCAAACACCTCCACTGGGTCAGCTTTCGTCTGGGTGTGCAGCGCCTGGTCCACCTTGGCCAGGACGATCTGACGCAAGTTGAACAGCCCTGTTCCCAGAAGGAGGAGGCAAATTGAGATCCTGCCTGAAAGCAGGAGTGTCTCCAAGGCCGGGTTACAGCAAGGCAGGCCTGAGGGCTCTGAAAGTTCTCCTCACACCCAACTTCTGCTCTGCTTCCCAGACCACGCCAGCTCAGCGGCACCTGCCCAGACCTGCAGATACAGGCCTGTGTCCCCCAGGGGCCCCTTCTGACTGTGCCGCTTCGCCTAGCCTGCTGCAGCTCCTGCCTTTGCCACTCCATCCTCGCTCTTCCCAGACTGCTGATTAACAGCAAGCAGATGCAGTTCTTTCCCCCGATCCTCCTAGTCCCCACAGCACTGCAGGGGCAAGACAAAGCCTTTCCTTTGACCATCCTCTTCCCATCAGGTCACCAAGGGTCCCCTGCCCCTCCCTACACACAAAGGGATATTGCAGCAAGGCACTGCACTCCCTGGGGATGGTGCACAACCCTTGCTCCCCTCCAGCCTCTCTTTGCTGGCTTCCACTTCCCTCCACAGGGACCCACCTGTGTTTGCCTGCCTAGATTTAATGAGCTTCTCCAGCAGCTCGTCAGGGATGGGGTTTCCAGTTTTGTAGTGCCTGGACATGCGCAGCAGCGGCTCCTTCTCCCACACCCAGTTCTCCAGCATCTGGGATGGTGCCTCGACAAAGTCCCGCTCCACGTGTGTCCCGCTAAACATGGCAAACTCCGCCTAGGAGACACATCCAGACTGTCAAAACAGCCAGCTCAGAGCTGGGCATCATTTACCCCTGCTGTGGAGTATGACAAGGGAAAGATAACAAACCCCATCAGAGCAGACCCAGCCACTGACTACAGGCTGACAGGATTAGCCCTGAAACAAGTGTTTGGGATCTGGATAACAAAGTTCCCTGGTTCATAAATAACGAGATGCTTCCAGCCCTTGGGAGGTGATGTGGACCAAGGTGCTGTGCTGTTTGGCACCGGATGGGAAAAAAAAGGGTGTCAGCAGTCAGGAGACAGGCTGGTGTCCAATACTGGTCTTATTTGGTACCTAGCCCTGGCCAAGGCTCTAGGATCTATGGCCAGGACAGACAGCTACGCTTCCCAGCCCTGATTCACATCTCTGCCAGCCCAGCCAGGCCTCACCTGCGAGCACAGTTGGTGCATGACATGCCCAAATTCATGGAAGTACGTCTCCACCTCGTCGTGCTGCAGCAGGGAAGGCGCATCCGGTGTGGGCTTGGTGAAGTTGGCCACCATGGCAGCCACCGAGATCTGCCGGCTGGAGTCTGGCAACAGGCAGCCTGGCTGCAGGCCAAAGCAGGCCGCGTGCCCATATTTCCCTTCCCTAGGTTAGGAAGAGGAAACCGTTAAGTGGATACTCCCATACAGCCAGCCATGAGCCACCACTCAGGGCTGTGAGGTCCCACACAGAACATAAGATCCCAGTGATGCTGCAATTCACGCAAGCCCAGAGCTCCTGAGATCGCCCTGCCTGAGTACACACCTCTCCCTCCACCCCAGCCACGCATCCGGGGAGTAAGGCAGCCCCTTCTCTTCCCTGGACACACTGCAGGTTCTGCTCCCACTGCCCTAACCCTCCTCCTTCTCTTTGGCTTGCCCAAGGCCTCACCGCGGGTACAGGTCCAAGTAGAATTTGCCGATGGTCTCTCCGGAGGAGGCGTCCTTCACTGTGTAAAGCTGGACATCCTCGTGCCAGACCTGAGCCTTCTCCTCCAGATGGAAGGTGAGCCCCAGCAGCTCCTGGTATATAGCCAACAGGCCCTTGGTGACCACCTGCATGGGGAAGTACTCCTTCAGCAGGTTCTGATCCACGCTATACTTGGTCTCCTCCACCTGATTCATGTAGTAGCGCATGTCCCAGGCATTGATGCGGTTGTCAAACTCCAGGCCTCGCTTCTCGCACTCTTTCTTTTTCAGGTCCAGGATCACGGCCCGTTCCTTCTCCCCAAGGGGTTTCAGCTTCTGGGCCAGCTCATCTGGGAGAATCGAGGGAAGCAGAGTTAGTCCCCAGGGATGAGAGCAGCACATGCAGTCCAGTGCACACCCCTACCCTTTCCCTCCACAGCCAAGGGCCGTACCCAAGAAAGAGGCCACCGTTTTGCTGCTTTTAGCCATGTTCATCTCCAGCACAAAGTCAGCGTGTGTGTTGAAGCCCAGGAGACTAGCTTTCTGAGCCCGCAAGTCCACCAGCTCCTTGAGGATCAAGCAATTCTCCTGCAACACAGAGCCAGATGAAGAGCTCAGCATGAAGCGCTGTGCACAGGCAAGAAAGGAAGCACAAGCCCCAATGTGTAAAGAAGCACAGATCCTGGAAGAGATCCCTCCAATGCCTGATAAACTTTCAGAATCCTTCACTGGACCAGAGCCAGGGAACTCCTTTCCACACAGGCTGAGCAAAGCTCAGTCATCACAGCTTGCCCTAAGCCTTGATTTCTTCCCTAGCTTTACCAATTGTGATGACTTTGCATGCTGCAAGCCTCCATCTCTCCATGCCATCTCCCTCCTGCAGTGATCTGAGTGGGATGGACAGCTGCTGCAGACTGAGGATCATTGTCCTCAACACTAGCAGATCCACACATGGAAGAGTCCTGACTCAACATCCTGTCCAGCCTTGTCAGCAGGCAGCAAGGCCACCTACCTCTTTGCATCTGGAATTGAACATTTCCTCCACCTTCCTCCTTGTCTCAGGCACATAGCACTTCTTCAAGAGAGGGAAATAATGCGGGTATTTCAAGGTGACTTTCAGCTTGCCGTCCTCTGTCTTCTCCAGGGAGTTCAGGAAGTCCTCAGGGAGCCCCCCTGAGTAAAGGACAGACATGAGCGACAGAGGGCCCAGGCCTCTCTTCCAGATCAGGGAATGAGCACAGGAACAGGCTCTTGCCCTTCGAGCCAGAGGAATCTAAGCACTCGCAGCACATCAACCTTACAGGGTGTGGAAGGAGCAAGATCCCAGGGCTTAACTAATTCCTGCATAAAGGCTGAGCCATGGTACGTGCTCTTAGCCCTCTGACAGGAAGATTTAGACTGCCATTTTTAACTCTATGTACTGTCTACGTGGGACAGGCACACAGGGCTGGCGACCAAGGCTCAGCTGATGCACAGCTCTTCATCACTACTGGAACACCCTTGTTCACCTGCACCTGGGTGCAGAGAACAGCCCCAGGGTGGCCTTGCCAGGACTGAAGCAGGGAGGACTCAGCTTCAGTGTGAGTCAGGCCCTGAGACCCAAGAGACGTAAGCCTGAGCGCTCCATACCTAGTTCTTCCTTTGAGAAGGGCAAGTAGGTGGTGTCTTCGTTGAGGTTCTTGTTGAAGTCTATGCAAAGGACGCTCAGCTTTTTCTTAATAGCTTTGATTTTCTTTAAAATATAGATGAACAGAGCAAAGTCAGTCCAAAGGGGGAAGTCAAACAGCACCGCTCACCATCTCCAGCGAGCAGCTTGCCTACTGAGTTGCCCATTGGCTTGCAGTTGGCTTACAATCAAGCACAGCACTGCAGAATTAATTGCATGCAGGCGCTGAGTCCTCATCCTAGAACAGGCTCCCTTTGATCACACCTCATAGGAAAGCAGCCACCTCAGCAAGGTCCCAACCATCTCCTGCTAGCTCAGGAGCTGCAGGTGTTTAAGCAACGGCCTCTTCTACCCTTATTTCATTTCACCTTCAGTTTCAAGCTCCTTCACTGAGCCAGTGGCTCATGAGAAGAGAGGGTGCCTCTGAGCAGCTCAGCCAAGCCCAGTCCAGTCTGCTCACCCCATCCCAGCTTCAGTAGGGCACCCTCTGTGACTGCCCTTTTGCTTGTGGGGTCAGAGTCCTGTTTCCACTTCCAACCCACACAGCCCTGTCTGGGGTCTCAGCTTCTCAAGAGCCCCCAACTCCAAACATCATCCCCATTCAACAGAAGGGACAAAGAAGGGAAGAGAGGTGTCACCCAACTTGCCCAGGGTCACATGAATCAGGAAGAAAATTTAGGAGTCTGAGCCTCAGGCCTCTGCTCAAACCACTAGACTGTCCCGCTAGCCCTGCAAGGCCTCCTCTACAGGTGCTTATTTTAAGCTTTTTGGTCTCACCTCCTGCGTTTCCTCAGGGAGATGAAGACCATTTCTTTTACCCAATTTGATCAGCCTCTCTAGATATCTCTTTGCTTCAGGTTTCAGTGAAGCACTCTCTGATTTCTCCTGTAAAACAAAATCCGTGAGCACAGGGAATCAAAGGAACAGGTATTCACTCAGCTGCTGTATCTGCTCCTGGAGGAAGGCTGTGGGTTATTGTAATAATGGTAACCCAGAAGCAGGTGGAAACACCCCACGAGAAGGCTTCGGTTTAATGTGTTAGTTCCTATCAGGAATCTGCTTTAAACATCTCACCTCTATGCCGTGTCAGAGCACTTTTCAGGGCATTACCCAGCCCTTCCCTGAAGGAGGCAGGTCAGGGTTACTAATACCATTTTACTAAAGAGGTGATCAAGGCCCTGAGGGAGGTCAGAACCTTCAAATCCCAATTGCCCAGTTCTCACTCTAACAATTGGACCATACTGCCTACAGAGTTCATTTAATACCATTCAATTCTAAGTTCTGGGACAAGAGAAAAGGGTTTCTTGTAATTCCAAGAGGTTTCTGTTCTGTGCTCAGATGCTGAGCCTTTTTCACACCCAGTCGGACACCGAGCATCCTCCCAAGCACATACCTGGAGCCAGACAATCCGCTGGTACACATCCTGCCTCATGCTCATCTCCACGTCGAACTCTGAGAGCTTCTTGTCAGCCTCGGTGCTTGCTGCACGGATGTCTTTACAAGGAGACACGTGCTGGGGGAAGTCCAGCATGTTCCTACGGACTGAAAAGACCGTGGGTTATGGCAAAGGCAACAGCTTTGTGTCCCACAACTGCTCAGGAGTGGGAGCACACGTGGAGAGTCTGTGTTAGTTGGGAGGCAGCCTGATAGCCCTGGAGCCTGATCTACAGCCTGCACAAAGGGAGAGCAAGGCAAACTGCTGCCAACAGACAGACCCAGAGGCGTCACCCCTAGGGCAGCATCCAGTCACCCACAGCACCCCTTCATTCCTTGCTTGCTGCTGAGCCTACTGACCAGATCTGTCCACTGCTTTCCCACTACAATCTCTCTCACAAAACTTGCAGGAATTTCAAGCTTGTGAGATCTCAACTCTTTTGTCAGCTATAGCCGATACCAACAGTTTGAAGAGTCTCACAAAGGGAACAGATGTCTATACTTGCAGACGCAGGCAGCGTCGTTGCCTGTCTCCTTCCCTCAGGAAACCAGGCTAAAAGTGACACAACTTCAGTGCAGATGCTTCTCAAAAGCTACCACGTACGCAGTCTGCTCTTTCCCGACTTATTTTCAAACTTATTTCCATTTTAGAAGTGAATATAGGGAGAATATTTCCTGCCACTGTCTTTGCAAAATCTCAAACCACAGTCCAGCAGGAAAATACTGCTCTCCAGGCAAGCGGATTCCCCACCCAGCAGAAGGTGAGCACACAGCTACTCTCTGCTGCCCACAGAAAGTGCTGACAGTTCTGCTGAAGTTAACATTATCCTGCTTAGCAAGTGCCTTATTTTTTTTTTTTTTTAAGAGAAAAGAAACCAGATAGAAGAAAAAGGAAGCTTGCACACTTGCTTCTATTCTAGACAGATGTAATCACCTCGCAATACAGAGTTAGAAGAGCCAATAGATGTCATGAGGCAGGCGGGGGGTGGGGGTTGCATGACTTTGGCACTCTAGTGCTGTAAATAATTAGCCTGAGATATATTGAAGCCTGCATTATTTGCCAGCATGATGCCATCACATCATGTTACTTTACACCTAATCTCTAAAACTAGTACACTGTTTAAATAGACGAGATAGAGATACCTTTATCCATGCAGAGAAGAAAAAGAGCTGAAGAGTTCTTATATCACCCAAACCGTGTCTGCCAATGCACAATTTACTCCTGCTAAAGGCACCTTGGCATAAAAAAGTATGAGACAACCTTGAAAACCTTGTTACTCTTTCCAGAGACCACCCCATTGCCAAAGCAATAGCACTGCCAAAGCTCTGTCCTCATGTTCTACTTACACTTCTGTTCCAAAACTACTCCTTTCTTTGTGTTTGTATCTAGCTCTACAAATATTAACTGGAAAAAAAAAAACATAGTGCTGAGGGAGCCAAAGGAAAAAAAAAAAAAAGGAGATGACAGTACAGAGCAGAGAAGCAGAGACAAAAAAAAAAAATTCATAACCTGTAGACTTCCAGAAAGCAAGTACTCCCTCTGTGTCTACCTACCTGTATATTCCACTTCCACATCAGCCAGCGCCTTGAGAGTATTTTCGTAGGACACTTCTCCCTGTTCCTGGGAGCCCACCCGGTCATACACAAGCTTGGTCCTCTCTGTGAGCTCCACAGCCATGTTTTCTATCTGTTCGGCGGTCAGGTCCCATCTTAGCTGATTTGCTAATAGCCTGGGGGACTGGCTGTCCACAACGTTACCTGGGTAAGTAGGAAGGAAACCCATGCATGAAGAGTTACATGTCCCTCCCTTACATGAGCTGGAAGGAAAATTCAGGTGCATATCTAAAGCTCGATAAGAAAAGCACTTAAAGGAGAGGCCCAGCAAATGAACTATGCGTACGGGCAAACGGGCTCCTGAGGGACCCGAGTGCTGGATCCAAACGGCAGCCGGATTATTTTCCAGGCGCTGTTTACCCTCTCAGTTATGACAAGCCCTTCACAGAAACCTGACTCCCTCCCTGCTCCCTCACCCGTTGCGCCTCTGGCAGGTGCATCTGGCCACAGAAGCAAGGGTGGCTGTCACAGCCCGGGCACAAGCCTCGGGCTCTGCTTGGGAAGGGGGCTACGCAGGAGAGAGGTGACAGCTGGGGCCGGGGGAAGACCACAGCCCCCTCGCAAAGCTGTTGTGGGGCTCCTTCCCTCTTGCTCCCTATGCAATCACTGTCCCCCTTGTCCCCTGCCCCACATGCAAGCCCTCAGCAATCCTCTGCTATTCCAACCCCTTGTTCTTGTCCCAGGCCTCTCATCCCGGCCCTCCCCGCTGTCCCAGCCCCTCTCCCGGACCCCCCCCACCCCCTCCCCGCTGTCCCAGCCCCTCTCCCGGACCCCCCCCACCCCCTCCCCGCTGTCCCAGCCCCTCTCCCGGACCCCCCCCACCCCCTCCCCGCTGTCCCAGCCCCTCTCCCGGACCCCCCCCACCCCCTTCCCGCTGTCCCAGCCCCTCTCCCGGACCCCCCCGTCCCCTCCCCGCTGTCCCAGCCCCTCTCCCGGACCCCCCCCGTCCCCTCCCCGCTGTCCCAGCCCCTCTCCCGGACCCCCCCGTCCCCTCCTCGCTGTCCCAGCCCCTCTCCCGGACCCCCCCGTCCCCTCCCCGCTGTCCCAGCCCCTCTCCCGGACCCTCCCGTCCCCTCCCCGCTGTCCCAGCCCCTCTCCCGGACCCCCCCATCCCCTCCCCGCTGTCCCAGCTCCTCTCCCGGCCCTCTCAGCCCCTCCCCGCTGTCCCAGCTCCTCTCCCGGCCCCCTCAGCCCCTCCCCGCTGTCCTAGCCCCTCTCACGGCCCCCTCAGCCCCTCCCCGCTGTCCTAGCCCCTCTCACCCCTCCCTTGCTGCCTCTCGCCCCACCTCCCACCCAGCTCCCCTCTCGGCCCCCTTCACGGGCCCCCTCCCCGCGCCCAGACTCCCCCGGAACCGGTACCTGTCGGGGGAGCCATGCCGGGGCCGCCGGGAGGCCCCGCTCCTGCTGACGAGGCGCGATGAGACCGCGCCGGCCCCACGCACGAAGCATATGCCCAACCATAGAGACGGGGGAGAGAGCGGCCGCGCCGAGGGATTGTGGGAGTGGAGGACTCGGCCGCTCTCCCCTTGCCTTCACCCTATCGAGGCGACGGAGGCGGACGAGCCACCCCTCCGAGCCGGGGCTGGGTCCCGGCCGCGGCGCTCAGGCCCCGCGGTGCGGCGGCAGACGGCAGGCGGCGGCCGGGAGCGGAGCCCCGCGGCGAGCGGGCGCAGCCCGGGGTGGGCCCGGGCCCTGCCGGCGAGGCGCGCCCCCGCCGTCTCCATGGCGACGCGCCCCCTCCCTCTCTATGGTAACGAGCAGGGAGGAGCGACTGCTGCACTTCCGGCCTCTCTGCCCTCTCCCAGCGGCCTCAGGAGCGGGGCTGACTGCGCATGCGTCACCCCCGCCACAGCCGCGCAGGGCTGCGGCGGGTTGGGGGCGGGCGGTGCCTCGCGGCGGCGCACGCGCGCCGGGCGGCAGGAAGCGCGTGCGCAGTGGGCGGGCGGCAGCGCGCACGCGCAGTGGGCGGGGCGGCGCGCGTGCGTAGTGCTGCGCCCGCCCCGGCTGAGGCGAGTGTCGGGGCGCCCGGTGAGAGGGGCGGGGGCGCCGGTACCGGGGCCGGGTTGGGCCCTACGGGAGGCTACGCCGCGCTCCCTGTCCAGCGCTGGTTCGGCCCCCGTCTCGGTAGGGGGCAGCGGCCGGGGGCGCGGTGAGGCCTGGCGTTTCCCGCGCCCGGGGCAGCCGGTGGGGCCGGGCCAGGCCAGGCCAGGCCAGGCCGGTGCGCGGGGGGCTCCCCGGCCGCCGCAGGCCCCGGGCGGCGGGCGGACTCTGCCGCTGCTCCCGTCTCTCCCTAAAGCGCCATTTATTGACCGGGCCCTGGGGCTGCCCGCTAGCGAGCGGCCCGGCGGCGGTGGGCCGGGCCCCGGTGGGTCTCGGTGCCCTTTGGGGAGAGCCGCGGCCCGCACCGGGCTGAGGGGCCCTCGGGGTCTGGGGGAGGAGAGGCGCCTTCCTCTCCCCTGCCTGCTGCTGGCAGCCCCCCCGGTGCCTGTTCGGGTTTGTGGCCCCTGGCCTCGCTTGGCGGCGGGGCTGGGAGCTTGGTGCTGCCGTTCCCCAGAGGGACCTGCTACTACCGCTGGGGCTTTTCATTGGTTTGGGGCCGGGGCAGTTCTCCTGGGTTTGCTTTTCACATTTAAACAATTCAGTTCGTCAGCTAAATGACCCTAATGGCTTTTCTGTGCTATAAACCTAGCTAAGTGTTCTGGAAAGGCAGAGCAGCTTAGCTCAGCAGCAATGCCAGGCAAACGCACCTACCTGTTCTTTTCAGAACATGCACGTGGATCTCTGCAAAACCCCTACCTCAGGGTATGCTTGTGGGGCTTGCCTTGCTACGTGTCCTCGTTTTCTGTTGTGGCCTACTTCACTGAGTTGTAGGGGAACTTGATCTTCTGAGCAGGGTAGGCAGCAAACTGGGCAGAGGATTGATAGCCCTGAACCCTGGCTCTGCTAACATTGGCAAGTTGCTTCAGCTGTTGTCTTTGCTTCAGAACCAGATCATGCTTTGGAAGAGGAAGGCTGGGGTTTTATTAGTGATGAGCTCCTCAGTGCTCACTTTGTCTAGACTTGTGACAAAGTCTAGCCTATGTTCTTGTAACACCTGTAATGTTCTTTCCTGGGCAGTAGCCTCGTGGGCAGGGTAGTGCTGTACTGCTCCCTTTGAAGAGGGTGAACTGAGGCCCGGAGGCAGTTAATGCGAAGGAGTCTTTGTTAAAGAGTTTAATGAAGGCTCCAGAGGCCTTAGCCAGTTCCCAAGCATTCGCTTACCTTTTCCCTTCATCCTGGGAAAGAGAAACTTTGACTTCCTGACCATGTTTCTCTGCAGACTTTTTAAGTTACAAGAAGTCAGAGCAGACTGATCACAGCCTCCTAGAATGGCAGACCAGAAGCGCCTTGCCTACTCCATCATCCAGTTTTTACATGACCAGCTACAGAATGGGGGTCTTTCTCCAGATGCTCAGGAGAGTTTGGAAGGTAGGTGGCTATATACACTCCTCTGCATGTGCTTCTAGGTCTGTCAGTCCAACACTTGTGGAAATGTGGACTCTTGGTTACTATCATCTACTTGTTCCTTAGCTGGACTGTTACTAACATCAAAGATTGTTCAAGATTTGAAATTAATCTTATCCCATTGGAAGACATCCAGGGAGTCAGGAGGCTCATTGTTTATCTGATTTCTTGTTATCTCTTTCAAGAATAGATTAGCTTGAGGAAGGGATATACCTCAGGATCAAAAGCCTCCCTGATCCTGGGACTGAGACTTACCAAGTTTTATCTTGAATGAGGTGAGGTCAGGAGGCTCACAGCACATGAAAATGTTTTACACTTGCAGAGTGCTTTTCCTGTTCTGCTATCAAAATGTTTTTCCAGCACACTCTGGAGTATTTATACAGGCCTTTTCAGAGAGCTTTACTAGAAATGAAAGCACGTTGATCTTAAAAGATCTACTTAAGGAGCTTATACTTTATACAGTCTTTGGCCTGTACATTTGTCCCACTGACAGAGCACAGGCACGTCTGTGGAAAGGGGTAGGTACATTCCTGGGCGAGGCAGGAATGGAGAGCGGGAGCAAGGAGGGTGTTGGGTGGGAAGGAGGAGTTTATTTCTGGTGCTTGTGGACTGTAAAACGTGGCACGAGATTTGTAAAACTGGGCTCTGTTACGTTGCTGGGGTTCCCATGCTGGGAGCGCCTTTCTAACCAGGTGCTGGCAGAGGGGGTGGTGGCTGCGGCCAGAGCCTTGTTTGAGTGTCCTTGCACCTCTGCCTGGCCGCAGCCCTTTTAACAGAGCAGCCACCTTGTGGCAAGTGACTACAGGACCTGCTGACAAGTCACTTGCTTCCAGTGTTTTGTTAAAGATGCAGATCTCTCCTTGCTCTGTGCTATCTGCAGCTGCAGGAATGCTATGAAAGCCCCATTCTTGCTTGCTGCCAGTTCTGTTAACTTCTACCCACCAACACCTGCCCTGAGTCACCTACGGGGACGGGAGTTGTGACCGACCTGTTCTAGGAGGTTGCCCTCCAGAGCCAATGTTTGCACCGCTCTATTGAGTTTTTGGCAACTCATGACATGTATTGTGGCATGCTGCTTCAGCTGGATAACAATCATTCAAGCACCTCTCCGCAGTGGGAACCAGAGGGGCTGTGAAGTCACTGAACCTCTCCGGTCAGTATGTGAAGACCACAGTGGGAGACTTCAGTTGCTTTCTGGTGCTGAACTTAATGTAAGGAAAAGACGTGTTACAGCTCAGATGCAGTAGATCTGCACTCAGTTTTTAGCCCTGCTGCAACTTCCCTCTCTGCTCTTGGGACAGATGCTTGGAGAGCTTTACTAAAACAAGCTGACGTCCCTATAAAAACATACCCTCGTTTACCTGTGCTCGCGTACAGCCAGAGGCAACCTGCAGTCCCAGACACTCGCAGAGGGCTGCAGAGGAAGATCTGAGAATATGCCACAAATATCAAGTCTGCTGTGTGGGAATGTGTTGGTTGGTTGGGTTTTTTGCTGGTAGGTTCTGTAAGAACTAGGAACGGTAGGAACTATAAGAAATTGAGGTGCTGCAGAGTGGAAGAGGACTAAGTATTTAGACAGAACAGGGAAAGCTAATTACTTGACTCTTCTTGTCCAGTGGCAATCCAGTGCCTGGAGACAGCTTTTGGGGTCTCCATGGAAGACCAAGATCTAGCTGTGTCTCAGACTCTTCCTGAGATATTTGAAGCTGCTGCAGGAAAGGTGAGTGAGTTCCCTGAATATGTGTTGACTTTCAAGTCAAATAGCCAAAACGATCAGCTCTGCTTGATTTTTGTGGTGATGCTGCCCCCCTCGGGGGGGCTGTAGGAGTGAACTGTTTTGGACTTGACAAGCCAGTGCTTGGGAAGGGAAGAGGTGCGCTATTTCTCTGGGAGTCCTTATGAGAGCACAGCATTCTCCCTTTCCTTGTAAGGAGCCTGAACACATCAGAGCAAATTCGGAGCCTGTCACCCCCTCAGAAGATGACATAGCTGAAGCTGAAAGACTCAAGACTGAAGGTAACCTCCTCTAGAGCTGATGTATAGATGAGGTTTACATGATTATGGGGAGGAAGACTTTATTCACTCAGCACCTGGGGAATGCATGGAATAAGAATAAACCACATGGGATCAACCTATCCGTTTCTGCTTGTTTCTCTGCTTGTGCTCAAGGAGTGTGTGTAGGTTGGCATAATGTAGCTGCCGCTAAGCCTAGAGAGACAGCAGGGTCAGCATTTCCTTTTGCATCCTAAAAAGACACCATTATAGAATACAGAGTATTTTCTGTTCAGCTCTCCTCTGCGTGCATTGCCTTCTCTCTGCATGCAAGAGAGCACAATTAACATGGAAGTACAATAGAGAGAGCTTTTTTGAGCCAACGCGCTGCAGACTTGCAGATCAAAATGTTGCTTTGGGGAGGTCTTAGGTGCACCCTCGATGGGAGAGCAGCTGAGGATGCTGGGAGAGCTTGCAGGATCCCTTCTAACACGGTGGCAGGTGACATGGAGTTGCCAAGATGCAGGAACCCCCCCCCATTGCTGCTGAATGTGCCTCACAGCTGCACACATTTTGATGGACTAGCAGAAAGTAGGAGCTGTTGGTTTGTCTTTTGTTCTATTTTCTGAAGTACGGCAAAGATCCAGGCCCATTGCTTTCGTTTGTCCTCATTTTAACTTGTTATTAATACTTTAATACTTTATTCCAATTCTTTAGGAAATGAACAAATGAAGGCAGAAAACTTTGAAGCTGCTGTGTCTTTCTATGGAAGAGCAATTGAATTAAATCCATCCAATGCAGTGTATTTTTGCAACAGGTACTTATTGTATCTTTCTCCACCCTTATATGCTCATGCTTTTGTTTCTTATTTCTTGCATCTAAGGCTCCTGCATGGTTAAATTCCCTTAAGGAAAAATTCCTTAGACTGTTCTGTTGCTTGCTGTCTCCCTCTCGCTTCCCCCCTGCCAAGCTCACAGTGACGTGCTTTCCTGTGCCTCCTGCCTGCTCTGTGCCCTGGCTCCTCTAGATAGGGTGTGGATGTGGAAGCAAACTGTATTAGGCATTTGAGGAGATGCAAGGATGCCAAGTAATGCTGTCTACTTTCATACAAGCAACTGTAAGTGGGATAAAGAGCCCAGATTTGAAGAGACTGTGTTGATACTGAAAACAAAGGGGTAAAATGAGACAGACTGAAGGCTTTTTATTGAGAATTATATATGTTGATGTGTATGCAAAATGCAAGCATATTATCTAATTTTCCATGACATTGTAAGCAAAAGGGCATGAAAGTTGGTGGAAAGATGATTGTTGACTAAACAGAATTTGAATCAAGCTTTGTCTTAATTATCTACTTATCATGAGTGCGTATATACAGCTGGGTACATGAATAACTTGTCTCCACACATGCTAATGGCATGGTGAGTTATTTCGTGGGGTGAGGGATTGTGAACAAAGCTTCCAGCTGACGCTGCAGCTAAGCTTTGCTTGAGCTGTAGGAGGTTTAGTCTTATGAGGTGTTGGGCAGGTGTCATGATGTCAGTAAGAGATGCGAGACAGGCTTGAATGGGCATGTTTTGGTTTCAAATACACATTTTTCCCCTGTATGTGGGGTGTGTGGAGGAATGGACAGAACAGTCCTTGTGGATAAGAAACCAAAGGAATTGGGGAGAGAGAGCCATCTGAACTAGCAGGTGTAATACTTCTGTGTCTCCCTGGAGCCCAGGCCGCTCTTGGAAAGTCCATGTGAAGAAGTAAAATACTTGATGCACGATACCCTTGACACAGAACATAGAGCTGGGTATTTGCATAGCAACCTGCTCACCTAAATAATACCTGGATTTATGTCAAGTTAACACTTGACTTTGCCTTGAACAATAGGAGACTACAGAAAGGAAACAGAGGTGACCTTGGTTAGTATATTCAAGCCAATAAGTGTTTTATGAACATCTTTCTCCGTTCTCTCCAGAGCTGCTGCATACAGTAAATTAGGAAATTACGCTGGGGCAGTCAGAGACTGTGAAAGAGCTATAGGCATTGATCCAAACTACAGCAAAGCTTATGGCAGAATGGGGTAAGTAAGAGAGCAATTTTTCTTGCCAGGATTTTAATCTCAAAACGCCCTGTGGCAGTGACGCTGTTAACGGTGTTCTGTCCTGGAATGCCATGCAAAAATACCTAGTATTTCAACTCTGATGGGGTGGAGGAAGACTGCAAGTGCTTATCTAACTCCTAACTTTTTATTTTATTTCCCCTTTAATAGCTTAGCCCTCTCCAGTTTAAATAAACACACAGAAGCTGTTGTCTACTATAAAAAAGCCCTGGAGCTGGATCCAGACAATGAAACCTACAAATCAAACCTCAAAATAGCTGAACAGAAAATGAAAGAGACCCCTAGTCCAGTAAGTTCTGAAAACAGTGCTTATTGTATGCGGGTAAGATCAGAAGGAGATTTCTTCATTGTGCTACTGTGTTAACTGGCACCGTCGGACAGAGACTTGCTGACTTGGATTATGTTTCGAATACAAATCTAGCATGCAGAGAGGGGAGAGGTAGTTAATGAGTCCTGCTATGAACATTTCCACTAAAATCCAGAGAGAGTAATGTGTCTGCTCTGCTTGGGCACAGTCACCTTGGGCTCATTTGAAAGAGCTGGAAAATGATACTGATTAGGAGGAGTGTTTTGAAACAGTGTTTTGTTGCCTTACACACCTGTCTTAAAGTCACTACTCCTAAAATTCAGCTATTTTTACTAGTGACCTGTTAGCAATATCGAAAGGGCATTTAAGGTTTTTTAAAAGTCATTTTCTTCTAAGAAAAGAATCCTGGAGGTTTTCTAGTCACAAAGCCAGTGACTGTGCGTACTGCTGACATGTTCCACTCAGGAACATGCTAGTTCACCATTTTGAAGGTGACTTCAATTTTCTAAAGATTTTTCCAGTGCAAAGGAGGCCAAGTGAATGTTTTTTAACTTGGTGTTTGTGATGGGCTAGAGTTGCTAACATGGCTCAGCTGGTGAGAGAGCTGCTCAGTAAATCATGCAATGCAGTCATTGCCATCATTGGTGTGAGCCCTTTGAATTCCTCAGTGAGCCTTTTTGCCTATGAAGATGCGGGCTACGCTTCAGGCCATTACAGCAAGGGTGTGAACAGACCCTCTTACCTTTGTCATGATTTAAAGACCAGATGCTGATAACACTTGAAGTAAAGGATTAAACTAACATTAATTGTAATGTGCTATTTGTTGCATCAGGGAGTGAGAGGATTTCATCAGCTGTGTGTGGTGTCTTTATTCTTACAGACCGGAGGTCCAGGAGGATTTGATTTAGCTGGTTTGCTGAACAACCCCGGCTTCATGAGTATGGTAAATTGGGACACAGATCACAGCCAGGCTGTATCTGGGCTGTGCATTTGTCTATTCAGGATGAAATGTATTGATATGTGGCTTGGGGAGTTCCTGTATTTCCTTAGCTGATTTGTTTTCATTTCATTTCTTGATTTCAGTGTTGCTGTGAGGAAACTGTGCTTGTATCTCATTAAAGTCAAATAAAGGGCCGGTGACTTATTCACAGGCTTTTCCTAGTAATGTGCTAGACATGGAAAGGGTGCCTGTTCTGCATTACCAGCCTTGTCTTGTGTGTTCTACTGTGCTTCTCTTAGCTATTTTTGTCCTACTGATCTGCTTCCAAGTATTTCTGTCTTCACTTTGTTTGTGGTTGAATGGCACAACATCTGCATATCTACCCAGGCATTTCTGACTAAATAGGGTGTCATTTTTTTCCCTTTTTAAATAGGCATCTAACCTAATGAACAATCCACAAGTACAACAGCTGTAAGTTTGATCCCATCTCATATTTCCTCTGTGTTTGGTTGACTTTTGTGGTAGGGCTGAATCTCTGTATTGGCTGGAGAGGGGAGGGTGCTGGGACCAGAACTGTGGAGGGCAGCATTTAAAGCAGTCCATTCTCTTGAGCTAGTGTGTATTTTGAGTGCTCCAGACTGTGCCGAAGAGAAATCTTGTAAGTGTTTGCAAAAGGGAGACAGGACGGATCACGGCCGAGGTGTTTGAATTGGGTTTGGGAAGCTGGGGGTCAGGTTCTGGCTCTGCTATGCAATATTTATGATCTGAAGGTAGATTTTAGGGCTTAATGTTGTCTAAGCATCTTACAAACATTGTGAGTAGATCCTCATAGTCCTGTACAAAGAATGGATGTATCCCCATTCTAAATGAGATGGAGATGTGAAATTCTATCAGGCACGTGCCTCTCCTGACAATCCTTTCAGAGCACAGGTAGGCTTAGAATACAGTGAATTAGAGACTTTCTGGAGCTCATAGTTTGATTTGTGTTTTGTGACAGCTTGGTTAAAGGGCTAAATGTCTGCCATCATTTCCATTTGCTTCTGCCTGCTCCTTCCATCACTGTTACCGTTTGAGGTTCTGCTTTGGATACAGCCTGAGAACTTCTAGAGGAAATGGCTATGCAGGCCCCAACATGTTCTGTGCTGTTCATCACGAGTGAATCAGTGTTTAGGCTGCCCTGTCAATAGATCTCATTTGATACAGAGCAAGCAAACATCTTGTGAAAGGAAGGGCTGTTTTTTAATTAAATAAATGTAAAGTAGGACTCATGTACAAAAGGAAGAATCTCTAGGAATACAATAACTGACATTGTTACAAATATTTTTACATATTGTTCGGTTTAATGATGCAATTAGACTCTGCTGCCATTCATGAACAAGAGGTGGTTGTTGCAGAAAATTCCCTTAAAGATAACTTCACAATCTGTGTGGGAAGGGGCTCCCATTATGCTGATGCTCCCCTCCCTACATAAAACAAACAAAAGTCTCTGTGTTTTTTCTGCTCTGAGCAATGGCTTATTCCTGCAGCATGTCTGGGATGATTTCTGGTGGCCATAACCCCATGGGAGCAGCAGGCACCAGCCCTTCCACAAATGATCTCGCCAGCCTCATACAAGCGTGAGTAGGGAGCTGGGTCTTTCCTGTTGCCTTGACCAGTAACGGATTTCAGGTTTCCTGACCAAAACTTAACTTAAACAACTGAGGAAGGCTTAAAGGTTGGGTAAAATCCTGCCATTTTCAGTAATGTGGCTGAACTATTTGCTAAAACAGAATTTTGATAATCGATCATAAAGAATTCCTTAGCATCCATACTGTGTGTGTGTATGAATATTAATATGACTGTTTTCCTTCTTGCTTGTTCTCCTTCAGGGGCCAGCAGTTTGCTCAGCAGATGCAGCAGCAGAATCCTGAGCTAATAGAGCAGCTACGAAGTCAGATTAGGAGTCGAACTCCAAGTGCCAGTAACGAAGATCAGCAGGAATGAGCAGTCCAGGTGAGGTCACAGCCAGGAGTGCTGTTGTACTGTGACCAGCTGAGTGGAGAAGATTTCTGTATGTAGCTGCAATATCTGACTCGTGCCTTAATTTAGCAACTTGATGTGCCTCCCTTCCCCTACCTATGCACTGGGCTCTCTGCATCGGTACTGCTAGTACTGTACCTCAGGGACACAAGGCTCAGCCCTGAAGAGTGGTAAATAAGAACCTCCCTCACGTTTGCATACCCCTTGAGTGACTGACAAGTGAATTTCATTATCTAGTGTGCAAACTGGTTAGTGTGCAAACTTTTATTTTCTTAAAAAATCAATTTGCAAATGTCTTGTCTTCCTGTCTCTGCAGCGCAGTCCATGGGAACTATGTTCTTATGCTTTAAAAACTGGAAGCCATGTGCGTGTTGCCATTTCTTGAGTTGGAAGTGTCCAAGAGAGGGGAAAAAATGGATAAACAAAACACTTTATATGACCTGCATGTTAAAGACAGATTCACGCTTTCTTTCCCTGGTCTTCGTCCCTGCTCCTCCCCCTCAGCCTTTCCATTTGCTTTTTTTCTTCTGGAAGATCCAGCAAGCTGAACGTGAACCAGCATCAACAGTCTTTCTAAAGAAACTCAGAAAATTAACTCTACTGTTACATTTCTATGTTATTTGCTACATGGGAATTTTTTACCCATTTTTCAAGAATAATGTACTCTTCACTACAGGATGTCTTCACTTTTACTGCCCACGTGCCACTTCAAAGAAGTATTCAAGTCCTACCCAATCCCGCCCCATTCAATCTTCCTGCCGCAGTTATGAGAAGGTAGTGTTTGAACACTGTTGGAGATCACTGGATCTTCTTGTCTCCAGGAACAGGGTTTCTGTTGATTAGATTCACTGCGTTTCTCATTCAGGTCTGTAGCAACATTGCCAATGCTGTTAATACACAGGAGCTTGGTGATCGCATCTCAAAGGTTAGTGTAAATGTGTTAGGGGAGGGGGTTGGGACTGATCAGATAGAACATACTCATTTATGATCACTCCTCTAGAGTGAGTGTTTTCAGATACACTTCTTGGGGTTCTTTCCCAGTCCTGACAAAATTTGTCTAGTGTTTAGTAATCATGGCTATGTTGTTGGAATGATCCAAACTGTGAACTAGTCAGAGGTGGACAGTAAGAAAGATATAATGTTTTTGATGTTTAAAAAGTTTTGCTTTTGCTTTTTTAATTTGTCTTTTATGCATGTGAGTAATCAACCTGACTGACTGTGCTAATGATGGAATTAGAGGATGCCTGTTTTACAGAGGGTCTGACAGTTGGAGAGAGCAGGAGGAGTAAAAATGCTACTCGGATCGTAAGATACGGAGTGCCTGCTGGCTCAGTGTGGGGGACTGACAAGGAGTGATTATGCCTCAGCGTGTAGTGTGTGGGATGAGGAAAAAATGCTTTTGTAGCTATCTAGAGTTACCTGCAGCTTTCCAGGCCTTCTGAAATTACCTGTGCTGTTCCCTGGGTGACCAGGAAGCTCTAGCCAGTCCCCCTAGAATTCGCCAGTGTTGAAGCCAGAGAGGATTTTATTAAAGTCAGAATCGTTTTTAAAGTAGTCATTCAGATTGCATTGGGAAAGGCATGCTCAAGGTCTTATTGCCAGGCAGAAAAGCGTCTAGTTTGAAGATGAATAGGTGTGAGATGGAAAACGCCCTTTCAGGAAGCCCTGTGGTATGAGTGAGTGGGTATATCTGAAGATTAATATCAAGAAGAACGATTTGTAAATGCTCCATAAAGTACTATGTGGTTAATGTAACTTGTGAAGAATAAAATATTTGGACACTTTGTTTGTCATCCCTTTTGCCCAGATGACTGAAATGAGATCCATAAACCTGGGGCCTGGGACTGGCTGGCTGGCTTGGGCGCGCCGGGCCCAATCCCGCTCTGGTACCATGTAGTTAGGCTGTTGCAGCTGTTTCCAGCTTTGCTGAGTGCAGAGATTTTTGTGCAGGGTCAGAGCTCTGCCTTCTCAGTGCAATGACAGCTGATAGACACAACCTACATACTTGATTTACACTCCTATTATAGTCTCTGGTTCTTCATTTTCCCTGCTGAAATGCTCCTCTCTTGTGTTTTGGCAGAACGGCAGAGAGGTACTCTTTCTTTCTGCATCTGCCTCCCCAGTTCCCTCGATCTCAAGTTCTCTCTAATCTGGCTTTTGTAACCTAGCAGAAAGGGAAGGTTCAGGTGGCCTGTCTCACTGCCGGGGACTGTCAGACAGTCTGGGAGGAAAAAAGTTCAAGAATTGTCCAAAAGAAGAAAATTGCAGAAGGGGGATTTCTGCTTTTTCAGGACTCCGTTTGCCCTTTCCTTTCCCTGCTTGCTCTTTTGCACCTCTAGATCTTTTTTTTTAATGCCACTGGATTCGACACGCAGCTCCACGTGGGGAAGTGCTGCTGACGCTGTAAGGCTGTGTGGCCGTCCTCGATGGAGAAGGAGGAAAGACTGGCTGGCAGAGTGTGCCACAGGTTTTGGATAGCTGTGTGCAGCTCTTGGTAATATCTGCACCTCTGTAGCGCTGTGTCTGCGGTTGAACTTGAAGCAGAGAGTGGACAGTCTCCTTGCAGCAGAGGGGGTTTCCTTGTAGATTCTTAGTGTGGGTTTTGTTTGTTTATTTTTTGTTTTTTAACTTCTCTGCGGAGCATGCTGACAGCAAGAGAACTGATTTCTAGATTCATTTCCACTTTCTAAGGGCCTTCTGCAGTTAGCCTTTTGTGCTGTACCTGCAGTGCTGTATTTTAAATGAATGGATTTACTTTTTCCTAAATAAAAGCAGCCAAAAATCTACTCAACTATGGACTCCATGAGAGTAGCAGCTGATGGCTCTTCTTTTTCTGTGAATCTCTTCAACAACGGTTCCGCAGCAAATCTGCGGCTTACGGGTTTTCCTGTGCTCGGCTGGAGCGTTGAGGTTTAGCCGCGTGGGGCCGAGGCAGCGACGTGCCGCCACTGCTTGTGTTAGAGGTCAGCATCGGGGGGGCGTGTCTGCGCGGGGCCCCAACCAAGCTTGCGGTTCCGCATTTCATATGCGCCTTGGCATTTGAAGTCAGGACAGAAATGTCCCTTTTCCCAGAGTGCTAATTTGTTCACGTCACAGGTGGGGCAGTCGGCTGAGACTTGCTGTCGCATCTGAGCGCCAGTCCGTGTCAGGAATGGCTTATTCTGTCCCGTTATTTGTCATGCTCTTCTTTGCAGGGCTATTTTGCGGAGGAAGGAGCTGGACGGAGAGCTGGCAGGGAAACCCTGGGAAAAGGCGAGCCTGGCTGTGCCCCTCTACCCCGAAGCCCTGCTCCTCTGCCCCCGCAGGGCGTCGCCGTGAGTTTTTTTTGCCTGCCACGCTGTCCCTCCGGAGGGCCGGGGGTCCGGCCCCTCGCCTCGGCACTGCCCGTGGCCCGGGCAGCCCGGTGGCGGCGGCGGCGGCGCGCTCCGCGGCCCGGACGCCTGGGTCCCCGTCAGCACCGCCCGCCCCTGGACAGCTCTAGCCGGGCCGGCGCTGTCCCGGAACGCGCCGCCGCGGCGAGCGGTCGGGGCGGGCGCTTTTCCGCGTCGGACGGGGGCGCCCCGCGGGGAGGGGGGTGAGGCGGACCTTATTGTCCTGCCCCCGTGGGCGGGGGCGGAGTTGATGGGCGGCCGCCGCGGCCAATGGGCGGCGCGCCTTTCAGCCACCGCCTCGGCCGCAGCCAATGGGAGGGCGCCGTGCGCGGGCGGGGGGCGGGCGCCGTGCGGGGGCGGCCTGGCCGGGGCGCGAGCCGGGATCCGGCGAGTGAGTGGGGGGGCCGGGGCGGCGGGGGGGGCGTCACCGGGGCTGGCGGGAGGCGGCGGGTGGGCGCCGTTGCCGGGGGGGCGGGATGGGGGGGGTGGGGGCCGTTGCCGGGGTAACGGGGGCCTTGAGGGGCTGTTTCGGGGTAACGAGGGGGGTGGGAGGCTCGGGGGGCTCTTGGTGGCCTAATTTAGGGGTTTGGGGCAGTTTCTGGGGAATCAGGGCTGGTGGAGAGAGGCCTGAGGCAGTTTCTGGGGTAACAGGGTCGGTGGAGCGGGGTCTGGGGCAGTTTCTGGGGGTAACAGTGGGGTCTAGGTCAGTTTGGGGTGACAAGGCCTAGGGGAGCGGGGTCTGGGGCAGTTTCTGGGGTAACAGTGGGGGTCTGGGGCAGTTTCTGGGGTATCATGGTCAGTAGAACGGGGCCTGGAGCAGTTTCTGGGGTAACAATGGGGGTCTGGGGCAGTTTCTAGGATAACAAGGCCTAGGGGAGGGTGTCTAGGGCAGTTCCTGGCAGGAACAGTGGGGTCTGGGGCAGTTTCTGGGGTAACCGGTTCAGGGGAGAGGGCGGAGAGTCCTTGCGGGGTGGTGCTGCCTCGGGCAGCATGGGGGCTTTTTGCACAGTGCCACGGGAGCCGAAGCCAGGGCCAGGAGTTGGGCATGGGGGGCTGGCCCTGGCCCCGGGGAATGCGGCGGTGGGGCCATCCTGCAGACGGGCTGAGGCAGCAGGAGGGGGCCCAAATCCCGTGTTAGCAGGACCAGGGCATCCCTGGTTTGGGACTTGAGGCACCTCGAGCACGACGTGCCCTTCCTCGGCTCCTCTGCTGAGCCGCTTGTCACCAGAACCCCTCGCCCGGCGCCTGTCATTGGCGGCCTAGTGCTCTCAAAGTGCGGTGGTGACCACCTGGGAGTGCAGAAACCTGGAAACCCCCTGGCACGTGCTTCTCTCCTTGCTGCTAGTCCAGTCTCACGCATCTCAGCCCTCTTCTGGGGCATTCAAACAGATTCAGGCCTGCTCCAGTGACATCCTGGGAGAAATTCCCTGTGCTCAGCATTTCTCTTCTCCAGTGTGACCTGGATGTTTTCAAGAGGACATCGAGTGTTGGGAGTGCTCAGAAGTGAGGTTCTGGGGGAATCCAGCCTGCTTTCTGCAAGCTATGTATCAGCAGTCGGCGTCTAGCACAATCTTTGCTGTACTAGTGTGTTACAGGCATTCTGAAAATGTGTTTTCGATAGACAAACTGAGATTTAAAGGAGCACGCACAAGGAAATCCTTTTTTCTTCCGCAGAGGCCTGCCCATTTATATAATATTTCTAGTTCCGTGTTTGAACGTTTTGTTATGGGCCAGTAAATCAATTAATACCCGTCCTGAGTTATTTCTTTATTACAGAAGTTCTTAGGCTGCCCAAATAACCCAAGTGTTAGAGGTACTAAATCCTGAATGCTGGGCTGTCAGAAAGAGCAGGTTGAGAGAAACGCAAGGTATTTCTTTTACTTACCACATCATTTTTCACTAAACTGCTTTCCTCCTGAGGTCATGGGGCATGAAAGAGCAGCTACTCCCCCTGCTGTCAGAAGCTTGAGGCTTTAGTCTTTTTTGGGGGCTGTTGCTAGGTGAAAGAAAAAGCTAGAGGTTTTCTGAATTTCTGAGCAGAAGCCAGGCTTGTACCAGAGGAGGTGTGAATTCAGGAAAACCGAGGCTTTTCTTTCTCTCCTCTGGCTGATGAGTTTCTGAGGTCCCTGTCCTGGCAGTTGTCTGCGTACCTAACATAACAGACGTGGGTGGTGCCTTCTCACTTAATGAGTCAAGCTGCAAGCTCTTGTGGTTTGTGCTTCCGATGTGCTGTTCGAATGTAGGTTTTTGAGAGTTCATTTGAGAAGCTTGGTATAGCAACGGAACAGTGCCGTACAAGGTTAAATCATTGTTGTTCTGTTGGCGCTAAAACCAGAGCATGTACTTTACAAAGGCAATGTGACTTGCTAGCTGTGTCAGCACAATGTTGACAAGCGTTTGCAGTCCTGGAGTCAACATCTCTGGAGAGTGAACCTGCATGTCAGCTACAGTGACAGCAGCAGCCCATGCCGGCTGCCTGCTGTGAAAGCCCTGTCAAAGTACATGGAGAATTCAGGCTCTGGACTTGTTCAGACCTGGCTCATCTGCTGGGTTCGCTAGGGAGTGAGTCAATCAGTATCACCTGAACAGTGTTTTTTTTTTTCTGCTGTACAACACTTCCCGTAGATACCTGACTTTGAACCAAACCTGCCACAGATGGCCAGCCTGCAATGACCCTTCTCTTTCACTCCTGCCTAGGTTGGGCTTGAACTGCAAACTTGGAAAGAGGCTTTACATTCTCTTACCAAGTGCCTAGTCATTCAGTCCCTGACCCCTTTTTAAAAAAGGCACAATTTATGCAGCCCACTGCACAGAAAACAGTGATAGTGATTAATGCTGTCAGCCCTTAAGGGAGGCTTTAGCCTCAAGACTCTTACGTATTAAAATTAATTTGCTGGTCCAGTAACCAGGTATCCAATTATTTACCTTGTCCATCACCGGTTTGAATATCAGCATGGCTGAAAATGTTCTACGTTAATTCATTAGCCTGATACACACTGTAGTGTGTAGTCAGTGCTCGGGGCTGTGTGGTACCCTTTACCTTGGTGTCATGTAGGAGAGCCCTCTCAAGGTGCCATTGATCTGACTTTATAAGTCAATTTGGTACAAGTGGTAAGTGAAATGCTCCGAGATGCCAGCTGTGCTGCTGCTCATTCTTGCATCAGTAAAGGGCCGTGTTCATGTTTATGTATTTTTGTAAGTAGATTTAATTTTGTTATTTTTTAAAATGATTTGAGGAAAACAAGTTGCACTGTCACTGCACCTAACCTGGAGGGAAATACTTTTACATTTCAGATTAAGGTAATTATCATGACCCAGGCAACTCAAATCTTGCTTTTTTCTCTTCTACCATCTGCCTCTTCTTTTGTTACACTCTGCGGGCAGTAAAGAATCTTGTAGTGAATGTCTCTGTAGGGTTTCACTTTAGATAGGTCCATACTCATCAGTAATCAGAACTTCTGCTGACCGCTAGCATGGAGCAACCAGCCAGCTGTACAGGCTGTGACCCACCCTAGGGAAATGGTGATAGTAGTTAGTAGATAATAGTTCAGTTTCCTGAACAAACAGGAATTTTTCAAATTGGTCTAGTTTCAAGGGCAATATAAAAAGAAAACCATGTGAATGCTGAAGGGAGGCCTTTTAAGTTAATTTCTCAGTAACAAAAAAGCCACCAGCTCAAGCTCTTATTCTTTTCTCGTGGTTGAAACTAAAGACTTGATCCTTTGGTTGGATTCGGGAGGGCGGAGTTCCACCCACATGGATCCAATTGTGAGATCAAGTGTTTGGTGCATGTCGTTGTGTAGGTGTTTCAAAGAAAACCACTAAAAATTGAGGCTGTGTCCATCTCATGTGGCTATTACAATTCTCGCAAGATTTTTGAGTTATTGTTTGCTGCAATTAAATTTTATTTTCTCTGCCTGTCCCCTGTACCCCTTTCTACGTAAGTCTACTTCTGGAGAGATGGGTATGCAGTTTGGGATGAAAGATGCTGTTCTATACAGTACATACTTAAATAGGAAAATCTCCTTTGTTTTTACTCCTGTCCACAGCTACTGAGTGCAGGAGCAGATTTCCCTTGATGTTTGTCTGTGCTGTTGCCTGCTGATGTAACCGTTTTAACAGCCGCCTGAGGGACTCCCATCAGCTTGCTTTTGCAGAGCCCTTGGCAAGGAACATTCACCAGGAAGCGCAATGAAGATCGTGATAGCCAAAGTGCTATGTCTGCTGGGCGTCTGTGTCCTCATGCTGGTTGGGTCCCTCCTACCCGTCAAGATAATCGAGGCAGATTACGAGAAAGCTCATCGCTCCAAGAAGGTCATTGCCCTCTGCAATTCTTTTGGAGGAGGGGTCTTCCTGGCCACCTGCTTCAATGCCTTGCTGCCAGCTGTGAGAGAAAAGGTAACCTCTTAATAGCCTCTCTGGCAATTTTAATGAACCTGTACAGTTGTTATGGTAGGGACTCCTGTATAGGCCAGGTCACCAGCAGCCACAAGCACAGGCCTCTGCCCCTCCATAAACGAAGACTGCGGTCCAACCCTAGCCAAAGTGGCCCACCAAGCCCACTCAGAAACTGGTGTGCTTTGCCTGGTGTTTCAGAACACAAGGGAGTGATGCGTTCACCTCACATTCAGCTACCTCTGACTGACACGTTTGAATAATCAGACACTTTTTTGCTGCAGAAGGGAGGCTGAACGTGGCCTTGGGCATGAGGCTCAAACTCCTGCCGTTGAGTCCATGTTTAAACGCTTTTTCAGAGAGCCTCTAAGGTCCAGCAGTAAGGCAGAGAGGTTCCCAATCTCTAATGTTGAGGCATGTATACGTGGGTATTAAACCATTGCGAATCTGTTCAGTGTCCTTGTAGAATTCTGTAAACACAGTAGGAATATTTCATAAATCCATTATTAAGGGATGCAGGAGCCCAGATTTTTTTTCCCCCGTAGCTAGGTATCAGCTGTTGGAAGCTCTCCTCCCCCAACCCAAACAGATTTTGTAGGAAAACATTAGAGCTTCCTTGTGGCTCCCTGTGTCTCTTTGGTAGGCAAAAGGTGATTTGATTCTCTGTCAATGTTTTCCTTTGTTCCAGCTCAGTGAAGTTCTCAGTCAGGGGAATGTGACCACGGACTACCCCGTGGCTGAGACCATCATGATGATTGGCTTCTTTATGACAGTCTTTGTTGAGCAGCTCATCCTGACCTTCCAGAAGGAAAAGCCTTCCTTCATTGACTTGGAGACCTTCAACGCTGGCTCAGATATCGGGAGTGACTCTGAGTATGAAAGTCCCTTCATAGCATCTTCCCGAGGGCGCACGTTGTACAGCGAGCACGGTCACCACTCCCACAGCCATGGTTTGAACATACAGGAGCTCTCGCGGTCCAGTCCCTTACGACTCTTCAGCCTGGTATTTGCTTTATCTGCACACTCCATCTTTGAGGGACTGGCCCTGGGCTTGCAGGAGGAGGGTGGCAAAGTCATGAGCTTGTTCCTGGGAGTTGCTATTCATGAGACATTGGTGGCAGTGGCGCTGGGTATCAGCATGGCCAAGACCTCGTTGACACTGAAGGATGCTGCCAAGGTAGCTGTGACAGTGAGCCTGATGATTCCTCTGGGCATTAGCATTGGGATGGGGATTGAGAGTGCCCAGAACGTGGCCAGCAACATTGCTTCAGTGCTCCTACAAGGCATCGCAGGGGGCACTTTCTTGTTTGTCACCTTCTTTGAGATCCTTGTGAAGGAGTTGGAAGACAAGAACGATCGTCTCTTGAAGGTCCTCTTCCTAGTGCTGGGCTACGCGGCTCTAGCTGGGCTGGTCTTCTTCAAATGGTGAGCATGGAAGTGATGGAAAGAAAACCTCACCTCCTTCCCCTTGCAAATGGCACCAGAAATGAGCCTACTCTCTAGCCAAGGGGGGACACTGAAGCTTAAAAGCCAAGTGAAACATCACAGTCCAGGTAGTATCTCAGTATCGACCTGAAGAAGGAGAATTATTTTCTGTGGACACAGAGATAAAAATGAGGAGTGTCCCAGTGTAGGTGTCACAAGGTATTGTCCCTGCCCATTGGATCTGCGGGTGCAGCAGCTTGTGCAGAGATTACTGGACACAAACATTAAGTATCTGGTTCTAACACCGCCTTCAAAGAGAGCTTGTCAAGCATGTCTTTTCCTATTAATCTGCACATCCAACCCCTTCCCTTCCTCCCCCCACCCCCCCCACCCATTTCAGAAACTTTGGTTGGGAGTTTGCTTCCTTCAGTGTCAGATTCTGAGAAGGTGAGAATCAGTAACAGAGAAGTAAAGTCAAAAGCAGGTGGGATAATGAGTTGCACAGCTGCACTAAGCTGCTTTTGCTAGCTTAGTTTTGAGCAAAACCTGGTTGTAATAGCTGCCAAAAATAACATCCCTGCTGGGGCTGCTCGGTGTGACTGGTGCCACAGTTTTCTCCTAGTAGAGCTTCCATTTTAACCCACAACTGGCTCTGGGAGCTTTTGTTTCTCAGAGTGATTAACTGAAGAAATGCGGCCATGCCCAGGTCTTATACTTCGTTCTCTTTATCTCACCCATATGTTGCACATTCCCTAAAGAAATCTTCCTGCTGTATGTTAATGTATCAATTTGAAAACCTTAACATCCATATCTGAAGGCCCTTCCAAAGCATTCTGCAAGCCCAGGATCCATTAGTTGGTAAGAAATGGGCAGTAGCAATTTCCAGCATTAATATTTTAGGGCAAGTGCTTGTGTTGAGATTGTCTGCAGTGAAATGGGTTTAGCAGTCACCATCAAATGCATCTGCAGGGATGCTCCCAGAGCTGCCGTCTCTCGATGTCAGCTGGCTCCCTGCTTGTACTGACCTGTGAGCGAGAGCTGGGTTCTAGAGGTTCTGCAGGACGTTTTGTCAGTGTTTTCAAAGGAGGAGAGAAATCTTCTCTCCCCTGAGGGTTTATGGGCTGCAGGGTAGGGACTGTGGAAGGGCTGATTAGAGCCAGTTATAATCTGACTGAACTTGCTGTGTCTCCAAGGTGCGTTTCCCTCTGGGAGGCTCAGCCTGCTGTGGATCCAGTTGTGATCCTTCGTACTCGTCTTCCTAGGCGAGAAGCTCAAATCAAAGGCTGGAACAGGAATGTGCACTTTCCTCTCCCTCCTGTGGTTTGCCCTTGTGCTGCATGCAAAGTAGCATAGGGATGTAGTGCAAGAAAGCAGGCAGGCATGCTAGCTCAAAATGTCTGTAGCTCCTGCTCTGCAGATCCGGCAGAGTAACACAGTCACGCTCCTCGCAGGCCTCTAGTAGGAGATGCATTTTAATTAGACATAGCCTTCAATCCTGCAGCGGCTTCCACAGGCAAATCAAAGCTTTCGGAAGCGTTGATGGAATTATAATGATTTAGGGCAGACTATTCCGTGGTGCAGTCACTGTTATGAGGAACCAAGTGGCAGGAAAGATGGGTGAGACCGAGAAGCCAGCATCTTGGAGCCAGTGGTTGGCACAGCTGCACCATATGGAGGCTGATGAGGATCATCTGACGGTTTCTGGTGATCAGTATTGTAATTGTTACAACACACCAAAGTCGATTAATCTTGCTTTGAAAAACCTGGAGTGGGAAGGGGGCGGGAGGGTTATTTTAGGCCTCAGATGACACAAATTAGCAAGGCCTGATTAGAATGTAATTTGGCTTGACGTGGTAAACTTCTGTGTGTTATTTCACTTCTCAGAGAGCACATGGAGGTTGCGTGTGCAAGACAGCGGCTGTTCCCATCTCGTGTTTCCTCTCCCTTGCTGACTGTGCTGGCTTCTGTCACAGGCAGGTGGCACACCTGGGGAGAGGTCAGGTGCGGTGCCGTATGAGGGAGCGAAACACCGCGCGTCTCTTCTCAGGTACATGTCCTCTTGGAGAGGACATGTCTGCCCTTGCACTTCTAACGGCCAAGAGAAACCTCCCAGCTCAGCCTAGTTGTTTGCTGTTTAGAAATAGTCCATCTTACAAGCGCAGCCCTTGTTCCCAGCACTGGATCCACCCTCACGTGCAGAGCTGGGGTCGGTGTAATGGGACAAGCAGCCAAGAAACTGGGCCTTGCTGAGCTGCGGCCCCTTTCCCCGTGTTGTGGATCTGCTTCGTTTTTGCTTCTCGTGTGTGCAGACTGACTGCAGTTTCTGGGGATAAGGGTTTTCTTTTTGTTTGTTTTTTAGCTAGGAAAATGCAAGCGTCTCCCAGAGTAGTAGTGAGGGTGGGGGTGCTGCACGGCAGACCTCAGCAAGGAGGGCTCGGTGAGTACGAGGACATCAGTGGGTTGTCTCCGAGAGGCTCTGGCTGTTGCAGAGAGATTGTGCATGGGAGGTGGGTAATCCCTGATCTTACTGTTGTTTAGCTGTGGAGGATGTGGGAATGTCTCTGACCTTATTAATTTGAGGCTGTAAACAAGAACTTTTCAGGGTGACAGTGTCTAGCGTTGGTGAGAATGGGTTTGGAAATAGGGACTTGCCTGCATTTGAATGAGGGGTTAGCAACAGAGCTCAGCTTTCCTGGCCTGGCCATTGAGACTTGTTCTCTGACGCACCAGTCTGATATACATACCAGAGCCGTTGATGTGAAGAGGTTTCTTAAGCAGCCTCATCTCCAGTGCCCAAAGGGTCAATAGGTGCCTGTGGAGCGTGAGCAGGGAGCCGAGATCCCCGCAGGACTCCTGGAGGAGACGGGTCTGGGGGAGACGGCAGAGGGGACCGGGAGCCCCATCTGCAGGGCACGAGGCACCCGTGGGGCAGACGGACGCTCTTCCACAACCGCAAGTCCCCCAGGAGGAAGCCCAAGCCTGGAGGAGCTGGGACCCCCTTTTCCTTTGGGATGCGGCCTCGCAGGAGACGAGTGCGCAGCGTGGTCTGGTGAGCGGGGATGGGGGGTTGCAAGGCGCTACCCGCTCTCCTGCCGCGCTTGGGACACTCTCTGGTGCGCGAGGGGAGGGTTTGTTTAACCGTGCGAGCGGTGGAATTGAGCATTCCTGGGTTTGTTCAGAAAAGGAGAAGGAAGAGATCTGATCTGCTTCTCCCAATAAAGCTCCGGCCTTCTCTGGGTGTGTGTCACTTGTTTGTTTGAAGTCCCCCGTTGCTCTGCCGGCTGCTCCGTGCCCAGAGCATGCGGCAAGCGCACGTGCTCCGTCCTGGTGCTGTGCCCCGTGCCCATCTGCTGAGCATCCCAGGAGGCAAACTCCGGCCAGAAAGGACCTGGCCGATGCGGCCCTGCGCTGGCGCCTACCTGAACCTGCAGGCCCTACCGGCACCCCTCCTCCAGCGCTCCCCGTGTCCGCAGAGAGCCGAGACCGGAGGGGGAGCACGAGGGCAGCGTCACCTCCAGTCCTCCCTTCTGCTACCCAGCAGCCCTGCTCAGCATCAGCGTGATTCAGACAGGCGCGTGCAGCCGCCCCGGCAGCGTCCCCGTTGCGTAAGCCTTCCCGGGGAGCCGGGACTGAATGAACGGAGGAGGAGCCCCGCAGTTAACATGATCAAGGGAACTCATTCATTTCCTCACCCGAGTAGTAGCCGTCCAGCTAATAACGCTCCGGGGGCCGCGCGGGATCGCGGCAACACGCTGCTGCCGGGCAGGGTTGGGCTGGCTGCCCGGAGGCGGGGGGGAAGGCTGCGGCGCCGGGGGGGCTCCTCGCTCACCGCCTGAGCGCGAAGCTGCGGCAGACGTGGCCCCCCCCTTCCCCACTGGCTCCGTGCTGGGCACCAGCAGCGTTTCTCAATGGGATGCGTGTTGACAGCTGCGTGGGTGCCACGCTCGGGCAGCGATGGCCCCGCTCCTCTGCTGGCAGCTATTAATAGCAGCTGCGGATTTTAATTGCCGCTGCTCGGGAGGGAGCGTGAGTCACGCTGCCCCGGCCACGCGGGCTCTCGGCGAGGCGCAATGCTCCCCCTGCGCCGCAGCGCTGGCCACCCGGCCCGCGCCGGGCAGAGCTGCCGCGTCTCCTCCGTGCTGCCTCCCTCCTGCCTTCGCAACGGCAGGGAAAGCCGGGCTGTCCTGCCCCCCCTCCCCGAGGCTGGTTCGAAACCTCCCCGCTTTCCCCTTCCTGCGCCCAGGCGCCGGTGGGGAGCCTGGCCTCGGCCCGGGGCCGGCAGCGCCTTGGCCGCCGCGCGGCCCCTTCCCCGGGCTTGCGCCTCGCTCTGCGCCGTCGTGCAGCTCGGCCACGGGAGCCCGACCTTGCAAAGACCTTGATGCTACCGGGGCGAGCGGGTGCCTCGAGCCAGGCGGGAGCCCCTGCTGCTGCCTGGGGCCAGGGGAAAGTGAATTTTCCTCCAGAAAAGGAGGCCCCTGAGGCTCGGGGCCCCGTGCCTCTGCTAGAGACCCCGGAGAGCAGGAGGTGGCTCCTCGGGGGAGCGGAGAGGGGCTCCGCTGGGGACGGTCAGCCCTTAAGCCTGTCCCTCTAAGCTGCTAAGGCAGCAATCCCGCTCTGACGGGCGGGCTGTCAGCCCGCAGCCCCGCCAAAGCTGCCTTATTTATTCCAGGCAGGAGCTTAGCCCGTGCAGGAGCTGGGGCAGCGCGGGGGGCCCCAGGAGCTGCGGCCAGCAGGCACGGAGCGGCCCCCGGGCGGGCTGGGGCGGTTGTGGCCGTGGCGCTGCGGTGAGGAGCAGCTCCATGCCCCGCGCCGGCCGGGCGCCCCGTGGCCTCGGGGTCTGCTGGCCCCACTCTGTCCCCGGCACCCAGGGCTGCCGTAGGGTGGGAGCAGACCCCAAATCTCCTCCGGGCAGGTGGCCACGGGGCGTTGAGGACGGCGCTGGCAGCTCGGGGCCCCTCGGGATGGCCGTGTGCAGGGCAGCGTCCTGCCGTGTGTGTGTGCACACGCGTGTGCGTGTTCATTGGGGCACCGGAGCTGGTGTGGCCTGCTGGCGGTGCGGGTGACAGCGTGTCCCCAAAGCCTTGCCTGGACCCCGCTGCTTCGGAGGCTCGACATCCTCCCGCTGCCCCGCGTCAGCCGTGTGCGTGTGTCCGTGTGCACGCGTGTGTGCGAGCGTGTGTCTGTGTGTGCCTGCCTGTCCCTGTGTCTGTGTGCCTGTCCGTGTGTCCATGCCCCTGTTTGTCCACATCCATGTCCCCGCCTGCTTGTCCACACGTCCCGGTCCATGTATCCACCTGTGTTCCTGCGTGTGCCTGTCCCTGTCCCCATCCGTGTGTCCCCACCGGCCTGTCCCTCTCCCCATCCGTGTGTCCCCGTTTGGGTATCCATCTGTGCTTGTGTGTCCCTGTCCCGGTCGGTGCCCGTGGCCCCGTCCGTGTGTCCCTGTCTGTGCATCCATCCGTCCGTGCTCCCGGCCCTGTCCGTGCGCGTTGTTTCCATGCGTCCCCATCCGCGCGGCCGGCTGTCCCCGTGCCCGCCGGCGCTGTGTCCGTGTGTCCGCGGCCGTGTCGCGGCCCGGCCGCCGCTGCCGCGGGGTCCGGCGGCCCCGGGCGGGGCGGGCGCGGCGGGCGGGGCGGGCGGCGGGGCGGGATCGGCTCTGCGGCGGCCGCACCGCTCCGCACCGCGCCGAGCCGCGCCGCGCCGAGCCGAACCGAACCGCGCCGAGCGGAACCGACCCGACCCGACCGCCCCCACCTAACGGCGCCGGGCGGCCCCGCACCGCCCCGGCCCCCGCCGCCCCGGCCGCTCCGCTCCGCACCGGCCCCGCCGCACCGCAGCGCGCCCGCCGGCACCGGGCCGGCCCCGCCGCACCGCTCCGCTCCGCTCCGCACCGCCGGGCCGGGCCGGGCCGGGCCATGCGCTGACGCCGCCGCGCAGCCCGCAGCCAAGGGCGGATCCCGGGCAGGACACGGTGAGGCGGCGGCACCGCAATGCGACCCGCGGGGCGGCACCGGCCCCGGCCCCGGGGGGTCGGGAACGAGGGGGCGGCGGGCGGCCGGGGCCGGGGCTCGGGGAGCCGGGACCGGCGGGTGCCCGCGGAAGGGGAAGGGCACGGGCTGGGGAGCGGGGCTGCACCCCCGGCCCGCTGCGGGGGACCCGGTAAGGGGCTCGGATCCACCCCACATTGCCCCTTCCCCTTCCCTCCATCCTGCCCCTGCTTCTGCCTCCATCCTGCCCCTTCCCCTTCCCTCCATCCTGCCCCTGCTTCTGCCTCCATCCTGCCCCTTCTCCTTCCCTCCATCCTGCCCCTGCTCTTCCCTCCATCCTGCCCCTTCCCTCCATCCTGCCCCTTCCCTCCATCCTGCCCCTTCCCCTTCCCTCCATCCCGTCCCCCCAGGCCCCACACCGGCTGTCCCCAGCCCCGTGGGTCTGAGCGGGAAGGGTGCGTGGCAGCATGGGGGGTGCAGAGCGCCCGGCAGGGTCAGGCCCGGGCTGCGCCCCGGCTGGCGGCGGCTCTGTCCCGGGAGCCGAGCGGGGCCGGGTCAGGGACCTGCAGGGCGCCGAGGGCCCTTTGCAGGCGGCGGGGAGACAGGGGTGTCCGGGCGGTGGGTGCCGGCTGCGGGTCCCCAGGCACCTCTGCCAGCACGAGGACCCCAATGCCCGCGGGCGCCGGCGGCGCAGCCGGAGGCGACGGGGCCGGGTGAGAGGGGCAGGGCCAGCCCCGGCCGCGGCCCGACGTTCCCCTGCTCCGGCTCAGCCGCGGTCTCTGCTCCGTCCCGTCCTCCCTCGTGCCGGCGATGCCTCGGGAGGGTGTCAGGCACCGACCAGGGCGCTTGTCCCTGGGCTGCCCCGTGCCGGCCCCGCGCCTACGGGATCAGGGGCGCGCTGGGGGGACCCAGACCTGCCGGGGCCGTGCAAAGGGGGCCGGTTCCCGCGGCCGGGCGCAGGGACGAGGGAGCCGCGGTCCGCGGGGCGGCCGGCCAGCGCGGGGCGGCCCCAGGCGCTTCCCCATCGCCGCACGGCAAGGCACCGGGAGCAGAGCTGGCTCGGCTCCGATCCGACCCCGTTTGTCACCCGCGCGAGCCAGCGTGCCGGTTCCCCTTCCCCTGCCTCCAGCCCGGCCGGCTCGGGAACGGCAGCCCGGAAACCCAGCCGGCTGCCGGGCCGCGTTGCGTCGGTTCCTCCGTCCTCCAAAGGTCACGGTGCCACGCGGGAGCCGCGATGCTCCTGCCCGCAGCCGGGACCACCGGGGCAGAGGCGAGTGCTGCCGCTCCCGCGCTGCTGGAGGGAAACTGAGGCAGGGCCCAGCTGAGCCGGCGCTCAGCCCCGACGCGCTGGCTCGGCTGGGGGCCCTGCGCCGCCTGGTTTTGCGCTCCCCGGCTGCGTCGCTGGCCAGGCGAGCGAGGGCCGACCCTGCCGCCGGCCGGGCGCCCCCCGCGGCGGGGCCGCGTTTCGCTCCGGGGCCCGACTGCGTGCCCGCGGCGGGAGCGGGCCGGGGCAGCGGCGCGGCAGCATCGCCCCCCCGGCCGCCGGCAGCCTCGGCCGCAGCTGCTGCGCCGGCGGCCTGGCCATATGGCTGCAGCGGGGCGGCCGGTAAAAATAGCCAGCGCGGATCCCCCCGCCGGCGCGCTGTCCCGGCCCGCAAGGGCGCCTCAAGGTCAGGGGAGCCGGCGGAGGGGCGGGGGGCTGCGCCGTCCCCCCAGGGTGCCCCCGGCTGGGGCAGCGCGCCGTGACGGGTCCCTCTGCCCTCTGCCTTGCAGCGGCGGCCGCGTCTCGGGGGCAAGATGCCGGAGCAGAGCAACGACTACCGGGTGGTGGTGTTCGGCGCGGGAGGCGTGGGCAAGAGCTCGCTGGTGCTGCGCTTCGTCAAGGGGACCTTCCGCGACACCTACATCCCCACCATCGAGGACACCTACCGCCAGGTCATCAGCTGCGACAAGAGCGTCTGCACCCTGCAGATCACCGACACCACCGGCAGCCACCAGTTCCCGGCCATGCAGCGCCTGTCCATCTCCAAGGGCCATGCCTTCATCCTGGTCTTCTCCGTCACCAGCAAGCAGTCCCTGGAGGAGCTGAAGCCCATCTACCAGCAGATCGTGCAGATCAAGGGCAGCGTGGAGAGCATCCCCATCATGCTGGTGGGCAACAAGTGCGACGAGACCCAGCGGGAAGTGGAGACCCGAGAGGGTGAGGCCGTGGCCAAGGAGTGGAAATGCGCCTTTATGGAGACCTCGGCCAAGATGAACTACAACGTGAAGGAGCTCTTCCAGGAGCTGCTGAACCTGGAGAAGAGGAGGAACGTGAGCCTCACCATCGACGGGAAGCGCTCCAGCAAGCAGAAGAGGACAGACAAAATCAAGGGGAAGTGCAGCATCATGTAGAGCCCCGGACTGGCCCTCGCCCCCTCTCCCGGTTGGCCCCTCTGCCCCCTCGAAGTCCGGACGTCGGCATCGAAGCTGGGCCCGTCCCCCTCGCCCTCCACGCGATCACTGTGACTGCGCCGGGCGGCCGCGGCGCCTCGGACCGGCCGCGCCGGGGGGACGGCGGCGAAGACGGGGCGGCCGCCGGCGGGAACGCCGTGGGAGCCGCGCGCCCACCCTGCAGCACCGCGCCGCGGCCGGGCGGCTCCGCCGGTGCCGGGGCGGCAGGCGGCGACGGGACGGGATGGGACGGGACCCTGCGGCGGCGGCGGCCGAGCTCCCCGGGGCCGGGGCCGGCAGGCAGCGGCGCGTGGTCCTCGTGGGCGGCGGGCGCCGGTGCGACACCTCCGCGCTTGCAGGGGGCCGCGGCGGCGCCCCGTTCTCCCCGCCGCCCGGGAGCCGCCAGCCCAAGCACAAAGCAGCGGGCCCGACGCGGGACCTGCCCCAGCACAATCCTGGCGAGCTCCGGCCCCCGATCCCCCCCCTCCTCCTTCAAAGCCACCCCAGGGCCCTGGCGCCAGGGTGATGGGCGCTGCCCCGCTCGCCCCGGCCCCGGCACCAGCCCCTCGTCCCGGGGGCTTGGCCCCCGCGGAGGCGCCGGGGCGCCAGCCCGGGTGGGCTCGGCCCCTCCGCGCTGCGCCCAGCTCCCTGCATCACCGGCTTTTTACAACACGACACGACCGACCAAGGGACAAGGTGACGTTACGGTGTAGCCTTTACTCTAGAAATAGTCTTCCTTCAATAAAGAGATGAGAAACTGCTCCCGCATCGTCCCCCCCCGCCGCCCCCCGCGCGCCGCCTCCCGTTCCCGGGAGCTGAGCCCAAAACGGGGGCGGAAGGAGAGCGGGGGGGACGGCGGGCTGAGGAGGGCGCGAGCCCCGCGGAGAGGAGCTGGGGAGGGCACGCGTGTCCTTAGCGTGTGCGAGCACGCGTGCCCGGGCACGTGCCAGCGCCCGCGCGCGTTGCGGGCGCCCGTCCCGCTCGGCGCGCTCTCGGCCCGCGGCGGGGGGGCCGGAGCCCCCCGGGGGGGGGGCTGCCCCCCCCGCCGGTCCCACGGGGGGGGGTGGGGGGGGAGCGCGGCAAGTGCGTCATCCCGCCCGTTGCCACGGAAACCAGCCGCCGGCTGGGAGGTGGCGCGGGGGCCGGCGCGGGGGCCGCAAGGGCGTCGCAAGGGCACGGCTCGGCCGCGGCGCCGGGAGCAGCCTGGGCGCCTCCGCGGCGGCACCGCGCGCCCGAGGCCTGGGCAGAGGAGCCGGAGCGGCGGCGCCGGAGCAGGGATGCTCCGTGCCGGGGCCGGCCGAGCCCCCGCGGCCCCGGCGCCGAGGGAGAGCCTGGGGCCGCGCAGGGACCCCCGCTTGCCCAAACCTCGCCTCCGCGCTGCCGAACACCCCTGCTCTGCGGCTGCTCTGCTGCGCGTTTTCCGCTCGGGGCAGCGGATGCTCCCGCGTCTCTGCCGCCGGCTCCCGGCCCCCTCCCCGCCGCTCCAGCCCCCCGTTGCCCCTTTGCTTCTTTCATTTCCATCTCCAAACCGAAGCGGGAAGAGGTGCTCGAATAAAATACCGGCGTCCCTCTGATTCGTTTTTGTCCTCCTCCGAGACGGCGGGGCGGCCGGGTGCAGCCCGGGGCTCGCCCGCCGCGGGAGGGACCGCGCGGGAACCCGCATGGGTCCCGGCACCGCCGCGGCCCTCGAGCACGTGTCCCCGGCGGTGCTGGGCACGCTCAGCACCCCGGCCCCGCGGTGGCCCCGCTCCTGCTGCCGACGGGGTTAAAACCCGCAGCTGGTGCCGTGCCGGGAGCCGGCAGGGGCTGGGGCGAGCGCGGTGCAGGAGCTGCTGCGGTTTGACATGAGCCTCCGGCCAGGGACGGGGTGGGAAAGCGAAGCACCGGGCTGACACGGCGGTGCTGGCAGCTTGTTGGGGACAAGGGCTGGGGGGGTCCTGCCCCACGGAAATGGGACCCTCACAGCCCAGGGGGACCCGCTGCAGCTTGGGGCGTCCCTTGGGATGCTCCTGGGGCTATCCTGGGGGATGCTCCTGCGGACATCCCTGGGGATGCTTCTAGGGGTGCTCTTGGGAACGGTCCTAGGGATGCTCCTGGGGATGGTCCTAGGGATGCTCCTAAGGATGGTCCTGGGGATGCTCCTGGGGATGGTCCTAGGGATGCTCCTGGGGATGCTCCTGAGGATGCTCTTGGGGCTGTCCTGAGGGATGCTCCTACAGACATCCCTGGGGATGCTTCTAGGGGTGCTCTTGGGAACGGTCCTAGGGATGCTCCTGGGGATGCTCCTGGGGATGCTCCTGGGGATGGTCCTAGGGATGGTCCTGGGGATGGTCCTGGGGATGGTCCTAGGGATGGTCCTAGGGATGGTCCTGGGGATGCTCCTGGGGATGGTCCTGGGGATGGTCCTGGGGATGGTCCTAGGGATGGTCCTGGGGATGCTCCTGGGGATGCTCCTGGGGATGGTCCTAGGGATGCTCCTGTGGATGCTCCTGAGGATGCTCTTGGGGCTGTCCTGAGGGATGCTCCTGCAGACATCCCTGGGGAAGCTTCTAGGGATGTTCCTGGGGATGTTTCTAGGGGTGCTCTTGGGAATGCTCCTAGGGATGCTCCTGGAGAGAGTCCTAGGGATGCTCCTGGGGATGCATCTAGGGATGCTCCTGGGGATGCTCCTGGAGATATCCCAGGGGATGCTTGTGCTCCCAGGAAGCAACACTTGCTTTTGGGAGGGCCGGGGTGGCTGTGGCCAGCCCGAGCCCCTTGTGCGGCTATGCCTGGCACCCTGTAGCCCGCAGGCTGCTGGGGCTGGGGGCACCTCGATCCACTGCGGTGCTCTCGGTGGGGACAGAGACCCCAAAATCCCCCGCTGGGGCTGGGGCAAGAGCGGGGAGCAGCACAGGGCCTGGCTGGGGGAGCCTGGCTGGGGAACGGCCCAGAAGCGAGACGAACCGCGGCGGCACCGAAAGGCAAGCGATTCCTTGGAGAAAGCCCGGCACGACTCCCTGGGGGCTTTTTTTTTTTTTAACAAGATATTTCTGATAGTTAATTAGCTACACGCGGCGCGAGCAGCCATGTGCCAGTGTTTCCGTCTCCTCTCCCACTCTCGATAAACAGCCGTCGCTCCGTCCCGGAGACACAGTGCGAGGGGGAACCAGTGTCCTTAAAAATCAGTGCTGCCGAATAGAGACCCTCAGCAGGCGAGCGTTTCCCGGGGTCGGGACGGACAGGGGAAGCGCCGGCAGAGCCGTCCCAGCTCTCACACAGTTGGCACCTTTTCAGCACAACTTGGACTCCCAATTTCCCGGCCCTCCAGCCCGGTAAAACCTGCTGCCTCGCAGAGATTTTTTATTTGTTTTTCCTGGGAATTGTGGCCGGTTTCCTCAGAGAGTTAATGCACTTGGAGATGAGAGCAGCAGAACAGCAGAGCCGGGCTGGGGGAAGCAGGTCCCGCGAAACGTCGCAGGGCCTTTTCGCCTATTAAAGCACCTTCCCCAGAGCAAAACAGGGCGATTTTGGCTCCTGGCTGCCCCGGGCTGGCTCCCTCCCCGGCCACGGGCACCTCTGCCCTCGTGCTCCGACAGCAGCATTTAACCGGCGGAAACTCGGCTGCGGCTAAAGCAGCTTATAACGCCGCGGGCCTGGGCATATGGGAGCAAACTGGATTAGGGAAAAATCAGCCTTCTTCCCACTAACAGGATTATTATTTTTTCATCCCAAACATGACAGAGAGCTGCAGGCCGCAAGGGCCCGTTGGCTCCCGGCAGCGCAGCCAGGCCGGCTCTGGCGTGGAGGGAGCCGGCGTTTTGCTTTGTGCTGGGATGGGATCTGCAACTGGTGCAAACTGGTGGGGCCCCACGGCAGCCGCAGCGGGGCACCAGCAGAGGCACAGGGGCTCCCGCGGGCTCGTGCCAGTGGGACCCAGAAGGGTCCGCAGCCGGCGACACAGGGGCGAGCCGAGGCAGGACGGTGGCCAGCCCCGCCGCGCCGCCCACTCGCACCCCGTCCCCGGGCTGCAGCTGGCCGCAGTCAAAGCCTCCATTGAGGGGCCGTGCTGGGAGGCGGCGAGCGCCGTCCGCTGCTCCCCCGGGCCCGGCGCAGCCCGACTCCAGCCCTGCGCTGATCCACGCGCCTGGGTTTTCCCCTCGCTCCCCGCTCTGCAAAAAGAGAGAGACTCCGCGGAGGCCGTCGGGGCGAGCGGCGCCGGGCACAGCCTGCCCGGCCGCCGCGCAAGGCAGAGCAGCCCCAGGGCCGCCGCAGGCGGGAGGCCGGGGCTCAGCCCGCCCGCGGGGGACGATGCCTCTCTCCGCAAAGCGCGAGGAGGTGACAGCTGAGCAGCTGGTGGCTCTCCCAGTCCTGGTGCCTGATAGGTAAGAGCAGGTTTCAGGATGGAGACGAGCGCTGCGGCCGTCGCGGGGACCCCAGCGCCCCACGCGCTGCTCCAAGGAACGGCGGCGGCGGCCCGAGGAAACGGCCCTTCCAGGCACGACGAGGGCCCTGCGGCTCCGCCGCGAGCCGTGGACCGCGGCTTTGCCGGCGCGGGCCAGCGGCATTCCCAGTGGGCGGCAGCTCCCAGCGGAGAGGGGGTTTCTGGGCTGGACAGAGGCTCTGCCCTCCCCTTGGAAGGGGGAGCTGGACAGGAAAGAGGAGCTGAAGAAATCAGTGACTCAGACCAAGAGTCACGAAGAGGAGAACGGGAGCTGGGGCCTGCAGTCCTTCCTTCCCCCAGCTGGCCGCAGGCCAACCCTCAGCGCAGCCCTTCAGGCAATCACTAGACCGACTTCAGGAAGAAGTCGCTGATGGGGAAAAGAGGGTGAAACCAAGTGCAAGGCTCCCGGGCTGAACTGTGCTCGAAGGAGGCCCGGGATTTGCATGGGGAGCACGTCCCGCACTGCCAACACTGACAGGCGGCTGGGCTCCAGCCGGGGCCGAGCCTGCTCCGTGGGCTGTGTCATGCACCGCACTCCTCGTGCCACGCGTGGTGCTCTGTGCTGGGGACAGCTGAGCCAGGGCCTCTGCTGAACGCCAGCCCTACCCAAGCAGCTCCACCCTTGTGTCCCCCTTGCAGCTGGCCCGGGGGCTGCGCGGTGCCACCCTGGCACAGGGCAGGGGAGGGCCACGGGCACCCACTAAGCATCGCTCTTGCAGTGACCCCTCTGCCTTTTGGGTGCTCACAGCTCGGCCGGGCTACAGGGGCAAGGGGCAGCACTGGCGGCTGCAAGGTGGGAGGGGGGGCCCCCACTGCGGTCCCGTCCCGTCCCGAGTGGCGACCTCGCACCCGGGGCGCCACGTGCCGCCAGGGAGCGCGCGCCTTCCCCCCCCCCGGGCGGGCGCGCGCACCGCTCATTAATATTAACGACCTCATTTACCTATCCCCTCCCCCGAGCGGCGCTCCGATTGGCTGCCGCCGCCGCCACTCCACAGCCGCCCCTTCCCCCCCTCCCCCCAGCGGCCGCCGACGCAACCGAACCTGACGGCTGCGTCTAGCCCCGCCCTCTCCTCTGGGCCTCCTCCTCCTCCTCTTCACCCCCCCCACTCCTCCACCGCGTCTCCCGCGACGCCCGCGCCGATTGGCTGCCGCCGCTGCCACTCAGGCGGGGCGGGGCGAGGCGAGGCGTGCCGGCCGCCAGCGCTGCCCGTGCCCGGCCGGGGCTCGGCAGCACGGTGCGTTGCGCGGCGGCGGCGGGTGTCTGAGGCGGCGGCGGTTGTTCCTCTCCTCTCTTCCCCTCCCTTCCCCTCCGCCCCGCGGTGCCCCGGCCCCGCCGAGACCGGTGAGGAGCCGCCTGCCCAGCGCCTGAGCCGCGGGGAGGGGGCGCGGCCCGCCGGCCAGCCCCGGGGAGCGGGCGGCGAAGGCCGGCGCAGGCCGCGGCCTGGCGGAGCCCCCGGCCCGGTCCGGCCCTGCCCGCGGCCCGCTGCCGCTCGTGGCGGGGGCGGGGAGGCGCCGGAGGGGCTGGGGAGAGTCGGGGTGGGCTCGGAGGGGGTCCCGGGGGGCCGCTGGGGTCGAGGTGAAGGCGTTGGGGGGCCTCGAGGGTGCTGGGCGCCAAGGGGGGGGGTCCTGAGGGTGCAGATAAAGGGGCGGGGGGGCCTTGGGGTGCGGGAGCCGCTGGGCGGGTTGGGGGCCAAAGTGGGTGTTGGGGCAGGAGGGGAAGGGTTTGGGGGGGCCCTGGGGGTGTTGGGGCAGGAGGGGAAGGGTTTTGGGGGGCCTCTAGAGGGTGTTGGGGCAGGAGGGGAAGGGTTTGGGGGGCTCTGGGGGTGTTGGGGCAGGAGGGGAAGGGTTTGGGGGGCTCTGGGGGTGTTGGGGCAGGAGGGGAAGGGTTTGGGGGGACCCTGGGGGTGTTGGGGCAGAAGGGGGAGGGCTTGGGGGGGCCTCTAGAGGGTGTTGGGGCAGGAGGGGCAGGGTTTTGGGGGGCTCTGGGGGTGTTGGGGCAGGAGGGGAAGGGTTTGGGGGAGGCCCTGGAGGTGTTGGGGCAGGAGGGGAAGGGTTTGGGGGAGGCCCTGGAGGTGTTGGGGCAGGAGGGGAAGGGTTTGGGGGGCTCTGGGGGTGTTGGGGCAGGAGGGGCAGGGTTTTGGGGGGCTCTGGGGGTGTTGGGGCAGGAGGGGAAGGGTTTTGGGGGGCCCTGGGGGTGTTGGGGCAGGAGGGGAAGGGTTTTGGGGGCCCCTGGGGGTGTTGGGGCAGGAGGGGAAGGGTTTTGGGGGGCCCTGGGGGTGTTGGGGCAGGAGGGGAAGGGTTTTGGGGGGCCCTGGGGGTGTTGGGGCAGGAGGGGAAGGGTTTTGGGGGGCCCTGGGGGTGTTGGGGCAGGAGGGGAAGGGTTTTGGGGGGCCTCTAGAGGGTGTTGGGGCAGGAGGGGAAGGGTTTTGGGGGGCTCTGGGGGTGTTGGGGCAGGAGGGGCAGGGTTTTGGGGGGCTCTGGGGGTGTTGGGGCAGGAGGGGAAGGGTTTTGGGGGGCCCTGGGGGTGTTGGGAGCCCTGTGGAGTGGAAGGCTGGAGGGGAGGAACCACCTGGGCAGGTGGAAGGGGGTGCTGGGGACGCAGGGGGTGCTGGTGCTGGGGGTGAAGGGCTTAGGAGGGTGCTGGGTTCCTGGGGGTAAGGGGACTGCTAGGCAGGCCAGACAGGGGGGCTGGGATGGGGGTGAAGGGCCCCCTGGGCTGTGGAGAAGGGTCTGGGGGCGGTGCTGGAGGTGGAGATCAGAGTGGGAAGCTTCAAGAGTCTGCTGTAATGGGGGGGGATCTGGTTTCTGCACTGGGAGGTGGATGAGGAGGATTTGGATGCAGAGGGGCGCTGTGGGGTATTGGTGGGGTGAGCTGGGAGAAAAGGGGCAGTTTCCCTGAGGTCGTTGGGTGCCCTGTAATGGGAGGGTGCTGGATGGAGTGAGGTGGGGGCCAGCGGGGCAGTGTGGGTGGGCAGCTGGGGCAGTGCAGGGACTTCGGGCCGTTGCACACACAGGGTGAGAGGGGGAAATTGTCCCTGATGAGAGAAGCAGTTCTGCGCCAGCTCACTTGGAAGATAGGTTGCTTAGGGGTAATGGGTCTAGACCCTCTTTTCAAGGTGTAGAAGGAGGTCGGGAAGCTTGTCAGAAAATATAATGTCAGTGTGATTTACCCTTTTTTTTTTTTTCTGTGTGTGAGTTAATGGTGGGTTGTTACAGGGAGGTTGTGGAAAGGAGGGAAAAATAGCTGGTGGAGTTGATGACTGGTGAAAGATAGTAATAGTAGCCTGCCTGTTGTTCTGGGCAGTATTTTGGAGGCATTAGTGAATTGTAATGCACAGATTCATATAAAGGAGGGGTAGTTGCAGTATCTGAATTTTCTGTATTACTGAGGCGGAGAGAGGTAAAGCGATAAGTGGGTGCTGCAGACAAAGAGGGAAGTGTGTCTCTGTCTCCTATTTCTAAATAGAAGCTTATAGAATGAAAAGCTAGATACTGGCAAGTAGTTTTTTTGGAGATTAAGGAAGGGAAGCATGCACACCTGTAGGTAAGTAGGGTCCAGAGGGGGTTATGTTGGCTCATTTGGGAGCTGAAGATGGTAGCTGATTTCCTCTTCGACTCATTTTCTTGGCAATGCTGGAGTAGATAACTGGGGCAGGTTATTAGGATTTGCCTCTGTACTGGGCTATTGCTCTCAGATGTGACCTTAAATAAAAAACAAATAGATAGCGATAGAACTGTATTGTATTATAAGATGTGTTATGCACTACTGTTGGTAAATGAGGCTAAAAAATTATTGTGGCTTTGAAGGTGCTGAATTGTCTTCAATGGGCTTTGGATTTTTTGGTGACACTGACAACTTCAGGTTTGTTTATGGCTGTGGGCTTCTTGTAAAACTGACCCAGACAAGTACAACTGTAGTGATTACTTCCAGCAGAAAAGCTGACTTGTGGTAGACCACAGAAGTCAGTAACTTGATATTTAGCCTGAGTCTGTAAGTGAGCTCGAGGTCTTCTAGGTAATTGGTTGGTTTTCTTAACATATTGCTTTTCAGAGCCTGCTTGGTTCTAAAGAGTTGTATTATTGAAATAGGGCCTTCATCCTGTGAAGATTTTGCATGTCTTTAACTTTATGCTCTGTGGGACATCCCGTTGCATTCAGGCAGGTGAGCTGATCTTTGCTAGTTTAGGTCCTAAATCAGCTGCATGCTCATAAAGCACATAAATGAGAGCTGTCTAACTGTATAGCATTAGCATTGTTTAACATATCCTGGTTATAGCTAGAATGGGGGACAATATACCAAAAAAGCTGGATCAATACATTCAAATACAGCTCACTGTCTGAAAGGTTTTCTTCTGCCATCTGTAGCTGTAAAACAAATGGAAATAACTCTTTTGTGTGGTTGAAGTATTGTTGTGGATTTTAGTGATTTGGATAGGAGGCACATTTAAACATACCTACCCGATTTTCTTCTCTCTCTCTTTCTTATCCCTGGGTAAAGTATTTAACCAGTATTACTTAGAGTAATTGATGCCTTTTTGACATCTGAAGTTATCTTAGGAAGGCATTATCCCCCTTTAAAGCTAGAGGGATAGAAACATACTGGGAGGCTGACTTGTCTTGGTTAAGTCAAGCAAGAAGAATAGTTTGGTGTCCGGGACAAGAGCTTGTGACTTGAGAGGCTTCAGTTTGCTCTCTACTCATCAGACTTCCCCTGTGACTGGCCTAACTTCTGCCTTCCTGCCTTATTTCCTTATCTGCAAAATGGAGATAATTGTACTGCCCTACCTCACGCACTGTGAGGTTGTCATGTCCTGAAATAATTTAGCTGCTTAGCGTAACAAGGTAAGTGTTGGAAGTGAGGTGAGTGCCTGGCTCCCGGACCTACGATCCCACTACTGGGCCTTGGACTCTGCTCCAGAAGAACTGGACCCTGGCCTTCAGAAAATGCTAATCTCTTTTATTGCTAGTAAACACAGACCTCTGCTTCCTAATGGGAGAGTAGCATAATAGAACTTGTCGCTTTCAGTAATAGGAGGAATCATAGCTCTTCCTGCCAAAAGTCGTCCCATTAGCACAGCAGTTAGTCTGTTGAGCCTTGGTGCTGGCCAGCTGCCAGAGCCTAACTAGTTGCCATCACAATAGCCTGTTTTGTGTAAGTCTTGAAATAGCCGCTTGTCCGCTCACCAGCAACTAGTGGGAAGTTTTCTCTGACGTGTTTGGAAGGAGGTGGTAAACAGCCAAACTTAAGCTGTCATTTAAAAATACCTTCTTGCCCTTTCAGCTATGAAGGTTAGCTCACATTTAAAAGATCATACAGGTCTGTTTTCTTGAGTTTGTGGACCCTAGTGCAGTACAGAACTTAAGAGTTTTGTTGCTGCTCTTCCAAACGCTGTGGGCACAAGTAAAGCTGACAAGAGGGATGATAATCTTGCTGTTTTGTTGCTTGGGAAATAGGAAGGCTGTGGGGGAGGATGACCCAAAAATGATGGTTGCATAAAGAGCAGGGTAATGGTTTGTAATTGTTAGGGGATTCTAGCATGAGGAGGTGGAGCAAGAAGAGAAACGGGTTTCATAAAATGCTGTCGCTCTACCAACATAATGCTGATATGAGACCTCTGATAGGGTTTGAAGTAAGGTACTGAGATCCCAAAGATGAGATGCATCTTTTTCAGTGCATTTTATTACAGTCTCCCCTGCCGGCTGTAGCTACAGGGTGGCTTGATTTGGGTGACTGATAGATCAAGTACTGGTTTCTCCATCTTTACAAGAAATTGTATAGAATTGAGATGTGAAGATCTGATAATTGAACTTTGAAGTGGAAAGCTCTCTCTAATTGGCCAGATATTATTCAAATTGTTTAATCTGTTTAGCCATGGACCAGGAATCTTCACTTTTCAAGGGGACGCGGTGCATGCAGTGAGAATATAGTGAAAGTAGGAATTTCTAAGTTACAGTGTCTGATTTGGTTTTTGGCAGTTTGTGTGCTGATTAGTTCTTTGACCTGTTGCCAAAGTGATGTGATATAGTATCACTCTCCTTTATGGGTTTCCTAGCTTGATGCGCAAAATGTCAGAAGAAATTAAAATGGGAAAGGAACAAACCTAAAGGAAAATGTGAATACAGTTCCTTCCTGCTGTGTGGTCTGAAAATGGTAGTAATAAGAGAAAACCAGGAAAGCTGACAAGTTGTTTGTATTTTTTTCTTAGTTAATTTGTCATCTATTTACCTGCTCAGTTTGCATAAATTGCTGAAACTTTTGCAGCATGCAGAATTTGAAGAGCCACGCTTTGCTTCTGGATACTTGCAGGAAGCATCTGGCTCCAGTGGGCCTCGTAGGTGTGTAACAGAGGTGCAGTTTGTTTCAGATTATTCTGTTCTGTCCTTGAGTATCAGCTCTAGCCATATATATTTTACTGCTCTCACATACAAGCATTCGCTATTGTCATCTGCTCTTTTCTGCTTCGTTCTGCTAAAAGGCCCTTCATTGAAACACCAGAACAAATGGACTGTTGTGCAACACAACCCATGTTTTCCTTTTCCATGTTTTCCTTCGTGCTGCTTGTGAAAGTGAAAGTTACTTACAACAGTCTTAAGTTTCTAGCATGCCCGTTTCCCATCTCCAGTGAACCTACCACCTTGATGATCACTTGTAAATGTTCTCTATGTTGCATAATTGTGCTGACTGCTTTTTGTCTTTTCTGCTGCTCTTCCTCCTGCTGCTGCTCCTCCGAAGTACCTGAAAACCCACAAACTAATTTAAAAAACAATTAAATGTGGTCATGACAACAGATGTGTTTGAAAAGACTGAATATGATAATACACCAGTTAATTCTCTATTCAGTATGACTATTGTGGGACTGAAGCAGTTCCTAAGGTGAAGTGTGATTAATCAAGGACTTTGTTTTAAGGGGTATAGAAGCAGGATTTTTCCTGGGAACGAGCTACAAATTCAACTGATTTTTCAAACTTAAACCTACTTGATATCTCCAGTAGTTCTGGTTTAGGTTTTCTTAGATGATTGAGTGGGGATTAAGCTGTGGCCTTTAAAAAAGGGGATGGGAGGGGGAATTCAAGCACACTGTTAATGTTGAGACAAGAAATTTAGTTACAACAAATTATGAAAAAAAATTATCCTTATCTTTTTTTTCCCCATCAATTCTAACAAACAAAAAAAGGTTTAAACTACTCCAACCTGTATTGTTTCTATATAACTGAAAAAATTTATGAATTTGTAGTGAGTAGTTTGTTTGTTTTCAAAGGAATTTTAAGAAGCTGTAAAAGCTGAGAAATCTCAAGTAACTCCTGGTTTGTTTTATTTTCATCTTCTAGAAAGAGGAAACAAGCTAGAAAATGGACTGCGTAAGAGTAGTTTTTCAGATATCTCACTCCTCCTAATGTGAACATACCAGTGACAAAAACAGAGGTTTTTTGGTTGTCAGCTTTCTTTGCTTTCTGGCTGGAAGCCAGTGTTATGACTGTGGGCCCTGAGATGGTGGAAAGATGTTCCTCCTCCTGCTGCCTCTCCTGGTCCCGCGCAGGTGGCGCGAAGGGAGACAGCCCTCCTTCGGGGGAACAGCTGGCCTCTGAGATTGACGTTCTGCTAATGTTCTCCAAAGGCTTTTTTCAGCTTAGCCCCTTCAGGAAAAAATAAATCTATTTTTAAATATATAGAATAGTTTGGTATTTTTCTGAGCCCTGAAGGCTTTTTGTCCATTTCTGCCTCCTCTGCTCTTGCAGTTTAGACCTTGTGCATTTTTCTTCTTTCTGTGTTTTAACCCTTTCCCAGCTTGTGCTTAGTTTTTGCTGCTGTAATTCTGGAACTATGGAAGTGTTTCTTTGTAGATGTGCTACAGAAACTGCTTTTAGTTGGTTTTATTCCTGCTATAGTTGTAGTTGTTCTCATTTCCTCTAGTTTAAGGTTAACTTCTTTTTTGCTGGCAGAGGATCAGTGTTTATGTTCAATGCATCATGACATATCACAGCTTCTCTTTTCAGTTACTTGCTATGAATTATGGTACGATTCCCAAACACAAATGTTGTGAATTTAATGTTACTATGCAACTTTTCCATGAGAATAAAAATTCAGACCTGTCTGAGAGTTTTTTTCTTAAAGATCCTTATTTAAGGCCAAGAAATATGATTGTTTTGCTTCTGATTTTGAAATTATGTTCATAAATGCAGTCTTAGAAGTGGATCTTCTTCCGGCTCTTGCAGAACTGTGTGTGGTGATGCTGGGGTATCTGAGCAGGTACCTCCAGGGAATGAGTTTTCAGTGATCAAAAGGAATTGGCGTTGCTTTTCAAGGAGCGTCAAAGCTCCCTTCAGCTTCATTACAATAGGAGGTTCATTGTGTATCTTGAACAAAATGTTGGCATGCCATTTTTCCCGTAACTGGTGAGTGTTGTGAGCTGCTGTGGTGACATTGTACAGAGTGCTTGTGTTACGCTAGCATCGGGCAGGTTCAGTTGCCGACTAATCCAGCTTAAACGTTGTCGTCATTCCAGTGGTTGAGTTGCGTATGGAATTATGCTGTTAATTTTGACCCACAGGCTTCCTACTTTTGCCAAAAAACTTCTAAATTGACTTGTAAATCTTGAAACAAAAATTGTGTTAATTATCAGATAAGATATGATATGAGTTTTTTGTAAAGTATTTATTAAAACTAGTGAATAAAAGTGTAGCAAAGCCTCCTGGTAGTGGGACATGTTTTCTGCTGAAGGACTGGAACTGTGGCTTAGATAAGTATTCAGTTAAGTATTATTCTTTATATGGAATTTGAAAGTTTTGGTTTTGAAAGCAAGCAAGGATTAGACGAGTATGCTAAAATAAAGTAATATTAACCTGCTCTCCACTGCTCAATAATCTCTTGTAAGACTTGGAATGGAATGGAGTTTGGAGAGGAAATTGTAAGCCTCGAAATTCAAGTGTTGATACTATATAAACTATGTTTTTTCCATGTTGCTCAGGGAATCCCGAAGTCCAATTTTGTGGGTTTCTTGTGGTGGGCTCATAATTCTGGGAAAAAGATAGGATGACTTCTGTCTCTGGAAGCAGTAATGAAAGAACACAGGAAATCTGTCAACCAAGGGCAGTTCACCTTGTGTTCTAGTCACTGTCTTAAGTAAGGTAGATAATTGCAGGTAGGATGGAATTAGATGCTGATCAGAAAAGTGATTTAAGGTAGGGGAAAGGAGTTTTTGCTACTGGCAGGAGCTGGAGATTCTTATAGTAACATCCGGCTATAAACAAAGAATCCGTCAAAGAGGAATGCAGCAGTACTCGGAAAGAAACTAGCATATCTGATCATGTATTTTTCTTCACTTCCAATTTGTAACTCTGTGCTGATTTTCCTACAAATGTTTTCCAGAACTATTTGTTTTCCAAAATATGAGTGCATATCCATCAGTAGATCTCTGAACTCTTAGTTTGGATCAGCTATGTTTAGTTTGAGATAGGACTGTGCAGAGTAGCATGCTAGTCTTCTGGGAAACAAATTGATCATCAGAACAATTTTCAGGAACATTCAGTATTGTGTTCACATCGATATCTTTATCTCCGAGTTTCTCCTGCAGCCTATTTCACTAGGTTAAGTTTGGCTTCTAGAGCTCCGATGTCCATCTCAGAAATCTGTCCTTCAGGTTGTACTGTGTGTACTGCTTATTTGAATGTGTTCATAGCTTTCTCAGTGCTGTAATGCTGATTGTGGTTGGAAGAAAGCTATAGAAAGCGTGTCCACAAAAAGAGCTGCAAGAGAAATGGGTGGATTTTTTTAATTCCATTTTGGTGAGTCTGCAGTCTATTCTGTGTGTGTTAAAGCAAGCGTAAATCCTGCCCTGCATTCTGAAGGGACTTGCTGTAGAGATCTTTCTGGGAAAAGCGAAAAACCCCCAAATCCTATGTTTGCTGCTGATTTTCCACTGCAGAGGTGCTATACCAAATTCATTTGTCAGTACTCAAATATATGGCATTATGGTCTTTTGTAGAAACAAGCGGAGGTTAGAGAATTTTCTTTAAAGATCTATTATTGCATGTGCTAAATAGCTGATACGCTTTGTAAAGACATCAACAGAATGGAAGTATAGGCAGGATTATAAACATAGGACACTGCTGAAAAAAGGATTTTGCATTTGTTAGTATAGATATAACAGGGGCTCTTGTAAATGACAGCAGTAGCTCTGTGCTTGCAGCATACAAATGCAGATGGAACTGGTTGGTTGCCAGATATTAGTCATGGGGCACACCTACTTTGGAAGAGTAGCCTGTGGGTTTAGAGAAGTAATTATTTTCTAACAGCCCTGTGGGGCACAAGCAATTCAGTTTATGGAGAACAAGGAAGGGCTTGCTCCGGAATATTAGCTAAAAAATTGTGTGCATATGAGCTGCAGCTGGTGACTGCTTGACTAGAATTTAATTTGTCTCGGCATTGTTCGTTATGGGCACAGGGGGAAGATGCACGCTTCTGAAAGCTGAAACAATTGCTGACCTGATGCAGCTTTTGTAGCTAATTGTGATGGACGTCGGATCATGCGAGCTGTAGCGTGCAATCTTTTAGCTAGCACTGCTTGTGCAGCAAAGGCGCCGAACAGACTGCTCTGATTTCATACCTTGTGGCAGCCTGTCCGGGTTAGCCCTTCGCCTTCCAGGGCTTGCTTTTTGTGGCAGTTAAAGGCACTTGGTGTTATGGACCGTGAGATCCATAAGAAGAATTCACCTAAATTGTGGTGCTTCTGTCGATCAATATTAGGCTTAAAAAAGCAGTGCTTCGAACTGATCAAAAAAAAAATCTTTCTCTGATCACTAATTAAATGGTTAATGTTCTTTGCCTTATTATCCCACCCTCAGCTTTTCTTCCTAGGGATCTAGGATGACACCTTCTAGAGGCTCCTAAGGAGCGATTAACTCTTAAATTTCTTAAGCATTCTAAAAAAAAATTTACTCTTTATCAGCAGTGGTGCATATTTGTGAAAACTAAAAAACATTGTTAAATCTAGAGTGTATGATTTTGAGTACTTAAGATTTTTCCTCAACCTTCCTTTTTTTCTGGTTAAACACTGAGTTTGTGGGTATTTCTGGGGACAAGTCAAGTCCAATATAGAGGGCTCTAGCTGTGAATTTTGAAGGACTTGATTATCGGTCTTTTGCCACTGACATGAGCTCTTCTCATCTCATTTTGAAGTAAGCGGGTGCTGTCAGTAAAAGACAAGGTTCTTGTTGGGACGGAGGGAATAGTCTCCAGCAGCAAGAAGGAAAGCATCTAGCTTTGCAGTAGTCCAAGTAAGAATATTTGACCCGTTCAGTGGAGAAGCAGGTGGGCTACAGGGCAGTGGCTTTAATTTTGTTGTAATAGTCTCAGGCTACTGCTAAGAAAAGCATGTTGATATAAGTAGACCCTAGCTTTATTAGAGAGGGTTCAACACCTTTGTTGCAAAACTTCTTAGAAATCCACAAATTTTTTAAAAGTGTGAGAAATTCTATTCTAGTGTTATCTGGAAATATTTCTCACCTTTGGTATAACACTGTTTGGCAGTGCTGGAGAGGCACAATGCTCAAAATAGCAGCAGCTGCTGCCATAGGCCAGGATGGAGCATATCTGAGTGAGTTGTGTTGTCAGTCATGGGAACATAAATCCAATTCCACCTGCACATGAGCATTCCTGAAATAGAAAAGGGTTGTCAACTAACAGAGGAGATGTATTGTGTGCATCTCTTTTGTGCACTGTTACTGTACTCCCTTCTAACTGCATTTAAAAAAAAAAAAAAGTTGCTGTGGTTTAGCTGTAGCTTGAGAGAATAACCACTTCCTACTCTCTTCAGTAAATAACAGCTGGGAGAGACTGTTTGGATAATATTGTATATGCTGTTATTTTGTAGGTGAAATATGATCTGTCTGCAGGCAAAACCCCTGCTTTCGTTTACCATTGTGATAAGCGTGCTATTACCAAATTTTCAGAGGGAAGTTGTTAGCATTAGAAAGATTAGAATGTCTCCATGATGATCAGGAAGAAAAGGTAGGGAAAACTGGTTGAGGAAGGGGAAATCTTGTTTCAAGCTTAACAAAGCTAACTACCAGTGGTATAGGAAATGCATTAACACTGACAGCAGTCTGAGATGAGGGTGGGGCTTCAGGCTGTGCAGCCGGGTTGCAACTGGTAAAGGTATTAAAGTTCAATGTCTTTCTGAATTTTTAACCATGCGAATTGTGGTGAATGTATGTGTGGCATTTCAGGTTCAAAGTTCTTCCTTGCACAGAAATTTGTTTCTGTAGTTAAGCCGAAGACTCGCTAGTGCAATTGTTTTTCTTATAGAAGTTCCTGAATTTGCTAGCTTTGTGCATTTAATCACTTTTCCTCGATTTTAATAATGTCATCCTTGAAACTGCTATCCACTGCATAAATGAAGCCTTACTCCTTCATGTTTTTCATGTGTATACTGCTGTGATAGGTTATAATTCCAGGTTCAAATTCTTGCATGGACTGATTGTATCCAGCTAACGTAAGTACTAGTGCCTGGTAGATGGGGGTTTTGGACTGCCGCTCAGAGTGATGTGATTAGGTTCTATTGATAAGTTATCCAACTGCTACTTGCATCTTTGAAAGTGCACGCAAGAAAAAAACCAAAAATTCAACGTTTTTTATCACTGCAAAACGTCTGTCCCGTTTATTGCCTTTCGTCTCTTTCTCATGGAACGCTTGCTTGGTAGGAATGATGCTGTCATGTTTCTTGGCTTTGGAAGAATGAGAATTTCCATTGGATAATACTTCAACTTGTTTATATGCAACATGCTAAGAAAATATTTCCTTTTCCAAGTATTGGTCGCACTAGACATTCATAAATCGCAGAATCCTTTTCTTTAAGCTGTATTTTCTACTTTCACACCCTAGGCACCCTGTCCTTGGGCCTGTATAGTTACATAGACAAAATTAAACACCACTACTGAAAATGGCTTTTTAATTTGATAATCTCGTATGGTCTAAGAAAATTAAAGGATGATGAAAGACTGCTGCTGCTCTGACTCTTATACCTTTCTTCCAACATAAGGATTTGTGCTGTGACATCCGGATTTAGAAGTTTGTTGTGGAACTAGTTGTCAGAGTAGACAGTTAAGGAGCAGGAGAACATACTACGTGATGTAATACTTGTCCCTAATTTCTGCATATTTTTCTGTTGGACCATGGGAAATAAGTATCATAAAGAATGCAGGGAAGAGAATATTTGTTGGCAGACTTGTCTCCAAGTACTCTCTGTCAAGGTTTTGTGAGCTGTTTAACAGATAAATTTGCTAGAAAAGAACGGTCATAAGTGAGAGCTCATAAATTTGTGACCTATCTTTTGCACTTGCACTAATAGCTGACAAGTATCCCATCATGAATGTGAATTTGCTTGTTTCTTTGCACAACCAGATTTACAGAGGATTCAGCTCTAATCCATTTTTATAAATATTAGTTTGCTTTCTCTGTTATCTGACATAGAAACAGATCTCATTAAGAGTAGGCTTCCTCTAGCATTTGAGAGCTTTTTCAGTTTTCTGCCAGTAGTGACTACTTCTCCAATCTTTTATGAGGTCTGTGCGTATAATTCCAGCTTTATTAGCCAATATTAGTGATTACTACCATGCTATTCCACAGAGAGCACAGTGGAAATTAAATTGCCAAAAGTCAGCTCTGTTCTTGGGATGCTGAGGACTTCGTGTCCAATCTCTTCTATGTGACATGAACCATTTGTAGTGTTTCAGCAGTGCCAAAAGCTTCACTTTGAGTTCTTGCCTTCCTAAAAGCTAAAATCAGTCAATCATGGGGGACCCATGCTCAGAGAGTCTCCGCTAGTTCCAGTGGTCAGGGAACAACTTGTTCTGCAACGTGCTCAGCAAGCTCATAGGGACCATAGCTCTGTGCTTCTGGCTTTACATCACATCTGCGGATGGAGCAGATGATGTTCCCAGCGCAATACAGGGCTGAGACAGAACCCTATTGATATGCTGTCTCCGGGACAACAGATTTCAAGAGCTTCCCAAGTCTCTGATCATGGATTTTTAGGAGCACCAACGTGATTATAATGAGGCAGCTGAGATTTCTCGACACTGGATTAGTAGGGAAGCAACTATTGTTTCTTAAGAAGCTTTTGAGAGCTTTTGATAAAAGATACTATGGAAGGGCAAGGTATTATTCAGATACCCCTTTCTGAATATTTATATATAGTTTTTTTTAAAAAAGCTTATTTCTGTGAAGCTCTCGAGCACAGCATAGATTTGTATGTTATCTGAGTAGTTTTGCTATAAATAAAGACTTAGAGATTAAGAAGTGGAAAATGGCGCTGTTAAGACCAATGAGCAACATCGTCTTGTGGTGTCATCTAGAAATCCTAAACAGTTTTTCATAATATTTCAGAGCATGAAATTACTGGAATGCTTAAAACATATTAAAAAGCATTGCCATTTTGTTGGCTGCTGTTGTAGATCAGCTGCGAAGGGATAATGCTGTGCTATGCCATGTTGCATAGGCTTTTGTCATTGCACTTGTGAAAAGACAGCAAGTTCTGTATGGTCAGTGGGAGATGTTTGGTTCTGTGGAGGCATCTTCTGGCAGACAACATCACATTTACAGCTGAATAGAGGGCCTTGGTTTATTGTAATGGATAGAACAATGTTTTAGCTTCAGGAAGTGAACATGGTGGTTGACATACTGCTGTCTTTTTATCGGGGCCTTTTTGGACTTTTTAACTGTTCTTTGTGTGTGGGGGGGTGAAACGATAAGGGTATTCAAGAGGAAAAGTTTAATGAGGATGATGCAGATGGCACTTCTAATACAGACTCTCTCCATTCTCATTCATGGAGTCTTTTGGTAGCGAAGAAAAAGAGCAATTGATATCAACTGAAAATTGGGCTGGCTGAGTTTTGTTTTATTTCATATCTCAATTCTGCAGCCTCCAGCTGCAGTAACCTTCCCTGTGCTCATTTTAACAGTTGCAATTTTGGGGACTTTAGCGGTAGGATGGCTTGAAGCAGGCATCTCCTCCTAGACTGAGGTGTTTGGAGGAACGGGAACGCTCAACGTGAGAACGTATCTGTTTGACAGCCGAGGGGTTTGACTCTCCACTGTTGCCTCTGGATTAGAGGCTAGGGTTGACATGAAAGGGAACAAGTGCTTTTCTCTGCCAGTGCGCTGACTGATGAATATTGATACCTCATCGGCTGGGCTGGAGTTAGTCTAGCAGATATCTTAATGCAGTGAATTTCCTGGAGGGGTAAGAGACCTTGAGCTTTTGCTAGTCCCCTTAGCGTTGCCTGGTGATCGACAGCCTAGTGAGAGCCATATCAATCCAGGCAAAGTTTCTGATGCTCAGAAGTTGCAGGTAAAAGACCAGCGTGCGTGCACAGCTGGGACGCAGCGCACGCTCCGCGACAGCCTGGTGTATGTTAGAGCCTTTACCCCTCCCCAGCCAGGTGTGCGGTGCGAGACATCTGGCACGTCCTCCATATGGCAGACTTGCTGCGCATGCAGTGGATGGTTAATGCACCTGTATTTCTATCTGCTACTTCTTTCAGACCAGACTTTTATGAGACTGAGGGTACTGCTTTATCACAGAATGGGGTCATACACATGCACTCTAGGGTTGGGGATTAATTTGCCCCTGCAAGCTTGCAAGGTAAGTAATTGGGTTGGTGCATTTTTAGAAGTCTGTGCCTTTCACACTACGTAAATCAGCAGTCACTGTGGCATGCGAGCTCACGAGGCAATCAGTTGCTGCTTCTCATCTTTAAGGGCAGCGGCAGCTTAAAATGCACTAATTTGTGTGAGCATGCCTGATCTTGCTGCCTTTGGTGTGCTAGAGTGAATGTTCTTGCTGTTTGAATTAGAGAGGTATGGAGAATAAATAGCTGACTGACTATTTCTAATTCTAATTTGTAGTGTTTCCTGAGAAGCTGTCCCCTCTGCAGGGGAAACACGGTAGGGCCATAACAGGAACAAGCAAACATCCCGCGCTTCCTGGTGACTGTAATGACTCTGCTGACTTGAAATGCATCATTGCTTTAGTATATCACTAGCTGACTTTTATCTAGGGTGTTTTTTACTGTTAATGATTAGACATTAAACAGTTCCCTCTAGAAACAAGCTATGCAGCTACTTGTCCTCACAGAGCTTGCAGCATCTGTTTTAGTACTGTTGCCATGAAAACAGGCCAGAGCACCAGAAGCAATAGTATTATTGCCCTGTGGCCTGTTCCAGCGCCAGCCTTTGTTACCAGTGGCCTGTTTTTATCACAACTTAAAAGAAACCTAAGCTTGCAGAAGCTTGCAGCTTGTTCCCTACCTAAAATAATGTTAGTATTCTGTATTCCCTTTGTGCTTGCCTTCATTTAATGTTCCAGCATGAGCCAGATATTCTTCCCCTCCTAATAGCTAGAGAGAGTTTCATCTACTGCTGTAGCCTTGGAGGAGTCTTGGTAGCCTTCTGTGTCCCAGGGCTGACTAGCCTTGTTGGAAATGCTGAGGTAACTGTTTGCCGCCAGGATTTAAATACTTCAGTAATAAATTCTAAAGCTTTAGACACAGTGCAATGTAAACATAAGGGTAAAATCCTAGTCACGTTTAGGTCAATGACAAGTCTTGCCTGGTGTCACTATGCCAGGATTTTATCAGAAGGGTTTTCAGATGCATAAATTAAACATTGTGAAGGTTCCTGAGCAAAGATGTATTAGTCACAGATCTATAACTGAGTCCTGGCTGCGTGCCCCCCCTGTAAAATTCTCATTTTTCTGCTCTTTCAAATATGAGAACTAACTTGTGTATCCAGTTGTTTAAAAACAAGAACCAAAAAAAATCACTGGTGGGGTCTAAAACTTGGTGGACTGTGTGTCTCGATGGGTATGTATTGCAGCTGGCTGTCGCTCTGATGAGGACATGGGCAAAAGGGTTGAGCTCAAACCTGTTGTTTGCTGTGCATGCCCTGCTGGACGGTATTTATGGGGCCACAGCTTCTTAGGTCCTTCCTGGTAGATCTGTATCTAAGACTTCCTTGGTTGTCTTGTGGCTCGTGTATAAGATGTATCCAAACTTCTCATTTTCTTTTTCAGATTTTATTATATCTGTCATTTGACAAAGGAATATAATGCAGCAATTTTCCTAACCTAAATAGTGATTCTGAATGACTATTTCCAACTCCCCTTTAACTTGTACTTAAATTAAGCGTGTGGGTTTTTTAATTTGATCATTGTGGGGAGGAACAAAAAATGAAATACTGCAGATATGCCTTCCTCTTCCTTTTCTTCAGTTAAATTTGTCCTTGTCATTCTTTTTCTTTGACTTCCATGAGTTGTTCAGGCTATTTTTCTCTAGTTTCTTTTGTTGTAGCTTCTATATTGCGGTCTTACATCTTTAGAAAAATATAATGCATGTATGTGACTGTTTTCTTGCCTTTACAGCATCGTTGTTGTCAGCATATGACAAATAACATGTGATTGATGACTGACTAAGCATTCTGAATATTTCTTCATTCTTTTATATGCCCAATGATATATATATTTTTTTTGCATAGGGAGGCATTCGTGAATGGCATTTTTTGTGGTGATGGAGCCATCTTCAGACACAAATATGAATTGCATTGAATGCAGACAGGTGCTCTACCTCCATGGCAATAGTCAATCTTAAAGGTGGCCAGCCATCACAGCCGCTCATCACTGACTTCTGTGTGACATGTCCCTCATGCTTACTAGCTGACTTAAAATATTTCTGTAATAGCTAATTCTAAGCTTGTTTCAGATAAGGAGAAAATAGTGCCTATGTTACTGTCTGATCTGTCAATGTAAAAAGGGTCTTTGTAGACATATGGCTAGTATGTCTGCCTTCATTTAAAAAAAAAAAAAAAAAAAAAAAAAAGCTAGGTATGCCTGAGGTGCTTCAGTTGGTCAGTTCAAAGCTTGATGTTCAAACAGTAGAAAGCATTCCCTGCAGTAACATTTTAATTGCTGAAAACTGTATTTCCTTTCTTTTAGGTGAACTGTCATTTTTGTTCAAGCCAGAGAAAGCATCTGCCTTTGCGCTGAAGAAGATAGTTTGAACATTCTCTAAACAGGTATGTTTTGTGCAACGGTACACCACAAAGTCATCCAAAATACCTGTTGTGCCTCACCATTAATTTTTAAAATCTTTTATCCTTGACTCCCTAAACCAGTAATATCTCATGAGGTGAGTAGCTTGAATGCGCGAGCAGCATGTTTGCAATCCACTTAGAGGCAGTTTGACCAAAGCCCCTGTGCTTCTTGTGCAACAACCTGCAAATAGTTGACAAGGGGCAGCTGCGTTCTCAATTTTGTGTTCTGCTCTTTGAAAGATCATGTCTTGAAGGGAAAAATAAGGTGTATGGGAGGGAGCAAAGGGTTGGTCACGTAGTGCCCTCAGGAAGGGCTGTCTCCTCTCGTTCTGCTGCCCCGTGCATCAGAATCTTCCACTTCGTTTTCTTGCCCTAATGCAGAGTTGCAGTGACTGCAGTGATCACCTCTGTATACTCTTATGCTTTCAGGCACTATGTAGCCTCAAAGGTACCTTTTCAAAACAGTATGCAGGGCAGTATTTGAACTACCTTTTCTATGTAGAGCCTTACACTCTAAATCTGTGTACTTTACTCGGACTACACCCTTAATTACTGATGGGGCGATTGGCTAGATATTTGTCTTTTAAAGTTGTTTTTCTCAGAAGGATGATTAATAAATTATGACTAAACTTCAGACATCTTAGATAGCTGTAAAAATCAGAACTTTCAGCTAGTAGTATAGATAGGCTATTTTCCCCAGCAGTAAACTGGGTTCTCTGACCATTGCAAAGGTAACTGCTTTGACCAGTAAGTAGCCTGTGTTTTTTAGCTCAGATTTTCAGGTAGAGACCACTCTTGTTTCTTTGCTGGAGAGTTGAAGTATAAAAGTCCATGTATGTGAAAGTATTTAGATGTTCAAATTCCCTTTTATTTCAGTAGGATATTAGGTGTCTAAAATTATCCCACGGTCATGCAGAAAATTAATTTTCTTATGTAGCTGTCACCTGTAATTTGGATTTTTTTCTGAATTCCATTCTTTATGATGATTGTTAACATATCTGGGTATCACCGCTCGTTTTAGATGTTGTCGTATACTCCATGATAGAGACAGTTGTGCCATGCATTATCTGCCTTACAATTCCAGGTGAAAAGATGAAAGTGTTGATAGGATTGTATACAAGTGCGTGCAAGGTTATTAGTTAAAACTGACCTACCTTGAAAGCAGTCTTCCAATACGCATGCACGCTTCTTTCTTCAGTATATCAAGCAGGGGAGCTTTAGCAGAATTGCTTGTTGTCTGACTTGCTTCTTGGGCAGAAATTATTTTTTAAAAGATGCCATTAGCGTGTTGATCTCCAGTGTCCTTTCATAAGACTGGTTTGGGATTCTGGATTCTGACTTAAACCTCCAAGAGAGGGCAGTGTATCCCTGAGAGCTGAACTGCACAGCCTATGGAAACATCTGCAGCTGCCAGGCATGAGCTGCTTCTGCTTGTGATCTGAGAGAGAATTATGTTCCAGAAAGTTGAATGAGCATAACTCCTTAAAACAATTTGAAGTGAGTAATTGACTGGCATACTCATTAACAAATGTATTAGGAGCTGTATATCATCATGTGACCATTTGTCCTTTCCCCAAATGGTGGCAGGAATACAGTAACACTTCCTGTTGCCTCACTTTCATAAAAACGACCTCTATCTCTGTTTCACTTGCGTCATTTTGCCCTACTTTTTGCTTGGCCTCCCCTCCAAGAGAGGAATGATGTCGTGGGATCAGTGTAGAGCCTTGCCATGAGTCTGAGTGAATTGGAGAGTTAATTTAAAGCATAAGGAAATTGGGGAGAAAAACAATAAACAACAACAAAAAAGGAAAAGTAATGGAAGTTTCTATGTTGTGATATATTGCCTTAGCACTCCAAACAGGAAATGCTTATGCCAGTCTCTACCTCAAAAGCAGATCTGGTTGCTCACTAAAGAGGCAAACATTTTTTTAGTGTGGAAGCATGCATCTCTCCCCAGTATGCTGTGTGCTTTCTTTCATGTTCCAGAAATCAGGTTTATGAACAAATTGTCACTGCTACACTTGGTTTCTGTTTTCAGGACCTATTTGCGAACCCTTTTGTTGTATTCAGCTCTGCGTGGTGAATAACCAGCAGTGCATTGCTGCTATGTCAGACTCGCAACAGCTGTCTATTCTTACTTAGGAAGCCATTTTTAATCCTGTTAATTCTTGCCCTGTTGCTGAAGTTACACGAAGGCACCTTTATTGGTGACTTACATTTGCAGAAATGATGCTGCCCTGGCCTAATAATCACTGATATATTGAGAGCACCCTGTTTTCCCAGGGTTCATTATGGCATTTATTTCGTTTTCTTACTAATTGACTAGATAAAATTGTTTGATAGCCTCTAGAAGATAGGGCACTTGTGTAATATAAAAGCACATTGAAATAACCTCAGAAGAAGTTGCTTTGAGATAAAAACGTCTCCCAGGAGAAGCATCCACGTTTAAAATGAAACTATTAACCTTGCTTCTAAATCCTTCCTCAAGAAGATATTTTTCTTCTTTTTTTTTTTCCACTTTGTGTAATGGCAGAATGAGGTGAACTTTCCCCATTTTGTAAAAAGGGAAAAGATCACTTCTTTGGGGAGTATTTTACTGCTGGCTTAGAAGCAATACTAGTTTGTCATTGCTTTTTGTGTGTGGTGGTGTGGGAGGTTTAGGGTTTTTTTCTGTTGTTCTTGTTTCAAGTGATTTGAAGACAACAGCCTGTCCATGTTTAATATTTGCTTTTCTGGAACAGTTCCTGCATTGTTGGTGCAACCTATGAAAATAGCTGTACTTTACACAGTTCAGCTGCCTGTCTTCATATGTAAGAGCAAATACCAGCACGCTTTTATAATTGATCTGATGGCACTTGAAGAATTATAAACCTCAGCATCCCATCTGTGTTTCACTTTGGTATTTACAGTGTAATGAATTCTCCCTCGCTGCTTCAGCTGGATACTCTTTCACCTCCTCTTCCTGTTTCAAGCAGTTGTTAAGTTGGTGTACAGTTTAAAATTCCTCCAATTTTTAGGAGGTTGTCAGTGACATGAAAGAACTTCTTGTATTGCTTGTTTGCCTGGTAGAGGCATTGAGCTAATCTAGTTATGTTAAAACTAAGCATCTCTAGAGTAAAGAAGTGTATTGTCACTGTTTTGATCTGTTTATAACAGCTGGAGGCATTTGCTAAAACTTATTGGGAATAGACTTTATAAATAAACATTGTTCACTGCAGTCATACAGCTTTTTAGTTGCTATTCTTAATCAGTCCACTGAAAGGAGGAGAAAGTGGTGAGGTTTTTTTTGATGAAAGTAAACTGGAAAGTCCAGAAACATACCTAGTTTATCTCCTAGCAAAAGACGACTGTTGCTATAGCACATTCTTGTTCCATTAGTGTTTGTACATTTTTAAATTTGATTTTCCAAACAGCTTGGGGAAATTGGCACCTCGTAAGTAAAGTTTTTAAAAATAGCTCTCTTCTGAAATAAGTCCTGTTATTTCCATGGATTGGTGTCTTGAGTGTATTACTGGCGCTCTAAAACCTTGGAAGTGTCTGACAAGATACTGCTAAGCAGAGTTGTAACCCCAAATATTTACTGAGGAATTAGTTTGTCCTATTTTTTTTTTTTTTAAGAATGAACTCTTGCAAATGGAATGCTGCTGTCTACAAGGTTTATTTTAGGCTTTTTCCTCTTTTGCTCAGAGGAAAAACAAAGCCAGAGTAGGAATGCATGATTGTGAAGCAATTGTCATTCAAAATACCCCCGACTGCTCCCCAGGCTGCTCTGTTTTCCTGTGAAATGACTGGGGAGGTAAATGCTCATGTGCAGTGCTGCCTTGGACAGCAGAACCTGCGTTGTTCAGGGTGCTAGCTGCCCTTTTTCACCTCTGCTCCTTTTCTTTAGATCTGGTGAGTGTTAAAGCATTTTATGCTTCAGTTATGAATGATGGTGTGTGGGTCTCTTTTCCCCCCCCCTCCACCTTCCCCTATGTGAAACTGTTCATGCAAAGATCACTTGGTACTTGATGTATGAAGCTTAGGTGCCAGGCTGCTTTCTGTCTTCTAGCAGCTGCTCCAAATGTTTCCTGTTGCTCTTCTCAGAAACCCAGAAGGAGCTGAAGGTCACAAAAAGCAATTGCTGGTCAGAATATGCCTTTAGAGGGACCTTGAAGTGACAAGCTTATTAGTATGGTTCCTGTTGAATGGTTTCTGTGGGTTTTGAGCCTGAAGTATTGATCCCTTGAGGTGTGAAGGACTGCAGAATACAGGGAAAGCCCTTTTGCTTGCCTCTGCTCTAGTCCTTCCCATTTTAGGACTTAAAAGAGGTTCCAGAGCAAGTTGCCAGAACAGACTTCCTAGCAACTTCACAATTGGCAATTTACTTCCAAAAGCAAATGTGCACTGGCTGTGGCAGCTGCTACTTAGCAAAAATCCTGGGCTGTATGCTGGAAAATGGCAGGCTTTCTGTGGACAAGGAAAAAAGAACCTGCTCATCCCTTGGAGGAATCAATGGGAAAAAGTTAAACTTTACAAGTTATCCCTTTACCATGGATGTTTTGCACTGTTTGTCCAGATGCAATTGTTTGATAACGATTTTCTATTTATAGATATATATTTTTAGAGACATGGTAAAGTCTATCTCTGGAAGTGATATCTTTTGCCTATTATTAGAGCAAAGTAGTAGAGTGAAAAACAAAGTTGGTTATCCCATTAAGGTTATTTAATTTTGAGTGTTATCTGAGGACCTGCACCTTTGCTAATGTGCTTCTCTCCCTTTAACTTCACTGTTGCATCAATTTTGGAGGAGCTGAAGTTCTGGCATGGGTTTGTGACCTACTTGCCCGGAATGAAAAGATGAGCCACGCTAGTCAGTAGGTGGTTGTCTCATATAATTGCAGTACTGTTGTGAATCAGTCACGTGCTGATACATCTCAGTGTCTGTTCATTATCTGTTGGTCAGCACTGCCTATTGGTAATGCTTTAATTTAGCCTTGTGGTACAACATGTAACAGATAGTTCCCGAGATTCTTGATCAGGGATCCACCAGACATCTTAGAAGGAGCCTTTTGCCATTTGACAGCTTCATTTTCCATGAGCTGTTCTGCATTACATAACAGTACTGAGGTGGCATCATGCGCTGGGCTGGGGAGGACAGAGTTTAATACCAGCTCCGCTGCTGAGCTGTCAGAGCAGGTCATCCACTGTCTGGTCTGCCCCAGACTGTGGACTAACTGGGTGGTCGCACCGTCCCTACCAGAGCAGGGCTCTGTTTTTGAATGAGGAGGTGATGGCGCCTCTGCTTCCAGTAGTATCCTGACTGGTAATCTCTGCTCTGTTTTTTCTAAAAACGCATGGACTCTTTAGTGCTGAAATACTTGGAACTTGTCAGCAAAATCAACTGTCTGGAGGTTGCAGTTAAGGAGTCTGAAGTCAGAGCCAGTGCAAATGAAGTTTGCTTTCTATTTCTCATTCTGAAATCCCACATCAAATTGTAAAGAACATTAACGTTTATTTGTAAAGGTGACAGGGTTGCTGTCTTGTTCACCATATGAATGCTGCATCTTTGATTTTATGCTTTGTAACATTTTCAAACACCCTTTAAAAATCCTAAGGACTGGAAACAAAATCAGCAGTCTCTCACTACAGCAAGATGAGTCTTTGTGAATCTTCAGTATTCGGATGTTGTCTCTTTAATTTTCTCATACAACTTTTTATTAATCACTGTTGGAATACTTGATAGCATCAAATGCCTGCTCCGAGATCTGCCCGATCTTGGAGTGTCTGAGGGAAGTCTAGCAAGTTCTTCCTGCCGGTGCTCTGGAAGATGCTTGTGGAAAGGCTCTTCTGTAAAGGCTGCCTCCCACAGAGTTCCTGGCAGCGTCAGTCTTCTGCTTGGCTGGAATGGATGATCCGTCTTCCTTATAGTTTTGCAATCCCCAAGTTTTGCACTGGCTTTTAGGGAACATTGGCAGCTGGAAGCTCTGTTGTTAGGAGATGCCTTACATTACCAACTGTTGTCACTTCCCATTAGTTCAAAAATTAGTTCCCCTCCTTACTGCCCCCGACCTGCTCCCAGGTATCTTTTAAAGCACTGGTACTTGTCTTGCTAGCAGTTTGCATGTTTGCAGAGCAGGCTTGAGCAAGGGGTTTTGGCCTGCACTGTAAACAAGCATAAGGTCAAGCAGGTCCAAATATGACCGAAGTTTTTTCCAAACCCACTGGTATGACAGTTTCCCGTGACAAATAGTTGTCTAATGAGAATGGTAGAGCCACTCTGACTCTTAAACAATGACTTTTTAGGTCCTTCGTTTGGGCTTTGTTGCCAGCAAGTGGTGGTGTGCAATATCCGCTTGAAGGAAATTGCAGCCTGCTTATCAAGTGTGTAGGAAATGGTATAAGTGGAAGATATGGGAGGGTCCATGTTGAACGTGCCTGTCCATGCACTGAAAGGTGTGTGTGTGTTACACAGTGAATGCTGCGCTTACTGTACTGAGAGCCAGTTGGCTTGCTAAGGATCTTTCACCAGCTAGGAAGCGGCAGCCAGCGTAGCCTGATGAATGAAAGCAGGAGCGTGTCCAGTTAGTTTACCTTCTTGGCTCTAATGCTCTTATTTTTTCCCACGGAGGCATGTTGGTAAGCAGGGCTGTGTGCTGGCACACTTTGCTCAGTAAGCTCAGTCACGCTGCTGGGTATCTTGGTCTTTTACCTTTGCCCTGGGAGCAAGTGCGTAAGGAAGGAGGGGGCAGTGTTTATTAAACCAGCACTCTGAGGTCAGGCTTGTTTTCCCTCTCTGAGCAAGAACAGACCAGCCCCCAGAGTCAAATTCTGTAAGCCTTGTAAACAAAAGGCTCATTTCTGCGGAAAACCAAAGATGGTATTGTGTTCATCTGGTATCTCTGGAAGGAAAGTTGTTGGAGTTTTGTGTGTTGTTGGTTTTTTTTTTTTTCTCTTCCTTGCAAACTGTTCCTCATGTATTAACTTTCAGTTCAGAAGTTGGTGTCAGTGCAGGAGAAATGCCAGGGGTGAACATGCACATGTTGTTAATCAGGCCTGGTTTGGGGTGCCTGCAGTGCTGGCACTGATTGCAAACTGGAGGGGAGCTGGGGAGGAGCCCAGGCAACATGCCATTGTTCAAACAGCAGCACTGGCTGGTGCAGGGGGTGTTTGCTAGCTGAGCAGGTAGCCTTCCTGCAGAGAGCCTGGCTACCTGTGTGTCTCCTGCCCAACATGCTTTGTAGGTGCCATAAGCCAGAACCAGGCTGACCACTTGTAATTTTTTTCAGCACAGCTCAATTTAGTCAAAAGGTAGATTGATTTGGGTGACTTGTCTTCAAATAAGGCTTTGAGCTTTCTGCTGCAGCTTGAAGGTGGTGGCTCATTCCTTGAGCAGCTTAGCATTTATCACCTCTTACAGAGCACCAGAAGCACTTAAACTGCACATACTTTGCAGGGCCAAGACACTTGCTATTTAAATCTGTTTGCAGTTTGGAAGCCATAATTATTTTTTCATGCTATAAAGCCACATGTAGCTGGAAAACTTGGGAGGCACTGGAGTGGGGATTACAGCTGAACACTGGTTCTAGCATGGCCTGTGATTTAAGGAGGCAAGTTCATCTTTTACAGAGACAGCAATTAGTAAGAGGCAGCAGGATATTGGGAAAGCCGTCTTCATTCCTTTGCCTTATAAAAGGCACTTCATCCTATATGGAAATGGCCAAAGAACACGTTTACTTATTGATGGCTGAACTTCCTCCCGACAGCTCATCTCTCTCTCACCCCTTTACGGTGGTGATGTATTGGTGATTACTTTATTTTGGGATGGACGTGCCACTTGGTTGACAAGATTCACTGAATTTCGGTCCCTTTTTGGGTTTGTTACTGCATTTCAAACTCAAATCAAATGAGGCAGGTCGGTGCTGCTTCAGCAGGAACGAGTGCAACGAGTGAGGCCCCAGCTTTGGCATTTGCTGTTTTGAGCAGGGAGGAACGCGTGGGCTCCTGGCCACCTGCTCTTCCTGGGTGTAGCTTTGCTCTAGCTAATGCCACAGAGGGTGGCTGGGTCCAAAAGCTGCCTCAAGATGAGCATGTGGATAATGCTGTGGAAAACTTCACTAGAGCAGGGGGAATACGAGAAAGTTGCAAGATGGCTTACTAATCTTGGAGGAAGACTAGATCCTGGTTTGTTGTATGACTTTTTCTTCTGCTCTCGCCCTCGTTTTTAAACGTTCATTGCTTCGTCAAGTGCATAGACGGTATCAGGCCTGGCTTCTGGTGTTTACCTCTCTCCCTTACTGTGCATAATAATCTTATAATCCAAGAGATATCAAGTTAGATTTCCCACCACCGTGTATAAGCTCTCAGAACCTTTCATGCTTCCAAAGGCAACAGAAGACTATCAAACAGAACTTGTGCAAAACCATAAAACTTTTAGGTCTCTCTAACTTAATATAAGCAAATGAAAGGGAAAGTGTGTTGTCCAGAATTTGTATGTGCCTGAATATTTGCACAGATAGCTGGCATTTGACAGTCTTGTTTTCAATATGGTATTTGTGAGAATTGGTATTCTCAAAAAAATAATAATTTTTTTAATTTAAAAATGGCTATTTTGTCTGGGGGGGACTATTCCTCATCCTTTGATTTACTGAAATCTGAGGAAGATGGGGACAAAAGGAATAAGGCAAATTGTGGCCTAGAAGCCCAGCAGACAATGTGACATGGTTTTTACTCTTTGAAAAACAGAAAACCCTGTTTGTGTTCAGACAGTAAGTGAGGAAAACAAGCAGAGCTGGATTTCAGCTCAGATGAATTCTTGGAATTAATCCATAGCACTCGCTCACGACAGCTTTGACTTCAGTGTGGTAAGCCAGACTGACCGGAGAAAGGTTGAGCAATGTTTTACTGGTAAGCAGGAAGAAAGGCATCCTAAGGAGTGCCATAAAATGATACAGCAGGGGAGCATCTCAGTATTATATGAAATGGCTAATCATGACTTAAAGCTTCCTTTTAGTGTTTTTAATGCTTTCTTAAGCCCAACTCATTCATAGTCCTATAACACTTGTTTGAAAGCTGAGCTTTGCCAGCAAGTCTGTGTTTAGTCAGAGGACTCAATGCTGACTTCTTTGCTAGCACTACGTATAGAATTCCCCCTGCACAAAGGTGCAAACACCCCTCCTTTTCCCATCGCAGTGGACTTAAGCTCAACGTCTGTCGACTATAGTGCTCTAGCTAGATTGCAGTGAAACCTAGAGCAGAGCATTTAAGTGAACTCTCATCCAGTAGTCGAAGCATTAGTTATCTCCACTTTCAGAGGCCACAAATTGAGATTAAGTGTCAAAAATATACAGCGTGACCTCTAGGTCATGCACATTATTTATAAAACAAATAAAAATCTGTTCCCTGCCGGTATGTGTCTGTTGTATGCAACAGAATAAGGATGAGCTTGGAAACATAAAATTCAAGCAAATCAATGTTAATTTCAGAATGTTCCTAGGACATTGTGTTCTTTAGTATAGAAAATTGATATCATTAAAAACAGACAACTGAGGTGAATGCAGTGCCTTCTTTATTACACTGATTATTGAAGTAAATATTGCTGTAATAAAAATAGTCAATGGAGTGAAATATATTATTCCAATTCATAGCTTCACTAATAATGCCCCATCTGTTTAACATATTGATGATGAATCTCCTGAATTCCAGTTTCCTTTCCAGAAGGAGTTGTAACTGGGATCCCACTAACGATAAGTGTGCTGTCCTGGAAGGAAGCTGAAACTGCTTCATTGCAGTAGGAAGGTGAGGAAGAAGAACCCTTCTCTTTTGAAACTTCCAGTGTCATGTCGTCATTAATCTGTCTTCCATTGATAGTGAAGTTTTACTTGCTACAGTTGGAAAAAGCTGCAGTAGATGACATTGTTTTGTTGTTTGCTCAGCTCCATTGGCTGTTCTGAGGTACTCTTCTGATTTGACTCCTCTTGCTTTGGTTGGTCTGAGACAAAGACTAGTGATTACTCTCTGCCCATGTGGAACGGCATTCTGCACATTATGTAACAGTAATCCACCTCCTTAATTAGGGAACAAGATCCACAGATTCCAGAGAAGACTTGTTCCTCTTAGTCAGAAGACATATGAGGTGTGCGTGGGAGCCTTTGTTCTCCTTGGAAGCTAAGGAAAGGAGCAGAACTTAACTTCATTGTCCAGTTACATTAATTTAGTTTCCTTTTTAATGTAGCCTTTGGAGCGTTTGTATGTACTTGTTAACTAATATTTCGGGAACAGGAGATGCTGCAAACAGTGGCTTTCTCATTCTGTATAATAGTATTCTAGCACTGCTTAAAAATCCTAAATACTGGAAATGTCATGTCTTCTCCATGGCCTTTAAACAGAATGGTTAGGGTAGAGGCAGCAGTTTCAACACATAATTTAAGGTAAATGCCTCATTTGTTCCTACTGTTTTCTCTGAACTTTGGCATCACGTTAATTACACTGAAGCTGCTCCTTTCTGGAAATACGCGACAAGGCAAAACGAGCATTTTCATCCATCCTGCTAAGGACAGCTCTTGCAAATCGCCTTGTATTCCATTTAAAATTATTAAATGATCAGTTCCAATCTTCCCTATACAAACAATCAACACTGAAACATTATCTGGTGGTGCTGACTAATAAATCTGCAATTAGTAATCTCCAGTTAATGAAGCTGCATGGTGATTAAAGCCTCATGACTTTTCTATAGAAGAAGTAAGTTAAATATCAGCTGCACTGTTTTAAATTGCCCTAGAGCTTTGTATGATCTCAGAGCATAGAATAAATTGGTGGCATTATTCTAAAGACTTCAGACCAATTTGGCCATTCTGTTGGTATTTTCCCTGTGTGTACCCACTACAATATTTAAATTTGGGGATTTAAACTGGAATGACGCCTGTAGCTGTAGTTCAGCTTGTGGTAGGCTTCACTGATCTTGTTGCATAAAGGAGATAGGCCATATTGGACACGTGAATTTTAGCATGCTTGAAGGAAATGACATTGGGATTAAACATGGCATTTGGTCTACTTTGACTCCCTAGAATCAGCATTCCACCAGCATGTTTTCCACAGCTTCATTTTCCAAAATATTTTCTGCTGGTTTTCACACAACTTTGTCTTTATGTATTTTTTTCTTCTGAGGTTTCAAATATTGCCTGCCATATGGATGGCAGTTCCATGGGACCATGCATGATGCGATGTAGTTTGACCTGATCACATCCCATTTATCCATCGTTGCCCTGCTGTTCACCAGATGTCTGACTTTTAAGGGCAGCTGCGTTTATATAAAACACATAGAAATCCTTTTAATAGGCTCTATAGACATGATACATATTGCTGCTCGGGTCACATAATAGCTGAAAATTTTGCAGCAGGATATGGGCTGCAGTACACAAACCTTAGTGTTGCTTTTCTCTAGCCACCTTCGTCTTTGTAGTTTAATACTTGACGCTAGTGCTTTCTGTGTAGCATCCTCAAAGATCTCTTCACATGTTCGCATTCCTTTTGTGAAATCCTGTATTTCCTGTTACACATTTGAAATACCAGCAAGGTAAAGGAACTTAAGCTTGGTGAGAGGGCAAGCCCGGAGCTGAGCAGAGACTAGAGAGTCTCTAGCTCGCTGTTGTCTTAGAAATGGATTATCTTTACGTCAAGGGTGCTGTATCTCAAAGTAGAGAAGGAGAGTTGCTTGATTCTTATTAGTATACAGGTTAGAAGTGAATGGGCAGGAGGTTGACTGCATGTTTCAAACATCTCTGTTTGCAGGAGGCTGTGGACATTGCCACTGAGGGCTTTGGGGAGAAGCATGTCAACACTGATGTAGAGGTAGAGCTGATCCCGCTTTGGGACAGGAGGAAAAGTGGGACAGATGTTGAATAGTTGCTATTCTGCTACAGTCGCACAAAGTTATGGTCGATGTGACTTCAAAGCCAGTGATTCCGTCTTTCTGCCTGTATCACAGCAAGGTTTTCAAAGATGGGAACGGCAGCAAAAAACACACACTTCTGGGTTTTGAGTATCCTCTATTCTAAAATTCAGTTCAATGGGAAAAACCGTCTTCCAGAGTAACTGCCTGTAGTGCACCTGTCTGAACTGCAGATGTCTCTGTTAAGCCATTTACACTTTTGGATTATTTTAAATTTGAACGCTGTTATGATATGGGCTTTAGTATTAAACAGTTTAGATGCATTTAAAAATAATCCACAATCAAGCTGTCCTTGCTTTAATTGGGAATTACAAGTCACAGCTAATGATGCAGTTCAGTCAAAATTTTGGGACATGGTGTTGTAGGTAACACTAATACTTGCAGGTCTCCCCACAGTGTTTAGAGCATTCAATTTGGGCTTTGCAAGCAGGAGCGTGGCTTTTCCAGTTAACTCTGAGCCCAGCTCCCCGGAGTAGTCCTGATCCAGAGATGGCATTTGCACGGCTGCAAAAGGTCAGGTTTCTGCTGCTTTGCCATTCCCGGGGTGGATGTCAGCAGATGGCAGCACCCTGCCCTCCGCTGGGGTGTTATTTCTGGCCTGGAGATTCCTCAATCCCATGTATTCAACACCACAGTCTAGACTTACTGACGGACAGGATTCTTCTCATGTTAGGTAAGCAAGATATAGACGCCCATTATGCAAATTCCCAGCCATAGTTTTCCTCTGTAACATTTTTCAAATTGTCTAAATAAGGTGCTGTTTCATACAAAAAAAAAAAAAAAAGTAGCAAGGCTTTTGGGTAGCTTTCAGCTGCCTTGCCCTCTAGGCTTTTTTTTCCCCTCCTCCTTTTGGAGGTGCTCTTAGCAGCTGTCCAGATGTTTAACAGCAGGAAGGATGCAGGCTGGATAAAGAGCTACTGTTGTTCAAGTAAGGAACTTAACAACCCATAGCTCTTAACACTGACCATAAAGGGTACCTGTATCCATATAGATACAGGTATCTATATGGATTCTATGAAATATTTAAATATTACACAGACTTAATAGGCATGTTTGGGTTTTGAGCCCTGTATATCCATACTGGGGAAGAGACGGTGCAGCAACCCAGTGCCTTTCCCCATCAACTGTCAAATCCGGACTGAGCTGTTGGCCTGGTCAGTGGCTTGTGTGAAATGGGTTGTTGGTATGACTCACTGCCCAGCATGTTCTGAACTGAAGTAAGTGACAATCAATCATGATTGATTGTCCAGAGTGGCTAGAAATATCTGTGGCTTTTTCTACTCTTTCTTTTTTTTACAGAGAAATTGAAAGATCCTTTCAAGACTGATGACTACTGGCCGTCGTTGTTCTTTGCGAGTTGTAGATCAGAGAGCCTCTTGTCATGTACTTGTTATACAAGCACTAATTTCTGAGCAATTAGTATTTCTTTAAATGTTTTATAATATGATTCTGTAACTAATTTCTGTTCTTCAGTCCCCAGTCTGAAGTTGCTTTAGACTCTTCAAGCCTTAGAGCATACAGTTTGACATAAATAGCTGGAAGGAGATGACTGGAGACTTAAGATGCTTGTTGGGTCGGTATCTGGCAGCCAACCAGCAAGGCAGAATTTCAAATTGCTGTTAGTACTGCATGGTGATCACATCTCTTCTCAAGAAAACATTGGAAAGCGTCCTAATCTTAAATTCACTGTCCAGGCACGTGATTTTCTGGGAATTAGCTGAATGCACTGCAAAATGCTTCATAAATACTTACGTGTCCTAATATTAGATAACGGAAACAAGTACAGCAGGTTTTTTGTCAGTTTTCTCCCTGGAGGTACTTCAGCTGGCCCTGGTGGCCTCTCTCTTTACACCAGCAGCTGTCAGCTTTGCTAATGTTTCTATTCCTTACCTAGATCTGAAAAAAAGAAAGTGTTTTTTTTAATTGCAACACTAATCCTGTTTTGTTAAGTATTACTTGGATTGGGACATAGTTAGTTCATTTTGTTTAGCTGTTCAAAGGGACAAAGATAATGCATTATAACCTGTGGCGTCTGCGAAGCTGTAGTGTTAGGAGGCTGTTAAAGCTAATATTTGATAGCCAGATACAAGCCTTTGTCCTTTGCTGCTCCCGCTACTGTACTGGGTTGAACTCTCCCTTTTCCGTCACGCAGGTTGCTATCCCATCCCTTCCTGTGTGGCAGGGTTGGCCTTCACTGTTCTCTTGCGCTAAAGCCCTGAAATGGGCTGTGCATGTTATTGTTTATGAAGTGCCCAGCAATTGTCTTTGGCTTGTGATACAGTCTGCCATCACGTGGGGCTGGTTTCCAGTATGACTGACGTCTGTGCTCATGCTAACTTGCATGAGTTGAAACGCTTGCCTGGCTCTAGCAAAGTTTTATAAACATCTCCAGCTTGTGCTCTCATTTTGAAAGTGTATTTTAACATTTCTTCTTTAAGATCTGAGATAATGAAAGGGGGTGAACGTTGCTGAGTCAGTTCTTACTGCTTCTGGTTTCTGTCCTTCCTGCCCTCCCACACACTCCACCTGCACACTGGTCTAACCTTCAGCAGCTACCATCCTGAAGGGCTTTCCTCATAACAGCTAGCAGTAAACACAGCATGGTTTCCTATTTTCCTGCCCCATCGTCCTACTTCTTTGCCTCAGATAACAGTCTACCTTTTTGCAAGAGACATGGCTGAGGAGCTTTGGAGAACTCGGGTGTCCTTGCTCGTCACTGAGTTTGGGCAAGCTGCCTTTGCCAAACTGGCAAACAGCCAGAATAATCAAATCAGTCTTTCCTTTGAAATAAATACCTAAACTCCCTGTAAACGTGGATGTATCCTTATGGCAGTCTTTAACTACAGCGCTGAGATTTCATTGTTTGACAGTGTTATGTGCAGGAGGTGCTTGATCTTATCATCTGCTGGACCATGAGCTCATTGAGTTAGTCACAGATGACTGGACAAACCTGACATTTGTTCTGCTGTATGAAATATTGACTGACATGCAAGGCATTACCCGTCATCGTTTAATGAAATGGTATGGTGGCATCTGTTACATGTAACATAGATGTCTGATTTGGATTTTTTGTTTTAACTATGGTGCTCTGGTACTGCTCATAGTGTAATATGTACTCTGAGCCTAAAAGTAGACTTTTGCTAAACCAGGTTTGTCTGGTTTCTCATAAGTGTTTTTTTTGAAGTGTAGAGCTGCCTAAGCATATCTGTATCAGTGTGCAAAATGCTTACTCTGATTTTAAGCTAAATCTTTTGTTTCCTTGTGAGATAGGAAGCACTGGTTGTGGGCTGAATGGAAGAGCACTGAAGTCCTGTGTGAACTTGTAGACAAGACAGGGGAAACGATCTGTCCTGGGAAACAATCTGTCCTGCTGTAAACTTTGGTCTGTTTGAAATGCAAATCGTTGAGAGGATGCTGGGGGTTTAAGTGAATAATCCAACTGTCAATTGTTTTCTAAGTCTCCAGTGTGAAAGCCCTGGTTCTCTTATCTGTATCTTACTGAATTTGTTTTTTCAAGTTGCAGAAGAGTGTTGCATAGGCGAACTTTTATTAAACAGGGTTGCTTACATTTATCTTTCTAAGTATAGATGCATGTAAAAGTGCTTAAACAGCATTAACATATTTTCAGCCGGCTTCACATCCCGGTGCAGGGTGTGCATACAGCTGTTTCTCCTGCTACTGTCTCGACGGGCTTGCATTCCTCAGCCCTTAGGATAGCATTCCTCTAGTCCTCTGCATCAGATCATTTGCTTAGTATTTGTTTAAATTTTGAATCCTAGAACTGTCTGCAGATCACTTAACTACCAGACACCTTTATTAGTTACACGCACAGCCCCAGCCCCGAGACATTTTAAATCTTACTTGCAGTTATTAAAATAAAGTCGGTACTGGCAACTTTCAGTTGCTTGTTGCTACAGTTGACTCTGGAATTAATCTGGAATCCCCAAATACCATTTGATTGAGTAAAGGCTGTTGTAGTTTGCTTATTAGGCAGTCAGCTATTTCAGTTAAAAATCTGAAAGGAAAGTTACTTTTTTAAGTCTTGATGGCAGCTTTGACTGAAGATATCTACCCTGTTTAGGATTTCTCCTTCTCGGCAGTGTGTACACAAGAGCTCATACATGAGCTGTTCTTTCCTTAGAATTCTGCTTTTCTGCCAATCTTGCCCAAAGAGACTTGCTATATTATTGTCACATGCTCACAGCTGCACAAGGCTGCAGGAAAATGTGTGTGTAAAAGTGTCGAAGAGCCAAATTAGCCAGGAATTAGTTTAGATGCTGTACTTCTAAACCTGAGATGCATCTCTCTCTACCTGTTGCTTTTCTCAACTTGATTTATTGTTGGTAACTCGTTTCTGATTTGATGTTAATGGACAACCCAAACTGCATCAGTCTAAGGTCAAACATTTAAAACAACTTTCGTGTGTGTATGTGGTGCGCGGGGGGGGGGAACAGAACACACACAGTACAGCCTATCCTCAACCTGCTTGATGTAGTTGTGAACATGTTCCCTTTTTTTTCCAGTTGGACTTGGCGAGATAGAGTATTTAGGAGGAAAAAAAGGGTGGGGAGACCCAGAAAGCTTCTACAGGAGCAATTTGTTAATCCAGTAATGTCACTGGATACTGTGGACAAGCCACGCCATCGGGTTCTTTGATACTTCAGTTACTTCAGTCAAGTTACACTTTTCCTGGCACATCTCATCCAGAAAACCTCTAAGCACCTAACCTTTAAGTTAATTCCTTAAATGTAGCAGACTTCTAAGAAGACATCCATGTCCCCAGGTGTTGGACACCATTCAGAACTGATTCCATTTTTTAGTTCATTGCTATACAATGCTTTCCAGTGTGAATTTTCAGGCTTTGCGCTCCTGCTGCAGAGAGCTGTTATGTAAGGTATCGGAGCAGGAGCTCAATTAAGACAGTAGTGTTAAGATTCTTGATCTTTTCAAAGACAAGGAAGGCATAGCTGGGTTTTTATTAATCTGGATTGTCTGTGTCATCATGAGGACATGTCCAATACTGTGCCAGCTGCACTAAATCATTGATTTGGAGGAAATAAACACCTTCCCCCCCCTACTACAAACAAATTAAGAACTTGAACTTTCCTTGGAAGCCTCCTGTTTGAATAGTAGCTTAGCCTGATGTTGAAATTTGATTCTCAGGATCTGGAAGCATACCAGCAGGTTTCTGACCATTAATAAACACAGGTTGGACAAGGTCCGATATAAGTGTGTTATATCATCTATATTGGGTGCTTCTTCCACCTGAATCTCCTGTTTTTTCTTTTCCTTGCTGCTTCTGGTCTTGGCTTCAGTGGCTGTGAACGGCATTTGGCGCACGCAGCTCTAAACAGAAGGAATGCTTTATTTCCAAAGTGGCTCTTCGGAACAGGTCTCGGATCTGTTCTGGTGTTCCTGCAGATAGTCCCAACCTGGGGAAGACCTTAGTTTTGTACCAAATAGCTGTTAAGAGCAAGTTTGCAGAGCATCTGCAACAGAAGACAAAAAAATCTGAGCAACATGAGGATAACCAGCAGCATCCAAGAAATTTCCTTATAAAGTATTGCTACAACTACAAAGTACTGCCAACAGGAGTGGCTCACACTGCCAGTAATTTCTCTCCTTTTCCTTTCCCTGCTGCAGTAAAGACTGTACTTCTGCTAAAGCCACACCCTCTGCATAGCAATCAATGCAAAATGTGTCGATTGCTGAAGATCTGCAAAATACAGATTTCGTGCCTGACTTTGAAACAACTGTCTGGAGACAAAAAGAGAAGAATTTTGCAGAATAGTTGTGAAGAAGGTGTACTGCCATTTTTAATCCTGTTTCAGCCAGCCCCTAAAACAAGAACATGATTCTTTAAGACCTCTGAACACCACTTGCTGCCCCTTCTCACTGGTTTCGGTATGAAAAAACATGAGTCACTTAAACTGCTTTTGTAAGCCTTTGCCTCTGCAAAGCAGTTCTGCTCTTACTTTATTTTACTCTTCAAGGAAAGTGGCTGAAAACAAATTAACTGCTATTTATTGTAGGACAGCAATTCAACATCCAAACAGTTCTTTAACTCCATAGGAAGTCTTTTTCTTTCTTATGAACTATTGTACTTGATCTATTGAGCACAAAATGTGTGCTAGGAGGAAAGCTTTCCTCATAGTATACTTGTAGTGCTTCTGTGATGGAGCTGGTGGGGCTAGCTAACATAAGCTTTGGGAAACTTCGGTCTATCTTGAATGACCAAAGGCTTCTAATGCTTTGGTGCAGGGAATAATGGGAAATATTTTGAGATTGTCCCCAAGAGGCCTGGCTCCTTTGAAAAATAAAACAAATTAGCTCAGAATGCAAAAATGCAGTTTTCCTGCTCGTACCCTCCAGGGTATAGTTGTCTGTGACTGAAGGAGATGTTTCTGTCCTTTGGTTGGAGGGAAGATGGCTCTGATACAGGCCTACAGGCTTCTATGCCATGGCTGCGTGTTGGAGCAGCCACAGAGTAAAAATTGCTCTTCTTTTGTAGTAAAACCTTTTGTTTAGCAAAAATGGATCCTCAGTCTGCAGACGTATTCTGGCATTTTGGCTGACAAGCTCCAAGTCAAACCTGCCCTTTGCCATTGAAAGATGCTATTGAGATGCCTGCATGGTTTCACCATCTGCATGAGTCGTACAGCTCTCTGTAGTGCAACTGTTCCGCAGTTTTGCTCTTGCTATGAAAAACTCATGGCAGCTGCTGACTGTCAGAATATAAGACTTCTTTATGGATCTCTAATTCGTTAAGAGCTTCTCCTTTCCCAGTGATAAAGTGTCTGTGTTGATTCTCTGCTTAGACATGCTTTAGATTGTCTTGAGCAGCTAAGCTTTTGTTAGTGCTCCCTACCTCATGATAATGATGAACATATCTTAAAAAAAACATTTGGTGGGGTTTTTAATGGCTTGAAAAACACTTTTTGCAGGGTCATGTGAAATCTTGCAGCAGGTGATCTGGAGGAGTATAATAGTTAACTTCTCCATTCTGCGAAAGATTTCTTTTGGTTAGTTGCTGGTAGTTGTGCAAGCACTGTTACAGCTTTATCAGCTTGGACAAGAATCCTGTCTCCGTTGTAGCAAATGCTGTTTTCTGTCTGTGGCTAAGTGCTTTGTTAACATTTACAGTGGCCTCACAGGAAAAGAAGGTCAGTTGTTCTCCAAGGTCGTTCCAGAAAGCTGTGGCAGAGCTGTGTAAGAACCTAGGTTGCAGTCTTCAGTGTTGTGGTTTTGCCTCGAGGCTCTCCTTCCTCGTCTTAGTGTGTAGCTCCAAAACTAAGGGTGAGAGTGACTTACTCACAGGACCCACTTATTTGACTATAGCATACACCTCTGCAGAACTACAAGTGACTAAGTATTTGCTGAGGAAGGCATTAAAGCAACCTTTGTTCAGAAAGTGTGTGCTGGGGAACAGTGTAGTCTTGAAAGAAGCTTGGACAACGTCAGGTTGCTGTGCTAGGCTCACCTGAGTTGCTGCTTTTGGATTCAAGCTGACAAGTAAATTTTGTGCTGTCTCTAGTGCTCCTGTGCAAACAATTCCAAATGCAACAGCTGCTGCTCAAAGTTCAGCTGTATTTGAAGCAGGACAGGACTTATAGTTCTCCAGTTTTAATTTGTCTGAGCTCAGCAAGATGTTGGAAGCATTTTGTAAACATTCATCCAATACCACTTAATGACACCTGATTCTTCAGAAGGCCCCTCTCATATGTCCCTGGCCGACAGCTGAGTTGCTCTCATGGTTTTCCCCATAGTCTATAATTTGTCAGTGATGCCCATTCTTTGATGTCCCTTCTCTTCACCTCTGCCATACATGGACTTGTAAACCACCTTTTTTTCCTTGTCCTAAGTGGGTGAAATATTCTTCTAAGAATTTATTTCTGCAGCCTGTGCAGAAAGTCCTCTGCTTTTTTTAATCAGATGCAACCATCAGTGTGCAAATAGTCAAGAGGGGAAACTTGAGATTGTGGCAGTCTCCATATATGACTTTTTTTTTTTTTAGTATAACTGAGAGAATCTCAGTTTAATAATAATTAAAAAAAAAATCTGGGGCAAAGTGTCCTAATTCTCTCTCCTCAGATGGCCTTGATCAGGTTTCAGTCTCCTAAGAGGCATTTTGAAATGCTGTGTTTATTTGTAACCTGTTTTTTTTCCTGTTTTCTCCTTTCCTAACATCTCCTGACACCTTTAGGGTTAAGTTTGTGTCAGACTAAAAGTTAGGGGTGGGAACACACCTATGCATTTTCTGTGAAAGTCTGATTGTGCATTTAAACTATTAAGACTATGAGACTCAATTTTTGTGACAAAGGTATTTAATATTAGGGTAAAGCTTTACCTAGTCGGATGTTTAGGTTCAGTAGAATAACTTTGCTTTATAAGACCTGTGCCAACCAACTGTTTAAGCTGAATTACTTGGTATCTTCTGTCACAATTGGTGATCATCCTTAAACGTTCTTTTTCAGTGAGCTTGTTTGCTTTTTAAGTCTTGTTTGAATGCGTTCCCAAGTTCTCTGCTCCTGGCAGTCCTCTAGCTGTTTCACGCTGCATTGCTGTACATAGACTAGGCTGTCTGTGTACCTGTCACCTTTGCTTCTCCAGGGTCATCTCGGCTAGATACTGTGTCCCCGCTCAGTGCTGGAAGCGGGGCCCCTTCTCAGCACTGGCTGCTGAGCTGATGCATCAAGAGCTGGGCGCCTCCATAGGAGCCATGAATTTTGGAGGTGTCCTGAAGCCATGCATGCAGCCCCTCGAGGGCGACGGCAACAGACCTCTGAGAAATCCAGAGCAGATGGAGAGGGCATGCACTGAGAGCACTGAATAAACTGCACCCTTTAATGAGACCCTCTTCCTCATGTTCTCAAAGCTGACGTGTCAATCCAAGGATATCTTGCTACTTGGCTGAGTTCTGGAAAAAGGAGAGGGGAGAACTGACCCAGGGGTTCAAGTCCAGAGGTGTGTCCGAAATACAGTAAGGGCTATCTTACTGTATTTGCATTTTTAGCAAGGGCTGTGAGTGCAGTCAGTAAGCTGTAATAGAGTAGTTTTCTTGTTAATGTGAATATACTTGAGATTGATGCAACTGAAGTGCTACAGTTACAATGCATGGGTGGCTGTGTGCTAGCTAGTCGTGTCACATGGGAACGAGTACAGTGTATTTATTTTGTAGAAGGAGGTGGGTTGTTTTTTTTCTCCATTGCTGGAGTTTTACTGTTGGGATCTCTTGTCTTCCTGTCACTTACAGATCTGATGTTTCCTTCAGTCTGTCTTCTTGATATGGATGTTGCTATTAGTTCTTCGAATTAGTTTACACCTCTTTTGTTTTTACTAGCTTTGGGGAAATGGCCTCTTTTTTCCCACAATAAGGTGTTAGATTTCACAGCTGTCTTCAGCAGAGCAGGTTTCTAGCCTGTTGCCATTTGAACGTCGCATCTGGGAAATGCATTACTGGGTAAGAACAACTTGATCTCTGAAGTAGAGCTCAGTGTATTCAATTTAAGGCATCTAGTTGGCTTTGGAAAGCTTGGACCTCGGGCCAAAAAGGTGGTCATGTTCTCTAAGGATCCCAGAAAGGCCGCAGGACACTTAGTGAACCGGCAGCTTGAGGCAGATTCAACTTATCTTAGCAGGAGAATGGGAATGGCTGCTCTGGAAGCAGCTGTACCAAAACAACGCTGTGAGACTCCTCAAGAAAAATAAAATGGCCTAGGTCCAGTATTTACTATTGGGATGGGAAAGAACAGTAATGTGCTTATAGGCTATTTACTAGGCTGGGACTGTGTGAATCATGTTGCATACAGCTACAGCCCTAGATAGGTCATCTGTCTCTTGTTTGGCTATCCTCAAAACTGAGCTTGCTTTCTTCCTCCTTTTCCATTCCCACGATGTGGGGAGAGAGGGAGAAAATGTGAATTTGGTGAGTTTCCTGTGGTTCAGTGACTCAGTGAGTACTCAGTTGTCTTACTAATACTTTGTGTGTCACTAGCTGATCTGACCTGAGCACACTAAAATCTGCTGGTGGGTAGTATCTGATTGGAAGGGCACGTGTTGGTAGCTGTCCCTTCTGTCACCGTGCCATTTGGAGCATCTCATAACCTTGTGCTTTACAAGCAAAATGCTGCTTGTCTTTGTGATGCCTGTGAGTGCGCCATGACAATCTGTGTGAAAGCTGTTCCAGGATGCAATTAACTTGACTGTCAGTTTTTCTTAACCAAAGTTAAATTTATTCTGTTTGAACATCAGCCCGTTGCTCCTGGTTCTGATGGAGGCCAGTGCTAACAGTGGGTATCCATTCAGGGGGTCAGTGTCCTCCACCCTAGGCTCAACACTGTGTGTTCTTTTTTTGTTATTGTATTTTTCCAACAGTTTTTGCTTGGACATAATGCCCTTATCCTTCTCCAGTTCTCAGCAGCATGAAACTTGCATTTCAGAAAACCGTGCTGTGTTTTTACCATGCCATTTTTCTCTTGTAATGTCTGACTGCTTTCTTTTCTTACTTCTAACGAGTAGCCGAACTAATGAGGTTTGTGGATGATGTGCAGTTAACATTGTCGCTGTTAATCCTCACCCCTTTCCTCCTTTTGTTATCTGGATAGATTTATTTAGATTTTAGGGCTTACTCCAGCATGTCAGTTGCTAGGAGGTTATAACAATTTGGCTCCTTCACACCGGCTGCTACTCCTTAATATTAGACTGAATTTAATAGAAGTTTAGATTCTATTGTTTGTGAACATGCTTCGCCTTATAACGCTTCACCTGGCAATTAAAACGGGCAGAGGGAGCAGCAAAGCACAAGATTCAGCCAGAACAAAACCATGCCTTTAAAAGAATGTTTTCAGCTATTTCTGTACCTAATGTAGAATTTCAGTGATGAATATATTTATGCCTGCAGTTTGCAGTCTCCTCTGGCTGAAATGCCCAAGCAAAACTCCTATCACTGAACATCTCTGCTTTACAGACACTTCACAAAAAAACCTTATTGAATTTTTTTAGTTGTGATGTTACACGTAAGCTACAAAGTTCTGTTTGCTGGGAGGATTATCCGCTTCCAGACACCAGTGCCTTGCAATGCTCCTGTTTTCTGCTGCGCTTTCCTTTAGCTGCCACAGCGTAACGTCGGCTGCCTTTGCTGCGCCTCTGGTCCTTCCAGCGACAGCTGTTTCGTCCCTGGCCTTTTTATGCATTCTGCAGTACTGATAGGTCCTTGAAGCAGGACAGCCCTGGGCATTTGAAGATGGGCAAGATTGTTCCCAGCAGTGGTTACTCTGGGAAGCGCGTGAAAGCAGTAAGAGCAAACAAATGCTATTTACGTGGTTCCAGGAAGAGCAAAAAAATAATACTCAGCATTGCAGCCGTTGCTGACGTTCTCTGCAGAGGCAGGCCCGACTGTACTGGCGACTGACTCTGCTCAACTTAGCATTGGCACATAGTTCAGTTTGGAGTTCCAGAAAGGGCCTGAGAAAGAGCTTTCTACTGTGGTCTCTATTGCTTTGGCTGTGCCCTAAGCTCATGATACCCTGATACGGCGTCCAAAGAGGCACGCAGCATAGATCAAGTGCTCAAACCTTCTGCCACCCTGTTAAGGGGAATGTGTGCAAACAGCTTAATTCAACAAATTGCTACTTGAGTTTTCCCTTCAAACGCTTTCATCACTCTCTTAATATTGTCATGATGTCTGCAGGTCACTTCACAAGTAACGTGGACATCATGATTTAAAGAGCCCATTGTAAACTGGTCTGTGTTTTAGCCTCCAAGCAATTACATCTGCAAGTTACATTTTGCTTTGGGATCAGCTGAATTAGTGGGAATGAGGTGTGAGGAAACAGCTTTGCTGCATTCCTGTGAGATGTCCTGCTTTCACAAATCCTGTCCCTGTCAGGGCAGCAAGGCCAGCAGGCGTGAGGGTACAGTGTGGGAGCTCACAGGCTTTGCACTCATGACCCGCAGGATGTATTCAGATCAACCCACCAGGCTATTTACCTTCCCATAGGACAGAAGCAGTTGGAAAGTAGTTTAAGATGGTGGCTTGTTACGATAGAGGAGAGGTGGCAAGCAACACCTCAGTTGTTTGTTTCTTGTAATGAGTTTCCCACGTTGTTAGCAAGGTCATAAATTAGGTAGGGAGCTCAGTTTTCCACGGTCATGAAATATTTGGTATTGCCAGAATATACAAAAACACGTGTGTGTTACTATAAGTTCTGCAGGCCTTTATCTTTGTGTTAGATTGAAACGAAAGAAGTCATGGGGTTTAATGTGCTACTAGATAATTGATTTATATTTAGCTTGCTGTTGAGTGCCCACTTCTAAAATTTTTGTAGGATCGTAGCTCTATATGATTTTGCAAGGCTCGTTCTCTCTAACTGCAAATTTGCTGTCAGCTTATTTGTTATTCCTAAAGAGATGACAACTGTTTGGAGGATCCACAGTCATCGCAGCAAAACTTGAATTCTCAAGCCTTAAAGCTGTTGTGCAAGGAAAAGCGTCTTGTATAAACAGGCGCAGAAGGATACCAAGCTTGTCGTGGAGGAATGTAACTGATAGGCTTCCATGTAACATGGTATTCAACCTAATCTTGAACCATGGGGTCCAGCTGCCAAAGAAGCCCAAACCAGCTGACATATTTATCATAAATATTAGTTATTTGGAAAGGAGAACTAGGAGAACTTTGAGCTAACTTTTGGTGACATTGTGCTGTACAACCTGCTTATGACTCAAGCACGCTGCATTCCTGGTTTTGCCTCTTCTAAGTGTGACTGGAACACTTAACTCCAGTGCTTTAATTAAGAGTTGTTTGCATTCATCAATAGGGAGTGAAAATAGCTGGAGGGTGTGCACAAGCTATTCCTCACATAGAGAACGAGTCCACCAGATTACATTTTGCCCCAACAAGACAAAGTTGCAGCACAGTAAAGACAAATCACATGGCCTTGCTGATGGTAAGTTTATTCCACTCAAGTCTGTGGACGTGCTTATCCATCTCATCTTGCTGTGACTGGAATAGGCCTGCAGAGATGCTAAATGTGTGTTCTTGGTACTGACCTGCAGTGCAATAGCCACTTTTTTTTTTTGTTGTGAGGAAGCTGTCAACTACGCTGGACTCCATCGAATTCTTTTGCCTTTAAAAAATAACTATTTGAATTTGATTGTTTTCCCCATAGCTGCTCCTATTGAATCTGCCTTGTGCCTGATACTGATTTTCGGGTAGGGTTGTTTTTTCCCCGCATAGAAGCCTTAGAGGCCTTAGAGCCTTAGGTTGGATCATCCTAGTGATGATGTGTGCACCACACACCTTATTTTGAACGGCCAGACACCGTGCTGCTTCCTAATACTCAGTTAAGATGCCGGAACAGAAACCTTGATTTCCAGGCATTTAGGAAGGTGCATAGAGCTGTGGTGTCTTGTGAGTCTTTCTTTTAAAGAGCAGTGTTGGTGAGCAATGGAAGGTAGCTCTAAATCCTTTGGGGCAAGGCAGAAGATGCTACCTTGAAGTATAGCTGTGTGGAAAAGGAAATGGAAGGAAACTGTGGAGGGAAGACTGTCACGATGCTACTGAAGAAAGAAGAGACTGTATGCAGTGTTTCTGTGTTGAAGCATCTTAAACGTCAAACTGGCGTGCGTTTTGATTTGCTTGCAGATACAAATGCTTAGGTAGGTCGAGGTAATGTTATCCATTAGCACCTTTAGAGAGCTCTTCCTCGTGCTCACCCTCGTGTGCAGTGGAAGGGGGCTGCTGTTTAGCAAGGTAAGGGGATTCCTGGGCGCCTGCCCCGGGTCTGTCTGGCAGGAGATCAGGAAGCAACACTGAAACGGAGAATTGGATTCAGTTTCTGATCAAACATTTGGCACTTCCTACAACATGGCAGCCTCTTCCAGAGCTAAACTAAATAAAAAAAGTGAAGCAAGATGTTTCCACTCTCTTCTATATTTTTTTTAAACACATAAAGACTTTTTTGTTTTGTTTCCTAGTGTATCTAAATTTCTCTTTCTCAAAAAAAAAAAAAAAAAGAGGGGGAAGGGGAAGATTCTGTGTTATGTCTGAAAGATAAGCTTCTAATACTCTTCTCCAGGACAGCGCTTGTGTTTCAGCAGTTGTTGCGGAGGTTCGTGTGCAGGCTGCACAGAATCCAAGGTTACTTGCTTTATTTTAACTGTATAAATGACTTCTGGAACACAGCACAGATGCTTTCTGCTTGTTACCAAGATGTAACTTGCCTCTTGAAAACACTATGTCCTATTTTCATTATGTGGCAGCACTATGTGCCTAACAGTCCCAGCGGTGCTTGCATCTGACTGCTTGTTGCATCTGCACTGAACTGGAGCTGTGGAAGACTTAATGTAAAGGACTGGAAATCAACTTGCACTGTTGAAATATTTCTCCTATTCTCATTCATTTATTTGGATATTGATGGAGAGAAGGGTATGGCAAAGAGGCAGAGGATAAACCAAACTCATGAGATCTGCTATCTAGTTTTTCTTTATTAGGAAAGCGTTCCTTTAGAACTGATCTTTCCTTCTTCTCCTGCCCCATCTGGCTAACACAGGAGACCAACAGCAGATCTCAAATCTGGAGAAAACCTCCCATTTGCACTTCCCTGTCATGACACTTTGCAAGAGGCAGCACAAAGCCTGATTTTAATTCCTGAAATAAATGCATCTGGAACACCAGCGTTAGAGAGACTGCATGATCTTACTCTCCCTTCTTTGACTGTTTTTGTTGGAAACTCCTTCCCTTCCTTTAACTTCATGTCTTCAAAGTGCACTACCTGCAAATTATTAAGTATCTAGAAGATAACTGGCTTGAGCCAGAAGGGCTCTTGATCCTTAAACTGTGGCATTTTGTGTGGTGGTTTTACTAATTGCAGGATTCTGTAGGAGCAGTTCACGAGCGTGTGTTGCTTAGAAAACGCTATAGTACCAGCAGAACATGCTGGTGTGGAGGGAGCAGTGTGCTGTAGACGGCCCTGCCGGGGTGCAGCCCGACTGCCTGCTTTGTGTGCTACAAAGGAAGACTTCTGTTCTGTCTCCGCGGAGTCAGAACAGTCTGCACTGCAGCTGGACCTTTCCTGTATCAAAAATAGACAAGTTGTACGTTTTGTTCAAACTGGGTCACAGTGCTTTTTCTGACCTTTTTTTTGTAGGTAATAAGATAGATCTGGTTTTCCAGATGTGTCTGAAGGGAGCGTTAAAATCTGCCTAGAACTGTGGTGAGGCAATGGCTTTATGCAGAGAGAGCCTGCCTCAGTTTATCAGCGCTGAAGCTGACAGCTTTTTAATCATGCATTATTTTGTTTAGTGGGGCTATTTACATGCACTTAAATGTTTCCTGGGAGCAGCATGCAGTTTAATGCTGTTATGATAAATTGATAAGAGTTGCTTCTAAACCAGTAGTGAGAGCACCCACACAGGAAGGTTTTATAAAAACTACTAAATCAATTTTAATGGATTTGAGTTTTAGCTAAGCTGTTGCCACTTTTATTTAAACACAGATACTCACCTTTTCTAGGGCAAAGCTATTGGCCTCTGGGGTCAGGCTTCCAACCTACTGACTTCTTTAACTTAAGCAGTCTAAGGCAAAGACTTGAGCAGTCTTTTATGACTGCTTTACTTTAAGATTAATTGCTTTGCTTTTGCTGAATAAATGACTTGCTGCTCTGGAAAATTATACATAGCAAAAATCCAGCCTATGTAAGATTGCTGTGCAACAATTAGTTGCACTGTCTCCTTTTTCCTCTTCCCAGCTTTTGCTGGGACAGCAGTATGGCGAGTTACCACAGGGACAGGCGCTGCTTCATGTCGAAGGTGCAGCTTGGTTGCTGACCCTTTATAAGGCTTGTGCTTCCCATCTTGCAGGAGTTCAGGAGTTAATCTGGATCAACCAGAGATTGATGTTTATGCAAAGTGTAAAGCCAGTGACATTTACCAGGCACTTACTGGCAAATTTGATTGGGAGTCAGTGGATGGGGGCTTTATTTTTTTAGCTGTCTTTGTTCTGCAGGGTTGCTAATATTCCCAAATGGAGTGTGCTTTTATCGGCAGCATCTGTGGTGCACAGTCTGACTCATGTGCTCTTTGAGTGAGGATGACAAATGGAGAGTGGAGACAAACAACTCCCTGGGATCAGTGTGTGCTGCGAGGGGGGAAGGAGAGAACGGTCATCTCGGAAGACTTTTTTGATAGCATCCTAATTACTGCCCTCATGTGGGGAAATCTGGCTTTTTGCTTCTGAAGAAATCTAATTTAGATTTATTTGGAAAAAGAGAAGGGAAGTTGAGTATTTCTGACAATCGGATTGGAAAAGTTTGTAGATTTGCAGTTCCACTGAGCTCAAGAAGTGGCTTGCCCCAGTCCACTTCCCTCACTTCTAATACCTTGTTTCTGATGCTTGAAATATCTTTGCATGCTTGCAGTGCCCGGGGCGGGGGGGAGTTGTGTTATTGAAGACATCCTGCGCGTGCTTGTCTGACTCACTGCACCCCCATTGCAGCAGTGCCCTGTCATCCCAGGGCAGCTGTCTGGCAGAGGTACCGCATGTCCCGTGGCAGCAGACTGCTCCCCTGGCCCCAGAACAGGTGGGAACAACCAATATTGATTGCTAAAGCAGCTCAGTTGCACTCTTCCCTTTGGTTAATAACACTTAGGAAATGTTTACCACACCATACACCAAATTTTAACCTTATTTATCAGGTGAAAATTCCATGCTGCCCTTGTCCCATAGCAAAGTTGGACCTAGAAAGCTGTGTATTTCCAGCTGTGGCCAGCTAGGTTTGGAGGGGCAAGAAAAAATACCCTTTCCCAGGACTGTCTTCTGAGCAAGTTCTTTAATTCTCAAAGGACTCTGTTTCAGTGTGCCACTTATCGGTGGGAGGGAGGCGAGGGGTGTTTTCTTCACTCTCAAGGTCATTCTTGAAGCTTAAAATGCAGCAAAGAGGGTGGGGGACAGGTAAGGCAGTTTCCATGTGCATTCACATACTGAGCTGCAGCTTGGTATCTAACTATTCTTACGTGTGGGTGGGGAAAGAAGTCACGGGGCAGTGCTCTGAAATGTGTTTCTGGGAAAGTGAAATCCTCGTTTTGGCATTTGTTGAAAGGGGATTACCTACAGTGATTCTTTTTTAGGAATAGGTAGTGTGAAATTAAGCTGCCTAGTTTCATTTTGGTTCTTTAAACTTTTCCTGGAAATACCTGTTTTCTCTTACCTTAGCATATGAAAAGTGCTTTTTGAAGTGCTTTTCTTTAGAAAATCACTATGTTAAATTGAAATACTGGCTTCAAGAAATTGTACAACATTGGCCACTCAACTTAAAAGCTAGGAAGGAGATGGGATTAGTGTTATGACTTCTGCAGATAAATATTTGTGAGTATTTGTGAGTATTTGAGTTCAACAAAATAAAGGGTGAGTAAACATATGTCCTTTGATCAGCTCTCCAATTCATTAACCTGTTGAATTTGGTGTCTGGCCTAAGGATTCAAAGCATAAGGGGTTCAAGGCACGTGAAACAATCACCAATCTTTTCCCCTTTCTTTGGGCAGTGTTTTTTCTTGTGGTGTTTGAACGGTAAACACGGCAGGACAGTTTTGGAACGCGTTAAGTTACTCAGGGTTTCCTCTAGTCTTAACCCGTACTGGACTTTGATCAGCCTAATGGTCTGAGATACCTCTAGTATTCCCTCCTTTTGGTTTCCCGTATGTGGAATTTCCTCAAAGTCAGTGGTGCTTTTGCCTGCAGATTGGCTGGAGTATCTGGAAAGTCCGGGGAAAGCTCGGGGCAGCTGGCGAGCGGTAACGCGGCCCCTTTGCAGCGTGGCTGTGTTAGCTGAATATGAACCACCAGGGTCTTCTAAAAATGTTGAGTTCACTGGAAAGCCAGTTTCTTGTGTAAAGAATATGATTCATTCTCCCAGCAGTCTCAGTGCCACGTGTAAATTAATACAACACTTAGTTGGCTTTTCCCATGTGAAGCTAAATCAGATATAACTTCAGCTCTGCTTCCCTGGTAGCCCTTGCTTAATCCTGCATTCCCAACCCGTTCCCAAGCTTCGTTTGAGAAAGCCACTGGTATCGTGTCTCCACGCTTATCAAAGCGTAGGCATGTGAACGAGGGTATCGGGAGGCAAACTAGTGGATGTGAGCTTGAGTGATGGCTTTTCCGTAACTGTCCCGGTTTGTGCTCAGCGTTAGGTGCTCGGTCCCGAATTCCCTTGTGAAGGAAGAGGGGAGATGTCCCACGTCGTCTGCAGCGGGGAAGCGTAAGTGCAGGTGGATGCTCCGGCACAGCCGGAGCGCTGCAGCCGCGTCCTCACTTACCCCAAAGCGCGCTCACCGTGCGCCTCTGCCCCCGGCTGCTCTTGCTGCGACGTTCTGGCCTCTGGGAGTTCGCAGCTGGGAGAATTTTGGATGAAAATGAGTTTATCTTGTTTTGACACAGAAGTTGTAACTTAATTGCCACAATGTTTATCTAGCTCCAAGCAGAGGCCTGAGAAACAGGACTTGTTTACAATAAACTTGCAAATAGCTTTGGACAGCTACAATACCTTTGATTTAAATGTTTAGGAAAGGCTAGCGGTATCGTCTACAGAGATATTGCAGCAGTGGATTAAAGCAATTAAAGCAGCCTCTCTGCACTCCTCCAGCACTGCCCAGATATCTTCCAAGGAGCTGTAATCTTTGCGTTCGGGGCACGCAGAACGGGAGCTGCCACGATCTGATGATACTTCTGAGTGTCCCTGAATTACACTTTGTTAATTTGGGGAAGGGGCCTATTAGAAAGAAAGGGAAAGTGCATTACATGTTTGTTTATTTGTTTTGCCTTAAAGCTGCAAAAATACAGGCACAGCAACTGGGAGCGGTGATTGTATTTGTGCAGGCCCTGCCCGGGGTGGCGGGCCGGCTCCGCGGAGCGTTGCTCTGGCTCCTGCGGCTGTCGCAGGAGCGCGGACCCGGGAGGGAAGCAACGCGAGCGCCTCGGCTTGGCCCTGCTGGTGCCGCTCCAGCGGCAGAGTGGAGTTTTGTGTAATTATCTTGGACGCTCTATCTAGAGCTCTGGGCTATTTAGGAGCCAAGAGCCTTCAGTTGCCTATTGCTTTTAGTTTGGGGCTGATGTTGCCTTCAAATGTAGTTCTTCAGTTCCTGTAAGTCTGTTGACTTGGGTTTATTTGCTCCACAGGAACGTTAGCAGAAAGCTGGCTGGCTTTGCCGCCTAACGTGTCGCCGTTTCTCTACCGTTAGTTGTGATTGTGAGCTGAGCGTTACCGCACCAGTACGTCGCTCGTGGATTTGAGCAGGCGTTTTATCTCATTGTTGCTACAATAAAATTGCCAACAATTTGAGGCTGGCAACCAGACCTCAACACGAATGTGGTGGGAGCGAGGCGGTGATACGCTGTTCTGCAGCGATGTGCTCTCTGTGGACTACAGTATTCTTTATTAGAAATGTGCGACCTTGGTTCAAAGTGGCTTTTAAGAAATATCCTTGGGGTGTTTCCTTCGATGCACTGACTTGGAAGAGTGGTTGGGCCTGGTATCGACTGAGTGAACGACGGGGGGGCGATAGGAGACTTTCCCAGTTCCAGTAAAGCCTGGAACCTGTTGTTCCTTCCCAAGTGTCAGTGGCTGGCTGGCAACTCATCTAATATTAACAACAATAATTTAAAAAATAGTACAGGTCTTACAGTGGATTTCTTAAGTATACCCTCCCCTGCATTTACTGCTCTCAATTCTGCTAGCTCCTTCAAAATATTGGTTAATGGAGCGCTGATCTTCAGCTTCTCAGTTTCATTTGCCTTTCTCTTGCCTCAAACAGCCCCTGGAAAACTTCAGGGGTTAAATAGGTTCATTTTAAAGAGGTTCCTAACATGGTAGCAAATAACGTGCATGGGAAGGGTCTGTCTTACTGTTACCATCTGTGGAGCTGCAGACTCCAGATGATGCAATGTGCCATATGTTGTGTCAAAATAAACCTCTTTATTTTTAACAAAGTGCATTTAAGACATACTAGCAGAATATTCCACCAATCCCTAAATTTGGGACTGACTTTACTTCATTCTGCAAGGCACGCTACCCCGCTCCGCACCCTCCAGCGCCTGCACAGGCTCTGATGAGCTTCAGACTCCTACTCTGACATTTGGGGAAATTGGACTCCGTTGCAGCGTAGCGCTCAGGAGCTGAGCTGACTTATGCTGATTCATGGGGTATAAACTGTGGTAATCTTCAAAGGGGGGGTGGGCGCGTGTGTGTTCTCCCAGGGCTGACTGTAGAGTAATCTGCAGGGCAAACTGAGTTTACAGACGAGTCTGTTTCGGATAGGACGCCGGGTCTGAGCAGGAGAGACTCTGAGCTTTGGGAATTAACGCACTTCTGTGCGAGGCGGAGGGGCTGAAGCCGCTGTTGCTAGCGGGTGGCATCTTTGAACCTAGCTCAGCGCCTCTGTGTCCCCTGCAAGTTGTGGTCAGGTCACTGTAGTATCAGCTGTTCTTTTCTTCATTAATAGTTTGTTTTGCTTTGTATTTCTCCTGTGTGGGTGGCATCATGAGATGTGTCATGACTCTCTGAGTAGTTTAATGAGTATTCCCTGCTCTCGTCGTCGTCTTGCAGCTCTCCCTGTTGTCTTACAGTTATTGCCTTTGTTCTGTGCCCGGCTTGGTCATGCTGCAGCTGGACTCGTTTTTATGGCACTTCTGACTGCACAGGCATGTGTAATTAGTTGCTTTTTAAAAATCTGTAAATGAATGCACAATGTTCTGAGCACAAGCTGAGGATTGTTTGCAAGCAGCAAACTTGCTGCTGTCAGACTCGCTTCAAATTGCTAGTTCTGCGCCGTGGCTGGTAAACACGCAAACTCTGGACATTCAGGCTAGAAGGAATTGTGGATTTTACTGCTAGACTACGTCATGTTATTTAAACAGTTTTGCTTTAAAAAGAGTGCTTTAACCATAGGTGTGTTAGTGCTACCCCCTGATGCAGGAGCTCCTTATGGTTTTCAGGTGAAGTTATTCCTCTTGTCCATGGCCTGCTCCAAGCTGTCCCCCCGTCCCCCGAGAAGAAGCCATGAGCTGGTGTGTGGGACGCCGTTTATCTGAAATCGCCCGCGGTGGCTTGCTGAAGCGGGCTGCTGAAGGGCAGGAGAGAGTCAGCGCGGCTGCTCCCGCCTGCGACCCTGCCGTGCTGTTTTGAAGTAGTTGCCGTGCTTCCTGCACTGGGGACCGAGCGTGCGTTTGGGAGGTGAATGGCAGGTTTCAAAGCAGCTTGTGCTCAAAACAAGATTTAAAAACAGACTTATCTAGGAGAACTTTTTTTTTTTTCCTTCTCAGAAATGTGTTTAAGTCTCTTCCTATTCTGGCTGTGAAAAAAAGCACTTTCCTTCCCCTACAACTCTCAGACGGTCTCAGGGCTTGTTTTGTCCGTCAGGCAGCGGTGAAATGTAATGTTTACATCTCATGAGGATGAATGAGGTCAGAACACATGTCATCAGTACCGATTCCTGTAGCTTCTATTTATGGTAGCGTTTCCTTCCACTTTAATAAATAAAAACAAACCAGTATTTCCTTCACGTGAGTTTAGCCGTTGTCGCTGATCGAAAGCCTCATAAGGAGCCTGCAGAAAGTCCGTTGCTGTCTTTCGTGATGGTGTTAAAATGACTTTCTAGTGACCTGGTCGTTTGCTCTCATATTTCCAACTCCAGTCCATGGGATTTACTTCCTTTGTGCTGCCTGTTGTCAGAGCCATTGTATCCTCCCTGCAGGAATTAAATTTACCTCGTTTAGCACTTAATGTTGAGCTGCTCCGCATGTAACGCCTGCAGAATCCCGCTGTCCTTGGAGGAGGGGATGAATGAGTCCATGCACTGTATTTACTTGATGTGTCTTTCATCTCCAGTATCTAATCCACCTGGTTTCTAATCTTCATATTCTGCAATTGCTTTTACCTTTTCTTCTTCAAGCATTTCCTGCTGTTACGCAATTAGCTATCAGGAGCAGTCGCTTTACCTTTCCTCCATCAGAAGTACCCACTCGTCAAATTGCAGGTCTGTCTTCAGTTGCTAAAGTAGATCGTAGCTCCTCCTCTTTTACCCACACGATTGCTGAAACATCCTCCTGCCTTTTCTGTCACTAAGAGCTTATACAGTAAACTTCAGCTCTGTCAAGAAGACAATTTGTGCAAGACATTTATCTGACTAATATGGAAATTTCACCAAAAGTTGCCCCCTTCTGATGAACAGTTCTGTTCTTACCTGGTAAAAGCCTTGTGTAATCAGAGTTCTTATAAAATGAGTAAGTGCAGTATAAAATGAACTTTCTCTTCTTCCTTAAGCTTCCTCCCAATTTTTAACTTTATTATTTGTAACTGCTTGAAAACCATTGGATGATCTTAAAGGTTTTGAATTTCAAAGTGGGTTCTGCCTTTCTGTGTTGACTACAGCAGCAACAGAAGGTGCTCCAAGTGTCGGATTTGTCATCTGATGCTTTCTATTACAGTTTGCAACCGACAGTCATTACTGTATGTTTGGCAATTTCCAGAATACTGAAGTCCTCAAAAAGAGTGAAGCAATGTTTTATGGTAGCTAGAATGAACCTGCTTAAAACCATCTCACCACTTAAAAGAGGCTTTTAAAGTACCTTGTAGGTTTAGAATTAAAAGTCCTATGGTATATGTTTAACTCAGCTATGACTTTTTGGTCAATTGGTTCAATGCTGAAATGGGGCGGGGGAGGTGGGTGCAGTCTTTTGCCCCTTTCACAACAAAACCTCATACTAGGCACTAATAAAGTAGTTGTCAGTCCATGCTTAGAAAAGCTTACTGCTGCATCTATCCAAATCTGTCTCATAGTAGCCTGCTGCATTGAGTTAAACCTGCTCAGGAAAGAGCAGAAGTCAGATTGAAGAAGTAATTTCTCTTCATTGAAAAGACCATTAAAAATGATTCTGCTAGCCTGACAACTCAGTAAACTTCAGATCAGTGTCCTTTTGACTATAGCTAGATTAGTGCCAGACTTGAATGGGTTAAATAGAGGGAGAAGTGAGACTAAACTCCAGTTTTTAACTACTTGGAATTTTAGGAATTGACAATTAGCTTTCTTAGCAAAACAGGATTGCTAGAAATTGCACTTCTTGTTTAGTTAAGACCTGTCTTTTTCATATGTCTAAATTAAGTTCTGCAGACAGTCAGGAGCCAGTTGCAAAACAAGCCTATAACATGTAGTTAATGGTCCTATATTAAAATGAAATTGCGTGAAAGGTTGGTGTTGCAGCACAAACGCTGTTGCTGTAAACGTGCTGCTCTGCTTTGCCAGACTCGCTCTGTTTTTACGATACCTGCCTGGGAGAGAGTGAAGGCAGCAGTGTGCCAGGACCACCACCTTCTAAAGAGAAGTGAGAAGCAGATCAGGCTGGTGCTCGTTTCCAGCTCTCATGTGCTGGAACAGGGCTCTGCTGCATAGACCAGGTTGTTTCTGCATTTCTTCGTGCCCCTTATTCCACTGCCATCCTCTGTCCCCTCCTGCCTTCGTGCCTGTGGCCGGAGGCAGGATTCGGAGCGGCCCGAGCGCATGGTCCGGAGCGTGCTGCTCCTCGCCTGATTCCCGCGGTGTGTGACAGCGCCAGCCTTTGCGGTGGTACCTCTGCACCTTACAAAAGCTGTGTGTGTGTGAGCTAGCGGGTGACTCAGCTTTGTCCTTTTGCTCGAGTGAGAATCGATGTCTTGGTTTTTTCATCTTCCTCCTCCCTCTCTCGTGGAGGCTGCCGAGCCGAGGACGGGAACAGCGCGGCGCTGGCTGCGTGGGAGGGAGAGGCAGTAGGAGGGTTCCCCGACCCCGGAGCCTCTGCGGTGATGCAGCCAACTGACGTACTTTCTCCTGCATCAAAGTGACGGTTGCCGGGCTGCCTCATTGAGCCCCTCTTTTTCTTGTTTAATATTAAAGTACAAAGCTGTGTAAAAAACACATGCTTTTCTACTCTTTGAAGTGGTGCTGGCTAAATGCCTGAAAAACATTTTCCAGTGGTTGTGGAAAAAAATCCCATTACGTTTTACAAATATTTTTGTTCTATTTCACCCCTTTCTTTCAGAAGCTTCATAATAGTCCTCTAGAGACTTGGTCTCGGGTTACTAGCAGAGACTGACCCATCCCGATAGTTGCGTTGCAAACAAGACTTGCAACTAAACCAAAAAGAAATAAAACTTAAATTTAATTGGCTGGGTTTGTACTTTTCTTTCTGCATTCTGTATATTTTCCTCATCATCATGTTTATCATTGAGCTCTCAGCAAGCTATAGGTTGAACACGTAGCCTGGTGTCTAACACGTGCTCTTTGGGACTCGAGTCTAGAGGCTGTTAAGCTGATTGACTGTATTGCTTCCAACCTTATATAGTACTTTTTAAGATGAAAACTATAATAAAATGAGCGAGACTGTATTTTTTTCAAAGTAATGTAAAGTTCCTGCACAAAAAATACTGGACTCAATGGTCTTGTAAGGACAAGAAAGATGGTGCGTGGAGTCAGTTGCAGAAGCAGACGGTGCACTGCACTAATGCTGTGTGCATGTATGCAATCTCCAGCTTTTTAAAATGCATTGCTAACTTCTGCCGAATGAAGAAATGAGTTAGCCAGTGGTTAGCAATTATGCTTGCATGCCTTTGTGCATTACAATGCTAGGCATGCTATAGGGTATCAGCACGACTCTGCTGGTGGCAGATCTTTTCCGTCAGAATAGAGATGTCAGTCTTCCACTTTCTATCAAGTGCAATTAACCTTAAATTGCAGGAATGGGGATTTAAGAGCCCACAGCTAGACTGGACTTGGGTTCTGAGTCATTTTAAAAGTAAAAGGGTTTTGGGGTGTTTTTTGGTTTTGGTTTGTTGTAAAACTGAAGGTCAGTAAAAGTTTTCCCGCAACACTTTAATTTCGTTGGTCACGTCTGCCGTTTATGCGATCTAATATTTTCCAGTTAGAGTTAGCACACGAGAAGTAGCAGCGACAATGAGCATGATCAGGAATGAGACTTTCCTAAATGGGTCAGAATTCACTGCCTCTCACTAGAGGATGCTGACCCTATATGCAAGGGTGCACTTTGCTTTGGTTTTTAGCATGAAATCTTAATATTTTTTTTTTTTAGTGATGATGCAACAGTGTACTGAAAGGGTTTCTGCAACTGTGATTCAACAGCCAAATCATATAAAACGTCTACGGTCAAAGCCTGGAATTTTCTCCTGCAGTTATTGTGCCATAGCTGACTAGCAGCGTGATGTTTGACAAGTAATACCAGCATGGTTTTTGCTGTACTTGTGTAAATGACTTAGTAAACTGGTAAAATTCCACTAATCCCTCTGTAAGTGAGCTTATCATGGGATATGAATTTCCTGTTGCCTGTCCCCTGCTGCTCAGTGTAATAAAACAGCCAGCCAGAAAATCACGTTGGTTCCTGCGTTTGGTGTCTGTCACTTGTTCCAGTTTGGGTTAACTTGCTTCTGCAGAGGTTACGGTTTTCCAGTTTTCCTCTGGCTTTGGGCTCTTTGTTTGGGCGATTAGAACCGAAGCTCATAAACAGATCCTGTTAAGATACATGAACGTAATATAAACTACGTGGACATAAGCCAACGTGTTGAGGTGCGTGAAGGGCAAGTTGCTGATGATCAGAGGCGTGTGTAAAGCTTGCTTTCTTGGAAAACTTAGTAGGATGCTGCTCCGAACCTCTGACCGGCGCGTAAGGCCTGCTGAGGGAGTCTGATACTGCATCCGCTCTTGTGGATAAATAAGCTTGATTCATTCTTTCTCCCTCTATGTGTTTTTTTTAACCGAGGCAAGACATTTCTGAAATGACTGACTCCTCTAGGAATGCCGGCTATGTGAAAAATGCCCAGCGCGGCGGGGCCACGCTCGTTGCCTTCCCTTATCTCCTCTTTCCTCCCTGCCAGCGTGGAGTGCCGTAGGCATGGCATCTGCTCGCTGCCCAAATACTTTCCTATCCTGGGAAGTCTCATTGCTGCCTTCAGCATTTATCATCGCTTCTGTCATCCTGCATCCCAGTCCTGGGCTCTCCCCTTAGTGCTTATGTGCCCAGGTTTGGGTGAACCTGGGGCTCGGCCAGGCCAGCCCTTGCCGGGGCTCCCGCGGGGAGGGTGGCCACCCGCGGGACGCGACCGCGGGTATCGCCCCGTGGCGTGGCCCCCTCCGGTGCCTAACGCTGCGCGCTGCGAGGGAGAATTCCCGGCTTTGTCCCTGTGAAGAAGCTGCGTATGCTTTAAATGTGACTTTTCTGATCGCTTTGTGTTGAATATTTACGCTTATTCTTTCTTCTGTTTTCCCAGGAATATTCCAGGAGTAGTGGAAAACGGTATGTATGTGTTGTGGCCATTCGAGGCCTTTTTTTTTCCCCCTTGGAAAAGTCAATAACTAATACTGGATTAAGTTTTCATTTCTTGCCATAGTTATCCCATAAGAAGAGGCTTCAATCAGTTATGTTCTTTTAGTCTTAAGCCCTCTCAAATATCTCGAGTTGAACCGAGCTTTGCATTGTGTGTACCAGCCATCCCAGTGTGAAGAATCTGTTTTGAAGCTAAGGGAGCTGATCCTGATGCAAAACTTCAACACTGTGAGCTAGATCAAGGTGCTGATGCTCTAAACTTGGGGTCAGGCCGCTGCATGAGATTTTAATTCGACTTGGAATGATTGCACCAAAAATAATGAAGACTTAATTTTTCTTTTCTTGGGATAATTATGTTCACTCAAACGCTTCACGTGCTAGGCAAGCCGAATCTAAATTTGGTCCCCCTTTTAATCTTTTCGCCATATGTTTTTTTTGGAGCAAATTTAAAAGCCCTTCTGTTTATCCCTGTTCTGTAAATTTTCTTTAGAGGGAGTGGGTGGGATGCAATTGTCTGGCAGATCTCGGGGTGGGCAGGCAAAGCTCGAGGTCTCGTCTGCTCTGAAAGTTGTTCCCGCTGAAGGCGCGCGTGTGCTTCCAGGGCAGTGGCTTTCCCGTGCGGCTCCCTGTGGGGAGATGGTCTTGCTTGGGAGCAGAAGTGCCTTATTCTGGTTTTAACTAAACTCAGTTGTAGTTAGGCATCTTATTCCTGATCTGGATGGAAAGACTGGGCTGATTGCCACCTCTTCTTGATTGCTGTTGCTGTCAGTCATCGTTCCCACAAGGTCTTGACTGACTGTGTGAGTTCTCCTAGGTGCTTTCAGCACAAGGGTGGTGTAAATCTTTCACTGTTGTTTTTTTTTAGGTTAGCGCAGATTAACTTTGCATGGAAATGTTTTATGAGCCCTTAGTGCCTAAACTGTGGGAACAGTTTTTAAAAAAAAATAAAAACAAAAAGCCCCAGACAACTAGAGAAGATGATGTTTAGCCGGTTTTTTCTCTGTCTGCCAGAGGATGTTTTGACTATCTCTTTTCCCCTCGCAAACGCATGCTGCTTCAGCGTGGGTTAAGCAAACGGGAGCAAAGCGTTCTCGCTCTGGAATAGCGCGGTCGCGCACGAGAGCCCCGCGGAGCGGCTGCGTGCCGCGAGAAGCCCCGAGCGAACGCTTGGGCAGGCGGCCGTGGCCGCCGGGGCCGGGCTCTTCCCCGTGGGAGCGCGACGCGTCTCGCTTCGCTCGCGGCCGTGCTGCGCCGCCGAGGTGGACGCTGGCCGCAGGGTAGCCGGCTGGCGGGAGGGCGAGGAGGACCCTTTCTCAGCAGCCGCGCGACACGCCGGTTGCTGGGAGGCCGTCGGGTGCCTGCGCTGGCATCCCCAGGAACTGGCACTCTGCTGAGAGGTCAGTGTTTCCCAGGAAAGACGGGAGACTTGCCGTGCTTTGGCCGAGGGTACATGAAAATCTCTTTCTCAAAACAAATCGAACTTTTATCATAGCAGAATGGTTTTTTTTAATTAGATGGTATATATTTTCTCAAAATCTGTTTACAGTGTAATTTGAAGTAGACCACCTGGGTTAGAGACTAATTTTGACAAGTTATTCAAAAGATTCTTAGGGCTCTGCATTTTTGTATTTAGATACATAACTGCAAAGAAATACCCTTGTTTTTGTGATAACGTTAAGTTTCAGCTCGTACAGCCCATAACAGTGTGTTTTATCTTCCAGTTTTGTGATTGAGTACCTGCTGTTGGTACTGACTCTTTTCCAGCTGTCAAGTATTTGCATTTCCGTTGTGCAGAGAGGCTTCTGCCTTTGTCTGTCCTTTGGCTTCGCGCTAGCTGCCTGGGACATAAAGAATGCTTTTTTCCATTGGTGAGTGAGTTCAAAGTTAAGAAATGGGGAGTAACAGCAATGGCAAAACTGTTTGCTCTCCAGTTATGAATAAAACCTGGTGACAAAAAGTGACACTGGCATCTCAGCGTTTGGATATAGGAGGGGGTTGACTTGCAGCTTCCCTGGGAAGCTAAGATGCAGGTGAATGAGCGGGGGGCAATTTCCAAAAGCACCTAAGCAGCTCTGCCGAGATACGTACAGTATCGACAGCAGGGTGGCACCTCTTGCCACACCAGTTACCTAATGCTATCTAAGCATTCAGAGAAGTTTGAATAGCTTTTATGTATTTCTTTCTTCTTTTCTGATCTAGAAGATTAGAAAAGTACTAGAAGATTTTCTAAATATTAGCCCAAGCCTATAAAAAAACCCAGCAAGCTAAAGGTCGACCATTACCTGAAGGCAGACGGCTCACGTGTTGTCTTGTAGAACCCTTTTGCACAATTTGTAAGTTCCTTTTTTTAGCCTCCCTGTTTTATTTCCAGCCTGAGTCTCTTTCAAAGCTGCTCCCAGCACCAAGTCCTTAGCTAAGTCCTGAACTGCTGCCAGGCCAGTGTGACTTGACTTCCTGTAAGAGAGACAAAAGAAAACGACCTTCTGCTTCCTTTCCCTCTCGGCTCAACAGATTCCAGGGCCCAATGTAGGAGTTGCTCCTTGTTGCAAATCCTCACATGATGTTGCAGTCATCAGTATTACCAAAAGACCCAGGCTTGCATGAAAACAGCTATACACAGACGCTGCAGTCACATGCAGATCCTGGCCTTTTCTGTTAGTGTAATTGCTTTGATAGATGAAACAAGTGCAAAGCAGTCATCAAGCTGATCGAACTGTGTCCTGATCTGCCTTTGGAAACAAGTCTCTTCATTTCTAGTTGCATGCAGCTGATTTACCGGGTGGCGGGCGGTGGTGGGAGGAGGGCCCTCGGCTTTGCTGGCCTATTGTGCATTTCTGCTGGGCATCTTTTTCTGCCCTGTGCAGATACATTGGTAATGAAAACAAGATGACTAGGGGAAAGCTGGGAAGAGAAAGTCACAAGACTGCTCTCATGCCAGTGTGTTTTATGGCCATATGAAGAAAGCGTTAGTATTTACTCTCATGTGATGTGTCTGTCGCAAAAGGTCATTCACGTTTATAGGGAGCTTTCCCCAAAATGCAAATGGGTCTGTTTGGCAGTCCGGAGCTGGAGGTAAATAATATCACAGAGCAGTTCAGCTCCCAAGCAAACACCATACCGGCCCGTCCAGCTTTAGGAGACCTTAAGCTGTTAATTACTTCTGAAGCATGCAGTTAGGAATCTGAGCTCTTGCTTAATGCAGATCTATAGTTTGTGATTTTTCAGAAGTACGAGTCAGGGCTGACTTCTGCCCTGTGCAGATGAGGTCCCTGCCCTGAGGTCCTTATGCAGTTTCCCGCTCTGGGTCTCTGAGGCCCAGGTAACAGTAGAGCGCTGACTCAGGGGGGATGTTGCTTTTGCATTAGCCAAAAAAAAAAAAAAAAGTTTTACAAATACATATATATATAGAGAGAGAGAAGTATATTCAGACATAGGTATTCGAAAGTATTCAAGACCTGAGTTGTGCATGTGAGCTTGGCCAGGCGGTGTGCTCGGAGTCCCAGTGATTGCCAGAGCGTAAGTGTTGCTTAACTCTGTCTTGAATCACTTTTCTCCTTGCTCATAACTGTAAGTAGCTCTCTGAGCTCTCTGTCAGCATGTGAGATATTAACACTAACAGGGATCATGTTTGTTTCAATTGAAGGTCACTGAAGGATTCTCAGGGTTAGGTTAGTGGAAACTGCTCACTGCTTGAAGTCTTTAGCCGGTGTCTGGACATATTGCCCATGGCTGTCAAGTCAATGTGTTACTTAATCTCTGTTGCAATATCGAACTTTCTTTAGCAACGGTCCGTCTAGGCGCTGTGTTTTTCAGGACATGGTTGCCTTATTCCTTGATGGCACCATTATGTCTAGAGAGATTGTTGCTTTTTGTCCTTTTGAAATTTAGTCCCTTGAAATCCCTGTTGCTCCACTTGAACACTGCTTACTTGTAAGTTTGCATCTTTCAGAGAGCTCCTTAAGAAAAGCAGCGAGTCAACGTTTTGTACTTGAGTTTCATGTCGATTAGAAGGACATTATAAGCTTTCATTTCAAATTTGGTGCATCATATTTATTCATTGAGTCAATGAATTCGGGATTTTGAAGCTACATCATGCTCACTTTGCTCACATCATCACCAGGAAGGGCAAATTTGCCGTGGCTACCCTCGAAGCTTTGAAGAATTGTCACGATAGAACTAGACAGCATTTGCAAAACTGGCGGCAGAAAAACTTTGTCCGCTTGGCAGTAAAGCAAGCGGATGTGACCCAGGTGTGGACTGAGCAGATACATTGAATAAGGAAGTGTCATTTGTATATGGCTACTCCTTAGCAAAAACTGTATTTTAAAGCAAAGGACAGTATTCTCATAAGCAGCTCACACTAAAGATCCTGTGTATGAACCTGGAAAACCAGCTTTTCTGTACTTGTGCCAGATTACAGCACATGCCGGTCAGACGTGTTTCAGGCTCTGCTAGGTTGAAACGTGCTAAAAATTCTGCTAAGAAATGTACTTTACAGACCTCGGAGGGATTGGTGTCTGGCCACTGTGAGATACCCAACTGATAGAGCAGCTGGGAATTTAGCACAGAAATAGACGATTTTATTTTGATCAGGTGGGAGCTGGCACTTCTTGCTTTGCAGAACATGGCAGCAGTTCCTAGTAGTATCATATAGACCATTCTTTTTTTTTTTAACCTCAGAAGTGCAGTTTTCCTAAGCAGAAGATGAAAATGCCACTACATTTTTGAAATAGGACAGACTGAAAACAAAAAAAGCAAAACTTTCTATATGCAATGATTATACAAACATCACCTAGCTCTTAGGGCCAACCTTTTAGTCGCTGCCAGTCGCCTAGCAAACACTGTCGGTAAGAGCAAAGTATGGAGAATGCTCTGTTTTTGATAGTGTTGTGGCTTTTAAAATGCTTTCTGAAAATACAAAGTGCAAAGCAACGCTCCGGCCAAAAATTTATTATGATTTATATGCTTTCTTTGGAAGCTGGTTTAGATGTGCTGTAGGCAACTGTATATCAGCCCTCTTAAATTACACAAAAGAGGCTGCTATGCTTTTGGCTCCCATGCTCTAAGAGTTTTTTTATGGCTCTGTGCTACACCATGGCCTGTCAAAGAGCTTGTCAGCAGTTTTCTTGTTTGCTCAGCATCAGCTGAATGCCTCTTCCCAGTAATGTGCGGCTTGACTAAAGGACGGTCATATGAAGAGGATGGCTTATCTTCCTGCACTTGAGCAGAAGGTATTTAATCTTTAGGTAAATATTTTTGTCATATCCTCAGGTTTTTTCAAGCTTGATGTTTGCAAATATTCAGGTACCAGGCCCCATTGTGCAGAATGAAACTGAATTGAAACTGAATCCAAGGCAGAAAGGTTTGAGAGGCCCTTCGCCCGCCTCCTGTTGCAGGCTGAGGGGATTGGTTGCCACAGCCATACACAGCACAAACATGCTGCTTATGCTTTTTATTTCTGACATTGCAGAAAGTGGGCTGAAGGGGGAGACTTCACCCTGAACTCCTCTGCAGCAGCGTAGGCAACAGCCTACACGGAAATAAATCAGCCTTGAATTATGGTCCTAAGGTCAACAAGTAAGAGTGACGCTGGACCAGATGGCCTGAGTTCCTCTGGGTAGGATATCTTGTCCTCAAGCATCAGATGACCTCATCTCAGCCTCCCAGATGACCGGTCTCTGCAGTGACACAAGGGCAATGAGAACGGCTTCAAACCGCTCTGTCTTCACTTTGGCCTGATGATTTGCCTGCAGTAGTAGTAAGGAAAGGAGGGTGTGTGAGTGTATGTGTATACATGTGTGTGTGGTGTGTGTGTCATAAGAGGTAACGTTTGGGGGAATTTTTGCTTCCAGGCTTGTTCACACATCTGTTGAATCAGACTTCTGTTCTGTGCATGCCTCCTCCCCCACTGCCGCCAGCGTAGCCGTTGAGTGTGTTCGGCAGGAGCTGGTTCAGCACCAGTTCCCAGGGAAAACGGCCCAGGGAACGGGTTACCTCACGGAGAACTTCTCATCTAGTTAGTTAAGCGTGATCCTGCTTGGGGCAGGAGATTCAGCTGAAAGTCTTGTCTCTGCAGACTGGTTGAAAACAATGAAACAAGGGTAAATGACTAACAATTTGCTTTAACAGGGGTTGGAAAACTATTTTTAGCTACTTTGAAATGCTACTTGAATGCATACATGTATAATAGCCACAGTCAATGTCATGGACAAACCCTATTTCTTTTTCCATAACGTTTAAAAAAAAAAAAAGTAGCTTAGGGGCATATTGTGCTGGGAAAGCTCTTAATGGCTATGTTACTTTGATTATTTACCAGTTCCCTATCTTCTCGAGAAGTATCGACTGTGCAAGCTATGCCTAACCATACAATGAGTATATTGTAACTTGTGGTTCTGATGTAATTCCCACCAAACACTCTTTCCACAATGAAAACTTTAACTTACTTGAAACCAAACTCCTTGGCCTTTCCATCTCCTCCATACAGAGCTGTGTAAAGTTCCAATAAACATGCTCTCCCTGGCTTACTCAGTATAGTAATTCTCCGAGGCTCTGCAAAAGGCCCAGTATCCTTTGTCAATAGAAGCTATAATAAGCATAATGCCCTAACAAAGTGTATTCCTCGCAGTATTTGCTTTGACTTCTTATTTTAGTGTTGTTAGGGCTTTCTCGTAATCTTCCTTAAATTCCACGTGCTAACTTTCTTCCTAAACATGTGATGCTATTTTGAGGAGAAGCAAAATAAATTTTGAGATTATAAAAAGCAAAAGCATTCTGCTTACAGATTCCAGGGGAAGATAGGTGGCTTTGAATTCATCTGAGCGCTTGTGTGCCGCAGGAGACCACTTCAGATGCTGCTGGCTGCTTAGGAAGCTGAGCTGTACTTGTGCTCAGGAAAGAGACTTGTTGTAATAAGAGAACCTTTAAAGGACTGAGAATTTTCTGTGTGTGAAGTGACTTAAAAGTATATAAATGACAGTGACATTTCTTTTAATGTCCATGCGTTGCTGACTGGGATTTTCTCTGCTACTTTCTCAGCTCCACCGAAATGGAGCAGCTCTGCCGCTGACTCAGACCTGTGCCTTCCTCTGTGTGTTCCTTCCTTTTCCCTTTGAAAAGAGCTTGGCGACTCCTCTTACCATTTTAACGTAACCTGCTTTTAGGTCTCCAAAGTAGAAAAGGCTTACTATTAAACTGTGGCTGAAAAGCTTGAGAATGGGCAGTGATAAAGGTAGTAGCTAAAAGAAAAGACTGTGTGGACAAATACTATTGACCAAAGAGTTTTCACTTTAAAACACAGTGTCTGAGGAGTTCTTGCAGCGAGATCTGTTTGGTGGGCACCAGTCATTCTCACTTGTGTCTGTTCAGTTCAGGTTTATTTGGTGTGTAAATCCAGGTAAGTCTCCCTTCTCTGCTTACAGCCTAAGATGAGAATATTGCATCTGCATGACATTTAATGTCAGTACGAGATTTAAGATTTGGGGGGAAGGAAGATGAACGTGACTGCTTTGGTTGGAGGGCTTCCCCTCTTTGGGCGTTTGCTTATCTGTAGAAAACTCAAAACTCATTTCAAAACCTTTCCACCCACTCAGCACACAGGAGCTACATAGTAGAGAGGGAAATACAAAAGTGGTTGAAGGGGTGCTCACTTAGCTTTATCATGACTGATGCTGTAAAATCTCCTAACCTCGTAATATGGTAACTCTTGCACACAAGGCCAATAAATTAATGTGACCTTTTGATGCAGTTGAAATACCCTTTGTATGCTCAGAAAAGAAGGGTATGGAACCCTGTACTGTGGTGTTAAAACTTCCCCTGCCTGTTTTAAATGTCTTGAGTGTTAATGCTTTCAGCATTTCCCAGCTTAGATCTGTGGAGCTATGGAAAATTCTCAGGAAGCTTTGTGATACTCAGCCTAAACTTCCCTTTCTTTTATCTCCTTCTATAACTTAATACGCTCTTGTGCCACTATACAGCCCAGCTTCCTGCTTAGTCTTTATGCACTTCAGTTGTATGCAGAGTTGCTATCAAGCCCTCGCAGACAAGGACAAACTCCACAGTGGTCTAGCCAGGATATACATATTTAGTCCTTAGTCTGCCCACTGAAATCAGTACCTCTTTTCAGACCGTAAGTGAAGATATAAACTGTGTTTGAATTGCTTTCATATACTGGGTAATTTCTGGACTCAAAGGTCCGAAGACTTATCCCTATTTGTTCCTGAAACTATTGCACATGAAAATAACAACTTAATATTAAAATCTACTCATCCTTCTTATCACATGTTATCCAAAAGATCGGGTTTTGGAACACTAGTATCATTGTAGTTTTGCTGCTAGAATGTTAGTACAAAGCTATGTGTTTTCCTTGTAGGAGCTGCAAGGACAGATCAATGTGTTTCTAGTTTCGCTGTTATTAAGCTGTGGGTATAATAACCCAGAGTGTTTTTTAAAATATCAATATTATTCCTCATAGTCCCTATTTTGAAAGACACCAGGGATGACTAAGTAGTGTTTTTTTGTCTCTGACACCACCTGCGTTTGACTATTGCTTAAGCAAACTGTAAGTGTTCCCAGACTTGACTGTCGGCAATTTTCAACACACAAAATTGCAAAAACAACTTTCAATTCAGTGCTTTGTACAAAATACTCATTTTTCAATCTCTTTTGTTCGGGTAAGATCACAAAATTGCTTAGTTTGTATTTCATGAAGATGCTTATGAAGAACATGTTTTTTACTTTAAACTTGAGGTTACTTAATGGTCTTTTAAAATCTTCTTACAAAAGTGATTAACGTTTTGCTGAGGCAGTTGTGGAGCTGCAGAGTTTAAATGATGCTTAAAGAAGTACAAGAGTTTATAACCTGATTTTAAGAGCAAAGAGGAAGTTCTCCTTTCCATGTTGGTATCCAGCCCCTCTGAAGAATAGGAAGAAACGCTGGAGATGAGATTCAGGCCTGAGCGCTGGGGGCTCCTGAGTTGTTCTAATGGTTCCTGCAAGCAGAGGAATGGCATTTATATGGCTTAGTCATCTGCAGCACAGAGAAGGTAGGAGAAGAAGCTGCAGGTGATCTGAAAGGCGGCGATTCAAAGCGAGAGTCTGTAATACCGGCCGGGGAGGCGAGAGGTTTTGAAGTGCAGCACTGGCTCATGCCAGGGCAGGCTGCAGTTCTCCCGCTGCGGAAGCAGTGGTTATTTCTGAGGCCGCGGCACTGGAGCTGGTGGTGCACAGTTCACACCTGCGTTAGCATGCTGCTTTGAAACTGGCACTAAAACTTGTTCTGCTTTTCTGTTCTCCCTTCCTTCCTCAATAACTTTGCTACTAATACTGGCCAAGACCTCCACAGCTGCTCTGAAGCACAGGGGGCATGAGGAGTCACAGTGACATTTTCTGGCCTAGTTGTCCCGCAGTGCTCCTGGGGAAGCTGCAAGCGCTTTGTGTGCAGTGATTGCTTTTTTCCCTGTGTACTTTATCTGTTGGCTGAACTGAGCAGAAAATGCAGGGAGGACGAGGGCAGAACAGACTTTGCAGTGCAAGTTCTGATTTATTTACCACCCTCAACCCCTAACAGCCCTTAAGCATCTTGACTAAAGCCTCGCTTTGTTTTCTATTTTAAATTGTATGGTGGAGCGTTTATTATATATCTGGCTATCTGTATTGTGCTAGGGACTAATACATGAAGCGAGTGGTGGCTCCAGACTTTCCAAAGAGTACGGTGAGACCCTCACAGTGGAGGAGCTGCTCAGCCTCAGGCGGGCGGGCTGGTGCCGTAGCTGTCCCCGCCGGTACGTCCATGCACCGGGAATGCTTCGGCCGTCCTTAAACTCGCTGCGCTGGGTGTGCAAGCCAAGGAGAAACCTGAAATGGCACCTGGCTTTGCGTTTCAAACCCTGTGCCTTGCTAGTTGTGTTATCGCCTCTGGGTGATGACTCCAGGTAACAACTGATGTAAATACTTACCTTTGCGCTCTGCTTCTCTTAAATATGTAGTCTAAAAATAGGTGTGGAGCTGTGACGTGACTCAGGGAGCACAGATGGGCAGCGCAGAGGTGGGGATTGCGTGGAGCGGCACCGGCAGTCCTGCCGAGGTCTCAGCCCGGCTGGCACCACAGCTTGAGCGGAGAAAATGGAGAGAGGTGGAGTAAAAACCAGACCTGTGCACGACAGCATTTGAGTTAACTGTGCTCTCCTGTGAGGCTGTCAGGCTTACCCTGCAAGCAAGGTCTCGTGAACGTCCCGTAGCTTAGCTGGCAGAAGTGTCCTAGAGGATTTCATATTCTCTCAGCCAAATAATCGTTTCCTTTGATGGGAAGGAAATGGAGCTACACGTCTCTAGGGATACGGTCTCCTTCCAAAATCCTTGGCCAGTCTCTCTGTTAAACTGCTCTAGTTTCAAAATACTTATGCAATTAAGGATCTTCTGGTAAGGACAGAGCTGCATTTGAGGCACTTGCCCTCTTTCCTCCATCCATACTACACTGTGTTTGCTATTAACACGTGAAGTGGATATCCAGAAAGAATAAAACCGGCGCTCTGGGCCGGTGGCATCGCGGCAGCCTGCATGTCACCAGCTGCAGACGAGTGCCACCCTCATCGCCAAGAGCCACGTCGCTCGCGCCACCTTCTCCTAGCCTCGGCGGAGGCTCTCGTGCACGTGCCGGCGTAGGAGCCGCGCTCTTGCGGCTGGGCTGCCCTGTCGCTGTGTGCCTCTGCTGTGGAGCTGGTGAGCGTGACCTGTTCAGATCGGGCTGATCTGCGTGATTTTGTGCAGTCAGCCCTATTTTTGCTGGAGAAGTGCCTTGCAGTAAGTGCTCTTCTCCGAGGAAAGCCTTGAGGCTCGGTTCAGAATTCAGGTGTTGCCTGCACTGGCTGCGACGTAAATTGAAAGCTGAACGCGCTGAGTTTTGTTCCTACCCAAATTGTGCAAAGAACCAAACGTACTCCTTTGTGTACTCCCCCTTCCCCCCCCCCCAAAAAAAAAAGAAAAAGGAAAAGCTCAAACATGTCAAAACGTGTTGGCTTGAGTTGCCTCTTGTAGCAGGGTACGACCACATTTTTGTGGTGGTTTTGGAGTGTTTCCATCTGGAAACACACACAGCTAGATTTTTGAGCTGTGAAAAGAATGAACCTAAAACTAATGACTCTCAGTATTGACCTGAAAGATAAAGACTTCTCATGTTATAGTATTGATTTTATTTAAAGCATCTAGTACGTTAGAAGTGATGTTGCTCCAATTGCTCTCCCTCGTAGCTTTGTACAGTTTGTCAATATGCTTTATCATCCCTTTTATCTAAAACGTCAACTGTTTGATACCTCTTCTGCTTTACTGAAAGATGCCCAGCTAGTTAGGCTGAAAGCAAAACAGGAACGAATGCGAGCTCACAAGGTTTTGAGATCAGACTAGGAAAACGCGGTTGTGGTTCACCCTGGAGCCGGTCCAGAGGAGGGTGGGAGGCCGCCCCGCGGGTGTCCGGCCGTGGGCGCCGGCGGCTGCCCGGCGCGAGGCTCGGCCCCCAGCTAGCAGCAGCTCTGACGTGCCTGTCGCTGTGGGACTGACGCTGCTGCTGGTTGCAATAGGGAAATTAAGCATCTTAAAATGGGTGGCCTAGTTGCGACCTGTTGGAGTTGGACTGTAATTTATCTGGGGAGGGACAGCGTTCTGACTGGACGTTGTATAAACCTGAAGGTGCTCGTGGACGCTTCTGTAACGTGTTTATTGCTAAAGTAAAACGCTTGGACTTCCCTGCCCTTCTTTTGCACTCCTTGTGCTGTTTGAGCTAGAGAGGCTGCAGGAAAAGGTGCTGAAAACAAGCCAAATTGTGTAAACGCTGCCGTAAGTGTGCTTATATCCTCGTCCTGAGCAAGGTGACAGTGAAGCTCTGCCTCTTTAAGGCGGCATCTCTCCCCATCCTCCTGGACGGCTCGGTCAGCAGAGATCCTTGCTGTGCTCTCACCGAGTATTGTCTCACACCATAGAAATCTGGAGGCCTTTTAAAAAAAATAAAAAATAAAAAAAAAATGCTGCACTCAGGAAAAATTTCAATAGCTCATTCAGCTGTTAAGCTACTGATGCAGGAAGTGTAAAAGAAAAATGGAGCCTGCTTTGTTCTGCCCAGACAAGGAGTAAATGCCATCGCCCTAACAGCCTTTTTCTGTTCCAAAAAAGCATGAGGTCATCTTTAAAAGAAGTAACCACCAAATGGGTTTACACTGGGTTACTAGTCTCGAGCTCCCCCGTCGTCCCCCCGCTCTTCCTGGCACCGGCCCGCCTGAGGGCTCGGGCTCGGGCTCGGGCGGGCGAGGGGCATCGGCATCGCCTCCCCGGGGGTTCTGCCCCGCTTGGGCGCTGCAGCTGCCAGCGCGCGCTGGCGAGCGGCCAGCAGCAGTGTGGGAAGAGCGCGTCTCCCCGGCGCAGGGTCAGCGCGGGCCAGAGAGCTGCTAGTTAAAGAGTTCTGGAGGCCTTTTCCTCTTCTTGAGAGAAAATGATTCCCTCGTCTCTCCCCTAAGAAGGGCACTAGGAAAATCGTGCTCGAGACGCAAGTTCTAAAAGTGGTGTAACAAGTCGTGTTGGGGATCCTTTCTGCAGTCCTTTGGGAGACGTGGGCCGTCGTGGCCGTGACGTACGAGTGCCCGGAGCCCAGGTCCCCGCAGAGCGGCTCCGGGGTTCGGTTTGGAAGGACGGAGGTATTCGCGCTGGGCTCTGCCTGTCTCCTCGCTCTGCTAACTGAAGGCACTAGCCAACGTTTTTAAGCGATGCTCTGATTTGGACGTGGGGAAAGGAGGGAGGTAAAATTTGGTAAGGAGGAGAAATCCCATAGGATCGTGGCCGTGGTTTGTGGAGAGACTAGAGCTTTCATCTGGGAGCAGGATTTAATGGAGTTAAGCTTATATTTGACAGACGAAAACACCTGGCTTTTCAATAGAAGTACCCTGAATTGAGCAGTTGGGGTTCTTGACAATACGCGGTCTTGGCTGCTTGCTCCCCTAGGCTGGGTGCTTAGGAGGACGCTCACCTCGGTGGCCGTAGCTCTTTGTGCTCTGGCCAGGGCTGGCGAGCTATCCGGCGTGCGTGTTTTGTGCATCCAATGCACACGCTCTGCTGCAGTGACACAGGGTGGTTTTCTTTAAAGTACAGTTCTGTTAGCACAGGGATCCAAGGGGTGTTCTCCTGTCCTGAACATCCCTGCAGATCCATCCTTCAGCTCGGACTTTCCAGCATACCTTGGTAGCTTGTTCCGTCAGCTCCTCGGTGGGAGGATGTCTGGGCGACTCTTCAGCCAGCCTCAGTAGGGATGGAAAAGCAGGACGAAGTTGCTGGGCATCGTGAGGTGCATTCTTCGGATGCTTTTCATCCAGCAGCTTGAGCACAGTGACATCCATAAACACCAGTCTCCTAGCTGTTTTTATCTGGGGGAAAAAGACAAAAGAAGCATAACTCCAGCAGTTACTCAGATGTTCGCTTGTTTATTTAGCCTGTTAGGAGTGGCTGCCGCCAGCTATGAGAAGTATGGGAAGAATTCAGAAACTAGAGGGATCAGTGCATATTTATTTCCTAGTGTAATACTTCCTGCCATTAGGCCGGAGAGGACCGTGGGTGGGAGCATGCAGGTGGCACTGATTGCATAAAAGAGAAAGGGCTTTGTTATTGAGCTTTGCATTTTGTGCGGAGTAAATGATTAACAGTTTTGGGTGTTAAGTCTTGCATTGCAGCATAGCGAGGCACCTCTCGTAAGGTGCAGGTTGAAGGCAGGTTACGGCAAGCCTGGTTTCTCAGTACGCTGAGATGCTTCTGAGGGTGGCAGTTTCATCCTCGTGACTCGGATTCTGTTGTAATATTTCGGGATAGCGCCAAGGGCAGGTGGCGCGAGGAGAACGATCCTGTTGCGCGTTCGGCGGGGAGGGAGCAAGGTCCGAAGGTTCGCAGACAAACCTCCGCCCCGCGGTCACCCGACACGAGGCCGCAGGGCTGAGCTTTCCCCTGCCTCTGAGCCAAACCTTGGAGCAACGTTTGGGCAGGGTTTGGAAATGCAGTTGAAGGCTGAATGGGCAAAGTGCTCCTCGGAGCCAGACCGGGATGCTCGGCCGGGGGAGGCGTCTGTTCGGCGCAGCGCTCGTGCTGAGTCACGGCGTGCCGGAGCCAAGTGCTTACTGTCACTGCTGTTGCTACACTGCTCTGACTCAAGAACTGGGACTTTTTTTTTTTTTTTTTTTTAAACTAAAACAAGCAGCCGTAATCATTGCATATATAGCCTACCTGGTGCATGAAAAAATACGTTATGAATAAGAAAACTTTTGCAAGAAAGGGAGGTATCTACTCTGTAGAGTAGTAAGTCAGTCTCGTTTTGACTCGGAGGGTTGTGCAGAACAGATGCTAACTACTGAAAGTGCAAAGTAGCATAGTTTAAATGCACTTTTTATCGCTTGCCTCAGTGAAAGTATTAAGAGTACTAACACTAACGTATTACGTGAAGCACCTTATTTTGTAAACACTGAAAAAATCTTTTTTCTGGCCGTGTAAGAAGAATGTGAACCCAAGAAGTCTGCTTTTTGTAACAGTTGTTGTGATCCTTTAAATACTTTTATTTAGTGATGAAACTTGATGTAGAAGAGGATATTTGTGATTTTTTTTTGAGCCGCAGATTGAATTGATACAGCGTGTATCCTGATCTGCTTTGAGTTCATAACAGGCAGATCAGTTTGAAATAGCGAATCCTGATCTTTCCAGAATTTATTCTCGCCTGTTGGACTCTATCTTCCAGTGCTTTTCATCAAATAGGCAGAAGTGCTCACGAGACGGTTGCACTCCGGCCAAGTCATAGCTGTAGACTCGCTTGCTTCGTTCCTGGGTCTGCGCTGCCGGTGCTCTGCCCTCATCTCTGCTCCGACTTCCCTGCTCGCTTGCTGCAAGACTTCATGCTCCTTCACCGCTGCTTCTTGTGTTGGCGCAGATCTGCATGCACTGGATAACGTGGCCGTGTTCATGTGTTCCCCTAACGTCCATCTTTCCCTGTAGCTGTCTTTGCAATGTTGTACTTACTGTAGCAGAACTATTTTTCATGCAGCATCCTGTCGGGAACGTCTTGATGTAGTCCAAATCCTATTCACGTCTCCTCGATCTCAGATCTGCAGTTGTCTGGTGAGCACAGCCTGCAGTCTTCTGCCAGCTCGCCCTGCTGCTGGCGGAGCAGGGAAGGCAGCCCGGAGAGCTGCCTGCCGGCTGCGCGATGACTTCAGCCCTGCTGGAATCGCTTGCATGACAGCGTGAAAAACGTGTGCTGAGTTAACGCTGCGCTAACGCAAGAGGAGTGTTCCTGTTGTCTCTGGGAAGCGCTGCCCTTCCCAGGAACGAGGGACGGCTTAGCCGGGAGGGCAGAGGTGTGCTGGCAGAGGAGGGACGAGGGAAGATTTCTGTTGACGTGACTCAGCAAAAGCAGAATATTGTTCTTGTTCTGCAGAGGCATGAGTAGATAGTCGGAAAGGAAAAGTCTGCCCGAGCCGGCCGGCAGCCCCCCTCCGTGGGCGGGGGAGGTCGGTCGTGGCGAAACACTAAGCGCGGTAGCCCGTCTAAGAGGAAGGAGGGCTGGGTGCACAAATTGCTTACCCGAGCTCAGATGACAAAGTGGAGGCAGAAGGATGGGCATGGGACCTGGGTGTCCTGACTGTCTTGTGCTTCCTCCCCAGGCCCAGTTACAGTTGTCACCTCCTGTCCCTTTCCAAGTGCAGATTTTCAAAAACTTGCAATTAGGAGAGGGGAGGACTTAGACGCCTCCTGCAAGTCATCCTGATTTGCATCACAAATACTTTGCTCCAGCATGCTTCTGTATGGCTTTTTTTCAAATAACTTTACCTCACAAGTTATTTACACATCTGTAGAAATCTGGTGAATGACATGTTTAAAGTTTGTTTTGGCATCCTGAGGACGCCCTTCGTGTGCCATCTTTTGTATTGATGGTTTCCAGTTGCTAATGACGTGCTTAGTTAATTATTTACCAAGGTAACCGAAGCCTTTTTAAAATTCTTGCCAGGCAAAGCAGTCCGGGAGCGCGACCTGCGATTGCAGCCCGGTCCCTGACCCATTCCACAGGCAGAACCTGAAACCTAAAAGCGTCGCAGTTCCCGGCCGCCTCTGACGCTTGGCGAGCCCGGACCGCCGCTGCTCGCGAGCGCCTGCGAGCGGGACAAGAGCCGCGCGCAAGCGTCGCGGCACGGGAGCTCCGGCTGGCCGAGGCTTGTGCGCTCAGCTTCATCTCCAGCAAAAGTCCCCTTGACCATCACGAGGACTTGGCTGGTGAAACTCGCGCTTGGAGTTTTAAAATGCCACACTCGAGACTGCGCTGTCACGGCGAGGGGCCGGGAGCTGCTTGGCTCGAAGCCCCTTTCTGCAGAGAGCTCTGTTCCCGGCTCCTGCAAGAGGAGCCCGGGCAGCAGCCGCTGGGTTGAAGGCAGTTAAGAGGGAAGCAGAAGTGGCTGCTTCGGATTTTGTTGCTGTAAAACTGCTAACCCTGTGCTCAGCGGTGATTGATGCTGCTCTTTGCACTTGGTAGAGGCAAAGTGTGTCGCTCCCTTAAGTGAAGTTGTATCTCGCCCCGTGTTAAGCGGTGGTGGTCAGCTGGGGAGTTCTCGCCATCAGCGCAGAAGCAGGGGAAGGCAGGGGCCTACCTGTTTTTGGATGCTGTAACGACCAGCCAAATAGAGCTTAATTTCTGAAGTGTAAGTATTGCGTTTACTTTGCAATAACTCCATTAAACTGGGCTACAGCGGGGGAGAAAAAGTACAAATTCTCCCCTTTGCTAAGGACTTTTAAGTCTTAGCTTGAGAATTGCTACTGCCGCTCGACAGGGTTTTCTCCGCAACGTGCTTAGTAAAACACGTCCTTTCTTCAGCCAGCCCGAGCGCTTGCTGCAGCATGCCGCGGCGACTGTTGCTGTGACTGTTGCACAGCAGCTTGTGCTTCTCGCAGCCGTGCAGCGCTACGGCATAACCAGAAGTTCCCTTAAGTAACTTGCCTTTGACTGATTCATCAGCCCTCTTCCATAAACAGGAAGCTGTAAAAGTACAAGCAGGTGATCCTGTGCTGTTGCAAACATAAATTATATCTGATTGCTTGTGTTTCTTTCCCTCCAGCTGCCTGCTAACTCTTTATCCAGGTGAAAAGTTATTTTATCAAAGAGCAGTTAACTGTTGGCAGTAATAAGCCTTTCGAGTTCACGGACGGGATTTAAAAAGACCTTGACTATGAGACAGAGCTCTTCCCTAGTCCTAGCGCTGCCTGCGCCGGTTTGGAGCGCTTCGAGACAACCGCTGTCCTCGGAGCACATCATCCTGCTGCGAGCCACCGGGGCTGTCTTAGAAATGTGAGCGGTCAAAAGATGGCCATAGCTGGCTGCTTGTAAAGCAGCCGCGTCCAGGGCAACGTTTTCCTGCTTTGTCCAGGGATTCATGGCACAAACATTGACGGCAGCGCTGCTGCAGCTGCTGCCTAGGTCTTAGTCCCTGTAAGGGAGTCACGACAGTGGTGCTCGGAGCTGAACGCAAGCTGCTGGAGCCGCCGCTGTGCCGAAATCCTCACGGATTCAGGAGGCAGGTGAGGTGCTTCGCACTGTGCTCTACACCTGAGCAGCAAGGAAAAGAGATCAATCTGGAAGGTACTCTGTGCTTCTCTCAGAGCGCAAAGTCAGAAGGGGCCGGGCCAAGTCCCCGCGCAGCGCGTCGCACGAGGCGGCTTGTGCTGCAGGCAAGCAGCAGTTCTCCTGCTTTGGCATCTCGATGCTGTCGGTGCAGCCCGCTAGTCAAGCTCGTCGTAGGATCCTGCCACCTTTACCGGGAAGCACAGCGCCCTGTCTTGCAAAGGCCTGACTCTGAGTTCAGGTGTGTCTCCAGCGTTACTAATGTGAGACAGTCCTGCCTTGTTGCAAGCCATCTGAGTCGTCTTTCCTGGCAGCACCGCAGCTTAGGAAACGGGAGCAGGAGAAGAGGGATCTTCCCCCGAGAGGCTAGCCTGCTTCCTTCTTTGGATTTCCACGCTGCAGTGCTTTAGTTCAACAGAGTGGCTTCCTACGTTGCCCTGACTAACGTATTCCAGGATTTGAGAGGTGGAGGCTTCCAAATAATCCCTGCTAATTTAGGGAATCATCTAATAGCAGAGTGGGTAATGTTGGCTGAAACACCATTTGTTTTGTCCGTCGGCGTTCAGCGTTACAACCGACATTGAAGGCGCTTCATGGATCGAAAAGTTCAGTGCACACCGTGTGCTGCTGCCAAGCAAAATACTCCCAAAGAGTGCCACTGTGGTCTGGAATAAACTCTTTTAATGTCTAAACATAGACTAGACAGCTTGAGGTCTGCTAGTATTTTAGATGGGACAGACACTTCCCCTCCGCCTCCCCCATAAACGCAGCAGTTCAGCGTCTGCTTTGAAGCCGTCTCCAATTACAGGCAGCACAAGGCTGGTGGGGTCTGGGAGGGTGCTCACATCTACCGCTTCGCCCTTCCCTTCCCTCTCTGCCAGCCTCGGGTAACGGTCTGTGCGGGATGATTGCAGGGGAGGAGGCAGCACCGACTTCGGTCCTCTTGCTCTCCCCTGTTCCCCACAATTATTTTCTGGTCACGGGTTGAGTCACTGTCAGGCAGGGCAAGTAGGTGACTTCTCGTGCTGCCTCTGCAGCAGCCGCATGGAGGCAATCGTAAAGCGGCCGTCTGAGGCTATCGTCTGGCTCCGACAGTGTGGCGGGAGCTAGCCCGCCAGATCGCCGCGTGTCACAGCCCCGTAGCGCCGCACCAGCATGAGCGACCCGTTACTCGGTGGCGGATTATTTTGGCCGTGTAGACAAATTTCCTCTGTGTCAGCTGCTGCTTTTACATTTCTAGGAAGGTTGTCTCATTGCCTTGGGTTGTTCCTGCTGGGGCAGCCAACTGCAATACGGTAGTCGTAGGGGCACAGCCTCGCTGTGCAGGTTGTCCCAGGCCAGGTGACAGGGACCTTAACTCTCCGAGATCACAACATTGCTGGGCACGGATGAAGGGAGTCTGGTGCCTGCAGCGCACAGCTGGACTGTGCCAGCAGTACTGGGTGTTTGCCAGGATGTAAAGGAGTCCCCAGAGCACTTGTGCTTTTGCAGGAGGAGCATCCTTGCCCCTCTGTGCAAGACTCAGTTTCATAAGGGTGCAACTGAGGTGCTCGTGGTGCACATAAAGGGGTTGTATTGCTGAAAGCGTACAGCCCCTGCTCAGCGCTGCTACATCTGGAACGACATCTCCCCAGGCATCGTTCCAGCAGGAGAGCATTGCTCTCTTCTTGCTTTCACGTTCAGCTGGGCCCTTATTTTGCAAGATTTTTATGGAAAACTTCATTTGCAACACATGCTATCAATGTGTCTCGTGCTTTTATATCCACTCAGCTAATTGACCTCGATTCTGTGTTCCTTGCTCAGCTTCCATTCAGTGCTTTGGCCATCTGAGAAACCCTCTGTCCTTTGCCTGGTCCTTGACTTCCCACCTACCACCCAGCTTAGGACTGTCTGTTGCTCTTACTTTCTTATTCTACTCTTTTGAGGGACACCCAATACGGAAAGTTATTCATAAGTGGCATAGATCTAACTTTGTGCAGTATTGAAAGTCCCTAATTACTGTTCTGAGCCTTGTGCAGAGGAACTCTTGACACAGATTGCAAGCATCTCGGGCAGGACTACGTGCAGAGTGAGAGAGCAGTGAAAGAAATAGATGAATAGTGAGGGTGAACAGCCAGGAGCTGTGCAGAAGTTGTTGCTGAGCAGTGTCCTGGTCCACCTCCTCTCTTACTAGCTCGTTGCGAATGTCGCATGTCAGATTACACGAGCTGGAAAATTTCTGCTCGCTTTCCAATCTGCTGAATGCATCTGAAAGAGCTTTCTGCAGACAGCGTTTCGTTTTCCCCTCTAGTCAGCAAATTAGTCTTTTTGTTTGCCCTTTTTTTTTTTTTAATCAGAAAGAGCCTGAAAGTGGCAGAAGAGCTTTAGTTAAGGGAAAGGAGAACTTGAAGCAGAATCAGGAAATGTTAAGTTGGTGTCATCATTTTAGAGCTCATGGAAGCCCTTTGCACGTGACTGCGTGCAGGGCCCGGTGCATAGAGGAGCAATCTTGCCGGTTGGGACGCTTGCCAACTTTTTAAGCAGATGCACAGCAGTGTGATGGTTTCATGTGTGATGCTAACCTCTCTCTCCCCCGCCCGCCTTGTTTTGCAGTATTCTCAAGTGCTGGGGCCTAGAACCGATGGCAGACAATGTCAACAACTAACAACATAGCACAGGCCCGGAAGCTGGTGGAGCAGCTCCGCATTGAAGCTGGCATTGAGAGGATCAAGGTGAGCCTGGGAATTAGGAGTAGACAGATGCATGACACCTTCGGTGGGCAGGAGCAGAGGGGGAGGAGGCTCTGCAAGTGCTTCGGGTCTTCCCTGGCTGTGCACGCTGCTGTGATGTCTCTGGCGCAGATGTTGCCGCACTTCATTGCAGAGACAGCTTCCGTGGGGCGCCTGTTGCATCCAGGAGGCAGGATTGCTGCCTGGGCAGCTTCTGGAGCATGCAGATGTCAGAGGTGGCTCCACGATCTGAGGGCAGACTGGTCATCTGAGTAAATTCCAGGATCTCAGCTGGGCACATGCAACCTAGGAGGGCACCTAAGGCGCCAGGTGTTAGGTGTGCTCATGTGCACGGCAGTGTCATTTCCCAATTTGTTCACAGTGTATCTCCACTTCTGTCAGTCTCTGCCTGGATAGCAATTTCTTAGCTGTTGCTATTCCCATTTCTTCAAAATGAAAAAATGATAGTGGCACACCTTCATTTCTGGTTTGAGGCATGTTTATGGTAGAAATATGGGAAGTTAATTTTGTGCTGCCGTTGTCTAGGATAGTAAACTGGAATCTATTCTCAGTCGTGTATTGGCACAACAGTAATCTGCTTGGGCAGCAAAGCATCCCTAGGAATAAAGCTTCCTTTAGCACTGGGGGATTGGAGCAGGTAACATGCCTACGACCACACCGCCTCACGAGAGTTGGAGCCCAGGTCCTTTAGGACACTACACTATTCTGGGAGCCTTCTCGGCGGTTGTGGTACCCGGGCGGGCTCATTGGGCCACGTGGGTTCTGGAGAGCAGCCTTCACTGGGGACGAATACTAGCGTGTGGGCAGCTAGTCCGAGGCCGTGATGCACTGTCACTCCCTGCCCACAGCTTCCTCACCTTCCGCGACGCTCCCCCAGGGCTATGAGCAAGACACCTGAGGGCACTCTTTGAATTTATGCCTGTTAAGCCACAGAAGAGCCGCACTTGTCACCCGGCTACGCAGCCGTTCCGCTGGGACTGTGGCTTTGTCTGCCTCGGTTTGCAGGGTCGGGCAGGCTGTAATTAGCCTTCTCAGCTGCCGGTCGCTCCCCGAGAACCTCCCTGGAGGGGAAGGAGGGTAGCTGGGTGAGAGAAGAAATCTGTTCCTGAAAAATCACTTCCTGTCAGTACGTAATGCAGAAGAAACCCCTGTGGATGGTGATGAAAGGCACAGTAAAACCGAAATACCGGTTAAATAAATAGGTATTAAATCCCCCCTGATATTTTATAATTGAATGTATCCTGACTGAAGAATGTTTTCTTTGACTCTCAGTCCCTACTTCTTCTGCAGCAACAAGTCCGTCGTCATCTCAGGTTTTGATGTGCAGGAGGAGCTGCTTCTGCTTTGAATATCTTTTTTTTAAACCAGCCTGAGGTTTTGTAGCTGTTTTTAGGGCCACCAGTTTCCAGACTCCAGTGATGCACCCATCAGAGGGGCCATTTTAGGGAAAACAAAATAAATTACAGGTCTTCCCCCAGCACAGACACTTAAGAATTACTGTGTCTCAACTCCAAGATCCCAAATTGTGCATGGCGAGGAGGAAGGAGGGTGTGTGTATACTTACCAGCCTTTGTAGATGTGACTATCTTAAACGCTTTACTGGGAAAGAACAACAGTGCTGGGACCGCAACATGCCACTGTTGAGGATGAGCGGAGAAGACGTGCTGTCTGAGTGAGCTTCAATAAAATCATAATCCACAAACCCAACTCCAAATCAGTGTGCCAAGCCCGTGAGCTACTAGAATATAGCATCAGATGAGTCCTCCTGCTTAGTGCTAATTCCTCCAGCTTCTCTCAATTCCTCACAGTTAAAGGACATGAACCATATGTTTGCCTGCAGATAAATGAACTAATACATGCCTGAGATGGGTGGAAGCAGGCTGCCCGGGGAGCTGTTACTAGAGCTTTGCAGCAGTGATAGCAGTGGCAGGCATGAGGAATGCCCTCTGATTGCTTCCTTGCAAGGTCTCGTTGGACAGTTATTCCTCCACCCCGCTCCCCGCTAGCTCCTTGTCTGTGTGGCTGAGGCCTGGGAGTGAAGGGCAGTAGGGAACAAATGACTTCAGACGGGGCTTGATACTGCAATCGAAACACAACCCTGCCCATGCACCGCGGTCCTCTCTTAACCTGCCCTAAGTAGGCTGCACGTCTGTTAGAAAAGGGCCAAACGTTTCCTAGCGACTGCCTTTCCCTTTGGCCTTCATTCATTTTAGCTGGTAGCTGAAGCTTTAAGAGGTGTGTGGAGGTTTTCAGGACACTTACTCTCATAACAAGTTCATCCATGCTCCTGGCAAGCTAAGCTCTTTCCCCTTGCTTTGCTCTGAGATTAGTAGTAAGTGCTGTCTTATGTGAGTAATAGGTTTAAGCTAGAGGCTTGACCTTGTCTCTGCAGAACAGTTGTGCTGGTGGATCCCACTGAGTTTGATCAGTATGTTTTAAGTGCTGGCCAACAGCAGCTGGTGTTAGCAGCCTGCATTACTGGTTAGGACCTCGATACTTAAAAGTACAGTAGTATCTAGAGACTCCAGTAAAAGTTATGCTGGCTGACACAGGGTGTGGGCCTGCGTTTCCAGTAGAAAAGAAAAAAGTGGAGGAAGCCCGTATTATTTTGGTGAAGCACCGATTAAGTGGTTTGCCCAAAGCTGCAGAGAACTGCAGCTTGCATTGGTTTGGTCACCCATGCCGTTTCTCCTCATCGCTTTACGCTCTCAGTTGCTGCTGAAAGGTTTAGTAATTATAGCACAAAACTACACAATCTTTTTGTGCAGGTTGCATCACTTTGCAGGCAGCAGCAGGTGACGCATATTGCTTACGTGCCGCGGCACCCTGTGTGAAGTGGCACAGGAAAGCGATTCCCAGTTAGTGCAGGACACAGAACTGGGAAGGCGCAAGCATCCCGTGAGAGTGGCAGAGCCAAAGTGGCGTGACCTCTGCGGCTACGAATCGTTCCTAGTGGGGCCTTCCTGCTGTGTGGTTGCATGTATGTTTTATGTTTGCCTTATGTTCAACCAGCTATTAAGTTAATAGCAAAGGGTTTGCTCTTAGTCTCCAAAGCTTCGGGAGCCTCCCTGCCTTGGCTCTTCCCAAGCCTCCCGCTTTCCTAATTGCCAAAACATGCAGCCATGTAGTTCGCCCACCACCTAGATGCTCCACTTGGTTGTGTTGCTCTGGGATCAGAGTTCCCAGAATATATCTTTGAACTAAAATAAGCAGAGCCTTAAGTAATAGTTTCTAATGGTTTCAAAAATCCACTTTTAACATCAGAAGATGGTTGCTTTCAAGCAGGCATTTTTGTTCTTTCTTTTTTATCCCAAAGCCCTTAAAAATGAGAACAGGAATATCTTTCTTTTTAGTCTCTTGCTCTCTGCTGAGAGTGTTTTTCCCAGACTCATCACTTTATTTATGTCAGACCTTAATTTTTTTTTTCCGTATTCATTTCCCCTTTTTATTTCTGGCCATCTCTGTAAAGTTGCTGTTACGAAAATTGGAATGTTATGTCTTTTTGTCACCACCGAGCCCTTCTTGCTTCCTCCTCAAAATGCACTTTAGACTTTCTTCTAAAATTTGTATGCAGTCAGTTAGTTGTTTGTTCTGCCTGGGCTGAGCTTCCTGGCAGGCTCTGTGGGTTTACCTGAGTATTCTCGTTAACGTTATTCTTTCTTGGAACATTTAGGTCTCCAAAGCATCTTCTGAGCTAATGAATTACTGTGAGCAACATGCCAGGAACGACCCGCTGCTGGTTGGAGTGCCCGCTTCGGAGAATCCTTTTAAGGACAAAAAGCCTTGTATCATCCTATAGCTTTCCTCGCTCTGGCGTGCGTGATCTCTCAGGCAGGGCACCGTTCTGTATCCACTGAAACCAAGTTACAAACTTACAACTGCGCCGAGGGGGTAAACACTAAATGTTGGATTCAAATAGAACTTAAATCTCAAAAATTGGAAGTGGTTTAGCAAAGGGTGTCTGCTCCTGAGCAGGTTCCATATTGAGAGGGGTTAAAATTTAAAAACAAACAAACAAAAAAAACAGGGTTGAGGGGTGGGGGGGTGCATTTTTAATAGTGACATTCTCAATTGGTATCAGGGTGGTGGAGGAAGTGGATTTTTTTATTGCATTTGCCAATGGGTTGCCAGACCTGAGTACTGAGACTTCACCATTAGAAGCTTTGAACAAAGCTCTAGGTGGGTCTGACTCGGTGGTTGGCTTCCGATTCCAATTAGCACATCGTTTCCAGAATTTCAGTCCAGTTGCTCTGTCTCTTGAGGGAGGACGAGGGAGAAGAGACCAGGTGGGTAGCTATTTTATAGAAAAATAATAAAAAGAACCAAAACACAACTTAAAAATTGCTATTGCAAATGACTAAATTGAGAATTAGAGGAGGAGGGATGGAGGCAAAGTGAAAACTTGCATTGCAATGAAACAGGGAAACTTCCTCCATGTAGCGTGGCGTGTGGTTCTGCGGCATCAACTCACCATATGGTATTTGTAACAAAAGAATCGCACTGTGGGGAAACACTTTGTGGAGTAAAATCCATCAGCCATGAGAATTTCTGTGACTCACGTTAGGAAGTACTTGGCCCAAGGCATGGGAAACGTCATTAGGGTTTAGGTCCTCTGATCACTTCTGGGGTTTTAGTTCTCTGTATTGTTACTGCTGTTTTTTTTCCAAACAGAACTGCTTTGGGGGTGGGGGGAGGATGCTGTTTGGCTCTAGGGGGAGGAGAGGGCTTTTCTGTAGTGCGGTATCCAATGAGAAATATTTTAAATAGGCCTTGTGGAAATTCTCAGTCCAAAACACTAAAACTGGCAGAATTACTAGTATCTTCCCATCTCCCCTTTTCTCATTGAGCTTGGCTGATGGAAATAGTTCCATTAAAACCAGTTAATTCGGGGAGATGAGGGTAAGACTGTAGAAAACGTATTAAGCTCCGTTCCCATCCCTTGGCAGTCCTGAAACGCTGGTGCGATTTAACGGGGAGCTTTTTGTTCACCAACATAAGACGCACGCACTGCAGCGTGGGAGGTGAGTCCGCGCGGCGTAGCCCGTGCGGGAGAGGGGCAAAGCCGGCGAGGCCTCCTCGCGTTGCCTGCCGCAGAGCGTGAGCGATGGGGAGCGCCGGGTCCCTGCGGGGGTCCCGGCGGGGGCAGGCGGGTGCTTCGCGCTCCTCCCCGGCGGTGCAGCTATCCGGTGCTTGGGGGAAAGATCAGAGCTCAGGGAAGTCCCACCGCGTCTCCCTTGCCGTTCGACCCGCCGCCCCGGTGCGCGTGCTGGGCACGTTTCGCAGAGCACGGCAGGTCTCTGAGCAGTGGACTCGCTCACCAGCTTTGAACGCTGCCAGGGAGGGCACGCGTCCTGCGCGCTGGCTGTAGCTCGGCGGTCGAGCCCCGTCTGCGCGGAGCGGAGCCCAGGGCTCGGTGGCTGATGCGGAGGCCAGCAAATGCTGCCCTGCCGCGGGAGGAGAGGAGCGCTTCGGTTCCCTTGCCAGATCGCGCGTTCCCAGTTAACGTGAACGCAGACACTGGATTCAAAGCGTGCCTGTTTAAATAGACGCTTTGCCAAGTTTTAGTTCAAATTCTGTTTGGGAAGAGAAGGAAAAAAAGTATCTGATGTGGGATCCTGGGAGTTTTGCCTCAGCCATTTCCCCGATGTTCTGGGTTCGGTTTGAAATGTCACAGCCTGCCGCTGACGTTCAGCCCTTCGCACAGGACGGCGGGCCAGGAAACGCTTCCCGTCGCCAGATCTGCGAGGAGCCCGTGGAAGAGAGAAGCTAGAGGAGACCTTTGGCTTCAGCTTTCGTTGAAGCCACTGAGATGTTCTCGCTCTCGCTGTTGTGGTTCAGTCGGAGGGAGGAAAACTTGCAGATCGATACTGGCTACTGCGTGCGCTTAGGCTTGACCAGACAGTGCAGCTGGGAGGCTTCACGGGCTGTTTGTGGAAGGGGGATGCGGTTCCCGGGGTCTCGCTGGCTCTCGGAGGCGCGGGGAGCTGCTCAGGGCTGCGCTGGAGGTTGGCTCGTGCTGTTGACCCAGGCTGGTTTGAAAGACGAAGGCAGGGGGGAAAGGAGTAGAGCCTCAGGTCGTGTGGCTGGTACCCGAGCAAGGTGGGTTAACGTCTTTCGGAAGTAAAGGCAGCTGAGGAGGGTCGTCGCCCACGCGGTGGCCCTGCGGGGAGCGCCGCGGGCCGGCAGCGCTGCGCCTCGCTCCGTGCAGGCTGCCGGGGCTCTGCTCAGCGGAGCCGGCCCGTCGCGTGCCCAGCGGCCGGGCAGCGCGGGGGACGGCGCCCAGGGCCGCTGCAGGTTAGGAGAGACGCTCCATTTGCACGTCTTGGTTCTAGGTATCTTGCCATCACTTTTTTAAGTATGTGATCACTTGCCTTTTTAAACAAAGTTGAAAAACCACATTTTTAACACTAACAGAAGCCACAGCACCTCCTGTGTATGTCTTGCAGCTGCTTTCCTGGGATCTGTTGCTGAACTGAGAAAATTTTAAGCCTCCCGTCTCCCTCCCCGTGTGTCGTGGGTTCTTGTCCTGGGCTCAGCTTGCAGCTTTGTCCCCCGTTGCTGGTGACCTTCTGGTTTTTATCCTGTCCTGATGGGAGCTTTGCAGGAGCTGGAGCAGAGGGAAGTTTCCTTCCCTCTGCCTGAGCCTGTCCGCGGACCTGCTCGCCCCCCGGCCCGGCCCTGCGCTCGCGCTGCTTTGCCTTGCTTGCTCTCAGCCACCCCCTGCTCCGCGTTAAGCATCGGCCGCCAGCAGAGCGGCTCGGCCGGCCTCTGGCGGAGGCAGCCGCTGCCTCGGCCGGCCTGCCGGCCCGCAGCCCCGGCACGGCGACAGGCAATGCCTTTTTTTTAAACACCTTTCATCCAGCATAACTTAAAGCTCTCAAACGCCGCGTCTGTAGCGGGAAGCGAGCACTGTCCTGCGGTGTGCCTGGGTTTTGCCACAGCAAGGCTTTCTCTTCTTGCTGAGGGAATTTCCTCTGTCCTTAATCTAGTACAGTTCCAGCCTTATTTTTCTACTCCAGATTGCTGATTCTTCCTCTATGTTAGAGACCAGTGCATGGTGCTATAGCTGGTGATCCAGGCAAATGTCCGAACCGCGGGTCAGCCGCCAAGCCGGCGTTCTGCGTTTGCAGAGGAGAGAGCGAGCGGCCAAGGTGACCGCAGAAGTCACGCGCTGCTTCTCCGCTTGAGTCGCACCCAGGCAGAGGAGCCCCGGGTTACCGGCTCGTGCTGCCCGCCAGGCTCCCGAACGCTTCCCCCGGCCCGCCGCCGCGAGCCCTGCCTGCCGTCCGCCCCGCTGCCTGTCCCCGCCGGCGCGCGCCCCGCGAGCGGCTCCGTCTCCGCCGCCGGCTGTTGCGCCGGGGCGTTGGGCCCGGCGCTCCGTGGCCCGGGAAGCGCAGGTCGGTCTGCCCTGTCTCTCTCGTCGTCGTCGTAGTCTCGCGTCCATCCCCTGCCAAGCCGCTGTCTTGTCTGAGCCGCTCCGCCGCGCCGTCCGTCGGTGGGATAGCCGGCCAGGGCGCCGGGGGAGCCCGGCTGGGTGCCCCTGGGCGAGCGGAAGGGGCAGGGGAGCCCGGCGGCGCGTTCCTGCCCGGAGCCAGTTCCCCGCTTCCCGCGGGCGGCAGCCGCTGGGCTCCCCGAGCGGGCTGCGGCGGAGGCTGGGGCGGCGCTGGCCTCGGCCCCGGCCCCGGGGCGCAGCGGGGCGCGAAGGGGCCTCGCCGCTCGGGTTCCTGGTGTCTCTGCGATCGGTGACTCGTTAGGTGGAAAAATCCTCAACCTTTTTTAATTTTTTTTTTCCCTCCTTGTCCGAGTAAATCAGTGATCATACTGTAGATGTTTTTGTATAGCATAAATATAAGAGCAAATTACAGTAGTTGCTTGTACTTTGTTAGTGCATTTACCAGAAAAAAAGAAAAAAAAGAAAAAAAAAAGACACTTTTCAGGACTTTATAAGCGCTCGCGAAGGCAAAGGGGGAGCGAGGAGGTGGTGCCTCTTTGTGCCGCTGATGGGGCGGCGGGCGGCCAGTGCCAGCTCCCGCTGGCTCCACAAAGGCCTTTTTTTGGATGTAAACACATGCCCAAATTTGTCTGAAGTTTCTTTTTAGCATGTGGTAAAGCGGTTGCCAAAAATAGACAGGAGAGGGACTGGAAAATAAAAGGGAGAGAGGAAACGTAGTTTCTATTTAATTTCTAAACCGGTCCGTTTCCCCGGTCCTCCGCGGCCGGTGCGGGCCCCGCAGCCGGCGCGCCGAGGTTCCCCCCGCCCTCGAGCGGCTGCCGCAGCCCCGGCCCCGGCCCGGTGCTCTGCCTCCCGCCGCCGGCAGCACCCGCCTCTGACTGAGCGGGGTGACCCGCCGGAGGGGGGACCAGGCGGAGGGCGGCGGGGACGGCGCCGGGGGGCTGCGAGCGTCCTGCCCGCAGCCAGCCCTGGGCCACGAGGGGCGGTTTTCCAGCCCGCTGCATCTGCCCCCGGGAAAGGCCCCTGGCGAAGGTGCAGCTCTTTCCCCGGCTCAGCATCCCTCTTCCTTCGAGTGCTTAAAAAGTCAACTTTATTTAACAAAGTAAAAATAATGCATTTACTTCATTGAACAGAAGCCACGCGTCTGATACTTCGCGCTCCTAATTTCTCTCTCTCTGGTCTATTATTATTATTATTTGCCAAACTCTGATATTGTTGCCAAACGCAAATCAAGGTTTGTAAAGACTGTATTTTAGGAAGTAATCGGTGTATGTAACGTAGGTTCCTCATAACGTCTGCCTTTCTGGATCTCTGATTTTTATTTCTGGTGTGCCATAGACCAATTTCTTGCACAGTGTTTAATATTTTGTGGAATTGTTGTTAAGAAGTGAACTGATAACACAATAAAAAGGCTCACTTTTCATTTTGCCAGACGTCCTGTTGGGCCTGTCCTGACTGCGCGCCGCGGGAAGTGGCCGTTCCCGGGGCCGCCGCTAGCCCCCAGCTCGGCCCGCGCCGGAGCGTCCCGGCTCTCCCGGCACAGGCCCCCCCTTTGCTCCCCATTCGGGTCGCTTCGGTGCCTTAGAGCGAGAGAGGCGACGGCGGCGCGAGCGCTGCGCTCTCGAGGGCGCGCGGCTGCCTGGCCCCGAGCCGCAGCCGGCCTCAACCCTGCCAGTCCCTTCCCGGCCCCCGCCTGCGCTTTCTGCCCCTGCCCAGCCCAGGGAGCGTGTTGGGAGCAGGGTAAGAGCCCGATTCCCGCGGGGGGCTGGGTGCTGGGGTGCCCCGGCGGGGGCCCGGCAGCGCCGGCTGCTCTGCGGAAGCGGCCCGGCATCGCCCGGCTTCCCGGGAAGCGCCGGGGTCCCCCGGCGGCTGCGGAGCCGGCCTGGCCCAAGCAGAGGGAAAGCGAGAGCGACGCTTCTTCCCCTTTCGGAGAAAAGGAAGGGAACTCGGCCTGCGCTGGACGTGGCCCCGGGCTCAGCCGCCCTTTCCGCCTGCTCCGGCCATTTCCCGGCAGCCCGTCTGGGAACGGGACGGGCTCCGGCTGGCTGCGCCCGCCGCCCGGCCGGGGCGCCGCGCGAGCCCTGGCAGCGCGCCCTCCTTTCCTGGAACGCAGCGGCGTCCCAGCCCGCCGCGCTGGGAAGAGCTTGGAGCGGCTCCCCGGCGGCCGGGCCGGGCAGGAACGCGCGCCCCGCACGGGCAGTCTGGAGCCGCGCTTCCTCTGCGTGCCTGGAATAGTTGGGATTTTTCAGTGTCTGACCCGGAACGGGGAGCAGGGGAGGGAGGGGGCAGGCGGGCGGCAGCCCCGGCCGCAGGGCCGCTGGCGCCGGCCCGGGCAGGGGGCTCGGAGCCGCCGGCCCGGCCGCCCCGGCCGTCCCGCTCCCAGGCTGTTGGCAGGATTTTCATGATATTAAGGGCGTAGGGTGAGGCGGAGGGCGGCCGCTGCGGGCACGTGTGCGCCCCGGAGGGGCACACGGGACGCTGCCGAGCCGGGAGCCGGGCTGTGCCCCCGGCGAGGGGGGACGAGCTGGAGCCGCGGCCTTCGGCACGCTCAGCAGCGGCACCGGGGGTAAAATCCGGCAGCCTGGACTTGCCTGCACCCATGCTCGCAAAAACGCTTGAAACCCCCCAGATTCACTGTACAAGCAGATGCAGAAGCGCCCGGAGGCGGGCGGCCCTGGCGCGCCGGGGAGGCCGCCGGGACCCTCCTGCCGGCGCAGGGCCGCGGGTCCCGCACGGGCCGCGCCAGGAATCGCTGGTGGCACAAAGCTCGGAGCAGCTGCTAAAAATAACCCTCCCTCCTTCGCCGGGGCTATTTTTAGCTTCTCTGCAACTATAATTATCTGCCTTCGGAGTCAGGGCCAGGAGAGCTGCTGGCACCTCGGCCCCGCGCTGCCCGGGAGGGGGCTCGCCCCGCGCACGCAGCCCTTTGCCCGCGGGCCGATCCTCTCCCGGGCGCTGGTGCCCGCTCACGGCTCCTCCTGCCCGTGAATCCCACTCGGGGCCCGCAGTGGGTCCCCCCGGCACAGGCAGTGCCAGCGCTCCCTGTGCCCTGCGTGGGCTTCGCAGCAGCATTGCACACGCGTGTGCGCCAGCTTTGCACCAGGATTGCACACACGTGTGCACAGGCTTTGCAGCAGCATTGCACACACACGTGCCACAAGCAGCATCAGAGCTGCACCAGGACAAACCCTGCTCCTACCGCAGGGACGTGGGGGCTCGGGGCCGCCCCAGCGCGGGGAACCTCTCCGGGTGCCCCCAACCCAGGGCCTGGACGCCCCCGTCTGCCCCCGCCGCGGTGGGGAATCCCAGGCTGTTCCCCAGCGTGACATGCAGGCGGGGGGTACGGGGCCGGGCGGGCGCCCGCGACGCGCTGGAAACGCGGTCCGTGACGCCACGAGGCGGCTTCCTGCTCCAGCGCCCCGTGTCGCGCTTCCTGCCCGTGCACAGCGCTGGGGGGCCGCGGCCGGCACCACTGGCGCCCCACGTCCCAGCAGGACTTCGGGGTCCTCGCCCCACGGCTGGAGCGGGGCCTGGTGGTGGCAGCCCCATCCGCCGCCAGGGACTGCCCCGGCTCCGTGCCTCAGTTTCCCCATCTGCAGGACAGACCCTCTCCAGGGAGGTGGCGAGGTCCCTGGGGCTGCGCTGGGGCCATGTCCCCTCGCGGCTCCGCCAGGGCCAGCAAGCCCTCGGGGGGACACGGAGACCCTCTGCCTGGAGGGAGGACCCCGCTGCCTGCCGGCTCCCCCAAGGGCGGCCCTGCGGCCCACCGGGGAGCCCCGGCGCAGGCGGGGGCGGCCGGGGACAGGCCACGAGGTCAGAGCCGGCCCGGGGCCCGCAGCCGGCAGCCACCCAAACCAGACTCATAAATCAGCGGCTGGGGCCTCCCCCCGCCAGGCTGCAACGCGGCAGGGTCTGGCCCGGCCCCGTCTGGCGCTACCGGCGCTACCGCCCTGGCCATGCTCAGCACCCGGCGCTGCCGGGCAGGATGGGGCCCGAGCCGAGCCGCTGCGTTGGCCAGCGCAGAAGCGCCCCGGCTCCCCCCCCCAGGGTCCCCTGTAACCACACGCACCCCTCCTGTCTCGGGTCCCTGCTGGGGGTCCCACACTCCCACCCTGCCCGGGGTCACATGTGCAAACCCACGCACACCCCTGCTCCCGTGGGCTGCAAGCATGCACACACACATGCAAACATACATGCACACACATGCACATGTGTATGCACACACGCATTCACACACATGCACACGCATGCAAACATGCATGTACACATGCATGCAAACTCGCACACACATGTGAGCATTCATGCACGCACCCATGCACACATGCATGCGAACACACGTGCACATGTGAGCGCACATGCACACATGCATGCACACTCAGGCATGTACACACGCACGCACATGCAAGCACGCATGTGAACATGCATGCACACGCGCACGCACACACAGGCATGCCGGGTTCCTGTATCTGCACCCTCCCCAGCAGCCCCTCGCAGTTGTGCCTCCCCATCCCTGCACCCCTGCCCATGCACATGCGCGCACCCAGCTGCACCCGCAGCTGCTCCTGCGCCGCCTGCTCCCCTCCTCTTCCAGGAACGGCTCTCGCCGGCTTTCCCAGGCCGGGGACAGATCCAGCCCCCCCGCTGGCACCGGCCCCGCTCCGCCGGGGCCAGGGGTCGGCCGCTTCCCGTGGAAACTCCCTGGGCAAACACGGGCACGTGCCGGGGCGGCGGGGATGGAAAAGCGGCCGAGAGCCCAGCCCGGTCCCGGCCCTTTGATCCGGCTGGAAAAGCACCGGTGCGGCGTCACGCGCTGGCCGGGGTCGCGGGCGCGCGGGAAGGGGAGGCGGCGGGGCAGGACACGCAGGGGTCCGCTCCGCTCCGCTCGCAGCTGCAAAAGCAAAAACCCAATGAACAGGGGCCGGACGCAGAGCGGGGCCGGACGTGGCCGTGCGCCCCGCCAGCCCCAAGGGGCTCGGGGGGTCCCCGGGCTCGGCCGCCCACGGGGAGGGTGACGGGGACCCCGGCCCCACGCAGCACCCACGCCAGCCCAGGAACCGGGATCCTCCCGTCTGCTGGACTTTCGCCCTCCCACGGCTGGCCGGTGTCGCGGCTGGAGCGTCGGCAGCGCCGGCCCGGCCCGTTCCCGGCTCCCGCCCCTGCTCCGGCGCCGGCGGGGTGGCCGGGGGCCCCGGGCTCCCGCTCGCGGGGTGACGGGGCTGCGGCTGCCCGGCCTTGCGGCGCCGAGGAGCGGCCTCGTGCCGGCGGCGTGCCGGCCCGGACCGTGCAGCCCCTGGCGCTGGGCGCCCCCTCGGCGCGCCGTGGGGACACGCGTGCACACGCGTGTGCGCGGGGGCTGCGTGTGCACCTCTGCCCGCGTGCAGCCCCGTGCACTGGCCGCCCCTCGCGGTGCGCCCGGGGGCTCATCCCCCCCCCGGCGTCGGGCCGCCCTCCGCCGGCTCCCAGCCAGGGGCCCAGGCGTCCGGCAGCCCCGCAGAGGCGGGGGGTCCGGCTGGCCGCGGCCGCTGAGTCAGGGCCGGCCGAGCCCCCGGGGCCGCCCTCGATGTCTGGGCCGGCTCCTGCCGGGCGGAAAGTCGGGCTCAGCCGGGATCCCGGCCGCCCCCGGCCGGGCGCTGAGTCAGGCGGCCGCGGGGACGCCGGGGCTCGGGGACGCCGAGGCTCGGGGACGCCGGCAGCGCTGCCGCGCAGGGCAGAGCCAGGCAGCGCAGCCCCTCGCCCCCCCCCCCGACTGCAGGTCCCCGCTGCCCCCCAGGGCTGCAGGGCCCCCTTTGCCCCCCGATCGCGGGTCCCCAGGGGCCGGGGGGCTGGGGGGGGGATGCTCGAGTCCTGCAGCTGGGGCGGGGGAGGGGGTTGGATTGGCCCCGGGGGTGCGACCCCCATGTTGCTGCGGGCACACCGCCCCACGCACACACAGCTGCTCATGCACCCTGTGTGTACACGCACACACACACACGCACACACACCCTAGCACAACACCCCCTGCACATCACCCCCCGGGGGGGCCTGGGGTCTGTTCCCACGGGGGGGGGGGCAGGAACAATGGAGCAAGAAGAACAAAGGGGCCACTGTTGGGGGGGGGGAGCCATGTGTGTGCACATGTGTGTGTGTGTGCGTGCACACGCCTGTGTGTGCATGTGTGCGCATGTGTGTGCACGCACCGCGGCGTGTGCGAGGGACGTGCCAGGGCGTGTGTGGGACCCAGCACGTGGGGGGGGGGGCTCCTGGGGCTGCACCGCGCAGGCTCTGCCGGGCTGGGGGGCTGCGGGGCGGGGGGCTGCATCGGGGTGCAGATGCGGGGTGCGGGGGCAGCAGTCCAGCCGTGCAGCACCCCGGGCTGTCCCCCGGGTGCCGGCCACGAAGGGGCCGTGCTGCCCCCCGGGGAGCCCTTGGGGACGCCCTGGTGGTGCCCGCGCCAGGGGCTCCCCGCAGGGCCCTGCCCGGCCCCCTCCCTTACAGCCCCAGGTTCACAAGGAGGGAAACTGAGGCAGGGCCCTGCCCTGACCCGCTGCGACTGGGCTGAGCACTGGGGAGCTCGGTGCATCCCCACGAGCCCCCCCAGCCCACGAGGAGGCACCTGGGGCCACTGCTATCTCACCCCTCCCACTGCCCCGTGACTCAGCCCGGCCTGACGCACTCATCACACAGGTGGCTGCGCGGTGGGGGATCACCAGGGGCCCTTGTGACCCAATGACTCACCAGTGAAACGAGTTTCGTGGAGACTCAGCCTGCCCCGCAGCCCTTTCCCTCCCTGCCTTTGCCCTGGCTGCACGCGGGCTCGGCTCGGCGTGGGGAGGCCCCCGGGGCCCGTCCGGCAGGAGCGCCAGCGCCCGCGGCGAGGGGCGCTGGGGGGGACACGCGGGCCTGGCCACCCAGCACCTCCCTCCGCCCGCCCAGGCCGGGAGCAGGGCTGCTCTGGCCGCGAGCCGGCTCCCGCAGCCTTTCCTGCGCTGCCCGGGCTCCTTGCAGGCGGGCGCTGGCACGGGCGCGGGCTCGGCTGGGGGGTCCCGGCGCCTCTTTGGCGCAGACCCTCCCTGGGGGCCGCATCCTGCTCTGCCGGGCCGGTGGGGAGCCTGACCGGGGCCGGGGCTGGGGCTGGGCTGGGCTTGGCAGCACCCGCTGGGATCCCCGGGGTGGCACCGAGCCCTTTTCCACGCCCTGGCAGCGCCATCCGCCTGCCGGAAATCCGGCGTCCTGCTGTGCCCCATCGTGCCGTGCTGTGCCATGCCGTGCCGTGCCCCGCTGCAGCGGGAGGGCCACCTCCCATGGGATGAGGCCACCAGACCCAGCGCAGCAGGTCCCCGGTGCCAGCCCAGTGACGCTGCAGGAGCCGGAGGCTGCAGGAGAAGGGCTGCCCGTCGCTCCGTGCCTCAGTTTCCCTCTGTGGTCAAAGAGCGTGCGCACTTTCGGTGCGCGTGCCATGTCGGGGGGGTGCACACGTGGCCGGGGGTCCTGCGGCAGGCCGAGGAGGGCGGCTCCGGAGCGGCGCAGCCGGGGCGAGCGCAGGTGAAATCAGGTCGGGGCAGTGCCGGGGCCTGCTCCGACGGGTGCCCGGGCGGCGCAGAGCCAGGCGCTCGCAGCGGGGCTGCCGGAGCCGCGCAGCTCCCTCCCGGCGTGCCAGCACCCGGCACGCATGCGGGTGTGCCCACAGGCACGTACATGCACACGCATAGGCACGTACATGCATACACATGGGCACGTGCATGCACACGCACGGGCACGTGCACACGCACAGGCACATGCATGCACACACATGGGCACATGCATGCACACACACACATGTGCACACACTTGTGCACCCCCCCCCCAAGGAGACGGCCTGGCACGGGGGACCCTGGGTGGCCCCCGGGAGCCGCCATGCCCAGGCTGGGGCACAGGAGGTGGCTGTAGCTGGGGGCACCAGCCCCGCCGCCTCCTCACGTGCTCCTGTGCACCCCTCGGGAGGGGGGGGGGAGCAGCCCGCTCGGTGCCTCAGTTTCCCCGGCGGAGGCAGCGCTGCCCTGGCTCTGGGGCACGCAGGGGCCGGATTCGCCGCTCTCCGGGTGGCTGCCCCACGTGGCTCCGGGCATCTGGCTGCCGAGGCCCCCAGCTGCGGCGGGGGCTGGCGGGGGCACCCAGGAGTCCAGGCACCCAGCGCCGAGGGGCGGGATCCCCGAAGCACACAGGTGCCGCCGACCTGCGGGAAGGAGGCCCAGCTGCAGCCAATGCCCCCGGAGGGTTTATCTCCGCCGGCGGGGAGGTTGTGCTCCTTTCCTGGTGGGCTGCCGGAGGGAAGGGGCCGGGCAGGGGGCCATGATGGGCTGAGCCCTGCGGCACCTCGGTGGCGGTGAGTCTCGGGGGGTGGTTTCCTGTGCTGCCGGCTGCGTGCTGGAACCGCGGGGGCTTTCCAGGCACGGCTCAGCCCATGGGGCCTCGTGCGGTCTGGCAGTGGCCCTGGTCTGCTGAGCCCTGACAAACTTGTTTCATGGGCCTGTGGGTACTGCTGTCCCCAGGGCTGGGAGGTGAAGGCCTCCATGGGTGCTGGGGGGCCTGTGGGAGGGTGCTGTGCCAGGGGCTGGGCTGTGGGGTGCAGGGGGGGCTGTGCAGCCCTGTGCACCCTTGCAGTTGCTTGCCGCCCTGGGCTCTGCACCGGGTGCCTTCAGCAGCTCTGCTCTGTGTCTGGTGCTTGCCGGCAGCAGCAACGGTGCTGGGGGTGTCGCAAGGGGCTGGATGAGCCCCATGGAGAGACTGGAGCACCCCAGGGGTGGCAGAGGCTCCCGCGGGCGCCTGGGAGGTGCTGGGGCATCAGGAAGCAGGTGCTGGGGTGGCCGTGGCAGTGGCGAGCAGCTCTGGAAAGCCTTGGTGGCCCCGGGAAGGGGGGGACACTTGGCCCTGCAGCTGCTGCAGGACTGGGGACGGTGCTGGAAGGCAGCAGCAGCTGATCTTCAACCTGCCGTTGGAAAAGCTGCTGCATTTCCCTTCTGAAAAGTGCTCCCTGAGCCCCAGCGGGAGCTGGTAGAGTCGGGGCTGAGCCCCTGCAACAGTGCAGCACCGGATGCAGCCCAGGGCTGGCCGGTGGGGGCCATGCAAGCTGGATGGGGCTCTGGCTCCAGCCCTCCTGGCAGTGCCAGCTCAGGGACAGTCCCTTGGCAGCTGGCAGGGAGGCAGGAGGGGCGAGCTGGGGGTGCTGCTGGGGTGTCAGGGCTCAGCGGGTGCCGGCAGCGCTGCCTCCCTGGGCCCCCAGAGCCTGCAGAGCCGCGGGGCTGGGAGCCCCCAGGCAGATGGGGTGCCTGCGGCTCTGCGGGCTGCAGCCTGTGCCTCGATTTCCCTTGCTGCCAGGGACCCTTGCACCAAAGAGGTGTTTGTGCTATTGCTGTAGTGTGAGGGTACAGCCAGGGAGTGATTTGGGGGGGAAAAAAACCCTCCTGTTCAAGGAGGGGGGTTGTTGCATGCAGGGCTGGGGGGCTGTGCCTGGCCCTTGGGGTTGCAGATGTTTTGGGGTCTGGGGAGCCCCGGCTCTGCCCATCTTCCCGTGCGGTGCTGAGGCAGGGCTGTGCCAGCAGGCACGGGGATGTGCTGTGCAACCCCAAGCGCCTGCCTACGACACGCTGCGTTTCTGGCTGCAAATCCCGCTGCAGAGCCCAAGGGACAGCTGCTGCCAGGGCCTTTGCAGGAGGCAGCGGGGCCAGGCCAGATGCCTGCGCCAAGGCTGGTTTGGCACTGCCAGGGGGTCCCGGAGCTGCCTGGCACCCGGCCTCTTCCTCCCCACAACCAGCCCCGAGGGCTGCATGCGGGGAGCAGCCGGCCATGCTCCTGCAGTGCAGGGCTGCCCGAGGCCTGGCCCAGTACCCCCTGAGAAATGGCCACCGGGGTGCAGGACCGGCCACAAGAACTGGCACAAAACCTGTTCCTGCTCCCAGGCGTGGGGTGCCCCAGGTGCAGGGAAGGCAGAAGATGAATGCAGGCACTGCTGAGTTTAGAAATTTTATTGCAAATGTTTTTTTTTTCAAATCAGTACAAGAATAGACTCTATAATAGATTTAGATCAGGGTCTCCAACGGGCTTGAGTGCACAGAATGAATCTGTTGTTGCAAGTCTATGAATATATAAGATTTATTTATCCCTTAGAAAATAAGTTCATTTGCAAATCTGTCCCTTTGCAGTCCACGCTTCCATTGAGTCCCAGATGCCAAAAAGAAAACAAAACCATCTCCATCTGTCCTCCCCGCGCTCTGCCGCGCCAGTCCCGGGCTCCTCCGCGCCGCGGCCGGCAGCGGCGCGCAGCAGGGCCCATCCTCCGTGGGGGGAAGCGCGTGCTGGCACGCAGCATGACTCCTCAGCACATCGCGTCTCCTGCCCAGCCTCGTCCTGCCGGGCTCCCAGCCACCGGCCCCGTCTCCGGAGGGCTCTGCCGGTGCGTCCTCGGCTCACCTCCTTCCTGTGCCCATCGGCTGGGCTGCTCCCTCCTCCTCTCCAGTTAAAAAGAAAAATAAAATCGGTGGGTGGTGGTTGTTTTTTTTAATCTGGTTGCTTCTCCTTCCCTCTTCTGTGGTTTATTTTTAATTTTTTTGTTTTCTCCAGGTTAAAAAGCTGGCAGTTGCCGCAGGGCTCAGCGCTCCTGCAGGGCCACATAGGGCACCCACTGGTTCCTGTCCCGGCTCTCGGCGCAGTAGCTGGCCACCTCGGCCAGCCCCTGGCTCTTCCAGGCGTCCGTGTGCGGGTTCTGGGGAGGCAAAGCGCAAGGTCAGTCCCCACCTGCAGCGCGGGACCGCGGCGCGTGGCTGCGCTGTGCATCACAGTCCCACTCACCGTGACTAAGAGGCAGTGCAGGTCGCGGGGCTCAGTGCCGGGCTCGGGCTCGCCCAGGATGGCGGCCAGGCGCTGCATGCCGGAGACGCGCAGGATGTGGATGTCGTTGTCGCAGCAGAAAGCCTGGATGAGGGTGAAGTGGATCTGCAAGGCGATGTCGCCTTCGTCCTCCTCATCGGTGGCCAGCAAGCACAGCACCACACTGTCGGGGTCCCTGCAGATGGCCGTAGTGTTAGGGGGGCCGGGACAGCACAGATGCAGGTACTGTGCATGTCCCATGACACGGTGGGGGGTGTGATGTCACCCCATGTCACCCGGGCTACTGACCCCAGCCCATGGGCAAGAGGCTTCAGAGTGACTCTTGCATGGTCTTTGGGTTTGGGCAGACTCCCCCCCTGCCCCCCAAGACAGACCCCCAACACTGGGGCTGCCCCCATGCAGCCTCCCTGCTCCAGACCCCCTGCACTAGCCCTGCTCTTAGATAGCCACCCCCCCCCGGGACAGACCCCGCTGCACCCCCTGCACTGATCTGCCGTGCACCCGCTCCGGCAGCCCCCGTGCATTCCCCCCCGGACACTCACACGTTCATGAGCTTGGCAGACTCGTAGACGCCCACGGTGAGTCGGTCCTGCCGCTGCGCCGCCACCAACACCCGCTCCACCGCCTCGCTCACCGCCTGCATCCTGCGGGGACAAGAGAGGCCAGTGAGCGGCAGCAGCGCCGGGCCGGTTCCCCCCCACCCCCCAAAAACGGTGCCCCCGGGCCTGGCACTTACTTGCTGCTGTCGCAGGGCACCAGCTCCTCCAGGGTCATGGTGCAATTGTAATCCACAGGGCGGGCGCCCAGAAGCCGAGCCCGGAGAAGGATCCGCGGCAAAGGAAATAGGTATTCAAAAATAAAAATGAAGCCCAAGTGCAATAATCCAGTAGCGCGGTGGGGGTCCCGCTGCAGCCCGCTCCGCTCCGCCCTGCTCGCCGCTGTACGCTTTTCTGAGCGCCGCTCCGGCCGGCGCCGCCTTTTATAGCCTCCCGCCGCTGGGCGGGGCCACGCGCGGCGCCCCCTCCTTGCCCATTGGCTGGCCCGCCACAAAGGAAAGAGCGGCCGGCGCGCGGATTGGCTGCCGCCTTCGGGCCCCACGTGGGGAGGGGTGCTCCGGGGCGGGGGGGTTTCACGGCGCGGGGGGAGCGGAGCGGGGCCGGGCCGACGCCAGAGCCCGGGAGCGACTATTTTTGGAGCGCCCCGAGCTGGGTGCACGCGGAAACCCCCGCCCAGAAACTGTCCTCCCCCCCCCCCCCCCGGGGCTGCGCAGGGACCGAAACAACGGGGAGGGGGGGTCGGTCCGCGCATTGGGGGTTGCAGTTGGGGGACGGGGGGGGGTCGTTCTGCGCAGTGGGGGAACGGTCCGTGCATTGGGGTTTGCAGCGGGGCGTGGGGGGGCCACGCATTGGCATCTTCGTGGGAGGTGTCGGTCCCTGCACCGGGGTCTGCAACGGGGGGTCGGTCAGTGCATTGGGGTTTGCAACGGGGGGGGGGGGGGAGGTGTTGGTCCACGGCACGGGGAATCAGTCGGTGCATTGGGGTTTGCAATGGGGGCCGGGGGGGTTGTTCTTGCGCTGGGATCTGCCGTGCAGGAGCAATCCCTGCCTTGGGGTTTGCGGGGGGGGGGGGGGGCTGGTCCGTGTATTGAGATTGCAAGGGGCCGGGGGGGGGGGTAATGTGTGTCAGACCGTGCATTCGCGTCGTCGTGGGAGGCATCGGTCCGGGCACCGGGGCCTGCAGCAGGGGTCGGTCCGTGCACTGGGGTGCCCCCGGGGGGGGGGGGGGGGGGGGGCCGCTCCATGCACCGGCGCCGCGACCGGCGGTGGCTGGCGGCTGCCACCTGCCGGGGACGCGCGGCCGCCGCAGGCCCCGTTCCTGCCCCGGCGGCGCCGCCCCCGTGCACGCGTGGGCCTCGCACCCACGAGCCCCTGCACGCTCCCGTCCCCTCGCACACGCGGCCTGTGCACGCCCCCGGTTTTGCACGCCCGGTTTTGCCCGCCAGCCCTTCCCCTCCGCTGCATGCCGGCTTGCACCCCCGCGCCGCCCACCCCTGCCGGTGTCACGTCCCTTCCGCGAGTGCACGCGTGTTGGCGCCTGTGCCAGCTCGCTGGGGACCGCCTTGTGCACGCGTGCCGCCTCGCGGGCCCGTGCTGCTCCCGAGCCTCCTTGCACGCTCGCTCGCACGTCGGGCTCCGCTCCCGTGGGCAGGAGCTCGGGCACGCTCCCGGGGCGCTCCGGTTTCGCCCTCCGGGTTCTTTCCCTGCTTGGGGTCCCTGATCTCGTTCCCCGCGGCCGGGCTGGCTCCGATGGCCACCTGAAGGACAGGCGAGCGGCGGGCTGTGCCAGGCCCTGCTCCCCGTGCAGGTCCCCAAGCACCACGGCTGCCGCTTGCTGGGGCCCCCTGTGCCCCCAGAATTGTCACCCGTGGCCCCGAGGGAAGCCGGTGATGGAGTCCCCTCTTGGCATGGGTGCTGGGGTGCCAGCAGCTGGGCTGCGGGCCGGGGTCGAGTCCTGGGCTTGGCGTCGCTCGGTCCCTCCAGCCAGCCCTGAGCCTGCGTGCCCCGTCCCTGCAGGGACCTGCCGTGGGGTCCCTGTCCCCGGTCCCTGTCCCAGTCCCTGCAGGGTCCTGCCACCCGCATCTCCCTGTTAGGGGTGTTAGGGGTTTCCAGCTGCAGCTGCGCGAAGGCGCCCTCAGATCGGGGATTTCGGGGCCCCGTTCCTCACGCAGTGTTGGTGGCTGGGCCTGGATTGCCCCGTGAGGGTGGCTGCGGGCAGCCTCGGGTCGGGCTCCATCCAGCCGTGCACCCTGGCCGGGTCCCTGCCGCCCGCTCCGGAGCAGGTATTCTGCGGGGGGCTGCCTCTCCCCAGAGTCCCGGGCTCATGTACAGGCAGGTCATGTTCCCCCCCGGTTCCCTAGTGGATGCACAAAGTTGCCACGATATTTTGTAGCTCCATGTGCGCGGCCGTTGCGGTGGCAGCTCGGCACCGGCTGCGGCTGAGAGAGCAGGGCCGGGGCTCGCCGCCGCTGAGCACCGACACAGCTCGGTACACCGATGGCTGCGGCCCGCCGCGCTCCTCCCGGGGCGTAGCGCACCGCCTCCCACCGGAGGGCGCGGCGGGGGGAGGAAAGCCTCAGCGACGCTCTGCCCGCCTGCCCGACTCGCTGGTAGCGCGGGCGTTGCCTTCTGGGAAGTGTAGTCGTGGGGTGCCCCGCCCCCGCGTGCGCCGCCGGGGCGGAGACTGCATTACCCAGGGGGCGCCGCGCGGTGCGGCGCGGGGGGCGTGGCGTGGCGCTGCGGGGCGGGGCGGGCCCACGTGCGGCCGCGGGTTCGGTGCCGCCCGCGCCGGGCCATGGCCGAGAGCGCCCCGGGGTCGCGGGTGGGCGGCTGCGTGGCGGGGCCGGAGGGAGCCGGGCCGAGGCTGGGCGGACCCGGACCGGGCCGGGGCGGGAGGGTCCGGACTAGCTGGGACCGGGGGTACTGGGGCTGGGCGAACCGGAACCGGGACCGGACTGGGTGTGACCGGGGGTACCGGGACTGGGCGGACCGGGCCGGGGCAGGAGGGTCCGGACTAGGTGTGACCGGGGGTACCGGGGCTGGGTGAACTGGAACCGGGACCGGGCTGGGGCTGGAGGGTCTGGACTAGCCGGGACTGGGGGTGCTGGGCCTGGGTGAACTGGAACCGGGACCGGGCCGGGGCAGGAGAGTCCGGACTCGTTGGGGCTAGTTGAACCGGGACAGGACCAGGGCCCTGCTCTGCCCCCCCGCCCCAGCCCCATCTCAGCCCGGCACCTTCCTCCCCCAGGATGCTCCGGATGAAGAGTCGGACCAGGTCCCTGAGTCCCCACCGTTGAGCGTGCCCCCCAGCGAGGAGGAGGAGGATGAGGAAGGCTCCCAGGTGAGCGGGCGAGGTGACAGCCCGTCCCCACTGCTGGCTCAGGGAGAGGCTGCCTCGCACCTCGCGATCTGCCGGAGGGGGGAGTGTCACGCTGGGGACCCCTCTCCCTGGGGCCGGCGTGACCCCCCCCCCACCTCTCCCCGCAGTGGGTGGTGGGAGCCGCCTGCTGCACCATCTGGTCGGGCGACGGGCTGCTGTACCCCGCCACGGTGCGGGCGCTGGACACCGCCGCTGGCACCTGCCTGGTGGAGTTTGTTGGCTACGGGAACAAGGAGGAGGTGGCGCTGGCAGATCTCCTGCCCCCCTGCATCCCCGTGGCGGGCCACCTGGGGGCCCAGTGGGTGAGTGATGCCGCGGGGCGCTGCGGCACCTTTGGGGTGGGCAGGGGGTCTGTGGGGGGGCTGCTCTGATGCTCGTGTGTCCCCGCAAGGCGGAGGAGGGTCCCTACGGGGAGTCCCGGAGGCCAAGACCCCCCCCGTCATGGGAGCTGCCCCCGGGCAGGAGGAGGAAGAGCAGCAAGGGCAAGCAGGCGCCCTGCTCCCCCTGGCCCCCCGAGGTGAGTGTCTGGTGTCGCACCGGGCTCGGGCCCTCTGCACCCCCCGCCCCTGGCTTGCCACGGGGCTGGGAGCTGCCTTGCGCCGTGGGGGGGCACCCAGGGCTGCGGGTGCCTCCTCTGGAGCGGCGCCGGTGGCCCAGGCTCTCCCTGCCCTGCCAGCCTGCGGCCAGAGAGCGCAGCGGCAACCAGGGGTCCTGCCCGTCCGTGGGGATGGGGACCAGTGAGCCCGGGATCACCCTGTCATGCAGCTCCAGCTGTGGATTTGGGGAGGGAGGGATAGACGGGTGCCAGCAACGCTGGCAGCTGGCTCTGGAAACTCCTTATTTCCCTGCCTGGGGTCCCCGTCTCCTGCTGGGCATAGTGCGGGCGAGCTGGCACCCTACGGCAGGGTCCTTCGGGGTGGGACTGTCCCTAACGGAGGCTGTTGGTTGTAGCTGGTGCCTCCGCCGTGGCCCCCAGCCCCACTGTGCACGTACCAGGAGGAGGAGGAGGAGGAAGCCTTGGCTGCGATGCTGATGTCCTGGTACATGAGCGGGTACCACACCGGCTTCTACATGGTATGGCAGGGCCGGGGGGCAGATGGGACAGCCGGGGTGAAGGTGTGATCCTCCCCCGTGACCCCCGCCCTGCTCTGCGCCCCCAGGGTCTCCGCGAGGGCCGGGCAGAGGCGGCCGCGCTCCTGCCGAGACGAGGGTGCAGGCAGAAGAAATCGTCGCTGCACAGCTAGGAGGGCAGGTGGGCGCGTGGGGACGCGCCGGGGCTGGGAGTCCCCGTCCCTGCGCCAGCCACTCTCGCAGCGCGTCCCGCTGCTGGGCTGGGGCTGCTGGCATGGGGGAAGCGGGTGCTCGGGATGCCCCAGCTCCCCTTTTCTGCTGCTCACCCCTGTCCGTTCCCCCTTTTCCAGCTGGATCTGTCTCCCTGCGCCCCGCTGGAGGGGCAGGTTTTGGGCAGAGAGCAGTCCTGGTCTCGTCTTGCGGTCAGAGCGCCCAGCAGCGGGTCTCCGGGAGAAAAGGGAGCCGCTGTCCCCCTGCCACGGGCTCACTGTGCATCGGTGCCGGAGGTGCCGCGGCCCCGTGGGCTACCCCAGCTGCGCTCCCCTTGCACGGGGATTTTGGAATAAAGCTGGTTTGTGGGATGCTGCGTGCTGGAGCTGTCTGCATCCCTGGGGAAGGGGTATGGCCCCACGCAGGGGCCAGGCGCTCTCTCTTGTCCCGGGCCCAAACAGGGCTCGGTGTCCAGGTTGGCCTTGCTGGGGCTGCGTTTGCTCAGAGAAGTCGCAGCCTGGCCTCTGCTGTGTGTTGCTGGAGCCCGAGGTGACCGAGCTCGCTGCAAGAGGAGGGGGACAGCCACGCTGCTGGGGGGACGCTGCCTGGCTGGGCACAGGTTGAAGGGTGCTGCCTGGGGTGGGCAGGGGCTGGTGCTGTCCGGCCACGTGTCCGGGGATGGGGCACAGCACCGGGGCGATGGGGATGGTGCTCGGGGAAAGCAGTCCTGCCAGGAACGTGCAGGAGGGGACAAGCCGCTGGGGTGGCCCAGGGCCGCGCTCTTGCCCTTCCCAGCCCTGTTTATTACTGATCTCTTGGGGACTGATGGGCTGAGATGCAGTTTGGGCACAGAGGCCTGGGATGGCTGCAGGATGTGACGGGGCTGTGCTGGCCAGCACTGTGCTGCACTGCATAGCCCAGCCCTTGCACAGCACAGCCCTGCACTGCACTGCCCAGCCCAGCCTTGCCTTACACTGCTCAGTCCTGCACGACGCTGCATTGCACAGCCTGTGCACTACGCTGCACACCCCAACACTGCAGCGTGCACACCCCAACACTGCAGCGTACACCCCCAGCACTGCAGGGCACCCCCTAGCACTGTACTGCACACCCCCAGCGCAACACTTCACACCCCCTAGCACTGCACTGCACTGCAGTGCACACCCCCAGCATTGCACTGCGCACCCCAGCACTGCACTACAGTCCACACCCCCCAGCATTGCACTGCACACCCCCCAGTGCTGCAGTGCACGCCCCCTAGCACTGCAGTACACACCTCCAGCACTGCACCCCCCCCCAGCATTGCACTGCTCGCCCCAGCATTGCACTGCACACCCCTTCGCTGCACGGCACTGCACGGCCTAGCCCCGGCGCCTCTGGGGCCCACCGCGGCGCGGCCCCACCCCGCCGTTGCCCCTTTAAGAGCTCCCCGCCAGGCGCGGCTCCCCCCTCCCGCACTTTTCCCCGCCGCCGCCGCCCATTGGTCAGCGGTGACATCAGCGGGCGGGGCTCCAGCGCGGTGACGTAAAAAGCGGGGCGGGGCGTGGCCGGCGGCACGTCGTGGCTGCGGGGGGCACGAAGATGGCGGCGGCGGCGAGAGCCGCGGGGGCTGCGGGGCGGGCGGCGGCGGCGGCTCCTGCCGGCCCCGCCGGGCCCCGCCGCTACTCGCTGCTGGCCATCGTGGGCGGCGGCTGCCACCGCCCCGGCCTCCTGGCCTCCGTGCTGCACGAGCTGGAGCGAGGTGAGCCCGGTGCCGGCCGCCGCCGCCCCCGGGGCTGGGGGGGGGGGGGTGGGACGGCGCCGGTAACGCCCCGCTGCCCCCCGTTGGGGGGGGGGAACCAGCTGCCCGGCGGCTCCCGGGGCGCGGCTGGTCCCCGCACGGCCCCCCGGGACCTGCCCCCTTCCCCGCCTCCCCCTCCGGGATCTGCCCCGGCCCCCCGGGACCTGCCCCCTTCCCCGCCTCCCCCCCCGGGATCTGCCCCCTCTTCTGCCCCGGTCCCCCGGGACCTGCCTCGTCTCCTGCCACAGTTCCCCGGGACCTGCTTCCTGGGACCCTCGGTGTCTGCCCCCTCTCTTGCCCCAGACCCCCCGGGTCTGTCCCCCCAGATCCCTAGGATCTTCCCCCCTGGATCCTGGGGTCCTGCTCGCTGGGGTCCCCAGGATCTGCCCTGTCTCCTGCCCCAGATCCCTAGGATCTTCCCCCCTGGATTCTGGGGTCCTGCTCGCTGGGGTCCCCAGGATCTGCCCCGTCTCCTGCCCCAGATCCCTAGGATCTTCCCCCCTGGATTCTGGGGTCCTGCTCGCTGGGGTCCCCAGGATCTGCCCCGTCTCCTGCCCCAGATCCCTAGGATCTTCCCCCCTGGATCCTGGGGTCCTGCTTGCTGGGGTCCCCAGGATCTGCCCCGTCTCCTGCCCCAGATCCCTAGGATCTTCCCCCCTGGATCCTGGGGTCCTGCTCACTGGGGTCCCCAGGATCTGCCCCGTCTCCTGCCCCAGATCCCTAGGATCTTCCCCCCTGGATCCTGGGGTCCTGCTCACTGGGGTCCCCAGGATCTGCCCCGTCTCCTGCCCCAGATCCCTAGGATCTTCCCCCCTGGATCCTGGGGTCCTGCTCGCTGGGGTCCCCAGGATCTGCCCCATCTCCTGCCCCAGATCCCTAGGATCTGTCCCCCTGGATCCCAGGGTCCTGCCCCCCCCAACCCATGAGATCTCCCCCTACCTCCTGCCCCAGCCCCCCTGGAGCTGGTCCCCCAGGATCTGCCTCGGATCCCTGGGATCTGCCCCCTCTGCTGCCCCAAAGCCTGGGGACCTGCTCCCCCAACCTGCCCCATGGGATGTATCCCCCCCTCCCCGGCCCCTGGGATCTGTCCCCCGGGCTCCCAGGCCGGGGACCCGTGGGAGTTGCCCCCTCCCCTCGTCGACACCCGGGAGCTGCCCTGGGGCAGCCGCAGGGACGGGGATGCTGTGCTGGTTTGTGCTGGTCTGCGCTGGTTTGCAGCCGGAGCGATGCTCGGCTTGCCCAGGGGCTGTGCCCTGGGGAGCCCCTTCCTGCCCCTGCAGCCGTCCTCGCTTCCTGGCTGCAACTGGGAGGCCAGAGCAGCTCCCCTAAACCGTGGGGAAACGTGTCCCTGGGGCAGTGCCGTTCTGGCCCTCGTGGGAGCCCGCACCCAGCGGGGCTGGGAGCTCCTCGGGGCCGCCAGTGTCTCCGGTACCTCGCGAGGACGAGGCCAAACCTCGCCAGCCCTGGGAAGGCCCAAAGCTTGGCAGGAGGCAGCACTGCCTGGGAAACGGTCTGGAAAACGCCCGGCCGCGCCGGGCCGGAGCCCCAACGTTCGCCCAGCACGTTGCGCAAAGCGCGTGACGCTCTGCGTCGACCCCCTAGTGCCGATGCCCTGGTGCCTCTTACGCCATCGCCCTTGGGTTTGTGGGACCGTTAACCGCTGGGCGGGCTGGGGAGGAAGGGAGGGGGGGATGGCTGCAGGCGGGCTCGGTCGGCCAACGCGCCGGCGGTGCCGGTGGCTGAGCTCCCGGTGAATCCCCGCACGAAGAGCCCGGCTCTGTGGCAGAGCCCCACGAGGGTGGCTGGTGTTTTGGGGCCAGGATCCCTGAGTGTTTGCAGCTGGTGCGTTGTCCCGTGGTGGCGAGGGACTTCCAGACCCCTGCCCTGGGAGCAGGGAGAGGTGCCCGCATGAAGGAGGAGCGAACCTGCGCCAGGTATTCGCCGTCTGACGGGAGCTGGAGGTGTACGGAGGCTTGTGCGGCGCTCCGAGTCCTCCAGCGCAGCTAATTCTCATAATTACCGTCTTTAAAGAGGTGCAGGGAAAGGTGCTGCTGTAGCCCCAGGGGCCGGTGTTTCGCTGGCAGAGCCCGTGCGGCCGTGAGTCACCGTGCAAGGTGCACGCCTCGGGGGAGCCAGCCACACACCTGCGCGGGCGAGCGCCGGGGAGCGGGTGCTGCTCTGCCTCCCCGGGGAGAGGGGCTGGTGGCTCCGTGCCGAGGGTCTCCACGTGCCCGTGCTTGCAGGCTCGGGCAGGCCAGCCCCACACCGGGGAGGATGTTACTCAGCTGCACGCAATGGGTCGGCAACGCAGCCGCGTATCTGGGAGTTGCCTGAGGAAGCGCTGGGGGTCCTGCGGGCTGTGCCTAACCGCGCCGGGAGCTGCAGGTTTGCCAGCCTTGTGATCCCTCCAGTTGCCCATGGATTTCGGCGCTGGGCGTGCTCTCGGGGCAGGTGCTGCCCCAGCTCGGAGTTTATTTGGCGTTTGCGGTGTTGCTGCAGATGTTCCTGCTGGGGTCTGGCTTGGCAGCGGGCTACGTCTCCGGGACCCCCCGGGGAGGTGACGTCAGCCTCGTGCCGGGGGTCGCAGTGCAGTTCCTATCTCCCCACCCCACTGCATCCTGCTAGGGTTTGGATGGCAGCGAGGAGTCTGGAAACCTGCTGGGCCTGGGGTCGGTGCTGGGGTCTCCCTGGTGCTGGCTGGGGTCCTGCTGCGGGGTGGCGCGAGCGTGGCCGGTGCTCGCCTGGGCCGGGAGCATGGCCCTGGGGAAGGCTGAGGGCTGCCAGCGTTAATGGGAGGCTGCAGACTGACTCACAGCCTGGAAACCGGTGTGAGAGGCGCCTGGGGACCCGTTCGCTCCAGCTGAACGCAGCTCGGCCAAAGCAGTCCGGGGCCCAGCCCGCGCTGCGAGTCAGCGTGTGGCTGCGAGGAGCAGGAGGCCCCGGGCCTGGGTCTGGCCCTCCTGCAGCCGCGGAGAGGTTGAAGCAGCTCTGCTCCCTCCTGTGAAAAGGCCTCACAGGTCCCCATGCTGGCCAGTGGCATTGGCCTGACGCGGCCCCTGCTCTTGTCCCCCAGGCTCAGGGCAAGGTGGGGGGGAATGAGGGCAGACGTGGGGGGCGGTCCCCAGCATGGCTGGGTGGGGAGTGCGGCGCTGACTGCAGGAGCTGCAGCGGCTGCTCAGCATCCCCGGCTCAGCCGGATTCCCTGGGTCTTACATAAGCCGGTGCCATGCCAGGGATTAGGGAGGTGGTGATGCGAGGCAGGCCTGGCCCCCGAGCGTGCTGCGGCACGGGGAGGGGGCTGCTGCCACGGGGCATGGTGCCTCCCGGCATTTCTGCAGTCAGTGCTAGGGCTGGGTGCTCGCTGTCACTTGTGGCATGCTGAAACTGGGCACTGATGGCACCTGGTGATGGAGACGATGGGTGCTAACGTGTCCTGGGGTGCAGCAGTGGCTCAGGGTGCTGGAGGGCAGCTGGGCATTGGGAGCCCTCTGGCAGGCATGGGTGCCTCGTGCCTCCCACGTGCCCTGGGGCTGACCTTGCACCCAGGGCTGATCCTTCCTGCCCTGTCTTGCAGGTATCCGCTCCTGGGACATCGACCTCACAGCCTGCAACCTGGATGAACAGCTAAAGCTCTTTGTGTCCCGCCACTCAGCCACCTTCTCCAGCATCGTGAAAGGTGAGTCTGGGAGCAGGGGTGAACCCCTGCCTCCCCTGGCTGGGGCTGAGCCCTTGGAGCCTGCTGGAGATGGCACCCCGCAGCCCCAGGTGCAGCTGGCTCGCTAAGGACACTGGCTGGTGCTTTCTCTGTCGCAGAGTGAGCGTGGGCTGGAGCACGCGTCTGCAGGGTCCTCGCCTGACCCGGTGGCTGTGTTTAATTCATGCATCTCCAGAGGGGACGGGGTGCGAGTGAGGCAACTGCAGCACTGCCGCAAGCCGGGGTCTTGCACTCGCTGACTGCTGTTTGCTGAGCTGGGCAAACATTTAGCTGTGTCTATAAAACAGCTTTTGTGCTGAGCTAGTTGTGTGCTCCCTCCCTGACGCTGTCCCAGGCCTCAGGGCAGGTCCTGGCTGAGGGCTGGGGGAGCTGCTCGTGCCTGGCCGGGCTGCCTGTGTCCCTTGCCGCTCCTCCAAGTGGGGCTGGCTCTCACCTATGTGGGGAGCTGGGGTGTCCCCCAGGGCAGGCCAGGGCTGCCCTGGGGATGCAGCAGTGTCTGCGGGGCTGTCTGCTCCCACTCTCGTCTCGTGGGCTGGGGTGGCTCCGGCTGTGTCGCGGAGAAAGGACAGCTTGTTCCAGCGCGGCGTGGGAACTGACCGTGCTGGGACGCCGCGGGGGTGCCTGTGGGGGTGGGAGGTGTGAGCAGCCCCCGCAGCATCCCCGGGTGGGCACCGTCCCCGCCGCCCCCAGCACAGCCGGGAACAGGCTATGCTTTGTGCTGAGCAGCTGCTGCAGCCGTTTGCTGGTGCGTGGGGGTGACGGAGGCCCTGGCCAGCTCAGCAGGGGCCCGAGCCAAGCTGCGGAGCCCTTCCTGGGCTCAGCCCCTCACCAGAGCCTTGGTGAGGGGAGCAGCAGCTTCCAGGGCTCCCCGGTCATCGCCTCTGCCTGGGATCTGTGCGTTACCGCCTTGCAGAGGTGCTTCCTTTCGCCAAGCAGGAGCTGCCCTGATGCTGGCCTGGCCGCAGGGGATGCAGTACCCGTAGTCCCGCTGGGTGCCTGTCCTGGTGCCCCACAGCAGCAGGGAGCAGTCAGAGGAACCAGCTTCTTCCTTGTGCCCTGAAGCAGCCCCGCTGTGGGAGCCCTCTCTCCTTCAGTGCTCCCTGCTGATGCCACTGCATGCACTGGCATTTGAGCTGGGAAACACGGTCAAATGAGCTCCCAGCTCTGGCAGAGCCTCTCTTCTACAGTGGGAACCACCCTGGTCTCCTGCTTCTTTGCGTGCTGGAGCCCAAACCTCTCCCCGTCCATCGTGGGAAGCAGAGGAGATGCTGCCGCAGCGAAAGGGCCAGCGATTCCACTGCGCTGGTGCTCAGCTAAAGCGTGACGCAGCTGCCTGAGCCCTTGGGCCCTGTCTGGGCTGTGGCCAGCCAGGCTGGCGGCAGTGGGACTGAGCCCCGTGATTCCCATGTGCTTCTGCCTCTGGCAAAGCCACTTCCTTCGCCTGCTGTGGGGCTGCGTTGCTGGGATGTTCCCCTCCAGAGCCATCACCCTCCAGGCAGCCTTGCCCAGCCTGAGCTGGGACATCAGTGCCAGCTCTGGCCCTGGGTGCGTGGTGCTTTTTGGGGTCTGGCTGTGCTGAGGGGTGTGATTTCCTGAGGAAACAGCCAAGAAGCCGGGGGGCAGGCTGTTGCCCATGGCCTGCTGGAGCTGCTGCTTCCGCCTCCGAGGCCGTGCCGCTCCGGAAGATGTCTTCCCTGCCGCGTCCACTTGTCCTTCCTGTGCAGGCAGGGGGTCACCCCAGGGCAGGGTGATGAGCGGGTCTCCATGTGCTCTCTAGGCTTCCTGTTTGGGCCTGGCGTGGGACAAGGGCCTGACTGGAGCCTGGACACCTGGGTTCCTCCGTGCTCCCTGGGCAGCAGGGCCGTTGGGTGCCTGCCCGCCTGGGCTGGGCAGATGCAGTGCTGCAACTGTGGTGGGCATCTGGGGCTCGTGCCGTGCAGAGAGGAAAGGGCCGTGGCTCTTGGGCAGGCAGGTAACACGCTGGCTGTGCAGCCCCGCTCATGGGGGAGAGGATGGGGTGCCCCCAGCCTGGCCAGCTGCTTCTTCCTCCCCTCCCTGCGACAGGAAGGATGCAGGGAAACGTGTCATTCGGCTCAGCAGATCCGCTGGCCTCCACCGTGTCCAGCTGGTGGCCAGGAGCAGGTTGGTGGCTGTCCTTCTTGCACAGCGAAAATGGGCAGGTTCTGTCCCCACCACCGCCTTGGCCATGTGCTGGGTACGTCCAGCCCCTCCTCTCCAAGTGGGAGAAACCTGAGCCAGCTGTGGGGCTCCCAACCTGCAAGGTGCCCCCCCCCCCCAATTGCCCCAGGGTCCCCAGCATTTTGGGGAAGGTGGTGCTGGGCCAGGTGTCAGCCCTCATTCCCCACAGGTCAGCGGACCCTCCACCACCGGGGAGACGTGCTGGAGACCCTGGTGCTGCTTAACCCTTCGGACAAGTCCCTGTGCGATGAGGTGAGCAGGGGAGGCCCAGGGCGTAGGGACATGGCTGTGTCCCGTTCCGCCCCAGCCTGCATGGAGCGGCTCGTGGGGCAGTGCTGTGGGACAAGGTCCAGGTGGGGACACAATGTCCTCACGTCCCCTCCTATCCTCAGTTGCGGAACCTCATCACGGACGTGTCCCAGCACAAGCTGCTGGTGTTCGCGGGGCCCTGCGTGGAGGAGACAGGGGAGCTGATGCTGCAGACGGGCTGCTTCTCGCTGCGGGACTTCATCCAGATCTTCACGGACAAAGAGGTGCGGTGCTGGGCCCTCAGGGCCCTGCTTCCCTGCTCTCCCGCAGCCAGGGAGGAGAGCTTGGCTGGGGAATGGGGTCTGTAGCCCAGAGGATGAGCTGCCTGGTCCCCCCACCCTGTTCCCCTGGGCTGGGTTTGGCTGGGGCTATACTGGGTGCAAGGTCTCCGAGCCTGGCTGTTGGCGTGCAGGGGGACGCAGGTGGGGGTGAGGGGGCTGCAGTCTGTCACTGTCTGCACTGGCAGAGCGACTGTCTGCTCACGTTCTCCAGCGTCTCCGCAGGGAGCTGGGCATGGCAGTGGAGCTGGAGCGAGGCGGGAGGCTTGCCGAGCCGTCTGCTCCGCAGGCAGACACGCTGCCTCTCGTGGCAGGCACGTTCCTCCCTCTGCGGTGCAGGGCTGGGAGGGACCCGGAGCCAGGAAACAGCAGCTTGGTGGGGGGCTCCGCTGCATCCTGCCTCTGAGCCCTGTCTGGGCCTCAGTGCGAGTCAGGGCACCAGCACCCTGTGGACATCATGCCTGCAGCCAGCCCCAAGCGATGGGCAGGGGACAGGCTCACAGGAGCTCCCAGATCCCCTGGGGAAGGTGTGCCCTGTGCTTGCCGAGGGAGGAAGGGCTGAGGTGCCCCATGGGCTGCCCCATCTCACGTGGGAGCCCAAGGTGCTGCCCGGCCTGAGTGCCCCATGCAGGATGAGGTGACCAGGGCCTGAAACTCTGACTGTCCCTGTGCCCTCACAGGTAGGAGAGATGCTGAGCTCTGCAGACCCCTCTACCAAGGCCAGGCTGACCATCAGCTGCCCTGACTTTGGAGAGTGGAAGGACTCTGGTTTGGACCATCACAACCTCCAGGACTTCATTGAGCTGCGGTACAACCCAGGCTGCATCCTGCCGGAGATGGAGGGGCTGGAGGAGTTTGTGGAGTACCTCTCGGAGTCCCTGGAGCCCCAGTCCCCCTTTGACCTCCTCGAGCCCCCCACCATGGTCGGTTTCCTCAAGCTCTCCAAGCCCTGCTGCTATATCTTCCCGGGTGGGAGAGGGGATTCGGCCTTCTTTGCTGTCAATGGCTTCAATGTGCTGGTGAATGGGGGCTCCAATCCCAAGTCGTCCTTCTGGAAGCTGGTGCGGCACCTGGACCGCATCGACTCCATCCTGGTGACGCATGCAGGCACTGACAGTTTGCCTGGTGTCAACAGCCTGCTGCAGAGGAAGCTGGCGGAGCTGGAGGAGGACCCGTCCCAGGGCGCTCAGGGCAACGGGGACTGGGCGAAGAACCTCATCTCCCCAGAACTGGGCGTTGTGTTTCTCAACGCCTCTGAGAAGCTGAAGGACATCGAGGGCAACTCCCGGGTGCTGAAGAGCTGTGACGAGGCTGCCCTGACCCTGCACTACCTGGACAAGTTGGGCATCCTCCCCAACCCGCTCGCACGGGATAGTGGCCCCCGCGTGGAGCCCACTGTCCTCTTCCAGAAGATGGGGGTTGGCCGGCTGGACATGTACGTCCTGAACCCTGTGAAGGGCACCAAGGAGCTGGAGTTCCTCATGCAGCACTGGTCAGGCAATAGCTACCCCAAGGAGCACGACTTGCCCCTACAGTGTCTGACCTCTGTTTGTGCCCTGCTCGTCTGGCACCCCGTCAGTCCCTCCGAGAAGATCATCAGGGTCCTCTTCCCTGGCTGCACCCCACAGGCCCGTGTCCTGGAGGGGCTGGAGAAGGTGAAACACCTGGAGTTTCTCAAGCACCCTGTGGTCACCAAAAACGACTTGAAGGGGCTATCTGCACCCCAGCCTGAGAAGCAGCTCAAGCAGAGGAGGACAGAGAGCAAGGAGAGCCTGAAGTCCTCTTCCAAGCTGAGCCTGGTGGACACTGGGACGCCAGCACCAAAGGAGAAGGCTCCAAAGACGGAGAAGAAGGAGGTGAAGTCAGGGACCAAGGAGAAGCCAAGATTGCTGGGGGAGATGACTAGAACAGGGTCTGAGGAGGAGAGAGCCAAGGATGCTCGAGCCAAGCTGGACTCCTCGATGGAGAAGCTCAAAGCAGACACAAAGCCGAAGGTGAGTAAGGAGAAAACTCTGCCCAAGAAGGAGCCTCTTGCCCGAAAAGAGGAGAAGAAGCCGTTGAAGAAGGAAGATGGGACTGAGGTCAAGGGTGAAGCCAGGAAGGAGGTGAAGACAGTGAAAAAGGAAGTGAAGGCTGAGACGCTGCGAAAGGATGTGAAGGACAGCAAGGCAGAGGGCAAGGCTGCTGCGAAACCCACGGCCCGGAAAACACCAGGCCCAGACACCCGTAAACCCTTGGTCAAGGCTGGGAGCATCAAGAAATCCACCCTCAAGAAGGAGCCAGAGAAGCCCAAGGCCAAAGTGCCCAAGGAGGTGGGTGACAAGAAGGAGCCAGGGGCATCGGATGGCTCCAAGTCCTCCTCCCCTGAGGACATGCTGCCAGAAGCTGGGCAGGGCCGGGGGGCTGCATCACCAGGAGCAGAGGGGAGGAGGAAGGAGGAGTCAACAGATGAAGGCATCACCACAGCAGAGAGTGAGCTGGAGCCATCCCCGCTGGAGAACGGGGAGGCTGGGGCACGTGCTGGGCCAGGGGCTGCTGACTTGGGCTGCATGGAGAATGGCCTGGAGGACCCCGACAGCCCCCAGCGCTTCCGCTACCTCGAGAGTAGCCCTTTCAAAGCCATCGGCCCCCCGTCGCCTCTGGCCAAGACCCCCAAGAGCGACCGCAGCGTCAACTTCGACCTGACGCCTACCGGGCTGCTCAACCACTGCCCGGAGGGTGGTGAGGACCCTTGCGGCAGCTCTGAGGAGAAGACCCTGGAGATGATGTCTCCGGCCAGCTCGGGGCCTGCCAGCGCCGGACACACTCCCTTCCACCAGTCCCCGGTGGATGAGGCAGGAGAGGAGCCGGGTGCCGGCACCAACGCCAACAAGCAGCCCAACTCCTGGCCGCCGGCCGCGGCCAAGGTCTCGCGTGACAGCTCCAGCTCCTCGCAGGAGAAGCAGACGGGCTGCCTGTCCCTGAGCCCCTTCAAGGACGACGTCCCTGATGTGTCCCCCACCATCACCACCCCCTCGCTGCCGGCCGAGGTGGGGTCCCCACACTCCACCGAGGTGGACGAGTCACTCTCCGTCTCCTTTGAGCAGGTGCTGCCCCCAGTGAGCGAGTCCCCCCAGGAAGAGGGGGGGAACCGGCCCCGCGGGGCCAGCTTGACCCCGGAGCCGGACCCTGCGGCTACCAAGGGCGGGCTGTCGCTGCCTCTGCGGCCCTGCCACCACCCGCAGCGGGCAGATGGGGACGGGCTGCCGCGCCACGGGCGTCGCTCCGACTCGCCCCACGACGTGGACCTGTGCCTGGTGTCGCCCTGCGAGTTCGAGCACCCCAAGTCGGAGCGGTCGCCCTCCGCCAACGTCAGCCCACGGGACTTGTCGGACAGTGACCTGTCGCAGGAGATGGCACAGCCCCTGGCACAGCGCCGGAGCCAGGCCCGCAAGCCAGGGGGCGAGACGCCCCCCACCTCTGTGAGCGAGTCGCTGCCCACCCTCTCCGACTCCGATGTCCCTCCGGCCACCGAGGACTGCCCCTCCATCCTGGCCGACGGACTGGAGTCGGACGAGGACTTGGAGCACCCTGCCCGGGGCCTCGCGAGGGCCCGAGACCCGCTCCCAGCCCCCATGAAGGACCCCTGCCCCATCCCTGCCCAGCCCGGCATCTGCATGGTGGACCCCGAGGCCCTGCCGGCTGACCAGACCCGCTCGGGGAAGAAGGAGCTCCCCGGCAAGGTGAAGAGGACCCCGTCCCGCGTGGGCTCGGCGCCTGCAGCCCCGAAAGCTGAACCCCCCAAGCACTCCACCCTGAGCTCCAAGGCCAGGGGCCCCGTGAGCTCGGCCCGTGATGCTGGGGACAAGGCCAGGCTGCCTCCTGGGGACAAGAAAGGCCCCTATGCTGGGGCAGGTGGGGACTCCCGCACCCCTGGGACCACACGCAGCGCTGGAGCCAGGCCGCTGGCAGGAGCCGGCAGGGCATCTCCGGCAGGTAAGGCCTGGGGTTCCTGTGGGGCTGGGGGGGTGGTGCCATGGGGTGTGGGTGCAGGAGCAGGACACCGTGACTCCGGGACGCCTCCGATTTCCCTGTACCGGAGCAGCTCGGAGCCGCTGCTGGGGCAATGCGGTCTGGGGGTTTGGGGTAGGATGTGTATGATGTCCTGGGGAAAAGGGTGGCTGGAGGCTGGCTAGGGGCTGCCCCTCGCAGCCCACAGCACCGCGTCCCTGTCCTTGCAGGCTCGCGAGCTGCAGCCCCCCCAGGGCCCCCTGTCTACGTGGACCTGGCCTACCTGCCTGGCTCATGGAGCGCCCGGACGGTGGACGAGGAGTTCTTCCGGCGCGTGCGCTCCCTCTGCTACGTGGTGAGCGGCGACGACCACCTCAAGGAGGGCGTCATGCGGACCATCCTGGATGCCCTGCTCGCCGGCAAGCACCAGTGGGGCACCGACATTCAGGTGAGCCCGCAGGGGTCCTGGGGGGGAATGTGCCTGGGTGAGGGGTCTCGCCAGGGACCAGGGCTGTGACCCAGTGCTGTCGGTGTCTCCACAGGTGACCCTGATCCCCACCTTCGACTCGCTGGTGATGCACGAGTGGTACCAGGAGACCCACGACCGGCAGCAGGAGCTGGGCATCACGGTGCTGGGCAGCAACAGCACCGTGGCCATGCAGGATGAGACCTTCCCCGCCTGCAAGGTGGAGTTCTGAGGAGGGCTGCGGTGACATGACCCTCCCCAGCCAGGGGGAGGAGGCCACAGGGGCTTCATCCCACCTTCCTCCTCCTCTGCATGCCCCCTCTCTCCCTCCCTATGACTCAGGGCTGTGCTGGCCACTGAGCCTTGGAGGGGAGGGAGGGGAAGGGTCTGCTGGGGAGGAAGGAGATGGGGTCATCCCCTCCCTCTGGATGGGCAGGGGCTGCTGGGGGCCCCATGGGGCCCACGGCACCCAGGTGTGCTGCACCGTCACACACCGTGTGGTTAGCGCATGCCCACGCCGGAGCCACGCGCTCCTCACTCTGCACCGCCGCAGCCCCGGCATAGGGGTGGGGGGCTGGGGTGACCCTGCCTTTGGGGGCAGGAGCCGTCCCCTCCCGCATCCAGCTGCGGTGCTGAGCCGTTTCCCGGCAGGCAGCAAGCCTGAGCCGTGCTCGACTTACAGGGTAACTTTTTGTTGTTTGCTGTTCCTGCTCCCCAGCCCAGATCAGCCACTACTGCCCCCCCCGGGGTGGGAGCCGGGGCAGGACAACCTCGGCCTCCCGCCCCCGGAGCCACCCCGCGGCTTTCCCAGCCCCATGGGCCGCGGCAGCTCCAGCAGCATCCCCGGGGCCGCCGTGTCGGGGCAGCGCGGGGCTGGCGGCCCTGGTCCACGGCACTACAGCGCCTTGCTTTGTCCCCCCCCGTCCTGCTCCGCACACGCGGGCGCTGCCCAGACTGCATGGCCGGCACCTCGGCACTCCTCACTGCCAACCGCCACGGGGAAAGGGGCCGGGAGCGGGGTGGGCAGGGGCTTTGCTACGCCACCGTCTGTCTCACTGTCCGTGATTCCTCCGTCTGTGGCACCGGCGCGAGCAAGGAAGCGTGAGGGGTGACAGGAACCCTCCCAGGTCCTGCTAAGAGCCATCATGTCCCCTCTTCCCTCTCAATCTCTGCCCCTCATATCCTCTTGTCCTCATATGCAGCAGCTGGAGGCTTTGTTCTGCATGGAGCTGAGACCTGCCAGCTTGCTGCACCGATGGCTCTTCCCTCCCTGACAGCAGGGCCTCTTGGCTGGCTCGGGGCCAGGCTGGCTCTCCCTTCTCCTCCCCAGCCGGTGCAGCGGGCTGGGCTGGGGAAAGTGGCTCTCCCTCCCCTCAACCCCTGGAGCCCTCAAGTAGCTGGAAGGCTTTTAAGAAACCAAATGTCACGTGCAATTTTTAAGGGGTTTTGTGTGTTAAGCTGGGACCAGGGGAGCGCAGCGGGGCCTCGTGGGGAGCAGGGCTGGGGTCTGTCCCCTTCGCAGCCCGGTGTCCCGCGGGAGCAGGGGCCGCGCTCTGCCTCCGCGCGCAGTCTCGGCGGCTCCGGCCGAGAAACCTGGTCCCTGCCGGCCCCCGGCTTGAGGGCAAACACTAACCAGTTTTGTAGGGGGCTCCTTGCTGGCTCTTTTTGTAATGATTTTTTTTTTTTTTAAAAAAGAGGAGGAAAAAAAAACAAAAACTGAACAAACCAAAACTGTTCCTGCGGGAGGTTCTTATTTATCTGTGGTTGCCACTGTGAGGCTGCAGCCCCTCGGCCCCCAGCCCTGGGGACCGGCTCGTGGCCGCGGGGGCCTTTTTACATTTGATTGTATTGTCCTATGTGTTAGGGGATGGGGGGGAGGGGATTGAATGTTTCACCTTTAGTGCTTTATATATTTTTTCTTAGCTGGAAGCTGTTTTTAATGTTGGAGGGGTGGCAGGAGCTGGAGCCCCCCGCCCGGGGCTGTGGTCCTGCTCGCGCTGCCAGCCCACGGCGGTTGTCACTGCTAGACGTACGGACACCAGCACGCACCCCCGTGTTGCACACGATGTTACGGTTTGGCAAATGTATTGAAAACAAGCATTAAAGAGATAATAGCTCAATGCTGCTGTCTGCCTCTGTGTGTTGGGGGGAGGCAGGAGGGGGCCGCGGACCCTCGGCAGCGGCCCTGGCATGGGAATGGGAGTGGGGCCAGCTCCGGTTCGGGGCTGAGCGGGCCCCGGACGTGGGCCCAGTCGCGCCGGCGCTGCACGGCTGAGGATGGATGAGGAGTTTCCATGGCAACTGCCTGCATCCCTGCCAGAGCTGCGCTGCTGTGCCCAGTGCTGGGGAGGGGGCCGGCCCCCGCAGCACGCGTGGCCCCCGGGATGCGGCTGCAGGGAGGGGACCCTGCCGAGCCCCTGCAGCCCCAGCTCCTGGAGCACCAGGGTTTGGCTGGACGGACCAGCACGACGTGGCTTTTGTCCCCAGGGACATAAGATGTTCCCCAGTTTGCTTTTGCTGTACGAGCCAAAAGGGACCGTTAAGCTGCTGCTGAGGAAGGGCTGGTAAAAGCTCTCCCTGGGAAGGCAGAGGTTTCTCCAGCTATGACTGTACAATTTGCAAGCTGCTGCTGGGCTGGGCGATGCTGGGGGGTTGCAGCCGCGTCTGCAAGAGCAGCAGAGCAAAGGCCACGCAGGAGGGTGCGCGGGGCACGCTGATAGCGGCCGGCCTGGCCTCGCGCGCCCCAGGGTGCTGCGGCTGCAGCGGGGCTGGCGGGGGCCCGATCCCAGCACCGGGGAGGGCTGCCTGCTCCCCCCGCGGACCCCGCTGCTCCCCTTCGCCCCGTCACGCCTGGCTGGAGGGTGAAACGCAGAAGCGCAGAGCCAGCCAGGACAAGCTGCTGAGCACCGCGGCTGGGGCCAGACCGAAGCTCAAAAGCAGCCTTGGAGAGTGGGGAAAGGCGAGACGTCACGCGCCGAGCTCTAACAAAGAGCGATGGCGAGGCGGCTCGGCGCACGCACAGCGAGGAGGCTGGGTGCATGCGTGGTGAGGCTCAGCGTGTGTGCAGCCAGGCAGTTCGGTGCATGCACGGCAAGGAGGCTTGGCACGTGCACGGCTCGGTGCATGCATGGCAAGGCTCAGCACGCACACAGCGAGGTGGCTCAGTGCATGCACAGCAAGGAGGCTCGGCACGTGCACAGCTCGGTGCACGCGTGGCGAGGCAGCCCAGACCCTGGCGGTTGCCTGTGGTTGTGACACGAGGAAAGTTGGCCCCAGGGGCAGGTTTGTGGCTGCAGGAAAGACCCCTGGCGCCAACGGAGATGGCCGTTTTTCCAGGATAGCCTTGCCGGGCAGCGTGGCACGGCTGCGTGGCCGGAGCCCCTCTGGCGATGCGGAGAAACCCCCGCTGAGTCCCCGCTGGGGCCGTGTTCGGCCGGTGGGAGCTGCCGGGTGGGTCCCTGACCAGCGGCTGACGGGAGCAGGATGAAGCCGCGATGCTCGCGCGGGCGGGGGCTGCGGCGGCGCGGCGCGCTCGCCCCGGGGTGGCCGGGCTCTGCTGGCGCGGCGCAGCCCCGGGGCGGCACTGCCCGCAGCGCTGCAGAGCGAGCCGGTCCCTGCGGGCCGGCAGGTGCTGGCAGAGGTCGACGGGACAAAAGAAAGCGCAAGCGAAGCCCTCCGCGTGCCGCCGCGATCCCGGGCCGTCCCCGCTGCGCCGGCGGTGCCAGCTTTGCCGGGGGGTCCCGGCGGGTTTGCCCGGTCTCGGGGCTGGTTCCCCTTTTCGGAGGGGATATTTCTGGCTGATTCACTGTGGGAAAGCGCATGCGCCGTGCCGGAGAGGAACTGCGGGAAAGGGCAGGGGAAGCGGGTGCAAGCGGGAGCCCTGGTGCTGCGGTGGGAGCCCGGCCCGGGGCTGGGGCTGCAAACCAGGCGCCCGGCTCCTGCTCCCGCCTCTGGCCGGTCTTTCCTCAGTCCCCTCCGAGCCGCATCCCATTCCCATGGGTCGCATCCTGCCCCGCGTCTTCGACGGCTCCCGGCTTGCAGCCCGGCTGGGCTGCTGCCAGCGCGCCGAGGAGACATCTGGCCGCCCGGGCACGCGTCTCCCGGCATCCCTCCGGGCCGCGGCTGCCCGGTGTCAGCCGGAGCCGGAGCCGGAGCTGAGCGGGGCGGCGGGTGCGAGGGGCCGTGCGGCGCAGGCCGGGGGCACAGCCGAGCCGGGCCCCGCGGGGGCCGCGTTGGACACGGCTGCATCGGGCGCCGGGTTAAGGGCGGTAGCGGTGACCCCCAGCAGCTCGGCGCGCGCCGGGGTTGCATCAGCCCAGCGGTGCTGCGGCCAGGCTCGGGCGCGCTATGGAGCAGCCGGGCGCGGGGGGGGGGGGGAAGCGCAGCCCCGCGTGGGAGCCACTCTCGCCCACGGCCGCGCGTGGGAGGCTGAGCCCCCCCCTCCCCTCCCGCTTGGCCCCCCGCGGCTGACGGGCTGGGCGGCTTTGGGGGCGCCCCCTCCCCGCTGCTCCCCCCCCCCTCCCCAGCCCGCGGGTACCTCCCGCCTCCCCCGGGGGCGCGCGCGCGGTGCGGTGCGGTGCGGAGAGGAGGGGGGGGAGTGTCGAGCGCTGAGGCGGTGGCTCCTTTAAATATGCAAATCAGCCCCCCCCCGAATGGCAACATCGCCAGCGGCCGAGCCAATGAGAGGCGGCGGCTGTTTCCTTTTGTAACCACTGCCGGGCGCGGCGGCCAATGGGCGCGCGGGCTCCGCCCCTTCGCCGTGGGGGGGCCGGGCGGGGCCGCCGCCGCTGCTGCTCCCGCGCCGGCTCGCGCCCGCCCGCCCGCGCCGGCCGCGGCCCCGGAGCGCGCGGCGCAGCCCGGAGCGGGCGCGGGGCGGCGGAGCAGCGCCGGGGCGGCGGCGGCCCCGCCAGGTGAGTGCGGCCCGGGCCGCCCTCCCTCCCTCCTTCTGCTTCCCCCCCCCCCACCCCGGCGTGACGCCCCCCACCCCGTGCATGCAGCTGGACATCCCCCCCCACCTTGCAAACCTGGCCCTCTCCCCCCCCCCCGAGGTTCTCCCCTCCCACCCTCCGTGCGTGGGGTGCGGCCGCCCCCTGCAATGCAACCCCGTCCGGGGGTCTGGGGGCAGCCCCGCCCGGCGTGGGGTGCAGCCCGGCAAGGCTCCCCCGTGGGGGGCCGGGGGGCAGCCCCTCCTCGACAGCTGCTCCCCTCCTGCGCTCTCGCCGCGCGCCCCCTCTCCAGGTGTCTGGGCGCCCCCCCACCGCTCCCCCCACCCTACTGCGGCTGCCCCCCGCTCCGTGCACGACGCTCCCCCCTGGGGTGGGGGGGCGGTTGCCTGCACCCCCCGAGCCCCTCCGGGCGGTGGGGTCTTCGGGGGGGTGCATCTGCTCCTCTCTGCGCTGCAAGAGCCCCCCCCTTCCCTGCTGCCCCCCTCTCGCGGGGACCTGCTGCGCTGCTGTGGCAGAGCTGCCTGGGGAGGGACAGGGCAAATCCGGGCTGCGAGGGCCCCCCCGAGCCCCCCAGCACCTGCTGAGCATCACCCGCCCTGGCGCGGGCAGGTGCAACGATTCCCCCCGGGACCCCATTGCTCCGGAGGGCTGGATCCGGCCGTCTCGTGTCGGCTGGGGAAGGCGTGACCCCCCCCCCCCGAGCCCCCGGCACCGCCAGGTGAGCCGGGAGGTGGGGGACGCGCTCGCCGACGGGGACCGGCCACCTTGCTCGTTCCTGCGCCGCTTTATTGCACCGGTGGCGGCGTGACGAGCTCCGGCCGTGCAGCGCCCTGCGCCGCTGCCACCTGCCGCCACCGGCTCCGGACCTGCGGTTTCGGGAGGGACGGCCGCACGCCGCTGAAGGTCATCGCTGCGGGTGCTCGCCGCCGGGCCTCCCGGCGTCCCTCCCCGCGGGGGATGCGGCCGTGCGGGGCCTGGTCTCGCGCCCCGGGACGTGCCTCCCCCCCCCCCCCCCGCAACAGCAGCTCCTCGGGGGCGGCGAGCGCGTGCCGTGCCCCCGCGAGCACACTGCAGCACAGCCCCGGCACCCGCTGGCCCGGCGGTGGGGACGAGCCGCTCTGCACCCACCTGCTGCGCGGGCACGCGAGCACCCGCGGCCCCCCCGGCCCGGGACGTGGCCCTGACGTCGCCCCCGTCTTGCACGGGGACGTGAGCGCTCAGTGGCTTTTGCCATCTCAGGGCTTTCGAGGGGACTTTGGCCCCGGCGGCGGGGTCCGGCAGTGAGCTCTGCGCACTGGGTGCAATGAGTTCGAGGCGCCTCAGCTCCCCCGTGGCCCGTGCAGGCCGAGGAGCCCCTGCTCCGCGAGCATCCCAGGATCCTCCCTCCTGCTCCTGCCGTGGAGCAGGGGCCGGATCCAGCCCGTCTCGCCCGCCCGGGGCACAGCTCGAGGCGAGGCAGCTCGATGCGTGCGCCATCACCCGAGACGAGCAGCTCGGGCCGGTGGGAAGGGTGCGATGAGCTCCCGGCAGCTGAGGTGGGCTGGAGCCAGGACTCCCGGGTCCAAATCCCAGCCCCGGAGCAGCGCGCTTGGCCGTGCACAGCCACACGTGCAGCTGCGCGCTCCGGTCCTGCTCCTGCCTTTGCTGCAAATTGAAGCGATTTGGGGCAACTCGCTTTCCTGGCGCAGCCCAGGCGAGCAGCCGCCCCGCGGGGCGCCCGGCCCTGGGGCCCGTTGCACCCCAGCAGATGCAACGGCGGTTGCAACCCCGGCTGCAGCGCGAGCCGGAGCCCGGCGGGGCAGGGCTGGGCCCGCGCTGCCCTCGCTGCTGCGGGGGTTAATGGAGGCGTTGGCGAGATGGAGGTGTTTATTGCAGGAGCATTGCAGGCGCCGACGTGCTGCTGTCGCGTGAGCCTGCACCCCTGGTTTCTGCCTCCGCGCTGCCTCCGCTGCTGCTGCCGGTCCCCCGGACGCCTGGGTCCCTCTCCCCGCCGAGCCTTGCCTCGCTTTCCCCACCGGTGGGGCGCTCGCGGGCGGGAAGCGCCGCGGCAGCGTGGCCGCCGATTGGGGCGCATCTGTCAGGGGAAGTGGTGGCGGAGGCCTGTGCTGAGCCCGCCCCGCTCGTGACACAGGTGGCTCCGCCAGTCCCCTGCCTCGGTGCTTCCTGCTTGGCAGCGGAGCTGCGGAGGGGCAGCAGCTGGGGGGGAGCGGCAGGGGGCCGGGGCCGGCTGGGGCGCCCCGTAACCCCGGTTTCTCTCCCCAGACCGCGCCGTCGGCAGCCCGGCGCGCCGAGGATGAGCGGGGCGGCCTGGCGAGCCCGCCTGCAGCCGAGGGTGAGTCCGCCGGGGACCCCCTCGGGCCCCGGCCCTCCCATGCCCAGACCCCCGATCGTGATGAGGGAGGGGAAAAAACGAAAAAAAAAAAAACCCCAAACCCGGCTATGCAAAAGATTTCTCTGGTTTCCTGTTTTTCTGCCGCGGGCTGAGCGGGGGGCTGGGGTGCGCGGGGCCGTCGGCGCTGAGCATCCCCGCTGCAGCCGGCTTCGCGCACCTGAAGATGGGTTGGGGGGGGGGGGCAGGACTCCTGGGTCCCGAATCCCGGGGCAAGCGGCTGGGGGAGTGCAGGCAGGCGGCCCGGCCGGGAGGAGAGGCGGCCGCGCAGCAGCAGCTGCTCATTTATTATTTAGCTGCGTATCTGGTGTCGGGCCAGCGCGCTGCCCCCGGGGTGCCTGGCACCCGCCGCCCCGGGGCCGCCCGGCCGGGCGCGTGGGGAGGGGGCCGCGGCGCCGGCACGCCGTTCCCATGGACGCTGCAGCTCCAGGAGCCGATTTCCCAGCCGAACCCCTCGAAAAGGTGGGGACCCTGCCAGGGGTCCTGCCCAGCATCCCCCTCCCACCCCGCAAAAGCAAATCCCCGCTGCAAATCCCCCCCCACCACCACCCACCGCCGCAAAGCCCATCCAGGGAGGGAGGCCTGGGGAGGCCGGCGGGCTGCGTCGCGGCTCTGCCGTGCGCCGGCGACCCCCCGGGAGCGGGACCCCGGCGTCGCGGCGCTGCCGGCGGGCTGAGCGCCCTCGCTCCGTCCCCAGGGCGCCGGGAGCTGAGCTGCGGGTCGGCGAGCCGCCCTCGCCCTGCGCGCCTCCAAGATGTCCTACTTCGCCGAGCACTTCTGGGTAAGCCGAGGGCACCCGCGGGCGCCCGGCTCCTCGCAGCGGGGGAGCCCCGGGCCGCGGCGCGCCGAGCACCGCTGGCCCCCGGTCCTTGGTCCCGGCTTTGCTCCGCGCTTCCTTTAATGCCCTGAATTAATTGGGAGGTGGGTGCCGGCCGCGCGGGGGCTCGGCGCCCGCCGTGCTGGAAGGGGAACTCGGCGGCGCCCGGGAGCGCCCTGCCTGCCCCGGGGATCTCCGAGCCGCCGGCGGGGGGAAGTTCGCAGCGTGAGACGGAGCCGGCGCTGCTCCGGGTCGGACCGGCGCCGGGGGCCGGACCCCCGCGCGGGCGCCGGGGCGTCCCCGGGAGCGAGGCAGCGCCGAGCCTGGCTCGCGGCGGCCGTCTCCCGCCAGGGACCCGGCTACGCCGCCGCTGCTCCGGGACCCCCGTGTCCTTGCGATGGGGAAACTGAGGCAGGGCAGCGGCTGGCGGCGGGGTGCAGTGCGGGCTGGACCCGGCAGCAGCTCCGCAGCCCCCCGGCCTCGCGGCGCCCATTGGCATGCAGGAGGGGACGGTGTCGCTAAGCGACTCTCCCGGCCGGCCGAGCCGCCGGCCTCCTTGTTCTCCTCTCGCCTTTCAGCCCCGCGCCGCCTCCTTCTTAAAGCCGCTGCCGGGGAAGCGGGGCGCGGGGCGAGGTACCAGGACGCCTGGGCTCCTCGGCCCGTCCTGGGCCCGGGGCGGGCAGGATCCTTGCGCTGCCTCAGTTTCCCCACTGCAGCTTCCCCGAAGCGGCAGTAAACAGGTGCCGGCGGAGGGGAAGTGCTGCCCCCGCGCCACCGGGCCGCCTGAGCGGGCAGCGCCCGAAATAGAGCCCGGGAGTCTGGGCTCAGCCCACCCCTTCCTGCTGGGGGGGCCCAGGTGTCCTGGGCCCTCGCTGCTGCGGCCGTGTCCCCCCCCCCCGGCCCAGCTGCCCCCCTCACCGCCTTGTCCCCGCCAGGGCGAGAAGAACCACGGCTTCGACGTGCTCTACCACAACATGAAGCACGGGCAGATCTCCACCAAGGAGCTGGCCGACTTCGTCCGCGAGAGGTACCCGGGGCGGCGCCGGGGGTCCCCGGTCCCTCTCCACGGGTGCCCCTTGGTGCCAGGCTGAGACGCCGGCCCGGGGGGGGGGTCTCTCACCCCTCCTTGCCCGTCCCCAGGGCTGCCATCGAGGAGAACTACGCCAAGGCCATGGTGAAGCTGTCGAAGATGGCCACCAACGGGACCCAGCTGGGGTAAGGGGGGCCGAGGGCGGCGCGGGGCGGGGGAGCGGTGCCCGCGGGCCGGGGCAGCCCGTCTCAGGCTCTGCCGGCGCCGCGCCAGGACCTTCGCGCCGCTCTGGGAGGTTTTCCGCATCTCCTCGGACAAGCTGGCCCTGTGCCACCTGGAGCTGATGAAGAAGCTGCACGACCTCATCAAGGAAATCTCGCGCTACGGCGAGGAGCAGGGCCGGGTGCACAAGAAGGTACCGGGTCCCCCGTGGCCCCCCACGACCCCCGGCCCGGCCCCTCGCCCACCCCCGTGTCCCCGTCCCCAGTCCAAGGAGGAGGTGTCGGGCACGCTGGAGGCCGTCCAGCTGCTCCACGGGGTCGCCCAGCTGCTGCCCAAGTCCAAGGAGAGCTACTACAGCAAGTGCCAGGAGTACGAGCGGCTCCGCAAGGAGGGCACCAGCCAGAAGGAGATCGACAAGGTGAGAGCCGCCGTGGCGCCCGTGCCGGGGACGTCGCCAAAATCCCCCCCGTGCCCGCGCTCACGCCTGCCCCTCCTGCCCGCAGGCCGAGCTCAAGTCCAAGAAGGCGGGCGAAGCGCTGCGGCGCGCGGTGGAGAAGTACAACGCGGCACGGGCCGACTTCGAGCAGAGGATGCTGGACTCGGCCACGGTGGGTAGGACAGGCGGGAGCGGGGGGCGCAGGGGGCGGCGGGCCGCGCTCGGTGCCCGCTGAGCGCCCCTGGGCCCGCAGCGTTTCCAGGAGGTGGAGGAAGCCCACCTGCGGCACATGAAGGGGCTCATCGGCTCCTACTCACACTCGGTGGAGGACACGCACGTGCAGATCGGGCAGGTGGGTCGCGGGGGGCTGGCGGCGGGGCCGGGCCGGGGGCTGTCCGCGGTGCGCCGGCGCAGCGGCCCCCTCCCCGTCCGCCCCGCAGGTGCACGAGGAGTTCAAGCAGAACGTGGAGAACATCGGCACCGAGATGCTGCTGCGGAGGTTTGCCGAGAGCAAGGGCACGGGGCGGGAGCGGCCAGGTGAGGCGCGGGGCACGGTCCCCACGCGCTGCCCTCGCGCCGGGGCCGGCCGCCGGGGGGGCCGCGGGCCCCGGCTCACCCCGCTGCCCGCCGCAGGCGCGCTGGACTTCGACGAGTACCGGCTGGCCCCAGCGCAGGAAGGCAAGTACGTCTGTGCAGCCGGCAGCCCGGCGGGGCCGGGGCCGGGGTCGCCCGCGGGCGCCGCTCACCCCTCCGTCCCCGCAGCGCCCAAGAGGAGCCGCAGCAAGGCTTTCCGCATCCCCGGGCTGAGCCGCAAGGAGAGGGACCGGGATGCCGCGTAAGCCCGCTGCCCGCCCCCCGCGCCCCCCTGCCCTGCCCGGCTCGGGGCGCTAACGCTGCCTCTGTCTCCCCCAGGGAGTCGCCGGACGCCGACGTGGTGAGTCGCCCCGCTCACCGCGTGGGGCAGCGGTCCCCAGCACCCAGCGGGCGGATTTGCTCTTCCCTCCGCTGCAAAAGCCAGGCCTGGTTGGGGGCACTGGGAGGGGGGGACGAGCATCTCCCCCCGAGCGCCTCCCCCCGAGCATCCCCCCGAGCGCATCCCCCGAGCATCTCCCCCCGAGCATCTCCCCCCGAGCATCCCCCCGAGCGCCTCCCCCGAGCGCCTCCCCCCGAGCGCCTCCCCGAGCGCCTCCCCCCGAGCGCCTCTCCCCGAGCATCTCCCCGCAGGCCGGCCCGGAGGTGGACGAGGACGGATTCACCGTGCGCCCAGACGTCACCCACGATATCCTTGTGTTTTTGGGGTTTTGGGGGGGCGGGCTGGGCCGCCGAGCGCGGGGTGTTGCCTTGACGGCGGCGCAGGCGAGGCCGAGAACCACGCGTGCTCGTCCTCCGACTCGGACTACGACGAGGACGAGCCCCGCAAGTTCTACGTGCGCATCAAGCCCGTGCAGCCCCGGGAGGCGGGCGGCAGCGCCGAGGCCGCCGTCGAGCAGCTCAAGGCCACCGTGGGCAACCTCATTCTGCCCCCCGGCGTCGCGGTGAGAGGCACGGGGGACGGGGGGGTCCCCGGGGCGGGGGGCGGCCGTGCTGGCACCCCCCTGCCGCCACCTGGGGCTGACCCCCCGTCTCTTCTCTTGCAGGGCACCGTGAAGCGACAGTCGTCCCGTAAGTGGCACCCCGGGGTGTCCCCCGCGCGGCTCCCCGGCCGGCAGGGCTGGGGGGCTCGGTGGGTCCGCGTCCCCTAACGCTGCCTGTCCCCGACCTCCCCCAGGCCACATGGCGGCCCTGGCCCCTGCCCCGGTCGAGACGGACCCCGAGGAGACGCCGGCGGCAGGTGAGGCCGTGCTGGGGGGGTCCCCAGGGACGCGGGGTGGGGTGATGGCTCTGCAGTGTCCCCAACGCGTCCCTGTTCCCTGCAGGTGACAGCGCTGGGAAGGGGCGCCCGGTGGCGCGGGCTGACAGGTACGGGGCACCCCGCTCGGGCGCGGGGCGAAGCACCGAGCTCCCTCCCCGGGCGCGCGGAGGCACCGGCGCGAGCCGGCGGCCGGCCCCGGGGAGGGGGACGCGGGGCGGCCGGGTGCCGACCTGCCCCGTCTCGCTCCGTCTCTCCGTGCCGCCGGCAGCTGCCCCGGGAAAACCCCCGCGGAAGCGGTGCCGTCCGCAGCCCTGTTCGGGCCCCCGCTGGAGTCGGCTTTCGAAGCGGAGGATTTCTCGGGTGAGGCGGCTGGGGGACCCAGGCGTCCGGGGAGGGGGGGACGCGGCTGGTCCGCAGCGCTCGGCCAGCCCCGGGCTCTCTCCGCAGCCTCCCGCGCCTACGTCCTCACCTCCTCCTCGTCCCCCTTCTCCTCCTCCTCCCCGGAGAACGTGGAAGACTCGGGCTTGGACTCGCCGTCGCGCCCCGCGCCCGGCCCGTCCCCGGACTCGAGGCCGTGGACGCCGCAGCCCGGCACGCCGCAGAGCCCCCTCCCCAAGCGGGGCGGCTCGCGGGACCTGCCGCCGCCGCCGTCCCCGCCGCCCGCCGCCGAGGAGCCGGGCGCCTGGCCGCCGCGGCCCCGCAGCCCCGCCGGCCGCCTCCCCGAGCTGCCCGGCTTCGCCGTCTTCAGCGGCCCCGGGGCCGAGGAGCCGTGGGAGGACGCGGGGCCGGCGGCGCGGGGCAGGTCCCGCTGGCCCGGCGGCCCGGTGCCCCGCCGAGCCCCCTCTCCCGACCCCTTCGGGGAGCCCCCGCCCTGGGCCAGGCCCCGCAGCCCCGGCGGGGACCGGCCCCTGCAGCCCCGGCCTTCCTCCAACTCGGCTTCCTCCTCTTCCTCCTCTCCGGCCCCTGCCAGCGGGGGCGAGTCCTCCAGCCCCTCTCCGTGGACGTGCCAAGGGTCCGGCATGAGGCTCTCCGAGGGCGGCACGCCGGCAGGTCCCCCTCCACAGGCTGAGCCTGGTGAGTCCGAGGGATTTTACCCTTAACTCTGCCCCCAGTCCCGGTTTTGCTGAGAAGCCAGGCTGAGACCTGCTAAACTCGCTGCAGCGGTGAGACCCTAGCTTCAACCCCGCAGGGCCCCTGCTGTGGCGGGTCAGCCGAGCTGCGGTCCCCGTGGCGCCAGGTCCGTCCCCCCCACCCCGTTCACCCCCGTTTGTACTTCGCCCCCAGATGCTCCCTGCGCCCGGCCCAGCGCGGCACCCCGCGAGGTCCCGCTCGTGGCCCCCCCCCGCCGCTCCCGGACGAAGAGGCCCACGGCCGGCCAGGCCGCGGGCAGCAACACCGAGCTGGTGGGTGGCCAGGGGGGCTGGGGCAGGCGGGTGCCCTCGGCCGGGTGCCCCCCTGACGCCCTCTCGCCTTGCAGTCCCGCTCGCTGAGCCCGTCGCCCTCCTGGAGCTGCGGCCCCTCGCACTCGGCGCCCGCCAGCCTGGGCGAGCGGGGCTTCTTCGCCGTCTCCCAGCCTGCGCTCGGTGGGTCCCGGCGGGGGGCGGGAGGGGGGGCCCCGGCCGGGCCGGGCTCTGACCCCTGCCTGCCTCCCCAGGGCTGTCGCGGGGGCCCAGCCCCGTGGTGCTGGGCTCGCAGGATGCGCTCCCCGTGGCCACGGCTTTCACCGAGTACATCCACGCCTACTTCAAGGGCCGCGACTCCGACAGGTCCGGGGGTCCGGGGGGGGGCATTGCGCACGTGCCCGCTGCGTCCCTCCCCGCCGTGCCCGGCGGCTCCCGCGGCCCCCGGGGCGGTCGCTGAGCCGTCCCTCTCCCCGGCAGCTGCCTGGTGAAGGTCACGGGCGAGCTCACCATGTCCTTCCCCGCCGGCATCGTCCGCGTCTTCAGCGGCAGCCTGGCCCCGCCGGTGCTGAGCTTCCGCCTGGTCAACGCCGGCGCCATCGAGCAGTTCCTGCCCAACGCCGAGCTGCTCTACAGGTGCGGGGGCCGGGCGAGCGCGGTGGCACTGGGCCCGCGGCAGGCTGCTGGTGTCCTCCGAGGCAGCAGCCGGGAGCTGGGAACGGGGTGCCTGGGCGTCCTGGGAGCCAGGAGCTGGGAACGGGGTGCCTGGGCGTCCTCGGAGCCAGGAGCCGGGAACAGGGTGCCCGGGGTGCTTGGGCATCCTGGGAGCCAGGAGCTGGGAACGGGGTGCCTGGGCATCCTGGGAGCCAGGAGAGGGGAACGGGGTGCCTGGGGTGCCCGGGCATCCTGGGAGCCAGGAGCAGGGAACGGGGTGCCTGGGCATCCTGGGAGCCAGGAGCGGGGAACGGGGTGCCCGGGGTGGCCGGGCATCCTCGGAGCCAGCCAAGGCAGCGGCAGGGTTAGGAAGTGGGGGGCCTGGGAGCAGGTGATGGGGAGCTGGGGTTGGGGTGCCCGGGGGAGCGGGCGCAGGCGGTGGCAGGGGTCTGCAGCGCTGTGCCCCCCTGCCCGCAGCGACCCGTCCCAGAGCGACCCCAGCACCAAGGACTTCTGGCTGAACATGGCCGCGCTGACGGGGCACCTGCAGAAGCAGGCGGAGCAGAGCCCGGCTGCCTCCTACTACAACGTGGCGCTCCTCAAGTACCAGGTGAGCCCCGCGGCGCGGGGAAGGGGCCGGGACTCCGGGGCGCCGTGCCCGGCTCCTGGGGGCAGCAGGGGTTTCGGTCCCCGCTGAGCCGCTCGCCGGTTCCCCCCGCAGTTCTCCAAGCTGGGCCCGGGCTCGGCGCCGCTGCAGCTCTGCGTGCGCTGGGACTGCTCGCCGGGCGCCACGCGGGTCAGCGTGGAGTACAGCTACAACGCCGGCGCCCTGGCCGTGCCCGTGCCCCTCGCCAACGTCCAGGTGCTGCTGCCCGTGGAGGAGCCCGTCACCAACGTGCGGCTGCAGCCCGCGGCCAGCTGGTGAGCGGGGCCGGGGGGATCGGGACTCCCCAGCCCCAAAATGCTCCCTGTGCTGGGGGGGTCCCAGGCTGGGGGAATGGGGGGGGGGAAGACAGGGATGCCCTGGCTGTGGGAGCTGTGGGGATGGGACAGGGATGGGGGTTTGGGGTTGCCTGGTGGTCTAGCGAGGGGATGGAGCTGGGGGGCTTGGGGTCGCCTGGTGGTCTAGCGAGGGGATGGAGCTGGGGGGCTTGGGGTCGCCTGGGGGTCTAGGGAGGGGATGGAGCTGGGGGGCTTGGGGTCGCCTGGGGGTCTAGGGAGGGGATGGAGCTGGGGGGCTTGGGGTCACCTGGGGGTCTAGGGAGGGGATGGAGCTGGGGGGCTTGGGGTCACCTGGGGGTCTAGGGAGGGGATGGAGCTGAGGGATTTGGGTTGCCAGGGGATCTAGGGATGGGATAGAGCTGGGGGGTTTGGGGTCGCCGGGGGGCCTAAGGATGAAACGGAGCTGGGGGGTTTGGGGCTGCCAGGGGATCTAAGGATGGGATGGAGCTGGGGGGTTTGGGGTCACCGGGGGGCCTAAGGATGGGACAGAGCTGGGGGGTTTGGGGTCGTCTGGGGATCTAAGGATGGGACGGAGCTGGGGGGTTTGGGGCTGCCGGGGGATCTAAGGATGGGACGGAGCTGGGGGGTTTGGGGTCGCCGGGGGGTCTCGGCCCAGGGTTGTGGCCCACGGCCACACACGGCCACGGCCCACGCCACGTGCGTGTGTCCTGCAGGAACCTGGAGGAGAAGAGGCTGCTCTGGAGGCTGCTGGACATTCCCGGGGCCCCGGGCCAGGGAGGTGAGGCTGCCCCGGCCCCGCGGGGAGGGCAGGGGCTGGGGGGTGCCTGCCCCTGGGGAGCGGGGAGAGCAGGGGCCGGCCCCCGGCTGGGTCCTTGCTCGGCCACCCTGCGCGAGGGGACAGGGGCTCTGCGCCGTCCCCTCCAGCTCTGCGCTCGCCCCCAGGCTGCGGCCGGCTCTCGGCCAGCTGGGAGCCCCTCTACGGGCCCAGCAAGCCCAGCCCCGTGGCGGCCCAGTTCACCAGCGAGGGCAGCACGCTGTCGGGCGTCGAGGTGGAGCTGGCGAGCGCTGGCTACCGCATGTCGCTGGTCAAGAAGAGGTTTGCCACAGGTACTGCTGCTGGGTGCGCGAGGTCCCTTCCCTGCGGTGCGCGAGGTCCCATCCCTGCTCTCCATGACCCCGGGGTGCACAGGGTCCTGTCCCCGCTCCCTACAATCCTGGGGTGCCCAGGTCCCTTCCCTGCTCCCTATGGCTCTGGGATGCACAAGGTCCCTTCCCCATGGCCCAAGGGTGCACAAGCTCCCTTCCCCGGGGTGCACAAGGTCCCTTCCCCATGGCCCCGGGGTGCACAAGGTCCCTTCCCCGTGGCCCCAGGCTCCCTTTTGCCCACGTTGGGGCCTGCCCCACGGCAGTGCCCAGCTTGGGGACGGCGCGAGCGGCTGGGCTTGGTGCCGGGGACGCATCCGTCTGGGCGCGGGCCTCATCCGGCTGCGCTCACCCCCTCCTTGCTGCTGTTCCTCCTGCAGGGATTTACCTGGCTGGGTCCTGAGCGTCGCCTCCCGCTCGGATCCTCCGAGCTCCTCCGGGCTTTCTCCTTGGTTGGTTGAACTCAAAACACTGGATGGAGGCTGGCTGGGGAGGGGGTGCTGCTGGCCACAACCGAGGCCCTGGCATTGCGCTGGCCGGGTAAGAGCCCTCCTCCTCCTCCTCCTCCTCTTCCTCTTGGCTCCCCTCCGTGGTCGCCTTGGCTGTAACCGTCGTCTCCTGCTGGCTGGAGGATGGTCCCCTCCGTCCTCCTCTGTGCTGTGAAGGGAGCAGGAGCTGCTCTTTTATTAAACACTTTATTTTCTAATAATTCCCCGCCGCCTCCTGCCTGCGTCGCGGCGCCGGGTCGGAGCCGTTGGTGACGTCTCCCCGGGTGGCTCCGGGCTCCTCCTTGGCAACATGGCTCGGCTGATGCGCCCCGCTCCCGGGGGGCACCGGGGCGCCGCGCCGCGCTCCCCCGGCGGCCTGGGCAGGGCTGGGGGGAAACTGAGGCACGGAGCCAGGGCGGACCTTGCAGCGCCCTGCAGCTGCCGGCGATGCTCCTGGGGGCGGTGGAGGGCGGGCAGGTGGCCTCCCTCCGCGACACCTGCCTGTGGGAGGATCTCGGGAGAGGAGATAACACAGCTGCCGGGGCATTTTGTGCACAGGAAGAGGCTGAGACGCAGGGGCGGCCCTGAGCTGCAGCCAGCGCCACACCAAGGTATCGGGGGCCGCTGGGGAGAATGCTGGCGGGGGGCGCGGGAGGCTCCAGGGTTTGGGTTTCCAGGGGCACCAGCAGCTCTTTGCAGCCAGGGCAGCAGCCTGGTGCAACCGGGGTGCCAATGTGGCGCTCCCCGGTGCTCCCCTGTCCCGGCCGGCCGGGCTCTGCCCTCGTGCCCGGCCGCGGGGACGGTGGGCGCCCAGCGGGCGAGATGCAGCCGGCGTCCTCGTGTCGGCTGTGGTTTTTCCTCGAGGGCCAAGGCCAGCAAACCCAGGCTGGCTTCTCCACGGGCCCTGGGCCTGCCCGGCCATCGCCTTAGTCGGTGCCATTGGGCAACACCCTTGGAGGCAACGCAGCCCTGGGTGCCTGTGTCCCTGCACCCTCCCTGGCAGTCCCTGGCTTCGAGGCCGCACCCTGGAGGGGTCAGAGGTGTTTGCTCTCTCCAAGCTGTGCCCGGGAGCGCCGGGAAGGGCTGTTAGGAGACCTTTGGCCCAGTGAAAACAGCCCCGTCCTGGAACTCCCCCACATTTATTGCTCTGCCTGGGGCTCAGGTGTTTCCAGCTGCTCTGCCCTGCACCCATGGGTGCCTGGCCCCTCCGTGCACCAGAGCAAGGAGCGCAGCGGATGTCTGCACCATGGCGTGACCCTGGGGTGCAGGGCCAGCCCGGGGAGGGCTCCCCGCTCCCCCACCAGCGGCAGCCCGGGACGGTGCAGGACCGGGCTGCAGCCCCGCGGTGGAGATGAGCTGCCTCTGCCGGGGCTGCAGCATCCCTCCCTTCAGGGGCTGGGAAGTGGCTTTGGGGGCCAAAAGGATGGAAGGGAAGGTGGGGAAGAGGGCAGGGTTTTCCCAGGATGGCCCCCGAGCGCGGGGAACAGCGGGGCTGCCCCCCCTGCGCGTGTCGTGGAGGAAGGGGCGGGAGAGGAGGGGACGGCGGCGAGGCCGAGGGGGCAGGTTGTGCCGCCTGCCCCGGCGTGGGGCGAGCGGAGGAGGGTGCGCGGCCTCGGAGAGCCCCGGCCGCAGCGGGGCCCCTCGCCGGACCCCCGGGGGGGCAGGAGGGGCTCCGGGAGGAAGGCTGGGGCAGGGGGCCACCCCGCGCTCCCTGCTCGGGGAGCACCCATGGGCCGGGCTGGGGTCCCCCCGCAGCAGCCGGGCGCGCAGAAGCCGGAGAGCAGGTGCCGGGGCCGGGGCGGGGGAGCCGCGGCCGGCGCTCCCCGGGGAGAGGGGCACCTGGAGGTGCTGGGCCATGGGGCGAAGCAGGGCTTGCTCCAGCGGAGAGGGAGCCTTCGGCCTCTGCAGTCATCACCAGCGTGGGAGGATGTGCACGGTCCCTTCCCCTTCGGAGAGCACCAGCCCCACGGATGGCAGCGGCGCCCCGGCTGAGCCCCGCTCCCCCCCCCCCCGCCACCTCTCTTGCAGATGTCCCAGCGGCGCTACAGGCTGGAGACGTGGGGCCTGGGTGCCGTGGGGCTGCTGGGGCTCTGCTACCTGCTGTCGCACGACGCGTGGCTCCGGCCGCGCACGCCCGCCGGCCCCGAGCCCAGCCCCAGCGCCGCCCCCGGGCTCCCGCCGCCCTCGGCCGAGCCCCCCGCCCCCTGCGCCGCCAACGCGTCGGTGCACAACGTCTCCGGCTTCGCCGCCCTGCCCGGCCACGTGCAGGACTTCCTGCGCTACAAGCACTGCCGGGCGTTCCCCGCGCTGCTCGACGTGCCGGGGAAGTGCGGGGGCCCGGCGCGCTCCCCCGGCATCTTCCTCCTCCTGGCCATCAAGTCCTCGCCGGGGAACTACGTGCGCCGGGAGGTGATCCGCAAGACGTGGGGGCAGGAGCGGGTGTTCGCGGGGGCCCGCGTCCGCCGGGTCTTCCTGTGCGGGGTGGCTCCCGGCGGCGCGGAGGCGCCCAAGCTGAACCAGCTGCTGCGGCTGGAGCAGCGGGAGCACGGCGACGTCCTGCAGTGGGATTTCTGGGACACCTTCTTCAACCTGACGCTGAAGCAGGTGCTGTTCCACGCCTGGCTGGAGGAGAACTGCCCCGGCGTCCGCTTCATCTTCAACGGGGACGACGACGTCTTCGTCAACACGGACAACGTCATCCGCTTCGCGCTGGCCGCCCGGGAGGCCAAGGACCAGCACCTCTTCGTGGGCCACCTCATCACCAACGTGGGCCCCATCCGCAGCAAGGGCAGCAAGTACTACGTGCCCACGCAGGTGACGTCCTCGGAGTGGTACCCGCCCTACTGCGGAGGCGGCGGCATGCTCATGTCCGGCTTCACCGCCCGCATCATCTACCGGGAGTCGCGGGGTATCGAGCTCTTCCCCATCGACGACGTCTACCTGGGCATGTGCTTGGAGAAGGCAGGGCTGGCCCCGGCGTTGCACGCCGGCATCCGGACCACGGGCCTCCACGTGCCCTCCAAGGCCGAGCCCTTCGACCCCTGCTACTACCGGGAGCTGCTGCTGGTGCACCGCTTCGCGCCCTACGAGATGGTGCTGATGTGGCAGGCCCTCCACGAGCCCCAGCTGCGCTGCGGCAGGAGGGTGGGCATCTACCCCAGCACCTGAGAGCACCCCGGTGCCCGAGAAGGATCAAGCGCTGGGGTGGGGGGTGATGGTGAGCGCAGAGCGTCGGTCCGGCTGCTGCTCTCTCCCGGATGCCCCGTCGTCGCTGCTGGTGCTCGGTGCCGCCGGGCTGCGATGGGGGCTCCTGGGTGCACAGAGAGGCGGCTGCCGGCGGTCCGGTGGTGCTGAGCCCCATCTCCAGGGGCTGCCGAGCACCTCGGCGGGCCCAGCCTGCCCCCAGAGCCGGCTTTGCGCCTGCTTTGGCCTCGGGCTCTGTCCTCCCGCTGCACAGCCAGACCCGAGGCATCGGCGGGAGAATAAACGAGTGCGTGGTGTAAACGAGCGTGTGCGGTCCGGTGCCTTCCCGGGGGTGGGGGCAAGCCTGGCACGAGTCTGTGGGTGATGCGGGGGCACCGGCAGGGGGGATGCCGCCCCGTGGGCTACCACGTGCAGCCCGGGATGCTCAGGGCTGCAGCGGCCGCATATAAGCAGCGAGATGAGGAGCGAAGCCCAGCGGGTCCCTGAGCCTGGGGGTGCTGTGCACCACACGCCGGCAGGTGAGCCTGGCCCTCGTGGCCGGGAGTTGATGCGGGCCATCGTCGCCCGGTGCGGGGGCGCCCGCCGGAGCCCGCTGCCCGGGCGATCCGCCGGTGAGTGCGGGGGCCCCGGCCTCGGCTGCGCCCCCGCAGCCCGCTCCCCGCTGCCCCACGCTCCGGCAGCCCAGCAGAGCGGACCCCCCGGGTCCCCCCGGGTGCCGGTGCATGCTGCTCGGGCGGCTGCACCCAGCGGGAGCCAGCGCCCTGCTTGCTCCGCGCCAAAGGGATTCGCCGGTGGCTAATAGGAGGGTTGAGCTCACGCTGCAGCGGTTCTTTCAGCGGGGAGAGGTGCGCGCGCGGGTCTCCTCTCCCTCCCTCTCCGTCTTGCTGTCACCCTGCTGACAAATTCTACTGAAATTTAATAGAAATTGGCCAAGTCCCACTGTGACTGCAGCAGTAAGGGCTGGAAAAGGGGGCAGGCTGCAGGGTAAAGCACCAGCGGCCGGTGATGCCTGCGGGAGGCAGTGCCCACGCGCCTGCTGCCCGGCGAGCCACGCGGCCCCCGCCCCGGACACCCCCTTTACGGGAAAAGCAGCGTTTGCCATCACGTGCTGGGAGGGTTATGGGGAAGTTTCCAGTCCTCGTGGGTGGAGGGGAAGGTGGGAGGATGAGCGCTGGGGCTGGGACCCCCCCAGCCACTGCGGGTCTGGGTGGAAAGGCAGCTCCGGACGGCCACGGGGGCAGCAGGCGATGCCAGCACAGGCTCGGCGTCCCGGGCCCGGCTCCGTGCTGCCCCGGGCTCCGCTCTGTCCCAAAATGGGACCGTGGGCTGCTGCGGCCCCATCCCATGTCCCCGCTGCTGCCGTGTCACCCCCTCGCTGCCTGGTCCCTCTGCTGCGCCCGGAGCCATTAAAGCATGTTGCAGCATCGCTGCATCCGTGTGTCCGTCTGTCACCGCCTTGTGCCGGGGATGGAGGCGTCCGGCCCCCGGCCTCACTCCGGCCCCTCGCCCGCTACCCGCGGGCCTTGCTCCGGCCGTCCCGCAGCGCCTCGAGCTTGGGCGCCAGCTCGCTGAACGTGGGTCTGGCGCCAGGGCTGAGGGCCCAGCAGCTCAGCATCAGCGCGTAGACCTGGGGGCGAGGGACGGGGCGGTGAGCGGGCAGCGGGCCGGCACCCCGGGGTGCCCCGCCGCCCCGGGCAGGGGGGCTCACCTCCACGGGGCAGCCCGCCGGCGCCGGGAGCCGCCGGTTGCCCTTCAGGAGCTCCAGCAAGCTGCAGATGATCTGCGCCGTCTTGTCGGTGCCCATCATGCGGAGGAACTCCTGCAGGCGCGGGGACCGGCCGTGAGGGGGGGCACCCGGGGCCGGCACCCCCCGAAGCAGGGCTGATGTTTGGGGCCAAGCCGCTGGGTCCCCGCGGCTGAACGGCGATGGATGGATGGAGCCACGAAGGAGCCCCAGCCCCATCAGTGCTTAACCCAGGCCATGCACCGCTGTGGACGAGCGGAGCAACTGTGCAGCGAGGGTAATGGGGGGGCAGCGGGACCCCAAACCTGGGGCTTGGGGCTTGGGGGGTCTCACCTCGGAGGGGCTCCTGCTCTTATTGCTGTAGGTGAAGAGCTCATAGAGGAGGACCCCAAAGCTCCAGATGTCGGATGCCCGGGAGAAGACGTTATCAGCCAGGGACTCGGGCGCGTACCTGCCGGCGGGAGGGTGCTGAGCGCCGAGCCTGGTCAGGCTGCAGCATCGCGCCATCCCCGGGGCCACGCTTGCCCTTACCAGAAGATGGGGCTCTGGCCAGGCTCCTGCACCACGTAATAGTCCTTGTCCTGTGGCAGCAGCTTGGCCAGGCCAAAGTCCCCGATCTTCACGTGGGTCTCGCTCTCCACCAGGATGTTCCTGTTGGCCAGGTCGCGGTGCACGCAGCGCTGCGCCCCCAGGTACTCCATGCCCTGCACCGGAGACACCGGGCGTGCTGGGACCCGCACCCGGAGCTGGGCCAGCCGGGGCCACGCGCTGGCCATGGGGATATTCCCAGCTCGGTGCAACCCCCTGGGTGAGTCGTGGTGGTCACCTCTGGGAGAGTGAGACCCCCCTTCCCAGCCAGCGCGGAGGAGGTGGCACGTGCCCCCCGCGCTCCCACCTTGCAGATCTGCCAGGCGTAGAGGAGCAGGGTCCGGTGGTCCAGGCGGTGCTGGTTCTTCTGCAGGTAGTCCCGCAGGCACCCGTTGGGCAGGTACTCCATCACGAGCCGGAGGCTGCGGCGCCCTGGGGGAGACACATATCTGTCATGGATGTCCCCTACGGCACTCAGAGCCGGCCCGGGTCCGGGCCGCATTGCTGCACGGCAGCTCCAGAGCCAGCTGGGCCACAGGGAGGTTCTGCCAGGGGGACTCCCAAGCTAGGTGCTGAGCACTGGGGCCACCCCCTGCTGCCCCGCAGCACCCCGTGCCATGCCACCCCATGGCACCCCGTGCCGCACTCACCCCGGCTGTAGCAAACGCCCCGGTACTTGACGATGAAGTCGTGCTGCAGCGAGTGCAGGATCTGGATCTCCCTCTCAAAGTCCCGCAGCTCCTTGGCCGAGTCCTGCTGCAGCTTCTTCACGGCCACCAGCTCGCCGGTGCTGTCGCCCAGCGGGTCGTAGCGGCACAGCTCCACGCTCCCGAAGTTGCCCTGGCCGGGGAGAGCCAGGCGGGTGGTCGGGGGCGCAGGCTGCCAGGGAGACCCCCGCCATGTCCCCGTGCCCGGGGCAGGACCGTCTCTCCCATCGATCCCACGTGCAGGAGAGGGAGCAGGTACAGGCCAAGTGCGTCTGAGCAGCCTCAGCCTTGCAGGGCAGAGCATCCCCCCGAGCAGGGGGTACTTCACACCCCCAGACCCAGCGTTAAGAGGGGATGTGCAAGAAACCCGCTCACCAAGCCTTGCCCACCCTACGCATGGGCGCGCACGAGGTGGCTCCCTGCAGCGCGCTCGGCCCCATGTCAGGCTTGCTGAGCCCTGGGGACCTGGCAGGACCGCGAGGCCGTGCAGCAGCTCCCCAGCGGGGCCAGGCACCCCGGGACCCCTGCCCGCGCCGAGCCCCCTCTGCCGCAGCCCTCACCTTGCCCAGCAGCGAGATGTACTTGAGGTGGCGCTCCTCGAAGAGCGTGGGGTCGTGGCACATGGCGACGTGCTCGTACCCCCAGAAGCTGTCCCGGAGCATCACGTCGCTGGGGGACAGGTCCGAGAGCAGCTCGTAATCTGGGGGAGGTGGGAGGTGAGGCAGCGCGGGCGGCGCGGACGCCAGACGGTCGGGAGCGGGCCGTCGCCGCCGGCTGCCCGGGGCTCACCGGAGGTGATGAGGCTGTTGAGGTCGCGGATGACGGCGCGGAAGCAGGGCCGGCCCCGGGGCTGGTACTCCATGCACTGCGTGATGAGGGTGGCCAGCTCGGTCCACTTGGGCGCGGGGAGCTGGAGGCGGCTCTGGTAGAAATGCAGCTTCTGCGGGTGCAGGAGAGGGTGCTCGAGGCGTGCCGCGGGGTGCCCGGCCCTGGCTCTTCTCACCGGGCCCCGGGAAGCTGCCCGAACCCCTTGCCCAGAGCTGCGGGGCACGAGGCTTGAGATGAGGTCTGGGGGGATTTACTGCTGCTCCCTGCAGCCGCCTCCACCCTGCGCCAGGGCTGGTGAGCGCCGCGGCACGGCACAGCCGGCGGGACGGGGCAGCCGGCGGCACGGCGCAGCCTCACCTCCTGCGGCTCCAGCAGGCTAAGGGGCATGTTGCCGCCGCTGAAGATCTCCCAGAGGGTCGCCCCGAAGCTCCACTTGTCGGCCGGGAGCGCCAGGCTCTTGGGGTCGCTGACGCACTCCGGGGCCACCCAGGGGATGCGGTCCACGAGCACTGGGCAGAGCGGGACGGCCTCGCTCAGCACCCGCCGCCCCCCTCCAAGCCCTGCCCCAGGGACCTGGAGGAGCCTGGTGTCCCCCGGTGCCGCCATCCCCTGCCTCCAGCCCGGGCACTCACTCTCCTTGGCCAGGACGGTGACGCTGACTCCGGGGTCGTTGAGCTTGATGAAGGGGGGGCTGCCGCTGGCCACATCCCCCTCCCGCGTCAGCAGCACCTTCTTAGCGGAGACATTGCCGTGGGTGATTTTCTTGTCCTCCTGGGGAGGGGAGAGGGAGCGTCACCGCAGTCACCAGTCCCTCCTGCGGGAGCGAGATGGGGCCAGTCCCACGCACTGGGTTGAGCCATTCCCTGGTGCGATAAACTGCCCCGATGCTCAGCCCAGGCTCTGCCTCAGGTCTGCCGGGCTCAGGGCTCAGGATGCCACAGGACATGGGTGTATGGGAGCTGTGGGACATGGATCTGTGGGGCCATGGGACACAGATGCATGGGAGCTGCAGGACATGGATGCATGGGAGCTGTGGGACACGGATCTGTGGGATCATGGGACATGGATGCATGGGAGCTGCAGGACATGGATGCATGGGAGCTGCAGGATGTGGATGGCCAGGAGCCATGGCATACATATGCAGGGAGCTGCTGGACGAGGACATGGAGGAGCTGCAGGACGAGGCTGTGGGATGCTGGCACGCAGGAGCAGCAGGACACAGACGCGCGGGCGCTGCAGGGCACCTTGACTGCGCGATGCCGATGAGCAGGAGCCATGCCAGCGGGTGACTCACCAGGTAGTTGAGGGCGTAGGCCAGCTGCTTGGCCACCTGCAGCTTCCAGCTCGTCGTCACCTTGCCCTCGCCTTGGTTCTTCTTCAGGTAGAGGTCCAGGGGCCCGTACCTGACGTACTCCTGCACCATGATACCTGCGGGCAGACAGGGAGGGCAGGCCTCCGCGCGTGCGCCCTCGCAGGGAGCGCGGCGTGGCCTTGCGGCGCCCGGGGCACGGTACTCACTGTCCTTGCCGAGGCTGACCCCGTGCAGCAGGACGAGGTGCTTGTGGGAGATCTGGCTCATGATGCTGGCAGCCTCCAGGAAGGACTGGGAGGCGGAGAGGCTGCGTCAGGCCGAGCCGGGGCCCCGCGAGCAGAGTGGGGGCACGCGGGGGGCTGCAGCGGCTGCCTCACCTCGGAGCAGTTGCGGTGGCTGCTGTCCATGATCTTGAGCACCACCTCGGTCTGGTAGTACTCGTCCGCCTTCTGGTCCCGCTTGATGCCCTTGTAGATCTGGGTGAAGGAGCCCTGGCCCAGGCTCTCGCCCTGCCACGAGAGCGGGGACGCTAGGGGCGGGGGGGGGGGGCGAGGGGTCCCTCCCCATGGCGCCCTGTCCCGCCGGCTGCCCCGTACCCGCGTGAGGCTCTCGGGGCTGATCTTGTGGAACATCATCTGGGTGAGGCTGCGGCGCGGGGCCGAGGGCGAGCTGGGCAGCCGGGGGCAGCCGCTCCGCACGATCAGCAGGTTGGACTTCTCTGGGGCAGGAGAGCGCCGGTGAGGGGCTGGGTGGCGCGCCGGGCGCGCCGGACCCAGCTGGCCACGACACAGCGGGCAGCGTGACATCACACCCCGCTCCGTGAGGTCACACAGGCTGCTGTGACATCACAGATCCCACTCTATGATGTCACACAGCCCACTGTGCTGTCACACAGCCCAATCAACGACATCACACAGCCCACTGTGATATCACAGATCCCACTCTATGATGTCACACAACCTGCTCCATGATGTCACACAGCCCAGTGTGCAGCCACATAGCCCACCCAATGACATCACACAACCCACTGTGACATCATAGATCCCACTCTGACACTACACAACCTGCTCCATGATGTCACGCAGCCCACTGTGCAGCCACATAGCCCACTCTATGACATCACACAGCCCACTGTGACATCACAGATCACCCTCTATGACATCACACAACCTGCTCCATGATGTCACGCAGCACACTGTGCTGTCACATAGCCCAATCAATGACATCACACAGCCCACCCTGTGACGTCACACAGCCCGCTGTGACGTCACACAGCCCGCTCCACGCTGCCACACGGCCCGCCCCATGACGTCACGCCGCCGCGGAGGCGCCGAGGCGTGCCCAGCCCTCCCTTCGCCCGGCGTCACCTTTGGGCTGCGGCGGGCAGCAGGCCTCGAGGCGCAGGCGGGCGCCGTCGGCCTGCAGCCCGCAGCGCCCGTAGGTCTCCAGCAGCTCCCGCAGGCTGCAGAACCGCCGCGCCACCCCCGAGAGGAAGAAGTTGCCGTCCTCGTCCCTGCGGATCAGGCAGCGCTTGTAGTCCTGGCCGGAGCGGGTCTGCGGGGCCGAGAGCCGGGGTCGGCGGCGGGCGCCGGGGGCCGCGGCAGCCCCCAAGGCGCGAGAGGGGCCAGCTGGGGCCGGCGCCGCCGTCCAGCTCTGCGCCTTGTCGCCCCTCTCCAGGCGACACGCCGGGGAGGAGCGCCGGAGGGGGGTCCGGCGGCCCCGCGGGTCTCACCTCGGTGCACACCGTCAGCAGGTAGCTGTCGAAGTCCTGCGGGCTGCGGCGGAGCAGGTAGAGCCCCGGGCGGCTCCCCGCCACCTTCAGCTTGTTCACCGCAAACTCGGAGCTGCCAACGGCGGGGACGGGGACGGGGTCGGGGCCGTGCCGGGCGCTGCGGCAGGTCTCCCTTGCACGGCTCCCATCCCACCCGCAGCGCCGGCGGCTGGCAGATCCGGGGGGTCCCGCAAGCCACCTCCATTGCACGTCCCTCCTCCAAGGTCTCCCCCAGCCCGGCAGGCACCCGAGCACCCGCTCCGGCGCTGCCGTGGGTGACACGATTCCCCACCCCGCTTTGCACCCTGCTGCCCAGGGATTCGGGGCGGCGCGGGCGGGCGCCGGCTCCCACCTGATGGGCCCGTGGCACTGGTTCTCCATGTTCTCCAGGAGCCGGGGGGGAGCCACCTCCTTGCAGAAGTAGTGGTGGGCGTCTGCCGTCAGGCGGTAGTAGCCGTCGAGGAGGGCGACGAAGGAGCGGGCCTCCCGCAGCGCGGGGAACTCCACCTCCTGGGCGAGGCGCGGGGTGAGCGGAGCCGGGGCCCTGCCGGGGCCCCCCGCCGGCCCCCCGCGCGCTCACCAGCACCCGGTTGTCCGTCTTGGTGAGGGTGACGATGCGGTTCTCCACGGGGCTGCCGTCCCGGCTCGCCTGCTTGATGCTGATGTCGGCGATGTCGGGGAAGTCGCAGAAGTGCTGGCGGCTCTGCGGGGAGGCGGGGAGAGGACCGGGGCTGGTGTCCGCGCGCCGCCCCGGCGTCCCCTCGTCCCCCCGTCCCCGGCGCGCTCGGCTCGGCCCGGCCGGGGCCACCGGCACCCGCGGGAGCCGCGCCGTCCGCCCGCCCGCACCTCGGCGCTGCCGCAGCTCCAGGAGACGCCGCTCTCGCCGGCCACGTGGATGGCGATGTCGGCGTCGGCGCCCCGCTCGCCGGGGCCGGGCGAGCGCACGCGGAAGCTCTCCTCCGCCCAGCGCCGCTGCAGCCTCTCCAGGTCCAGCAGGTACTTGAGCTTGAGGTAGCGGCCGTCCGTCTGGCAGCCGCCCATCTTGCGCAGGGACTTGTTGAAGCGGCGCCGGATGCGCTTGCGGGTGAGGAAGCTGTGCTGCTGGATCTGGCTCCGCAGCCCCTCGGGGATGCACGACTTGTAGCTGCGGGGGGCCGGCGGCGGGTGAGGCGGCGGAGCGGGGCCGGGCCCCCGCGGCGGGGGTCCCCGCGCGGCCCCCGGCTCACCTGACGCAGCTGAAGGTCTCCTCCAGGCTCTGCTGCTTCTCCTTGGCGATGCGCAGCATGTCCAGCACCGCCAGGCTCAGGCACTCCTCCTGTGTCTGCAGGCTCAGCGCCACCTCCGTGCGCCCGCCGATGAAGTCGCTGCGGGACTGGGGACGGGGCGGCTCAGCCGGGCCCTCCGGCCGGCCCCGACACCCCCCACGCCCCGCGGGCCGAGCCGGCACGCAGCAACGCCTGAACGCACGCACGAGGCCGCGGCAGGTATCGGCCCCCTCCCCGGGCAGCGGGAGCATCCGGGGCGGATCTGCTGAGCCCGCCGCCGCCCGGCTGCTGATGCCGGCCCTGCTCTGCCCTGCCTGACCCCGGCCCCGGCCCCCGGCCCCCAGCCCCTGGCCCCCGGCCCCCTGCCCTCGCATCCCAGTGACTTGCATCCTGCCTCTGGTTTCCTGCCGGTGCGCAGGTGAGAGCAAAGGCGGCTCTGGCCCCAGGAGAGGCATCGCACGGGGGTGACACCGGCCCCCATCTCCTTACCCGGGGGCACCCCGTGCCCGACGTGGCATGCCCATAACCTGGGCTCCCAAAGAGAGGGTGCTGCAGGACCCGGCTGGGACACCCGTGCGCCCGCCCCAGCTCCCAAACCCGGCGGGCGTCGTGGCCCCGGGGAGTGCGTGGGCGCAGGGGCCGGGAAGGAGGAGAGCGGCACCTCATCCCGGGCGCGAGGAAGGGTGTTGCCACACTGAGGTTTACACGTACTACACACCCGAGGAGCCACACGAGACCTCAGCCTGCAGACGCGGGTGTCCGGGCACCGAGGACGCCGGCCCGGCAGCGCTCACCTGGGCAAAGAGGTAATCGATGACGGGGTAGTCGAGGACAGCGCTGGCCCGGTCATTCATCAGCTGGAACCGGTGCGACTGTCCCAGGCCGCACCAGTTGGGGAAGAAGAACCTGCGGGGGGGGCAGCCAGGGCTCAGCTCTGTCCCCGGCAGCCCGGATGTGCACAGCCCTTATCAGCCATCAGAGATCCCCCTCCCCAGAGCCCCGCCGGCCGGGACCCGGGCCGGGACCGGGGCTGGCCGTGTGCCCCGCGGCGGTACCTGATGCGGTACACCACGACCTGGCTGCGCGAGTCGTCCACGGTGAAGAGGTGGTTGGGGGGGAACCAGCACGTGAGGTCCTCGGTGGCCAGGGCGAAGAGGGAGTGACAGACGGGCAGCACGCCTGGGGACAGAGCGAGGGCAGTGCCACCGCCGGCGCCGGGGGACAGCCCCGTCCCCACGGCCGTGCCCAAAGCCCTGCGTCCCCAGGGATGGGCTGCACGGCCGGGCTACGTGTCCCCCCCGCCCCGGGTCCTCTTGTCCCGGGGGTGGCACCGAGAGCCAGCTGGCGATGGACCGAGAGGGCGCGGAGCGGGGCCCGGCCGGCGCCGGGGGACGATGCTCACCGCAGGCCTTGGCCGCCCGGACGCAGAGCTCCTCGGCCGTGTACTCGCCGAAGGTGAAGGTGAGGACGCCGGCGGAGTCGGGGGCGGCGCGCGGGGCCGGCGCCCGGTGGTACAGGTACACCTGGAGCGTCCCCGTCTCCGTGGAGGAGAGGCTGCAGGAGCGCTCCCCGATCAGGGGGGTGTCCTCGCCCAGCGGGGCCATGGCGGGTGCTGTCACGACAGCGAGGGTGCTCAGCGCAAGGGTGGTGCTGTCCCCCACGGAGGCACGTCCGCCCCCCGCCCCGGCATCACCCCAGCTGGCGGGGGGGGGGGGGGGGATCCCAGCCGCGCCGCTGGGAAAGGACCCTCTGGTCCCCCGCTGCGGGGGGGATCTCTTGCACGGCCGTGTTGGCTCTGCCCTGCCGGGTGCCAGCAGCAGGGTCGCCCAGGGACTCGGCAGGGTTTAAACCCTGCCACCGGGTGCTCGCTTGCTCGGGGCCGCGGCGAGGAGCAGGCGCTGGAGCCGTGCCCGGGGGCTCTCGGCAGCAGCTGGGGCGTTCGCCTTGCCCGCGCACCCTTCCCTACGCGGCTCCCCCGGCATCCTTCCTGCCCCGGGGTTAAAACCCCGCAGCAAAGCCCGCAGCATGCCTAGGGCTGCGACCAGCCCGTCCTGGGCCTCCCGGCACTTGTTTTGCAGAAGGGGAAACCGAGGCACGCCGCAGCAGTTTTCCCAGCTGGACGAACCGGTCCTCCCCAGCCCTTCCCACCGCCGCTCTCGCCTCGCCAGCCGTGCGCCGTGCCCCGACCCGCGAAGCCCCCCGCGCGGCCGTGCCGCCGCGCTACCTGCTGCGCTCCCCGCGGCCTGGCTGGCGCCCGGCGTCCTCCGGCCCCGGGCAGAGGGTCCCAGCAGCGCTGGCACCTCCGGCGTTGGGCTTTCTGGGCTGCGTAGGAGGCTGCGAGTGAAGAAGGGGAGAGTTAAAAAAAAAAAAAATCCCCTTTCTGACTTCCTTCCTGCCCACAGAGTCTCTGAGCTGCCTGGGGACTTCCTGGCGAGGGAGCGGGGTGACGGGGCCCCGGGGCAGAAAGGAACCACTGAGGGCAAGAAGGGCCCAACCGGGGGGGCAAAGGGGCATCCAGGGCCAGCGCTGGCACCTCCTCGTGCCGCGGGAACCGCCGGCCAGGCCAGAGCATCCCTGCGCCCCGGCCCCTCCTCTCGCCCGGGCACGGGGAGGATGCACCCTGGGTTCCCCCCCGGGAAGGGATGCGGACGGCGTCAGACCCTTTGCCTGGGCGCTGCCTGGGTGCGCGCGGCGCCGTGTGCGTGCTGTGCCGTGCCGTGCCTGGCCCCGTGCCGTGCAGCTCTGCACGGCGGCTGGCGGATGCGGGGGGGGCCCCAGCAGCCACCGCTTGTTGCTTTGCCCTTTCTGCTGCTCTAACCATTTCTTCGAAGCGGCAAAGCCGGAGGCGCGGGACGGGGGGGGGCTGCCGGTGCCGCCCCGGGACCCGGCCACGGCCACGCTCTCGCCGTGGGCAGGGAGGCGCTGAACCGGCGCAGAGCCCCGGGGCGCCCCGGGACGCAGTGCCGGCAGCGAGCCGGGCTGGCGGCGGGGCCACGCTCTGGCTCGCGGCGGTGCCGGCATGGCACGGAGGCACCTCGGCGGGTCGGGGCCGCCGCCGTCGCCCCGGCTGGCCCCCGGCAGGGGCTTGCGCCAGCCCCCCGCAGGAGCTCCCGCTGCCTGAAACTTGGCATCCGCAGCTCCGGGCAGGCTCACAAGCCCGCCCGAGGCGTCCCCGTGTTTGCAGGGATGAGGGAGGGAGGCCGGGAGCGCCGGGCGGCGGGGCAGGGGCTGAGCCACCCTCGGACCCTGGGCCAGGGTCCCGCACCCGTCCCGGGCGGCCAGGAAAGGGCAGGAGCCAGCCGGCGCCGGGGCGAGCGGGCGGGAAGGGGTTATGGGCTTCGCCCCTTCGGGACACCCAGCTGGACGCCAACCCCCCACGCAGCGCCTGACGTCCCTCCCCGGTGCCCTAAACCTGCCGCCGGTGCCCGGAGCAGCTCCCGCCCCGCGGGCCGGCGCCGAAGGGGTGCGAGGCACGGACAGCCCCTCGCCGCCGGGGCTGCGTGGCCTTGCTCTCCCCTCCGGCACGGCAACACCCCCAAGGACATCGGAGCAGGCTCCTCGCCCGCCGGCGCCGAGCATCCCGCCGCTGCCCCGGGCTGCCCGGGGGCCGCCGGCCGTCCCCAGCTCTGCTCCGCTTCCCTTTTTCTGGCAGCTCGGCGGGGTCCCGCTCCTTGTGGAGCCACCGCGGAACGGGCTCGTTCTGGTACAGATGCGCGCGTTGGTTTTGTTTTGTCCTCTGCCTAAAGATGAATTTTGCTCGGCCGGTTTTTCTGCTCCCTCCCTCCCTGCTTGCTGCGCTCTCCGCGGCTGCAGCCGCTTTCGGCATCGCTCTGCCGCCGGCTGCGGCTCCCGCGGGGGCCGTCGCTGCCCCGGGCCGTGGGTTCGCGCAGGAGGGGCGTCTGCGCTGCTCAGGAGCAGAGCGGACCGAGCATTTCACGCATGCTTCCAACCGGGAGGTATTTGGGGCACTCTCCCTGCTGAGGAAGGTCTGTCCCTTTGGTGGCTCCTGCCTCGCCGCCGCCGCGCGCTGCGTGCAGCCCGGCGCTGCCCTGCGCCCCGCGCTCAGCCCTCCCGCCGCGCGCTCCACGTCACTTGATAACTGCACAAACTTTCCTTTCGCTCCAGCTTTGCTGCTGCCGGGTGTCCGTGCGGCTCCGGCCGTCCCCGGCGCCGGCAGCGCAGCCGCGGCCTCCGTCCGCCCGCAGTTGGTGGTCCCGCGCCCGCTGCCGCCGCCACGCTGGCCGCGCCGGGGAGCCCGGACGCGCGGGGGCCGGAGACGCGCACCTTCAGCCTCGCGGACTACGGCGTCTTCGGCCTGATGCTGCTGGTCTCCACGGGCATCGGGCTCTTCCAAGCCCTCTCCCGGGGCGGCCAGAAGACCGCGGACGACTTCTTCACGGGCGGCCGGCGGATGTCGGCGGTGCCGGTGGGGCTGTCGCTCTCGGCCAGCTTCATGTCGGCGGTGCAGGTGCTGGGGGTGCCGGCCGAGGCGTACCGCTACGGCGCCAAGTTCCTCTGGATGTGCCTGGGGCAGCTGCTCAGCACCCTCCTCACCGCCCTGCTCTTCCTGCCCGTCTTCCACCGCCTGGGGCTCACCAGCACCTACGAGGTGGGTCGCCGGCAGCGGGGAGCGCTGGCCGCCCGGCGAAGCCCGGGCACGGACGGAGCGCAGGCGCCGGGGCTCCCGGACCGGCCCCGGCACCCTCCCTCCACGCCGTCCCTCTCCGCGTCCCCAGTACCTGGAGCGGCGGTTCAGCAGGAGCGTCCGGCTGTGCGGGACCGTCCAGTACGTGGTGGCCACGGTGCGTAGCCACCGCCGGGGCCGGCCGTGGCGGGGGGCTTGTTCCCAGCCGGGCTCGGCGTTTTCCTTGGCCCCGGAGGAAACGCTCGGGTTCTCGTGCTCGTGTTTGCCGCGCCGCCTCGTTCAACACAAATAACGCCGCGGAGGGGCCTTGCGGGGGTGCTGTTTTGAATGAAAACCCGAGTGTTTTCCAAGTGCCCGGACACTGTGTTTGGACACGGTGCGGGAGCCGTGGCACGTTTGCCCCGGTCCCCGTGGGGCCGGCTCTGATCGCCGCCGACCCGCGGGCTCCCTGCAGCCCTCCCGGCCTCCCGCCCGTCCGCAGCGCTCCGGCGCCGGTCCTGACCCTCCTTCTCCCGCAGATGCTCTACACCGGGATCGTCATCTACGCCCCCGCGCTGATCCTCAACCAGGGTACGGCGGCGCCCCGCTCCCCGGCACGTCCCGGCGGGGATGGCTGAGCCCGTTTTTCCCCCTCAACTTCATCCGAGGGGCCGGAGCTCTGCTCAGCATCGTGGTTTCTCCTTTAGTGACCGGCCTGGACATTTGGGCATCGCTGCTCTCCACGGGAGCCGTCTGCACCTTCTACACCACCATCGTGAGCGCGGGAGCGGGCGGCCGCGGGCGCCACGGGGGACGTGCCCCAGCCCTCATGCACGGCCCCGTCTCCTGCAGGGCGGGATGAAGGCCGTCGTCTGGACCGACGTCTTCCAGGTCTTCGTGATGCTCTCCGGCTTCGTCGCCGTCATCGCCCGGGGGATGCTGCTGGCCGGGGGCCCCGCCAGCGTCCTGGCCATCGCGGCCAACGGCTCCAGGGTTAACTTCGGCGAGTGAGTCCTTGCACCCCCATGCACGCTGCCCGGCCATCCCCGTGCCGGGGAGGAGCCGCAGAGCTGCTGGAGCAGTGACGGTCCTGAGCCCGCACCGGCCCCGTCGCTGGGCTGCTGGCTGCCAGAGCCGGGCGCTGGGATGGCTGTGCCGGCGGTGCCGGCCCCGGCTCACCCTCTGCCCTGGCCGCGTGCCGCTCTGCCAGCTTCAACCCCGACCCGCGGAGCCGGTACACCTTCTGGACCTTCCTGCTGGGCGGCACGCTGCTCTGGCTCTCCATGTACGGCGTGAACCAGGCCCAGGTGCAGCGCTACGTGGCCTGCAAGAGCGAGAGGGAGGCGAAGATGTGAGTCTGCAAGGCCGGGGGGGTCATGAGGGGACGGGCTGCCCTGGTGGGGACAGTGCTCCCAGCCTGACCCCTGCGGGGACCCTGATCCCGGCCCCCTAGGGCTTCCCCTGAAGCCCCCGCGTGGACCCTGTAACCCCTGTGCATGGACCCAGCACCCCTGCACGGACCCTGCACCCCTGCATGGACCCCGTAACCCCTGTGCATGGACCCAGCACCCCCGCACGGACCCTGCACCCCTGCATGGACCCTGTAACCCCTGTGCATGGACCCAGCATCCCTGCATGGACCCTGCACCCCTGCATGGACCCCGTAACCCCTGTGCATGGACCCAGCACCCCTGCATGGACCCCATAACCCCTGTGCATGGACCCAGCTCCCCTGCACAGACCCTGCACCCCTGCATGGACCCCGTAACCCCTGTGCATGGACCCAGCTCCCCAGCGAAGATGTGCATCCCCTGCCAGCCCAGCTGCCGCATCGCTGGAAGCCCTGCCGTGCCAGGCAGGCGGTGGGGGAAGGGGCGCTGTCCCCCAGGGCCACCGGCCTGGACTCCTCCCCGTGCACGGGCCAGGCTGGCGCGGTGCCCGGGCACTGTGCCGGCCCGGCCGGGCTGCGATCTCGCCTGTGCTTGCAGAGCGCTGCTGGTGAATCAAGTGGGGCTCTTCGTCATCGTCTCCAGCGCGGTGGCCTGTGGCATTGTGATGTTTGCGCTGTACAAGGACTGCGACCCCCTCCTCGCCGGCTACATCTCGGCCCCGGACCAGGTGCTGGCCCCCGCCGCCGGCAGCCGGGACCTGCCCTCTCGAGCGGCAAATTGTGGGCAGCGAGGCAGGAGGCGGAACGGAGAGGGGGCCGGAGAGGAGCACCTGGGTGCTCGTCTCAGCCCTGGTGCAGGGGGGTCTGCGCTCCCCTGGGGAGGGCAGGGGGGCCCCGAGCCCGGGCAGAGGTGCCGCCTTGGCCCCCTGACGCAGCCATCTCCCCCCTCAGTACATGCCCTACCTGGTCCTGGACATCTTCGAGACGCACCCAGGGGTGCCGGGGCTGTTCCTGGCCTGCGCGTACAGTGGGACCCTCAGGTGAGGCCGGCGCTCTGCCCCGCGGCCCCCGCGGAGGGGTGCTCAGGCCCCTCCTGCCCGAGGGCCGCCGCGGGGCTCAGCGCCGCCCTGTGCCCTCGCCCCAGCACCGCCTCCACCAGCATCAACGCCATGGCGGCCGTCACCGTCGAGGACCTCATCAAGCCCAGGATGCCCGCGCTGCCGCCGCGGAGGCTGGCCCTCGTCTCCAAGGGGCTGTGTGAGTGGGGCCGGCAGCGGGCAGGTGCCCAGGCTGCCGCGCCACGCTGCAGCATGCGGCGCCATGCCGTGCTGCACTGTGCTGTGCCGTGCCGTGCTGCACTGCGCCGTGCCGCGCCATGACGTGCTGCAGCGTTGCCATGCCGCGCCATGCCGCGCTGCACTGCGCTGTGCCATGCTGTGCCGTGCTGCACTGCATCGTGCCGTGCTGCACTGCGCTGTGCCGCACCATGCCGTGCTGCAGCGTGCCATGTTGTGCCGTGCTGCACTGCGCCGTGCTGTGCTGCACTGCGCTGTGCCGTGCCGTGCCGTGCCGCACTGCGCTGTGCCATGGCATGCTGTGCTGCATTGTGCTGTGCTGCACTGCACTGTGCCGTGCCGTGCTGCGCTGCATTGTGCCGTGCTGCACTGCATTGTGCCGTGCTGCACTGCACCGTGCCGTGCTGCACGGCACTGTGCCATATCATGCTGCACAGCACCGTGCCGTGCCACTGCACTGTGCCGTGCTGCACAGCGTCATGCTGTGCTGCACGGCACGGTGCTGTGCCACGCAATGCTGTGCTGCAGCATGCCATGCTGTGCCGCACCGCGCTGCTGCCTGAGCCTTCCCTGTCTCCTCCGCAGCGCTGATCTACGGCACCGCGTGCATCACGGTGGCAGCGCTGGCCTCCCTGCTCGGCAGCGGCGTGCTGCAGGTGAGCCCCGGCGCCCGGGGCCGGCCCCATCCCCTGCGGCTCTGCCCGGCCGAGCGGGCACCCCGGCACGCGCCGCCGGCTGCAGGAGAGCCCTCGAGCTCGCCGGGGCGCGCGAGCCGCCGAGGCCTCGGGGCAGCACTGCGCGCCGTCTCCGTGACACCTCGGAGGAACCATCCCGGTGCCGCCGGGCTCCCGGGAGGGACGGGCACGGGCAGGGGCTGCGGCGGGCGCCTGGGCAGAGCTCGCCACGCGTCTTCCAGGGCTCCTTCACCGTCATGGGGGCCATCAGCGGCCCGCTGCTGGGAGCCTTCGTCCTGGGCATGTTCGTGCCGGCGTGCAACACGGCCGTGAGTGCGGCGCGGGGGCCGGGGCCGAAACGGGCCAGGCGCGGGGTCGGGCGCCGCGGTGCGGGCGCCGGCCGGGAGCTCTCCGGGCGCCGCGCGATCCTTCTCCTCCGCCGCAGGGAGTCTTGGTGGGCCTGGGCGCCGGCTTGGCCCTCTCCTCCTGGGTGGCCGTGGGAGGCAGCGTGCACCCGCCGGGCGCCGGCACCACGGGCGCGCTGCCGGCCTCCGGAGCCCTCTGCCCGCGGCACGACCACGGCGCCGGCCTCAACGGCACCGTCCCGCCCGGCCCGGGCACGGCCCCGGCACGGTGAGCGGCGGTGGGGTTTTGGGGCAGGGGGAGGCTGCAACGGCGCCTTCCCCCCCCCCGTCCCCCCCCTCCCGGCTCCTGCCCCACGCCGCCCCTCGGCCCCGCTCTGCCCGCAGGCCGGCGGCGGCGGGCGGCTTTTACGCCGTGTCCTACCTGTACTACGGGGCGCTGGGCACGCTGGGCACCGTGGCCGTGGGGGCGCTGGCCAGCGCCCTGGCAGGTGAGAGGCGCCGGGAGGCCGGCGATGGCCGCGGCGGCCGGGGAAGGGGGGGACGGGAGCCGGTGGCGCCGCGGTCGCCCCCGCTTCCCGCGGCACCGGCTCTCCGGCAGGACGGGCCGAGCGGCCGCCCCCGGGCGTGCTGTGGCGGGACATCGCCAAGACGCGGAGGCCGGCCGAGGCGGGCGGCTGGCCGCGGCCCCCCGAGCCCCCCGCCGCCGCCGCCACCCAGCTGCTGCAGGAGACGGACGTGTAGGGCCGGGCTGCGCCAGCGCGGCGGGCACGGCCGCCCCCTCCCCACGGGAACGCCCCGCTCCCGGCCCCCCGGCCGCAATAAAAGCAGGGCAGCGCGCGGGCTCGGCCGGCAGCGAGTGCTTGGCGTGGCCGCGGCCGCGTGGCCGGCGTGGGGCCGAGGGGGCGGCACGGGCCCGGGACGGGGGCAGGAGGGCTGGACACGCGTGGGAATGGGACACACGGGAACGGGACACGCGTGGGAACGGGACACGCGTGGGAATGGGACACACGGGAACGGGACATGCGTGGGAACGGGACACACATGGGAATGGGACACACGGGAACGGGACACATGTGGGAACGGGACACGCGTGGGAATGGGACACACGGGAATGGGACACGCGTGGGAACGGGACACACGTGGGAACGGGACACACGGGAACGGGACACGCGTGGGAACGAGACGCGTGGGAATGAGACACACGGGAATGGGACACACGTGGGAACAGGACACGTGGGAACGGGACACACGTGGGAACGGGACACACGTGGGAATGAGACACACGGGAACGGGACACACGTGGGAACGGGACACGGGAACAGGACATGCGTGGGAACGGGACACGCTTGGGAACTGGACACGCGTGGGAATGAGACACGCATGGGAATGGGACACAAAGGACGGGACATGCGTGGGCATGGGACACACGGGAATGGGACATGCGTGGGCATGGGACATGCGTGGGAATGGGACATGTGTGGGAACAGGACGTGCATGGGCACAGCACACACGAGAACGGGGCACGCGTGGGAACAGGACACACGGGCATGGGACATACATGGGAACAGGACACGCGTGGGCACAGGATATGCGTGGGAAAGGGACACGTGTGGGAAAGGGGCATGCGTGGGAACGGGACATGTGTGGGAACGGGAACAGGATGCGCGTGAGCACAGCACAAATGGGAATGAGGCACACGTGGGAATGGGACACGTGGGAACGGGATATGCATGGGAACGCGACACACGGGAATGGGGCACGCATGGGCACGGGCCACGTGGGAATGGGACGCACATGGGAGCAGGACGTGTGTGGGCGCGGGAGGCGCGTGGCGGGCGTCCCGCGTGTGCGCGGTCGCGCGCGGGCACGGACGCTGCCTGCGCCGCCATCTCGACTGCGGGCCGCGCGCCGCCATCTTGGGGTGGCGGCGCCATCTTTGTGGCGGGCAGGGAGCGGCCGGGCGAGAGGGAGCCGTGTCCCTCCCTCCCTCCCCCCCTCCCCGCTCGCTGCCCGCTGCCCGCCGCTCGGCTCGCCCCGGGTGGGCGCTGCCGTGTGCGGACGCTGCCGTGCGGCTCCGCCGCTGGGCTTGGCGCCGGGGCGAGGCGGGGCGTGCCCGTAGCAAAGATGGCGGCGGCGCCACGCCGGCCGTGAAAAGCCGGCGGCGGCCGCTCCCTCCCCCTCCCGGCGGGCGGCGGCGGCGGCGCGTCCCTGTGACGCACACAGCGCGCGACGGCCGGCGCGGCGGGGACCGGGTAGGAGCGGGGCTCGGTCGGCTGGGCCGCGGCCGCCGCCCGCCGCAGGGGGAGGGCTGTGGGGTGATGGGGAGAGGACGAGGGGCGGAGGGAGGTCTAGGGGGAGATGGGGGGACGGAGGTAGGCCTAGGGGGAGATGGAGGGGACACGGAGGAGGGCCTAAGGGGAGCCGAGGGGGTTGGGGGAGGCCTAGAGGGGAGAAGGGGGGAGATACAAGAAGGCCTAAGGGGATATGGGGCGGGGGGGGGTGCAGAGATAGGCCTAAGGGGAGATGGAGGGGACACGGAGGAGGGCCTAAGGGGAGCCGAGGGGGTTGGGGGAGGCCTAGAGGGGAGAAGGGGGGAGATACAAGAAGGCCTAAGGGGATATGGGGCGGGGGGGGGTGCAGAGATAGGCCTAGGGGGAGATGGGGGGGACACGGAGGAGGGCCTAAGGGGAGCCGAGGGGGTTGGGGGAGGCCTAGAGGGGAGAAGGGGGGAGATACAAGAAGGCCTAAGGGGATATGGGGCGGGGGGGGGTGCAGAGATAGGCCTAGGGGGAGATGGGGGGGACACGGAGGAGGGCCTAAGGGGAGCCGAGGGGGTTGGGGGAGGCCTAGGGGGGAGATACAAGAAGGCCTAAGGGGATATGGGGCGTGGGGGGGGTGGAGGTAAGGCCTAGGGGTCGACAAAGCAAGGGGGTAATGGTGGGGGGGGAGAGGAAGACCAAGGGAGCGATGGGGAGGAAGGACTGGGGGCAGTGAGGGTGGGCAAAGGCTCTAGGGGTTTGGGGGAAGGTTTGTCAGGTGCTGAGCAGCAGGGAAGGGGGCACGCGGAGGCCCCTGGAGATCTGTGGGGGAGGAGCAGGGCTGCGGGGGGCTCTGCAGGGCCCTGTGGGGAGGATGCCAGCCCCCTGGTGTGGGGCAGGGGTGGGGGTCTGCTCAGGGAGGGGCCCAGCCTTTGAGTGGGGCTGGCTGGGGCAGGCCAGCTCCGTTTCCCGGATCTGGAGCGGGGCTGGGCCCTTGCGGCCGCTTCCAGGCTGCGGGCAGTTGCGCCGCGGATGGATGCGGTGTCCTGACCCGCCGACGTGTTGTGGGCGCTCTCTCGCAGCCTTTCCTTGGGGCCTGACCCAGATCGCAGTGTTCAAGAAGGGTTATCAGCACATGTCAGGAAACAGGGGAATTAATTCAACCCAGACTTTAAAAAGCTTGCGATTCGAGTAATAAACTCTAAATGGCAGCCCTTTTTTGTTGCTTCTTGTGTTCTTTATCAAACATTAATCTGCTATTAAAAGCAAAGGCTTGAGGCCGAGTACTTGGTATCAACATGGGCAGCGCGCTGAGGAGGAGAGGCCTTTTGTAGTGTCTAGTTAATTTTCTTTCTTTTCTAGCTCCTATTTCAACTGCTTTTTAGTTTTTTTTTTTCCTGCCTTGGTGATGTAAGTGAAATTAATGCAGCATCTCAGTGTAGTCATTTATCCAGGCTAAATGTGACCACATGAGTGTGTTTCTGTATAATTAGTCAGGGGGCTCGATATAGGGTTTATGTTGTGTTAGCCCTCTCTGCTGCTAGCAGTAACTTCTCCATAGCTTGCTGCCATAGAGCCTGCTAGTGCAAAATGAAAGCACCCAGCTTTCATTTTGACTCAGCAGCGTAAGTTTGGGGAGAATGTTTTGGCTCATGTGGCAGTGGTGCTTTTGACTCAGTACCAGGAACTCAGCAGCTTGATTTGTTGCACCGCAACACATAAGTGGAAGGAACTGTCACCAATTTACTTATAATCTGGGGTGGAGTGAGCAGAGCTCTTCCTGGGTGAGCTATAACACTGCTGGAGCTGTTCTTTCCAGGGTTTTGAAATGCTCTGAGGCAACAACAAAAGGGAATTTTCGTGATCTGGACTCAAGCTATTCCTGCTTGTCAAGGGTTATGGTAAACCCGTGATCCTGGCCAGGGCAAGGATTTTGAACTGTGCATTTGCTTTCTTCCACCTTTACAGAGCACCTTGAGGGATGCCCAAGAAGTTCCAAGGTGAAAATACCAAGTCGGCTGCTGCCCGCGCAAGGAAAGCTGAGGCAAAGGCAGCAGCCGATGCCAAACGCCAACAGGAGCTGGAAGATGCCTACTGGAAGGATGAAGACAAACACGTGATGAGGAAGGAACAAAGGAAGGTGAATTGCTAGACAGGTAGAAGGGGAACTTCTAGCTGATCTTATGCTAAGCCCTTGAATTTCAAGCTTACTTACAATGTTACTTCTCTTCCTCTGTCCCAAAGTTGCGACTGTCTCTCCAAACCTTGCCCTGCACTTAGTTTTCAGGCAAAAAAGCTGGAATTGGTATCTTCTCTGGGAACTAAAAGAAGCAGAGCGTGGGAGTAAGTGTAAGCTTTGACGCGTAATTCAGAGATCCTATAGATCTTAGAGCTATGTTCCCGAGGGAGACAGAAAAAGCTTTGTTGTTGGAATCATTTAAAATTGAATTAAGGGATCAGAAATGCTGCTGTAGGGCTTGATTTTTGACTAGGCAGGTCTTCATCTTTTTTATTCCCCTTTCTTTTCTTTTTCCTTCACCAAAATCAAAAGAAAGTTACCAACAGAGTTAAATATAAAAAGGTTTTCCCTGCCACTTGGTGTGCCACACGCTGATATGTCTCAAAAACTCTCTCAGGTTTAGTCTTATCAGCCTGCTCCACCCTGGGCACACGTTTGCCTAGGCGTTCAGTAAACACAATAGTTCAGTGTTAATTTCTGTTATTTGTTTTTGAATGTTATTCTAATATACCTTCCCCATTATATTTCCTGTCTCATCCTGATCTGACTTACCAGAATGAAACTGCAAAAAAAATCAGTAAGCTGCATCTGCATCAGTGCTCCACAAATCTAGTTTCTGGTTTTGTTGATTTTTCTAGCAACACAATGTTTGGTGACAACTCAGCTTGCTTTTCCAAAACAACTTGTTTATCCTCGTGCTATCTAGACAGGAGTTTGGCTGACGTCATCAATGGAATTTATGGGGTTACTGGTTTTGCGCTGCTTAAGTTCTATGACTGTAAGCTCTTTGGTGCTTATTGAACTCTGTGTGTTGCTGCTTGAGTGCACTGGCCAAGCAGCAGGCGGGAAGCCAGCATGTCCCTGTGACCTTGATAGCTCTGTGCCGTGTACCTTTGTTCGAATTCACCCCCTAATATGTGTCTTGACAATTGGAATTTGTTGTCTTGTGCGTTGTTCCCAAATGCAATCCTGTAATGCTGTCTAATTACTTCTTGGAACAAGGTCTTATTGCTGTTCTGCTTAGGATCTTGCCAACACTGACCTATTTTAATGGTCTTCTAAAACAACCTCCTGCAGGCAAGGGGCATGGGAGTTTTGAATGGGCAAACTGTGTCGTGAGCTTGAATTGTTAACTGCAAAGTTAGGGTCCACGTGACAGCCTCAGACTGTGTTTCAGGAAAGCCAGCGAGGTGGCTTTCACTCGATGTTTCAGCTCCTCTCACTATTCCATGCTTCACTGGCTGCCCTGCAGGATTTCTGGCCTTTCTTAAAAAGAGACAGAGTGCAGTAAGGATCTGAGAGAGTAATTGCTGCCAGGCTGCTGTGCGGGAGCAGCGCCTGCCCAGCAGTGGGGTCAGGCTGTGCTCAGGAGCTTGGCACTTGGCAGGGTTAGACCAGCTGTAGGGGTGAGGTCAGCCCTGCTGCATCCTTTTTCTTCCCCATGTGACTCTTACAGCATGTTGATGCTTACTGAATAATTTATCTTCCCTCCAACGAGAGCTCACCCCATCCCTTCACCACTTGGGTTTGTGAGGCTCTCCCTAGTGAAATTTTAACCTTATCGGAGAAGTAAAGAAGGAAAACCGAGTGCGAGCCTGGCAGTGGGTGGCTCAGAGCGTGCAGCCCAGCTGGAACTGGATGCACATGTGTGCAGGTGGACAGCTCTTCTCCCTCAAGGGCCACTGTGGTGAGACCTTCCACCAGGAATTCATCAACGTAGCCGTAGTCTCAAGGTCTGACTCCCACCTGAGTGCTGTGTTTTAGTACGTTTGCCTCACAGGAACCCCCTGCGGAGCTGCAGCTCACAGCAGCAAGCGCCTCCCAACTCAAATGGAAAAGCTGTCCTACCAGAAGGACTCCAAGCACAACTGTACCTGTGCAGGGGCTCTTCCTTCTGTGGGTGCATCACACAGGGCTGGGGGGTTTAACCCATGACACTGCAAGAACTGGAGCAAAGGCTGGACGTTTGTGCAGATGAGTACGTGGCCAGCAGGCAAGCATGAGTGGGTTGTTGGAAAAAGCAGTGAAACTTCTCCAGTGCTTCTCCAGTGCCATCAGGCCTGGAACATCTCCACAGAGAACATCTCCACAGAGAACAGAAGAAGCTGCCTCTGTCCCGTGGTGTCCCAGCAGGGAAGGGATGTGCAAGTCAGATTGTAAATGGCTTTCCATCCTCATCTTAGAGGAGAACAGAAGCCAAAGTGTTCACAAGAATCAAACTTCCTTGGATAAGTAGCAGTTTCACGGGTGGTGCTGGCATGGAAATATCCCTGCTGGCCACAGCCATATGCTGTAGGAGGGACTTGTGTTGCTCTCCGTTACAGCACGCAGAGGAGGATATTACAGTATGTGTAGGAGGATGTTCTCAGCATCTTGTGGAGTCCGTGCTAGAGCAGCTCTTCCGCAGCTCTCCAGGCGATGGCGGTAACACATTAACTGCTCTGCAGCAAGCTGCGTGCATCACCTCTGAATTCCTGCATAATAAGGAGGCAGGAATTAATGCCTTTGGAACATTACCCAGCAGGACATATGTTAGAACCAAAACTTGCATGCCCCTTTTAATCCCTTTCCCCCCAGCAGATGACCAGCAAAGCCTCTGTGAAATAAATTAGACTGTAACCCTCTATTTCTGTCAAGCTGCTGCCTCACCAGACCATTTCAGGGTGTTGTGGCTGTGTGTGGCAGTCTGGTGGTCTCACTTGAGCGGTAGTGACACATGTTGTGGTGCAATGTTAATATTTGGGTATAGGGAAGCTCAGAATGCAGTGCCTTGCTGATGTGATGTTCATTGTCACCGGATGATGACTGTCCTGTTTCCTTTAGCTGTGTTTGGGGGTTTTTTTTGTTTTTGTTTTTTAATCTTCCCCCTCCTGGGCTCTGAGATCAGTTTTTGGGGCTGATCTCTGCTAACAGAGATTGACACTCATTTAGTGGCTCTGTGATGATGCCTAAAGGACCATCTGAGCTAATATTACTAGACTGCAATACGTGTATTCCTTCTCCAGCACTTCAGCACGAGTCATAGTTTGTTACCTTCCCTGGAGAACTCTGGCTGGAAAGCACAAAATCTACTTTGTTTTTGTTGAAAGGCTCTGGGTTTTACCTCGATAATGCTGCTCTTTTAACGTTCAGGTATCTTCAGCCATCCTTTCTTCCCTCTCCACTCTTCATATGCAAAGTTAGACTGCCAGCTCAGAGGATGCCACTCCTAATCAGCTAGATCAGTGTGTTTCTTTCTCTCTGTGCAATTAGCTAAAGTGGGTCTGGTGGTGGAATAACCACAGATGCATTCTGGGTGAGGCTGCAGGCAGACTTGGAAGGGTGACAAACCATTAAATAGGCTGAAGCGTTACGGGAAGAGAGGACTAGTGGAGCCTCTGTCAAGGGCAGCGTTTGCGGCCCATGAGCAGCCATGCTGGGCAGAGGTCTCCCTGCAGGATTCAGACCTTGCTCTCTCTGGCGGCCTTGCGTTTAGCTGTGTGCCCTGTGGTTGTGCATGGAAACATCTCACTGGTTGGGACTGCTGCTGAGGTTGAGATGAAACGCGTCCAATGGAAGAACACAGCCAAGTTCCTGGTCTCCTTCCCAGACTCCTGCCTGGGCTGTCTGGCTGAGGGAAGACAAGCCCTTTTACCCATTCCGGCTGTATTTTGTCTGAGCTATGTTTTTTGAGTGCCCTGATTTTGGAGACTCCAGGAAACCAGTTGCTTGCTGTTGTTCCCCAGCTGCTCAAAACCTCTCTCCACCTTTACCCAGCATGTTGTGGTGTTGGCAGTGCTCCCCTGCATTGGAGGTCTCTCCTGTGGCTTTGCTTGGTGCTGCTCTGTGGGAATGGAAAAGAGGGCGTATGGATCATATGGGAGCAAGGAGGCCTTCCATGCTAATGTATGAAAGGTCTGGGGAAAGATTCAAGATAAAAGCAGGGTGAGTAGTTGTACTAAAAGAATTCAGAGAGCCCACAAGAGAGCAGTGACTGTTTCAGTATCTGGGTTTTATGTCTTTATCGTTCCTGTTAGCCTCCGTTTCAGGGTATGGGGTGGCAGGCTCTATACACGGACAGGTCCAAACTGCAGTGGTATCACAGGCAGGCGAGCAATGACTTTTTTTTCTCCCCTCCTCCTCTGATTCAGTTCAGAATTACTTAGCTGTGAGCACCAGCTCTTACTCGGATGAAATGTTAAACAGATCAAATGACTGTTCTCTCCTCTTTGGAGGACGTCTGTGTGGTACAAGCTTCACAGTACCGAAATCCAATGGCTTGAATGAGAAATGCAGGGGACAGTGATGTAGTGGAAAGAGCACCTGATGATGTAAGGCTGGGGCTCAAACCCCACAACTGACTTCCTCTCTGGCATCCCCGTGATGTTTACCTTGATTTCCTGTGGGTCCGAGAAGAGGTGTGTTTGGTCTTGCCTGAAAGCTCTGGTCTACCTCAAGAGAGTCCTGCAAGTGCTTGGACGTAATCCAGATCGCTTGTGTACCTCTTTCCTTCTGACTGCGTCAGGTTTTGCATTGCGTCGTCCTTCTGCCGTGAGAAGCGGCACGCTTTGCCGTGCTGGCGTGCTCCAGCATTCCTCGGGCTTCATGCTGAGAGGTTGATTGGGAGCACTGCTGCTTCAATTGACCGCTTGCTCTCAAAGCCATGTGCGTGGGACCTTGTTCTCCTTCCGTCTAGCAGGTGGGAAGCTGTTCTGGAAGCTAATAAGTTGTTCCTTGCTCAGACGGTTCTCTGCAAGGCTGGAAACTAGCATTTTATAATACAAATCCTTGTGAACAGAAATGTCCGGCTAAAGAAATCTCACCCCCTGCTTCTTCTAGTGTCCTGCTGAGTGTAGCAATGTTGAGTGAGAAAATTACTCATTTCCCTTCTCATTTTCTAATAGCTTTGCTACGTGTTTCATTTACAGAAATTCAAGCCTCCGTTTCATCAGGATGCTTGAGCTGATTCATGTCAGTGATACAAAGGATTGGTTTGGTTTGGCCCAACCTGAGAAAAGTTTTCAGAAGTGATTGCTTCAGGGCCCCTTGTGCTTCAGGATTAGAGATAAATTATGCATGTTGTGCAAGAGAAGTGCTGTGTGGAGCTGAGACATCAAGGTGACGATCTACACAGATGCATCGTTTGCCCACAACCTCGTCTCTGTCTGGAGAGAGGCCTTCTGTGAAGGATGCATCTTGACCTCTGCATTACAGCAGCCCATTAAGAAAGCCACCAGGAGTAGCTCTGGGGTGCTGGCTCTGACGTTTTCAGGGCTTTGTGCTCAGTCGCTTGCATGCAAGCTTGATTACTCCATTTCAGTTCCTGGTCCTGCCTGTTTGTGCAGACTGCTCAGGGCAGCTGCGGCCTTGTGTACTTTTGAACACGAGGGAAGGCGCAGTGATGGTCTGCAGGGAAAGTGATGGTCTGCAGGGAACCTGAGCGTGTAGATCTTGCAAGCCTTGTGACAAATTAGTAACGGTGCAGGCGTATTTACTTTCCACAAATAGAAACTCAATTGTAAATGCCAGAGAGTAGCTTACTCCCATGGCTAGAGAAGGGAATTGGAGGAGAGGAGAAGAGTAACTAGAGGTCCTCTGCAGCATCAAGTGCAAGAAGGTGGCTCTGTGCCCTGTTTGCATCTCCATTTCCTCTTCATTAAGTGGATGTGTCCTATCTGGAGAGTTTTATTTGAAAGGAACTAAGAGCAGCAGAGTATTATCCTTGAATTTCTGCACTGTCAGATCATCATCCCAGATGGGGCTGTGTGGTGTGAAACAGACTGCTGAGTTAGCTGGCTTGTAGGACAGTTCTCCTGTAATAAGCAGGGGTAAAAGATAAGCTTCTCCAACTATAAATAACATTTCTGTTCTGAAGTATCTTGCTCTCCTCCCTTAGGTCATTAGTACTTGTGTATCCGCTCTTTTATCTGCCTGCTGAATTATGCAAACCACAGCCAGGCCTGTAGCCTTGCTAAGGTGTTCCCTGTGCCAGCAGTTTCTTTGGGTTACCTTGTTCAGTCACACCTGGACCTCAGACAGGAAGAGCAGGAAGGGGACAATTTCTCTTTACAGTAATCCATGTTCTAGACGCGATGCCAGTATCCTGAAAACACAACGCTGCTTCTCCTGCATGTGCTTTGCATCTAATTAAATGACTTAGTCTTTCTGCATGCTGCATGTTCAGTGACTTCTGCGGGGAGAGCTCTTGCAAATCCCACTCTGACAAGCGTTGCCTCGGAGGGAGCAACGGGTGACCAAGCGGTCCCCTCACTGTGCTATTTCATCCATCTGCCCAGTGTCATCATCCCTGAGCTGCGCGCAGCCTGCTGATGTGTTCCCTTGTGGGACCCAGCACGGCTGCTGGAGTCCTTTCACAGTCCCCCTAACCTTAACCCAAGTTTCTGACCCTCCTGTGAACCAAGGCACGTCCATGAGCCTGTTAAAATTTTCCATGGTGAAGCTTGACATTGTTGCTGGGAGCCTTTGGAGCTGGCACCTCCCGCGGTGCTGCTGGCTCCTCTGGCGCTCTGCGCCGGGCAGCTGGTCGCTCCACCTCTTCCCCTGGCAGCCCCTAGAATCAGTTTCTGCTTCTCTGTGCGCATTCATACTGGCAGCAGAGCCCTGTAAGCTTTAAAAGATTTGCTGTCCTCTTGTGGTCTTTTACGAGGTGAAATAGAATTGCAGCACTCGGCGACAGGTTTGTTGAGTCACCCAGGGCAAAGAGGGGAAAGCGTGTGGCCCTCTTTGTTTTGGCACAATAATCTCTTCAGTCTCGTTGCTTCTCCTACTTTCCTCCTTAAAACTGCGTGGTGTTCAAGTAGATTCTGGTGGCTGAGCTGGAGATCCTAGCTGGAATTGGAGCTATCCTATGCTGTGTAAAATGAAGATGGGTACAGGAAGGAAAGCACCTGTGGCTGCCCTTGCCCAGGTATATTTTTGTGTATAAACTGTTAGTGCAAAGTCCCCCTCCCCTCGTGTGACACCCCTCCAATCCAGGAGTGACTATAAGTCCCTGCTAATCTGGGAGGTTCAGTAACTGTGTTTGCTCAGTCTTTACTAAAAGAGGGAGGGGCCCAACAGGAAAGCAGTGGGTAGGGAAAGGCCCTGTTTCGAGTAAATGAGTTGGCACTTGGATGTCACGCACGGTCCAGTTACCGTGGCATTGCAACTCAAGGCACTAGCACTAAGCACTTAATGACCACGAATTTGAAGCCTGCCAATTGTAATGAAAGCTTTGTCCCTGTAATGGCTTTTTTCCCATCCTTGGTCACAGTTGCTTGGAAGTGGAGGTAGGCAAGTCTTCCCCTCCTCAATCTGGATTGAAAGGCTTAGTCCTTATTGTGGTTGATGGAAGCAGCAGCCGTGGGGCATGTTTTGATTGAGTATTTGTGAGCTTCCATACTGTGTTTTGATGGGTTTTCCTTTAAATGATTGAGCTGTGGAGCAACTTGCAATTGTTAAGTCTCACCAGCCTAACCCTAACCCCAGCCTTATTTACTGTCTCTGAGCGGGCCCTACCCTGGTGTGTATAATTCTGTTCCTACTCCTTAAACACCGATGAACAAAGCAGCTTGTGTTACTACTGCAGTTGTTTTGCTGCACAGCTTCTTTTGAGTAGAACCCGTTCTGTTAAGACTCGATGAGTTAAGTCGTGCCATCCCTGTGAATAATAGATGAGACCCATAATTAAGAGTATTCATGTAACTAACCTAAATACGAGGTACTTTGTGGCCTGTGACACTGACCTGACCTAGACAAAAAGATGCTCATTTGTGGTTTCTTTCTCTTTTTTTTTCTAAAGCTTACGAACTTTGGGAAAGGAGAAAAAAAAATTGAAACCAAAGTGTTGAAAGCCCCTAAGGGCCTGTTGTATGGTCAATCCTGGCTGAGCCGTAGAGGACAAAGTGGCTCTTAAACTTGTTGTGTTAATTTGAAAGTACTCCACGAGAGGAGCCGCATAGTGCGGGGAGTTCAGTCTAACCCCATGCCCTGGCTCTTAGGGAGAGTTTGAGTAAGACCTGAGAGCGAGTTCAGCCTCCTAACTGGTTTGTCTCAAACAACTGCTGAACTTTTAACCTCCAGCCACTTATTAAAATTAAAGTGGAAAACTTACCCTGATTGTCAGCAGTCCTGGCTGGCACTCTGTGCTCTTTCTCGACAGCGGGGTTACATTTCGCAGCCCTGACATCACAGGGAACCAGTGTGGTTGCAGACTGGGCAGGGACTGAGGAATTACTAGTCTGAAGGGACAGGCCAGGCTATCGCTGCTTTGTTGGAGGTCTGGCGGGGAACTGGCCAACATCTTTTCCTATAAGGCAAGGTCGGTACTCAATTAGCTTTGGAAATGAGGTGCTTGTTTCTTTTCAAGCAGCTCTTTCCTGCTCCTGTAAGGAATAGTTTGATCCCTCTGCTATGCAGGTGAATGAGGGCAGCAGGGGCAGAGGTGACCTGGTTCTTTGCCCTTCTAGGAGGAAAGGGAGAAGCGGCGACTGGAGCAGCTGGAGCGCAAGAAGGAACTGCAGCGTCTGCTAGAAGAGGAAGACTCAAAGTTGAAAGGGAAGTCGCCCAAGCAGGTCACTCCGGGCAAAGTCACCAGGGCCCAGATTGAGGAGACAATCAGAAAAGACCAGCAGCAGAAGGAGAATGCAGACACAGGTTTGGTGCAGCCCTTCCTTCTTTCCATAGAAGAAAGACCCTGACTGCCATGGGAGGCTGGGCAGCAGAAAGATCTGCTGTCCCTGAAGGAAAGGTGGTTTGAAGGCTAGAGCACCCTGCGGCTATTCTCTCAGTGCCGTGGGCTTTGCTGTGTTGGTGTCTAGCCCCACACATTGAAATGAGGAAAAAGAAATCTCTTCTCGCCTTTGAGGGAGAAGCAGAGAGCTGCAAAACAGGCACCTTTAATTTCCAGGACTGTGCCTAAAATGTGGCTGTAGATTTGAGTCTTGCCAGCGCTTTCTTCAAAGTGCTTGTCAGCCAGATGTTTGGAAGAGACTCTGCCTCTTCTGAAGGTTTTTTTACACAGATTTTTACACAGATTGAACTTGACTTCTAACATTTTCCCTATCCTCCTTCCTTTTGTGCAGTGGAAAAGGAGAAAACTCACTTGGAGGTTCCTTTGGAAGAGAACATCAACAGAAGGGTATTGGAGGAAGGAACAGTGGAGGCCAGGACAATTGAAGATGCCATTGCTGTCCTCAGGTACTTGGCTGCGTCACAGCAGTGCTCCCCTTTGAAGGGACGCTTTCCTTATGAGAAGTTCAGCAGACATTCCCTCCCCCAGAACTGGCATCCCAGCCCTGACCTTCTGTAGCGGGTTTTCAAAGTGGGTAGGGCCAAGTGTTGTAGGGTTTTCTACTTTATCGGTCAAGTTATTCTGCATTCACTTTGTTGCACTGACAGGGGATCAGAGCTGGGCGAGGGACTGGTGCCTGCAGGGAGGTGTCTCTGATGCATGTCTGTGTTTCTGACAGTGTTGCCAATGATCTGGACCGGCACCCGGAGCGCCGGATGAAAGCTGCCTTCACTGCTTTTGAAGAGGTCAATCTGCCGCGCCTGAAGCAAGAGAACCCAAACATGCGCCTCTCCCAGCTCAAGCAGCTCCTCAAGAAGGAGTGGATGAAGTCTCCAGAAAACCCCATGAACCAGAGGCACAAGGCTTACAACAGCCAAAAGTAGAACTAGAGCTGGTCATCCCCCACAGACAGTGGGCTGGAGCCCCAGGGCTTTGCTCAGATGAAAAAAAGAGGCACAAGGAGCCTCTTCTCCTTTGTTTTGCTTCCCTACCCCCATCTTCTGTCTTTCCCTATTCTGGATTTAAGATAAGCATGAGGCCACAGCTAGCCTTGGGACCCTGCGGTGTCCTGCTCTTTTCACTCGGAAGGCCTGCCCCTCGCATACTCATCTCTCCTCAGGCAGCTGGTGCACAGTGACCTGGATGGACTAACACTACCTTTATGCTTTTGAATTCGGTTGTCGTATTACGAAAAAGCTACTAACTTGCGTACGGCTCTTCAGTATGGGCAGCGCTTGCACGATGCTCATCCGCACTGCTGCCTGCCAAGGTAGAGACCCCCATGCTGGCTAGCATCATGCATTTAACCCCCTCTCGCAGCCTGGACCTGAGCCAAAGTGCATTCATCCCTGTCTGTACCATGACTGCACTGCACCCTTGTTTGCAAGAATTCACCTTGCAGAACGCATCACGAGAACAGCACAAGGAAGGCACCTGTTTTCTGTTGCTCATGTCGTATTTGGCACTGGGATGTTTCTGAAGAGATTCCAGACTCAGATTGGTGTTGGCCCTGTGTCCTGCTGGCCGCTTCTCTTGATTTTGACTGGCAGCCCATCAGATGGGGAGGAGGAGCCACAATGTGAGTAGAAGCTCTGGGTTGTACGCAGTGTTGTATGGCAGAGAGAAATGTCTCGCTACCCCTTGAAGACAGAAGGTTGAAATAACCTGTGCACAGCACAGCACCGTCCCTGCCTTGTCTCTCTGCAGAGCACGAGGTGCCAGACTTCTCCGTGCATCTTGCCTGGTGGCCTTGCAACCCACGCACACGGGAGTCCTGAGCCGCACGCCTCACTGGTGGGACAGGAGGGTTCCTGGTGGGGCTGTAACCCAGTGCTGCGCAAGAACTGTCCCAAGAAGGGAAGCTGCTGCTTCTCCCATCACTTCTCCCCCTACGTGCCCCCCCGCCCCCCCCAGCTCAGGGAAGGAAGTGCCCTGTGAGCCTGTGGAAAGGGGTGTGAAACTGTCAGCTCAGCAGCTTTCTCCTACCTCTGGACAGAAGGCACTAATCTGGCTCTGTATGCTGCCTGTGCTCCCCTTCAGCAGGAGCCCCTTGTTTTGTCCACTGGCCCAGGCTGCAGTGCTGCGGATGATTTTGGTTAGCAGGCCTCACTGCCCCTCCCGCAACAGTTTGCAGGATTGAGGTGAAGGCAGAGAAGAAACCAGTGAGCTCCCTTTGGAGGGCCGTGGCAGCACCTAGACCGGGAGTGTGGCTGGAGAGGCTTCGCCCCAGGAGCCACAGTGGAGAAATGTCCTGCTGCCCCTTGCCTTAATCAAGCATTTGGTTTTCCTCTCTTCCCTCTCAGCTTTTAGATTTGTTCTAGCTGCCTCCTTTGGAGCGGAATACCCTGCCTAGGAGGCCATCCCAAATCTAAACCTTCGACGAGGTAGCAGCAGAGGTGAGGCCTCCGACACCCGCCAAGGTGCCCCGTCTCCTCCGGCCCTCTCCCGGCGCAGGGCTGAGCAGAGGTACCTGCGGCCCTGAGAGCAGCCCTGCGGGATCCCCTGCAATGCGACAGCTGGGTACTTGGCTCCATCGCCCTTTGGTGCTTACATGTGTATATAGGTAGGGCTGCCAGGCCAAGACCCCTTGCTGTGGGGGGCAAATTCATCGCTAATGTGGCATCCTGCAGTGATGCTCTGGGTTGGCAGCTCAGGCTGGGGTTTCTTCTGACGGTACAAAACAAACAGGGTTTATCCTGAGCTGGGTAACTGGGCTGCATGTGGCCCTGCAGCTTTAGCCCTGCTGAGGATCACCTGTAAGCAGGTGGGAAGGGTAGTAGGAGTGTCTCACTTAAAGGCTGCAGAGGCATTTGCACTTTGGCAGTGAAGGATTTTGAAGGGATTTGAGATGGCAAAAACTCATGCTGAGACTGAGATCCTCCTGCTGTTCTTAGCTCCTGCTCCTGGTTTTTGTGGCTCTCCCAAGCCCTCTTTGTACCCTGCTCACGTCTGTTGCAGAAACAGAATGAAAAAGTTGGGCCTGCCCCTGCCAATGTTCCCCCCTGTTCAAGCAAGTCCAGCTGGTAAAGACAGGGAGAAATGCACATGGTGTCTCCCCTTTTTGTGAGAAGTTTGTTGTGTTGGAATTCAATTAAAAATGAAAAAAAAAATCTGTTAACCTGTTGAAGGAATAAAGTGTTGGAAAAATGCTGGCATAAATCCCCCTTCCCTCTCCCTTTGCATTTGTCTTTGCTCAAGTAGGAGAGCGCTGCTGTGACGCTGCCGTGCATCCGTCTCCGTAGTGAGGGACCAGCAGAGGCAACGGGGATCCCTCCCAGAAGGCACTGGGCGAGCGGAGTTGCCTGCTGGCCTCCCGTGAGTGGGGTGATCCTTCTCGCGGCTATCGGCCAGCGAAACGGCTGCTGGCTTCCCGAAAGAGCCTCGGCCCGGGGGGGTGACGGGCTCCATTTTCCTGGCTTGTTCTTGAAGGGAATGTTTCCACCCTCTCCCAGTTTCCACTGAAATTGCTCTTAAAAATCCTGGTGAAATTTCTCTGCTTAATGGCCCTTTTAGTGCGGCTCTGCTGGAGGGTTCGAGGGAAGTGTGGCCTCTCCAGCAGCTGTAGCCTTGGTTTCCGGTAAGGAAAGAGGCTCTGCCCCAGCGCTCCTGTGGCACTGCGTGAGCGCGGAGCGCTTGCTCCGACGTTTCAGCTGTTTACAGGCAGGTTTGTGGCTGTTTCTTGCCCAGTGCTAGCTGCCTGCCCAGCCTGACCCCCCTCCCTACTCTCCCGGGGGGCTGAGCAGGCAGAGGCGAGAGCAGAAGCAAGGTGCAGGGAGCTTTGCTGGCCAAGTCTCAGCTGGAAGCTTTGTTTTTGAGGCAGAGCCTTGGAGCTGCTCTTTGTCCGGTGGGAGGCACAAGCCGAGGGTTGGAGCGTCCCTCCTCGCTGCCTGGATCAAATCCAGCTGGCACAGCATGGCACGGCACAGCCTCACTGCTGGGGTGCCAGCGCAGCAGGGGGGGACCCCTCCGGGGTGCAGGGGCCGGCCTCGAAGATGCTGAAGAAATGCAAAGTTCTCATGACCTGCAGCTGAGAGCAGGGAAGGAGAGCGCCTTCCTCCCTGGGCCCGAGCTTGCTTTGCTGTGCTCTTGTTTGATGAATTGAAATGCGTGGAGGCAGAAAGAGCGAGGGCTGGTGTGTGTGCGTGGGGTCCAGGGGATCCCTGCGCAGCGCATGTCCAGGCCCTTTGGGGCTAGGGCAGCCAGTGCGTGTCTCCATCCCCCTTGCCTGTGCTCCATGCTCTCCGCTCTCCTGACAACCACGGCTATGCGCTTTCCTCTCACCAGCCCCCCTTCCCCACTCGCGCTGGCCCTGTAACAGCGCGGCCGTCACGATTATTTTATGCTTAAATGATTCATCCATGTGAGTTGCCTTCCCCTGGTTTCGTGGACGCGTTGAGCCCGCAGCCTTCAGGTTGTGGCCTCCCCTTGGAAATGGGGAGGCTGTCCCAGTGCCCGCCCCATGCACAGGGGCTGCGGCCCCCCTGCCCCCTTGGAGGTGTGTGGCAGGGGCCCACATGCTGCACTCCCCTCTCTGGGCAGATGGGCTGGAGCGAGCCCCCTTCCTAGGGGAAGGGGTTAATGGGGAAAGCAGCCTTCCCCCCCCCCCCCCCCACAATAGCCCACAAGGGTTACTGTGGGGTTCCCTGATTGCAAGGATGGGGTTAATGAGGGGAAGCCGCAGTGCAGGGAAGGCATCCACCATTGCAAGGAAGCGATGAATGGGGAAAACCTGCAGTGCAGGGAAGGGGTTCCCTCATTGCAAGAGCGATGTTAATGGGGGAGGGGGGTGGAATTCCCCAATTGCAAGAAAGGGGTTAATGGGGAGGGATCCCCTCATTGCATGCAGAAGGGGAACGTGGGGTTTCTGGAGAGCAAGGCTGGGATTAATGGGGGGAAGCTGCAGCGCGGGGAAGACATCCCCCATTGCAAGGAGGGGATGAATGGGGGAACCTGCAGGGTGAGGAAGGGGGTTCCCTCATTGAGAGAAAAAGGTTAATGGGGGGATCCCCTAGTGTGGGGAAGGCATGAATGGGGGAACCTGCAGGGCAGGAAAGGGGTTCCCTCATTCAGAGAAAAAGGTTAATGGGGGATCCCCTTGTGCGGGGAAGGCAGCCCCCAGTTACAGGGATGGGGTTAATGGGGATGCCCCAGTGGCAAGCAAGGGATTAATGGGGTTCCTTCCCCCCCCCACACCAGCGCAGGCAGGGGGTTCCCTGCCCCCGTGGGGGGAAGGGGCCAAGGGGGGGCGCCCCCTACCCCCATTGCAGGGGGGTTCCCCGCTGCCCCTTGCGGAGAGGGGAGGGATTTCCCTGCCCCGCCCCCCCCGGCAGGGGGATTCCCCTCCCCCCTCGCGCCCCCCCTCCCGAGAGGGGGAGGGGCGGGTTGGCGCCGCGCGCAGCCCCGAGGGGGGGCGTTGCCATGGAAACGGGCAGCTCCGTGCGGGGGCGGCGCGCGGGGGCGGGGGAACCCGCGGGGGGAGGGGCGGTCACGCGGCCCCGGGATCCTCGGGCTTCCCCCGCGCGCAGCCGCGCCGCGCCGCGCCGCTCCGGGATTGCTCCCGCCGCCCCTGCGCCGGGCGCAGCGCGCCCCCCGCACCCCCCTGCGCCGTGCACCCCCCGCAATCCCACGCAATGTACCCTCCTGCACCGTGCACTCCCCGCAATCCCACGCAATGCACCCTCCTGCACCGGGCACCCCCCTGCACAATGTCCCTCCCTGCAATCCCATGCAATGCACTCCCTGTACCATGCACCGCCCTTGCACAATGCCCCACCCGCAATCCCATGCAATGCACCCCCCTGCGCCGTGCACCCCCCTGCACAACGTCCCTCCCTGCAATCCCATGCAATGCACTCCCTGCACCATGCACCGCCCTTGCACAATGCCTCACCCGCAATCCCATGCAATGTACCCCCTGCGCCATGCACTCCCTGCGCCATGCACCCCCCTGCACCAGGAACGCCACACCACACTGCACACCTCTCTGGCACTGCGTGCCCCCCTTTCACGCTGCGCCTCCCTGTTTGATGCACAGCCCCCTGGGTGCTGCACACTGTGCCGCTGTGCATGCGTGGCCTGCACACCACGCCCTGCACCATGCAGTCTCCTGCACGATGCACCCCCTTGCATGCTGCGCCACAGTGCGCGCACCTGCACACAGAGCCGTGCATGCACTCCTTGTACACTACACTCTTCTATGCACACCGCATCCATCCCTGCTTGTGTGCACCCCTTGCACACTGTGCACATACAGAGCTGTGCATGCTCCCCCCTGCACACATATGCAGGGCAATGCATGCACACCTGGCATGTATACGTGCAGGCCTATGTTCTTACCCCTGCACACCTCACTCTGTGCACAAAAACAAGTGTTCATGCGCACAGCCCTACATACTGCACACCCTGCATGCCCCTACACAAAGCACACCCGATGCATGCATGCTTCTACATACTACAAACCCTAATATACATGCGCACACTACAAACCCTGCACATATTCCCTTCCACACACCCCCAGGCCTGCACACACACTGCCCACACACCCTGTGCACACACCTATGTACACACTGACGGGCTTCATTCACACGCACTTGCTCTCAATGCACAAACGCATTTACTGTGCATTTCTCAAAGCACACTCGCTGCCCCTGTGCACAAAGGCATCCTGTGCACACACACACACACACACACACATGTAGCCCACTGACACGCGCACACCCCGTTGCTGCAGGCAGCTCTCTTGCTTGACAAAGGGAGCGGGAGCGGGGGGAGACTGCAGGCTGGTGTGCAGCTCGCACACACGCATCCACCCACACGCTGTGCACTACCCGCCCGGCACACGCCTTGCTGCTCTCTCCCAACACGCGCACTGCACCATGCAGCACACAGGCGCGGCGCGGGCCAAATCCCCCCGGCGCCAAGCAGAGCCCTCGGCCACCCCGACTGCCCGCTGCCTGGGGAGGGCCTCGATCTCCTGCCGACCGAAATCGGCACGTCCCGGGGAGCCGGACACGCAGGCGGGCGCGATGCCGAGGGCGGGGGCGCGTGGCCCCTGTGCTGCCCCGGGTGCTCGGTCCTGCTCGTGCACCCGTGGCCAGGGCCGGCACGGCTCCGCTTCCCGCTGCCCCCGGGGGCGATGGGCGCCGGGGAGGGAAAATCCGGCAGAAAAGTTTGTGCTGTGGGCGAAGGAAGCGGCGGCGGAGCGGGTGCCCGGGGGCCGGGGCGAGCGGGACGGCCGAGGCTCGCGCCCGCCCCGGCCACGCGGCTGCGGCAACTAAAGTGGGGGAGTCGGCAGGCGGCTAAATTTAGCTGCAGACAATAGACGCGGTGGCCCGGGCGGCGGGGAGGCACGGGAGCGGGCGCGCGCGACTGCGCGTGTGAGCGGAATAGCAATAACGTGCTGCGTCTCCTCCCCGGCAGCCCGCGGGCCTCTCCTCCGCCGAGCCGCCCGCCCCGGGGAAACCGAGGCACGGAGCAGCGGCGCGCCGGGCCGGGGGCCGCGGGGCCGGCGCCCGGGACCGCAGCTGCCCCCGCCGCCGCCTCCGCGCGGCCCACGTGCGCCGCACCGGCACGTGCCGACCCCGGGCCATGGTCGACGACGGCGGCGCGCCAGCGGGGCGGAGGGCGCCGGCCGCGGGCAGGTGGGTGCGCCGGCGCAGCGGGGCGGCCGCGGGCTGCCGATGCCCCGGGAGCCGCCGGCACGGCACGGCACGGCACGGCACGGGCAGGGGGTTTTGCCAGGCGTTCCCGGTCCGCGCAGCCCCCGGCACCGCCAGCGCGGGGGGGCCGGCGCTGTGCGGCGGGAGGCAGCCCCCGGCAGCAGCGGTACGGATGCGATGGGAGTGACTCTTCCCGGCTAAAAATAACCTCCTCCCCCAGCCTCCGCCAGCGCCGCGAGGCCTCAAGGTCACTATCCGCCGTGCCGGAGCGGCGGCCGGGGGGGCGACGGAGGGGGCGTGGAGCAGGGAAGCCCGCGTCCTCCCCGGCCGCCGCGCCGGAGCTGCCGCCGCGCCGGAGCCGCCGCCACGCGTGGCCGCCCCGGTCCCGGCCCCGCCGCCCATGCCCCCGCCGCCCCCCGGCCGCCCCGGCTCCTCTCTGCGCTCCGAGCGGCGCCGGGGCCGGTAGCTCGGTGCCGTGGCAGGTGAGCGGGCGCGGGGGGACGGTGGGCGCAGCGGGTGGGGGCTCCCCGGGGCGGGCGGACGGGCCGGACACCCCCGGCGCCAGCCCCTTCCCGCGGGGCTGAGCTGTCGGGGAGCGGTGCGGGGGGACCCCGCAGCATCCCTCCGTGCCACGGGTGCTGCCCTGGGCTCAGCCGCCCTCGCCGAGTGCCGGCGGCCGGGGTCCGGAGGATGCGGGGTGCAGCCTTGCGCGGCTGCACCGTGCCGGGGCCCCCCCGATGCCCGCTGGCCTCGCTGCTCCTCCGTGCCTGGGTCCGGCTGCCCCGAGCATCCGTGACGTGGGGCGCCTGCGGGTGCCGCCTGGCCCCAGGGCGGCCGGTGCTGCACACTCGGCTCAGCACCCACAGCAAAGAGCCGCAACGAGCCCGCTGGGCTGCAAACCGGCCTCGATCGATATCCAGAGCAAACAGCCTCCCCGGGCACCGGGGCTGCGTGGCCGGCGATGCAGCGGGCTGCGGCGGACGGGCTGGCGGCCCCGGCGCTGGCCGCGGCCTTGGGCACGGTGGCCCCGGCGTGCAATGTTTGCCGTGCCGAAGTCCGGGGTGGCTGCGCCCGGGGCCGCGGGGGCTCTCGGGGGGGTCGGTGCAGTTCTGGCCTCGCCGTGTCGCGCGCTGGCACGCGGTCCGGCGTGCGCGGAGGAGCCCTGCGCCCGTCCCCGACCTTCCCCGCGACCTTGGGCTGCCCGCACCCCCTTCGCCCCTCGCTTTGGTGCCGCCGGGGGCTGCTCCGGGGACCCCCGGGGCGCTCAGAGGGCTGTTTGCCAGCGTGGGGGCTCCGCGGCAGGCTCGCGGCGGTGCCGGGGCGGCCGGGGCTGCCCTGCGCGGCGGCGCCCGCTGGGGTCCGTCCCCCCGAGCCCGCGGGGGCAGCCAGGCGGAGCGGCTTTGTCCTTCGGCGGAGCGGAGCCGCGTGGGGGAGGCGGCGGCGAACCCGTCGCAGCGGCTTTGTCTGGGGACGGCGGCAGCTCCGGCGGCGGCGAGCGGTGGCGGCGGCAGCGACGGGGCGCGCGGGGAGCCCGGGCAGCCCCGCGCCTCGCGGCCGGCCCCGGGCAGGTAGGGCTGCGCCGGCGGCGGCTGCCGGCTCGGGGTGCCGCTGGGCCCGCGGGCGGGAGGGCCGAGGGAGTTGGGGCAGGAGGCTCCGATCCCTGCCGGCCGCAAGCCCCTGGGCAGGGGGCTGCCTGCGCCCCGGTCCCTGGCGCGGGACGGCCTGGGGACGATGCCCCCCTGCGCAGGGTGCCGGGATGCCACTCGTCTCAGGGATGAAGCCGGGGATTCCCCTGCGTCGCGTCGAGGGCCGGATCCTGCCCGGGAGGCTCAGGTTCCCCCTGCGTGTCCCTGCGTGCGTGCCAACCGGGATGCCCGGCAGCCCTGCCCGGGTGTCTTTGCACCCACAAACGTCCCCACAACCAACCGGCAGCTCAACAGGTGCCTGGATGCGGATGGGGCAGGCCGTGCGTGGTGCAAATCAGCCCGACTCCAGGCTCTGCCCACCTGCACCAGCCCCCGTATGGTCACAGGGCGAACGTGGGGCTCCCGCGGGACACAGGTTCCCCGGGATGCAGAGTTCCCGTGGGATGCAGGGTTCCCCGGGATGCAGGGTTCCCGCGGGATGCAGGGTTCCCCGGGATGCAGGGTTCCCGCGGGATGCAGGGTTCCCCGGGATGCAGGGTTCCCCGGGATGCAGAGTTCCCCCGGGATGCAGAGTTCCCGTGGGATGCAGGGTTCCCGCGGGATGCAGGGTTCCCCGGGATGCAGAGTTCCCCCGGGATGCAGAGTTCCCGTGGGATGCAGGGTTCCCGTGGGATGCAGGGTTCCCCGGGATGCAGGGTTCCCGCGGGATGCAGGGTTCCCTGGGATGCAGGGTTCCCGCGGGATGCAGGGTTCCCGTGGGATGCAGGGTTCCCCGGGATGCAGGGTTCCCACGGGATGCAGGGTTCCCCGGGATGCAGGGTTCCTGCAGGATGCAGCGTTCCCGCGGGATGGGCGCCCGGCTGCACTGTGTTGCCGGAGAGATCCCGTCACGGCAGGGCTCAGATGAGCCGTCGCGGCTCTGGGACGGTCCCAGGGCCGGCACTGGCTCTGCCCCTGAGGCAGAGGATGCCGCCGTGAGCAGCAAAGCCAGGGGGGTCCCGAGGAGGCTCGGACAGTCCCATGCCCACAAAGCGCTGCTCAGTCCGGGCTGGGCCGGGTCGTGCCCAGGCCCCAGCTCTGCGGCGGCAGCCTGCCAGGATGGCGGCGGCGTTTGCGGGGGCCGGGGGTTCCCGCTGGCGCAGGCAGATGCCGTCCAGCCTTTGACATATGGCCGGGGCTTGGCGGCGGGGAGAGCTGCGGCCGCGGCCGCGCGAGATACCGGGGCCGCCGCGGGGGCCTGGGGCCTTCGAGCGCAGTGGGGGGGTCGGTGCAAGGATGTGACGCACTTCTCGCAAGCAGACAGCCCCGAGCCCCGCGCGCCGGCTGGCGGGGGCTCCCCACGCCTCCAGCCCCGGCGCTGGGACGAGCCCCGCGCGGCCGTGGGGGGATGCTCAGCACCGGTCCCACGGCCCCGAGCACCCCCAGCAGGGGCGGTTTCCCTGCCCCTTCCCCTCCGCAGGGCCGTGCTGCCCCAGCTACGCTCACAGCTACCCCACATTACAGTGACGGCCTCCCCCCGCCCTGTGATTCCCAGGCAGGAATTAGTGAACGGGTAATAAATAAATCACCAGCCGGGAGCCTTTTCGGCTGCCCGCCTCTATTTTTAGCTGCACCCTCCTCCTCTGCAGTTGCTCCCAGCCAGCACCGCTGCTCTGGGGCACAGGGGTCCCGCTGGCACCCGGCACCCGCCGGTGGGGACGGGGCAGGGGCGTCCCGCACCCCGGACGGCCCTGCCGCGCTCCGGTCCGCGGCCGTGCGGCTCCGTGCATGGCGGGGACGAGGCCGGTGCGGCGCCCCGGCTGCGCGCCCAGCACGTGCAGCCTTGCGTCGCCTCCTCGCACGGCCGCCCCGGCTGCTCCTTCCCCTGCAAGCTCCTATTTAAAGCCCGTGACCCTCCCGCGCCCACCCGGGGCCGGGCGCCAGCAGGCACCCGCGAAACCTCCCTCCGTCCCCGGGGTTTCCCTGCACCCGCCGGGCTGCGTGCCAGGCGCCGGCGGCCCCGGGCGGCTTTGCGAGACGAGGCCTTCGCCGTGCCCCCGGCGGAAACGGTGCCCCCGGACCGCGGCGCCGCGCGGGGTGTTTTAATCAACTGGGCAGTAAATCCTCCCCGGTGGAGATATTCGTATTGATGTCCTGACGGGGCGAAAGATTTAATAAGGACTATTTATGTTGCCATCAACATAGCCCATTAGTGCAACGACCACGGAGCGATGGTTAATAAATTATTTACTGCGATCCGTCCCGGAGGGCTCTTGGGGGAGTTTTACCAGCCCGATTTGAGGAGCCAAAAAGTTAGTTGAGGCACTGGGACACGTGGCCCGGCCCCGGGCGAGCGGTTTCCCTGCTGCCGCGCGGGGCCCTCGAGCGCCGGGAGAGGGGCCCGGGGTCCGCGGGAGGCTGGGGAGCCCCAGCAAACCGCTCTTCTTCCCCGCCCCGCCGCCTGCTTTGTTCCCCCCCCCCCAACCGAGTATTAAAAAGAAATCGGAGCCCATTTTCCTGCAATAAATTTGGCAGAATGGAGAGAAAATGATCTGCCTCTGGAGAGGCGCCAGTAGCCCCATATATTTAACACGGAGCAGCTGGGTGCTGGCGCCCGGCCACGCGCGGCCCGGCCGGGCGCTCGGCAGGCAGCGCGGGAGCAGCCGCCCCGGCCCGGCCCCGGCGACCTCCCCCGCGGGCTGAGCCCGGGGCGCCGCTGCGGCGGGCGCCCGGGGGGCCCCGGACCCCTGCCGTCGCCCTGCGCCACCGCCCCGCGGCTGGGCGGGAGGGATGCCGCGCGCGGGGCCGGTCGCCTTCGCCGTGTGTCCTGCCGGCTCTGCGGGAGCCGGGGCGGCGCAGGGCACGGTGGCTGCGTTGGCGGTGGGTCTAGGAGGCCGGTTGTCTGGGGTTGTAGCCGGACGGGGTGCAGCAGGACTGGGGTGGTCCCCGTGCTTGCTGTGCCGGCGGGGTCCAGGCGCCGGGTGTTGCAGTACCTTTGCTGGGGCCGCTGGTGCCGCGGGGGCCGTGCTGGCTCCGCGGGGACATTCGTGCAACGGGGTCCGCGCTGGCTCTGCAAGGCCGCTCGTGCAACGGGGCCGCTCGTGCTGCAGCTCTGCGCTGGGTGCAAGGGGGCCGCTCGTGCCGCGGGGGCCGTGCTGGCTCCGTGGGGACATTCGTGCAACGGGGTCCGCGCTGGCTCTGCAAGGCCGCTCGTGCAACGGGGCCGCTCGTGCTGCAGCTCTGCGCTGGGTGCAAGGGGGCCGCTCGTGCCGCGGGGGCCGCGCTGGCTCTGCGGGGATATTCACGCAACGGGGCCAGGGGGGACCTGGGGCGTGCGCTGCCCGCAGCCCCCTCCGCGCAGGACCGTGCACGGTGCAGCCGTGCGGGTGGGCGCCCCTCCGGCCCTCGCGCCCTGCCCTAGTTTCCCATTATCCAATTGCCTTTGAACAAACAGACATCCGAAAAACACGACTCTCCTTGCTGATTCCCAGCTCACCCCGACGCGGCGTGTCTGGCTGCGGAGGGGGGGGCTCGGCTCGGCTCAGCACCGGCGCTGCCGGCCCCGGCCCTCGCTGCTGCTCGAGGCCCGGCCAAATCGCCCGCGGCGCCACGGGGCTTCGGCCAAGGGGGCTCGGGGCGCCGGGGGCCAGCGAGCTGCCCCGCGCGGCCGCGCTGACGCCGCGTCTCCTCTCGGCCCAGGCACGGAGGGAAGCCCATGGCCCCCGGCCCCCCAGCCGCCCGCAGAGCCCCCGCTGAGCCCTGGCCGTGCAGCCAGCGCCCCTAATGCCCCCCGGGCCCCCCCGGCCTGCAGCCGCCAGCGCCAGCAGGTACGGGGAGTGGGGACGTAACCCACGCCGGGCTGCTGGGGCAGGGGCTGTGCCGGGGCTGTGCTGGGGTGTGCTGGGGGTGTGCCGAGGGTGTGCTGGGGGTGTACGTGGGGGTGTACATGGGGATGTGCTGGGGGTGTGTATTGCGAGGGTAAGGGAGTGCATAGGCTTGTATGGGGGACATATGGGGTGTGATGGAGAGGGCTGAGTGGGGTGTGGAGGGTTGTGATGGAGGGGGTGCGCTGGAGGGGGGTGCGGGTCTGCGATGCGGGAGGATGCAGGGGGTGAGAGGGTTGTGATGGAGGGGGTGCGTTGGAGGGGGGTGTGGGTCTGCGATGCGGGAGGATGCAGGGGGTGAGAGGGTTGTGATGGAGGGGGTGCGCTGGAGGGGGGTGTGGGTCTGCGATGCGGGAGGATGCAGGGGGTGAGAGGGTTGTGATGGAGGGGGTGTAAGGGGGTGTGGAAGGCTGCAATGGGAGGAGGTGTATGGGGGTGTGATGGAGGGAGCAATGGGGGCTGTGCGGGGATGGATGGAGGAGCGTGTGGGGGTGCGGGGGTGCGATGCAGAGCTGTGTGGGTGTGCACGGGGTGATGGCGGGCTGTGCGGGGAGCGCAGGCGGTGCGGCAGAGGGGGGCAAGCAGGACGTACGGGAGGGACAGAGGAGTGCGGGGGGTGTGATGGGGTGTACGGGGTGCAGGGGTGTGATGGGGTGAACAGAGGGGGCGTGATGGGGGGCTGGGATGGGGGGGTGGCGGGGGGGGTGTAACAAGGGTGCAGGGATGCAGGAGGGTGTTGCAGGGGTGTGATGGGGGTGCGCCCGGGGGGGCGGAGCCGGCGCCCCGGGGTGGGCGGGGAGAGGGGCGGGGCGGGGGTGCGTCACGGGGGCGGGGCGGGGCTCCGCCAATGAGGTCCCCCCCCCCGCCGCGCTCCGGTCCCGCCGCCGCGCGCCCCCGGGGCTGAGCCCGAGCCCGAGCCCGAGCCCGGCGGCCCCGGCCCCGGCCCGCCGCCCGCACCGGCAGCCTGGCAGGTACCGGGCACCGGGCAGAACCGCCCCCGCCGCCGGTCCCGGTACCGGCGCGATGCTGCCGGGGGCGGCGATGCTCCCCGGCCGCCGCGGGGGGCAGAGTCGGGTCGGCAGTGGGGTGAGCCCGCCGTGCGCCCCGTAACGGGGGACCCCTGCGCCCGCCCCGCCGGGGCCGCTCCGCCGGCGCGGGGTCCCGGTGCGCGCCGCCCCCTCCCTGCCTCAGTTTCCCCTCCGCGAGGCGCCGGTCCCGGGTGGCAACGCGCGGTGCCGCCGTGCACGGGCCGGGCCCCGACGCCGACGCCTCTCCCGCAGGTCGCTGCCGCCCCGGCGCCGCTGAGCCATGCGGGATCGCGCCCGCCCGGCCCCCGCGCCCCGAGAGCCATGAGCAGCTGCAAGTCCAACGGCGGGGTGGCGCGGCCCCGGGACCCCCACCCGCTGGAGGGCGAGAGCCAGCCGCTGCGGCCCCGCCGGCCCGCCGGCCTCGAGGTGGTGGTGTCCGGCGCGGAGCAGCCCGCGGCCGGCGAGGAGCGCGCGCCGCCGGGAGCGCGGAGGAACCAGAACATCGGCTACAGGCTGGGCCACCGGCGGGCCCTCTTCGAGAAGCGCAAGCGCCTCAGCGACTACGCCCTCATTTTCGGGATGTTCGGCATCGTCGTCATGGTCACGGAGACGGAGCTGTCCTGGGGGGTCTACACCAAGGTAGGGGCCGGGCTGCTGGCGGTGGCGAGAGCGGGCGAGGGGACGCGGGCACGGGGCCTGGGGGTCACCGAGCTTCCTCGCAGGAGTCGTCGTACTCGTTTGCACTGAAATGCCTTATCAGCCTCTCGACCGTCATCCTCCTGGGGCTCATCGTCATGTACCACGCCCGGGAGATCCAGGTGAGCCGCGCGCCCCCGCACAGCCGCGGCCCCCGGGGACCCGCGCCGCGGCCCCCGCGCGCCGGCTGGCTGCGGGCCGCCCGCCCAGCCGGCCCCCCGCTCGCTCCCCCAGCTCTTCATGGTGGATAACGGCGCGGACGACTGGCGGATAGCCATGACCTACGAGCGGATCTTCTTCATCGCCCTGGAGCTGGTCGTCTGCGCCATCCACCCCATCCCGGGCCAGTACCTGTTCACCTGGACGGCGCGCCTGGCCTTCACCTACGCCGCCTCGGTGGCCGACGCCGACGTGGACGTCATCCTCTCCATCCCCATGTTCCTGCGGCTCTACCTGATCGGGCGCGTCATGCTGCTGCACAGCAAGCTCTTCACCGACGCCTCCTCCCGCAGCATCGGCGCCCTCAACAAGATCAACTTCAACACCCGCTTCGTCATGAAGACCCTCATGACCATCTGCCCCGGCACCGTGCTGCTGGTCTTCAGCATCTCCTCCTGGATCATCGCCGCCTGGACGGTCCGCGTGTGCGAGAGGTGCGCGGGCGGGCAGGGCTCTCCCACCTCCCTCGGGGGCTCCTGGGCTCGGGGAGGGCGCGGAGCTGGGCTGCAGCTGAGGATGCACGGGGCAAAGCCCCGGGAGGAGAGAGGAGAAGCCCCTCGGAGGTGCGAAGCGTCCCCCAGCCCTGGCAGCGCCGTCCAGGACCAGCAGAGCCTGTGTCCGGGCAGCCCGGCCCCGGGCGAGCGTCCCCAGCTCCTGCCTGGCCCAGGGCCCTCGTGCCCGGGCTCGGCGGGTGGTGGCCACCACGGGGTTTTGCAGCGCCCAGAGGCGGATGCTGCGGCCGGCTAGGTCCCCGGCAGGGAGGGAGGCCGGCTGCGGGGTCTCCGTTAGCTGGCCCGCGAGCGCTGCTGTCCCATCGTCCCCGCTCTCCCCGGCCCCGTGTCCCTCCCCGTGCACGGCTGTCACGGGTGCCGGGTCCCGAGGGACGCAGCGGCGCCAGGACCCCGGGCCTGCCGGAGGGGCCGGCCCGGGGGGCGTTGGGGGGTCTGGGCGACGGGATGCGGTGCAGAGGGGACGGGGCTTTGCCGGGTGCTCCTCAGCTGCGGCCGGACCCCGCGGCCGGGCTGCGCGTGCCTGCGCTCGTCCCTTCTCGGCCGCTTCTCCTCCGCCCCGGGACCGCTCATTAACTGCTCTTGTTTTCCCTCTCCGACCGCTCTGCTGCTCGCAGGGACAAACTGTGAGTGACCCCAGGAACCGAGAGCCGCATCCTGCACGGGACGTCCCTCCCACCCCAGGCTTGTGCTACCGAGAATTTAGGATTAGCTGCAGCCGGCGGGGCGGGGGGGGGGGCGCGGGGGGCTGCGGTGGCCGCCCGGGCCAGAGCGACGAGGCCGCCGACCTGGAGAGGGGCCGCAGCCCTTTCCCCTTGGAACCTCAGCAGCGGGTTTGGGCCGCCGCGCTCCCTTCGTCGAGGGGGCGGCCGCCGGGCCCCCGGCGCGGGCGGGATCGGAGCCGGTGACACGGGGGTCCCGTGGCAGCGGGGGCGCGGATCCCCTGCGCTGCCCGGGCTCCGTCCCCGCTGGGGCGAGTTGGCCGTGGGTGGCCGGGCGCCCCGGGCCGGGGCTGGGCGCTCTCGCGTCCCGTCCCGATAACGCCAGCGAGGAGCCGGGACGATCCGAGCAGCCGGAAAGGAGCCGCTCGCCGCTTTTTGTTCGTAGAGCGGAGGCTTCGGCTGAAGCGTCTCCAAAGGGCTTTCGCTCGGCTCCGAGCGTTTCCGTCGCTCGGCGTTTCTCCCCTTCAGCGGCGCGATGGGGGCGCGTGGAGGGGTCCCGGGCGGCGGAGGGCAGGGCGCCGGAGGAAGGCGGGAGGCTGCAGGGGCGGGAAGGGGGGCGGCGCGGGGCGCTGCGGCCCCCCGGCCCCCGTGGCGAGTCCCGTGGGGCCGGCTGAGGTTCCAAGCCGAAATCGCCCAGGTTCAGCCCCGGGGGGGGGGGGGGGGCGCGAGCAGGGGAGGGCCGGGCGGAGGGACGCAGCAATCCTAAATTCCTCGCCTCACGCTTGAGTCTGACCCCGGCTTGTTCCCACCCGTCCCTTTCCCTTTTCCTTCCTCTTTCACCCCCGTTTTACACTCCCCCCCCCCCCCCCGCCGCCCGCATGCCCCCGAGCCCTGCCGCCGAGCTTGGCCGCTCCGACCGCCCGGCCCCGCTGCCCCGCGTCCCCCGTCGTGTCGGCCTGTCCCGGCGTCCCCGAGAGCTGCCGCGTCCCGGGGCCGGCAGCAAAGCCGTCTGCGTTCATGGCTGCGGCGCTGGCCACGAAATCTCAAAGCACAGCGTCGCCCGCTCCGGCCCGGCGCGAAGCCGGGCTCTGCCGCGCAGAGGGGCCGGGGCGGCCGCGCCGGGGCCAGGGAGCGGGGCTGTTTCGCGGCTCGGGGTGGGGCGGGGGGTCCGGCCGGGGCGGCGGGCTCTCGCGTGGCGAGGGGCTGCCCTGCTCCGCGCGGCGCCGGGGTCGGGGCCCGGCGCTCCCCACGCTGGCGGCGTGGCTCTCCGCGCCGGCGCGGGAAGCCTCCCGCGTTTTCCCGGCGCAGTGCAACTCGGTGCCGCGCTCTGCGGAGGGGGAGCGGGTCTCGAGGGGGTGACGCGCGTCCTGTGCTTTGAGATCCTTGGGAAAAGCTTCCAGAGGGCTGAGGGTTGCTGTGGTTTCCCTCCAGGCTGGGGGAGGCTTCGTTTCCCTCGGGAGCTGGCAGGGGCTCAGCCCGCCGCGGGAGCAGCTCCCGCACCCTCGCGTCCCCTCTCCGCCGGGCGCTTCGGTCTCTCCGGCTCTGCAGATTTTGGTGGCCCCCGGCCCAGGCGTGGAGCCCTTTCTGGGTGCCTCGAGTGTGTTCGGGGGGCACGTGTCCCACCAGGGTCCATCCAACTGAGCGCCCCCAGCCCTCTTGTTTAGGGGGGCCGTGTCCCTCCCTTGCGGGTTTCCCGGGGCGCTCGGCCGCACGGAGCCGTCCGCGGGCGGCCTCGGGGTCCGGCGTGCCCGCGATGCACCCGGGAGAGCGCGGGGACTCTCCCAGCTGCAGCCACGGAGCGGGAAGTGGGTGATGGGGAAACCGGCTCGTTTCCGACCCGAGCCCTGCAGCCGGTGCTGGCCGAGTTTCGGGAGTGGGGTCTCTCCCCGGGGGCTGCAGTCCCAAAGGGCAGGTTCAAAGCCCCCCCCCACCCATGTGGCTCGGTTGCACGTTGGGCTTCCTCGTACCGGCTCCCCCGGCGGGCGCTGCGTGCAAGGAGCTCTGCAGAGGGGCCCGGACCGTCCCCGCTTCGAAGCACGGCGGGGTCGAAGAGCCGAGCTGCTCTCGCCAGCTGCGAATTTCCCCGCGGGCCCAATACCCAGCACCCGCCTCGCCCGAGACACGGCCCCGTCGGCATCACGATGCGGCGCCGCGGGGGGCGGCGGCGGGGGCCGGGACCGCCGCGGCTGACGGCGGCTGCCTCCGGCCCCGGGCAGGTACCACGACAAGCAGGAGGTGACCAGCAACTTCCTGGGAGCGATGTGGCTGATCTCCATCACCTTCCTCTCCATCGGCTACGGCGACATGGTGCCGCACACCTACTGCGGGAAAGGCGTGTGCCTGCTCACCGGCATCATGGTGAGCGGCCGCGGGCAGCGGGCACGGCGCGGGGGGTTCCCCGCCGCGCGTCTCTCCCCGCGGCAGGAGTTTCCCAGCTGCTGCTTGACCTGCTCCCCAGGGCGCCGGCTGCACGGCTCTCGTCGTCGCGGTGGTGGCCCGAAAGCTAGAGCTCACCAAAGCGGAGAAACACGTGCACAATTTCATGATGGATACGCAGCTAACGAAGCGGGTAAGGGCCCGCCAGCGCGCCCGGGGCCGTCCAGCGCGGCGCCCCCAGCCGCTGTGGCCCCGGGAGGGCGTTCGTCCCGGGCAGGGACGCGGAGGGGCCCCGGGAGCCGCTGCCCGGCTCCTGAGCGGGGACGTCCGTCCTTCCAGGTGAAAAACGCTGCTGCCAACGTACTCAGGGAAACGTGGCTCATCTACAAACACACCAAGCTGGTGAAGAAGATCGACCATGCCAAAGTTCGGAAACACCAGCGTAAGTTCCTCCAAGCCATCCATCAGTAAGTGCCAAACCTTTACCTGCTTCGTACGCGGCGCCCGCCCGCCCGCAGCGCCGCGGGGCAGAGCCGGCCCGACCGCTGGTGCCCGCAGCGTGCCCCCGCGCCGCTGGCCTTCGTAACGACCCGCTTGCGAGCCGATTCCTCCCTTTCCCCCCCGGCTTCAGGGCCGAGACCTTGGCCAAAGCGACACACGCGAGCTATCTCCCTCCCGAGCCCCCGGAAATCCCTCCGGGACTTTGAAACAAGACCAACACGGCCAAACTGCCCGAGTGCCGCCTGCCCCCTCCTGGTGTAGGATTTTTGCATTAGAAAATGTGAAGTTTTCCAAATTGGAGCCTCCGAAAGGAGAACGGGATTTTTTTCTTCCGTTCTGGCTGCTGGTTGGTGCCAGCTCTGCCCGCGGCATCCGGGCTCCCGGCGCCGGGTCCGGGTCCCTCCGGCAGCCCTGCTCCGCCGCGGCCGGGGCGCTTTTCCGGAGAGAGCGGGTCGCAGGGCCGGGGCCGTGCGCGGCCGCGGCGTGACCGAGCCCAAGCGGCGACGCCGAGCCGCGGGCTGCCTGCGGCGCTGGGGGAAAGCCGAAAGCGGCTCGGCTCGGCCTGGCCCAGGGACGGCGGCGGGCGGGCAGGGCGGCCGGGCGCCGGCGGCTCCGGGCGCTCTCCGTGGTGTTATTAAACCTGCTGTTGTGTTTTGTCTCTGTTTTGCCCGATCCCTGCAGAGCTCAGAAGTAAGTCGCCCCGCGGGGCTGCCTGTCTCCTCGCTATGCGTTTCCGTGTGCATGGTCGCGTCCCGGCAAAACGCGGCGGCACCGCCCCGTAGGGGCTCTCCCGGCCGAACCCCGCGCAGGGGGGGCTGCCTCCGGGGATCTGGGAGCCCCCCCGGCCCCGTCGCGAGCCGCGGCCGGCCCGTCGGCACCGCGGCGGCAGGTCCGCGCGCCCGGGGAGGCGCGCGGGGCGCTGCTCACCCGGCCCCGCTGCCTTTCTCTCCGCAGGTTGCGGAGCGTGAAAATGGAGCAGCGGAAACTGCACGACCAGGCGAACACGCTGGTGGATTTGGCCAAGGTGAGCCGTGGCCGGCAGGCGGGCTCGACCCCGCGCCGCGCTCGGCACGGCGGCGGGCGCTTTTGAAGCCCCCCCCCGCCTTTGCCCTGCACCTCCCCGTTCCCGGCAGGCGCAGAGCGTCATGTACGACGTGGTGTCGGAGCTGCAGGAGCGCAACGAGGACCTGGAGAAGCGGCTCCGGGCGCTGGAGAACAAGCTCGACGCGCTGGGGCTCAGCCTGCTGGCGCTGCCGGGGCTGGTGGGCCAGGCCGTGGGGCAGCAGCAGCGGGAGCTGCTCGGCCGCCGGCCGCCCCGGCCCCCCGGGCGCCGCCGCCGCTCCCCCTCCACCGCCCCCCCCACCTCCTCGGACAGCGGGTGACGGGGCAGGGCCGGGCTCCGGCCGCGGCGGCCCCCCCCGGGGCCCCTTTTAATGTCTGGCCATCGTGTGGCTGATCTCAGTAGCTTTGTTCTGTAAAGCCCTGTATAGTTAAACTTCCTGCGTTCACTGTGCTGGCGCGAGGCTGGAGCCCCGCGACGGTGCCCGCGGCCGGGCCAGGGGCCGCCCGCAGCCCCCGCGTCCTCCCGGGGCGCCCCGGGGGCAGCGATGCAGCAGCAGGTCCGGCCGGGGGCCGCCCGCAGCCCCCGCGTCCTCCCGGGGCGCCCTGGGGGCAGCGATGCAGCAGCAGGTCCGGCCGGGGGCCGCCCGCAGCCCCCGCGTCCTCCCGGGGCGCCCCGGGGGCAGCGATGCAGCAGCAGGTCCGGCCGGGGGCCGCCCGCAGCCCCCGCGTCCTCCCGGGGCGCCCCGGGGGCAGCGATGCAGCAGCAGGTCCGGCCGGGGGTCGCCCGCAGCCCCCGCGTCCTCCCGGGGCGCCCCGGGGGCAGCGATGCAGCAGCAGGTCCGGCCGGGGGCCGCCCGCAGCCCCCGCGTCCTCCCGGGGCGCCCCGGGGGCAGCGATGCAGCAGCAGGTCCGGCCGGGGGTTGCCCGCAGCCCCCGCGTCCTCCCGGGGTGCCCCGGGGGCAGCGATGCAGCAGCAGGTCCGGCCGGGGGTCGCCCGCAGCCCCCGCGTCCTCCTGGGGCGCCCCGGGGGCAGCGATGCAGCAGCAGGTCGGGCCGGGGCCGGGGGGGCTGGCTGCAGCCACAGGCTGGGGCGGTGGGAACGGGGGCGGCTGGGGGGGCGCAGGGCAGCCGGGGCTCCCCGCCCTGGCTCAGCAGCGCGGGGGAGACAGAGGGCTTGGGAGAGGCCAGAAAGCCTGAGGTTTTGGGGCAGCCAGGGGGGCTGGGGGCTCTTCCCCCAGGAAGGGGACGGGTGGGGGGAGAGGTGGGGGCCGCGGCGAGGAGCGCCGCTTGCAGAGCGCCGAGTGGAGCGTGCCCCGGTGGTGAGAGCAGGGCCGAGCCCAGGGGTCGAGGGTTTGGGGCTCTGTCCCTGGCTCTGCCACTAAGTGACCTTGGCAAAGTCACGTCACCTCTCTGTGCCTCAGTTTCCCCCATCTGTAAAATGGGGGGTGGGGGTAGGGGTGGGGGCGGGGGGGGGGGCAATGATACTGACCCTTTTAAAGTGCTGTGAGATTCCTGAATGCAATATTTGGCCGATCCTGCCACCAGCGGGGCGGGCGAAGCGGCTCGGCGGGGGCCCCGCGCCACCCCGGGGGCCGGGCTGGGGGGCCGAGGCGCACATTAAAGAAAGCTGAACTGGCTGCGTCGCTCTCTGCTCGCGGCCGTGGGCCCCGTCCCCTGCACGGGGGGGCCGGCGGGACGGGACCTCGCTGGGGCTGGGGGGTCTTTGCAGCTCGTCGCCCTGTGCTGGGCACCCGAGCCCGCTTCCCGCCGGGGGCCGACGGGGCTGCACGCGCGGAGATGCCGCTGCGGGCTTGCAGCCCTGGCTTTGGGGTGGGTTTGGGGGGTCCCATAGCAGTGGCGGATGGGGGCCATTCGCAGGCGGGCATGGGGGAGCTGGGCTCAGCATCCTTGGCTGTGCCAGATCCTGGGGCTGGGATGCACCGGACCGCCGGATGCGCCGGATGGCTGGTGCCCTCTGCCGGCTCCCGGCCCGGCAATGGGCGCCGGGAGGCTCCCAGGCCTGCGGGCTCGGCTCCCGGCGCCCGCGCTGGACCGCTCCGGCAGGGCCAGGACGGGGCCGCCGGAGCCCTGCGACGCCGGGCAGCCAGGACGGGGGACTGGGACGGGGGGCCCGATCCTGCCCACGTGGGGCCCCGCGTGCCCCTTCCCGGCAGCCCGGCCGGCTGAGCCGCACGTTAATATTTAACCGGCCGCGGCTATCGGCGGCAGATAGCGGCCGCCGTGGGACGCCTTCGCACGCCCCGGCGGGCGGGAGGCCAGCGGGGGCTGAGCACAGACCCGCAGCCGCGTCCCGCCATGCCGAGGGCAGGTAACGCCTCCCTCCCGCGCCCCTTCCCAGGGGGCTCGGTGCCGGCTCGCAGCGGGAACCCAAGCCCGGTGCTGGCCCCGTCCGGCGGGTCTGGCCCGGGGCAGGCGGTGGCGGGGTGATGCAGGGCCTGGGGGTGAAGCACTGGGGCTGGTCCCCGTGACGAGAGCCCGGCAGCGCCCTTGGGGCCCTTGGCGGTGGCAGGGCACCGGCGGGGACGGGGACGGGAGAGGGCTGGGACGGCAGCGGGACCCGTCCCCGCCGGGGCTCGTGCGTTCCCGGGCCCCGAGCGCGGGCCGTCCACGGGAAGCGCGTCGGCCGCCGGCGGAGGGGAGGCAGCAGACACGTTTCCAGCCCGCGCGGCGAGTCACCCCCCTCCTGCCACGGGCGCTGGGTGTAATCGCTCCCACCTGCAGCAGAGTGAGGTACGTGTGACGAGCTGCGAGCGGCCTCAGGCAGCCGAGGCGTCCCCCCTCCGCCAGAGCTGCCGCGAGCGGGGACGGGGACGGGTGGCAGCCCCAGGGCAAGGAGGCAGGGGGACGTGCCTGCAGCAGGGACACGTCCCAGGGAGGGGTGACATCCCTGGGGAGCAGGCGGAGCTCGCCGCCGTCCCCACGGCACGGGGCAGCGAGGACGGGGAGGGAAGGCAGCGCGGGGCCGGGCCAGGCTGTGGGGTGACATGCAGGGGGAAACTGAGGCAGGCAAAGAAGGACTGTGATGCTGTGCAAGGGATCGGGGCTGAGCTGCGACTGCAGCCGGTATGTCCAGGCTCGGGGCTGCAGCTGGCCACAACCCCTTCCCCGCAGCCTGGGAGGGGTGGGGGGCCGGCGGGCTCCCGGCCGGGCTCACCCCCTCGCTCCCCCCCTCCAGCTGGGCTCAGCCTGGGCGCGCTGAAGCGGAGCAGCTGCCGGCTGCGCCTGGGGGAGCCCCGTCGCCCGCCGGCCCCCGGGAGCCCGTGGCCCAGTCCGCCGGCGGGACGCAGCTCGCCGGGGCGCTGAGCTCCCGGCCCTCGGCCACCTCCTGCCCTGCCGAAAGCCGCTCGGATTGCCCCGCGTGGAAGAGCTGGCTGCGCCGCTGGAGGTGGGGGTCTGTGCTGCGCCGCCCACCCCAAAGTCCCTTGCTGGAGCATCGTGGGCCGGACCGGCACGGCAGCCCCGGCTGCCCGCAGGGCACCTCCGGCTCCAGCCCCGCTGGCGAGCAGGGGATGGAGGTGGAGATGGAGCAGGGGACGGAGCTGGGGACGGAGACGTCGGTGCCGCGCGGCCGCCCGGCTGCCCTCCTCGCCTCCGCGGGCCGGCTGGAGGCGTACAGCCTCAAGTACGGCTACATGAAGTCCTGGCCTGGGCTGCTCCGGGTGCTGGGGGGGCTGGAGCTGCTTTTCGGAGGGATGGTCTTCGCCTGCGTGTGCGCCTACGTCCAGCGGGACTACCAGTGGTACAACAGCGAGCTGCTGGCCGGCGGGCCCCTGGGCGGCGCGTCCCGCTACGACGGCCCGCTGACGCCCTTCGTGCTGGTGGTGGCCAGCCTGGCCTGGCTGCTCAGCGCCATCCTGCTGGGGCTCGGGGCCACCACCTACTACCGGAGCATCCTCCTCGAGGCGGGCTGGTGGCCCCCGACAGAGGCGGCCCTCAACGCGCTCCTCTTCCTGCTGTACCTGGCGGCGGCGGCGGCGTACATCAACACCGTCACCCTCGGGGGGCTGTGCTACTCCCCCCTGGCCGGCGGCCCCCTCCTCGGTGTTTTCTGCCGCGTGGCCGGGGGCCAGGCGGCCGCCCTCGTCTTCCTCTTCATCACCGCGCTGCTCTACCTGGTCGGCAGCCTCGTCTGCCTCAAGATGTGGCGGCACGAGAGGGCCCGGAGGCACCGGGACGCCCCGGTGAGTCCGCCCGGGGCTGGGGGCGGCGGGGAGCGGGGCGATGAGCGGGGCCCCCCCGTGCCCCAAGGCAAGGGGCAGCCCCCGGGCCCCGCCGGAGCCGCTAGCCGAGCAGCAGTAGCTGCAGCGTCCGGCCGCCGCCGGGCCGCTCGGCCTCACGCCGCCTCCTTTGCGCCTTGAAGCCCGCGCCAACCCCGCCGGCCGCCCGGGCCAAGCACATCGTCTTCGAGGACGAGACGGGGCCCCCCGGGAGGGTCACCAAGACGCTCGCCTTCTCCGAGGAGGGGGAGAAGCTGGAGGCCTTGAACTGCTCCGTCGCCCCCCGGCCACGCGCGGTCCCGGACTACGTGCTGTAAGTGACTCCCGCCTGCTCCCGCGCCGGCGGGTCCCGCGCGAGGGCACCCGAGGGGCCACGAAAGAGCCCGCTGGGGGGCTGCCGCTCTGCCCGGTGCCTGGGCACGGCGGGGAGCACGGCGAGGGAGCCGCTGGGGCCGGCCTCGACGCTGCAGTTTGCTCCACGTGGGAATTAGCCCTTGCTCCCCACTCAGGACTCGGCGTCCCAGGTGTGGGCAGCCGCTGCCTGTGCGCGGGAGCCCGCGCAGAGCCCCGGCCACCGGCTGAGGTGTCCCCGGGGCTCCTGCAACATCCCAAGGCCGCGCTGCCCGGTGGCAGGTGCCGGGGGGGCACTGCAGGGCGGGGGTGGACCGTGAGCACCCCTCATCTGCTGCTGCACGGGTGCCCAGTGTCCCTCCTCTCTGCCCAGGGACCTGTCCCAGCCCTGCGGCTCTCCCTCCCTCCCTCCCTCCCTCCCCTTTCCACGCACTGACTCTCATATCCCTGGGCCGGGCAGAAAGTACCCGGCGATCCAGAGCCCCCGGGAGAGGGAGCAGTACAAGGCTGTCTTCTGCGACCAGTACGCGGAGTACAAGGAGCTGCACAGCGAGGTCTGCGCCGCGCTGCAGAAGTTCGGGGAGCTGGACGTGATGATGTGCCAGCTGCCCTGGCACGCGCCGAGCAGGAAGGTGAGTCCCTCGGCGGGCCAGGCTGCGCATGCAACGCTTCTTGCAAGTGGCATTACGTGGAATGAGTTGGCAGGTCTCAGCGGGATCTTGTCCAGGTGCAGGCACCATGCAGGAGAGGGGTGTCTGCTAAGCCCTGCAAAGGAGCAGGGAGCAAGGCCTGGGCCAGGCTCTGCCCATGGTCCGAGCTGGCTGGACCCATCAAAGGGCTCCGAGCAGGAACAACAGACGGAGCCACAACCGCCCTGCCAGGAAGCTTGGTCCCAGCGGGACCCGCTGAGACCTGGGTTCCTCCCGGGTCTTGGGGTAGAAACATCCCCTGTCGGCCCCCTTGGGCTCCTGTGCCGTCCCGGGGATGCCCGGCTCAGGGAGGAAGGGAGCACGACCTGGGGCCGCTGCTGGCCGCGCGAGCGTGGGCAAGGCCAGGCCGGGCCGGGGAAGGGGGTCAGGGCTGCGTCCAGGTGGGGAAGACCAGGGAGGTGCGGGACGCCGTGACCCAGGCTCCCGCGGCTAAAGCACAGGCCTTCGCCTTGCTCGAAAGGCATCGAGCCTTTCTCGGCCAGGCCCGCAGCAAGACGTAACCTTGCCGGACGCAGCTGGGAAGGCTGGTCGCCTCACAGCAGTGCGCAGAGCCCCATCCCGGGCTCGTTAGCTGTGATTGCCTCATTAGGGTCATCATCCAGAGCTTCTCAGGTGGTGCTTTGTGCCCTGCAGGAACAGCGCAGGGTGGTCCGTGTCTGGTGCGAGTACGTGAAGAAGAAGAGGGTGAGTAAGGGCTGGCATCCGGCTTTCCCACGGTTGGAATTGACCCCACATCGGGGAGCCCAGGACCCCTGATGTTGCTTCTCTCCTTCCTCCCAATGGTTTGGGGACCGAGGGGACCTGTGGGATCCCAGCCCCGTTGCTGACGGCCCCACTCTCTCCGGCCGGCAGGACTCAGCCTTCCTGGAGAAGCAGGAGCGCTGCGACTACCTGAAGAAGAAGCTAGTGCACATCAAGTCCCAGATTCGGGAGTATGACCGCACTGCCCCCAAGGGCTCCGTCTACTTCTGAGCCTGCGGGTGGGCTGCCCCGGCGCTGGTGCGCTCTAGCCTTGGCCCCGCGAAGCAGGCCTCCAGGGACGCGGGTTGCGGTGTGGCTCTGCCGGTGCTCCCGGCACCCCTGAGCCTGCTCATTGCACCCTGTCGGGAGTCGGTGCTGGGGGACAGAGGTGCCCGGGGTGCAGCCGGTGCCCACCAGGCCGGGGCTCCCTCCCGGGCCTGGCCGCGAGCATTGGGAGCAACCCACAGGCTTGTGTGTGGGAGAGCAGAACCCGTGGGTGCCTTGGGCTAATTTTGGAGTGCTGCAGCCGGTTCCCGTGCCCCGGGGAGCCTGGGTGCGCGTGCTTGCATGCGTGGTGGCTTTGCGGGGCACACCACCGCAGCGGTGGGCGCATCTCCACCTTGCAGCCAGCTTTGGGTCAGTGGGTGCAGCTATAGAATGAGCCAGAACTGTTTTTAATAAAATATGGTGATTTTTTAGGGAGGGTTAATGTGTACATGGGATGCTCCTGGTCCCCTCCCTGTCCCTGGTCATCACCCAGGAAAATGGCTGAAGCCAGGATGGGGACTGAGCCCTGGCCGCTTGCCTGTTCCTTGCTGATTCCCGGTACCAACAGGAGCCCCGCACCGCTGCTCCAGGGTGCCCTGACGGGGCGAGGGGAGGAAAGCAGAGCTGCAGCCCCTGCCCCTCCGGGGTCCCCCCACCACCATGAGAGAGGCTGGGGGGATCCCAGCTGGGAGTTGTGCCCCCCCTCCAACAAGTCCCCTCTTCTTAAAGTGAGGAAACTGCTGTTCATTGAAATAAATATGCGGCGGGGCCGGGAGGGAGCAGCCGGGGCTGCCCGTGGGGCCGCAGTGCCTGCCCTGCACAGCGCGGGGGGCTGACGGCTGAGAACCGACAAGCTCATCACCGGCGAGGGCCGGGCGGCAGGAGCGGCCCGGCCCCCGGGGCTCCCCCCGGAGGCGGAAGCCGGGGCCGAGCCCGGGGCCGGTTTCCCTGCAGCGCCCGAGCACGGCGGTGTCACTAATCCCGGCTGCCATTTTAAGGTGAACAAAGAGGCGGAGGCAGGTAGGTGGCTCCGGGGCGGCCGGTCGGCGGGGAGCCCGGGAAGGGAGGGCGCACCGGGGGCGGCCCGCCGGCACCGCCGTTCCCACGGCCCCGGGGGCGCACCGCCGTTCCCACGGCCCCGGGGGCGGCAGCGGCAGCGCCGGGCCCGGGCTGCCCGAGCCCCAGCCCCGGGAGCGGCAGGTGGAAAGCGAGCGGAGGCGGCGCCGGGAGCGGGGCGGCCCCGCGCTGCCGCCGGACTTTGCGCCGCGGCAGCGGGTCGCGGCTCCGCCGGGCCAGGTGAGCGCGGCAGCGCCGGGTTGGGTTGGGGGCAGCCGGCGTCGCCCTGCCCCGGGTCCCTCCGGTGCTCACCGGGCGGTGCCGCGCTGCGGACGGGAAAGGCGGCTCGGGGGGGGCCCCGTGCGGTCGCCCGCACTCGGGTTGCGGCACCGGGACGCCGGCGACGCGGAGCGCGGCCCGGGAAGGGGCGGCGAGGCTGCCGCGCCGCCCGCCTTGCTGCCGTGGGTGAGCCCCCGCGGGCCCGTCCGGGAGTACGTGCAGGGCGCGGGGAGGTGGGGCAGATCGCGGCAGCTTTGGCTTTGGTTATCTGGGGTTTTAATCGGTTTGGAGCGGCGGCTTTGGCAGCCGGAGCGCCCTCGACTCGGGAAGGTATTTTGGATTTGCAGGGCGAGTCCAAGAACAGGTCGGGCGCTGGGAGGTGGAGGTGAATTTGCAGCCCCCTCGCTGAGCTGGGGCTGCCATGAGGTCTCGTCCTCCTCAGCCCTTTCCGAGACCCCTTGGAGGTACCTCGGAGACCACAGCTGAAACCGCTCAGCCTGGTGACCCGCCGCGGCTCCAGCTTAAGGAATAACAAACAACGTCCCCTCCCTGGCCGCTTCCCTGCGGGACCCTACCCGGCCGGGGGCATGACGCAGCCGGGTGCTGCTGTGCCGGGGCCCCGCCGCCGTCCCTGCCTCCGCGGGTGCCGGAGGACGGATAGGTTTTCCCACGGAGGGGTTCAGGTTTCTGCTGTGCTAAGCCCTTGCCTGCTCCCCACTTTTCAGCTGGGGCGGCTTCTCCTGATTTAGGTCCAGCTGGCCCTGAGAGCTGGTGCGAGTCCTGGGAGGGACGGGGTGCAGCAGGGGGTCCTCGTCCGCGGGGCTGCGGGAAGCCCCTGCTCCGGGCCCCCTCCCGGGCGGGTGCAACGGGCTCTCCTGGTGCCTGTAGGTGCTCTCAGGGCTGCTGGCTGCCCAGAGGTTTTTGCCTAGGGACAAATACTGAACTCCTGAGTTTTTGCCTTTGTTTGGTGCAGAAATGGAGAAGGGCGGCTTTGTGCCATCCAGGAGGAGGTGGAGCAGGGCTGGGAGCTCCCTTGGGCATGGCCCGAGCCTGCGGTGAGGGGCTCTGTGTTCCTAAATGAGCTTTTTTTGTCCTGAAATTTCTCCCTGGCTCTACAAAACTTCCCAGCAATGATTTGGCTAAAACTGAGCTTACAAAACAACTGGTAGTTTGGAGGTGTCGTTTTGCGTAAGTGTGCCCGGCCAGCCATGCGGCAGAGAGCGGGAGCGACCGGGGCTTCTGGGCCGGGCGCTGGCGGCAGGAGTACGGCTCTGGCCGCGGAGCGGGCTGCCCCCGGCCCGCCGGCGCCGCTGGGTTTTGGAGCTGCTCTCCAAGGGTGCCAGCGAGGAAATACGTCACCCCCTCCTTCCGTCTCCCTTAGTTTGCCGCTTTTCCTTGCGGTGTTGATAATATCACTTTATTATTATTATTCCAGATAGATCTGCTTACTGATAAACCCCGTGGGTTAACCCTAGCCGGGGGTAAGAGGTTTTCCTGTTTTAATTAGAATTTAAACAATCTGATTCAGTGTCCCGGAGCCGCGTGGCCGGCCAGGGCGCAGCTCGGCTCGGGTGGCGGCTGGCCCAGCGCGAGCGTCCGTGCGGTCTCGGGACTGCGGGAGGCCTCGCGGGCAGGGCTGGGCGCGAAGCGAGCTGGCAGCTCCGCTGGGCGACGCTTGGTGAGTCACTCCCCTCCCCGTGCCTCGGTTTCCCCATTAGCGGCGGTGGCTGTCGTGGCAGGGCGTTAGGTAGGAGCAGTTTGCTGTTTACGGTGACGCTGGGCGGGCGACGGGGCGCCAAAGTCCCCTCCGGGGAAGCGGAGAGGCGGGAACCTCGCGCCCGGGACCACCGCGCCACGGTTATTTCCCACGCTCTGTCCCTCTCTCCCCCAGGCTCTCCGCTGCTGCCGGACCCTCCTGCCCCATGTTCAGCAAGAAGCCCTACGACGGCCCCCCGACGGGCTACGGCCCCCCCGGGGGTGACTACGGCTACAGCGTCCGCTCGCCCCCACCGGGCTCCTACTACATCGAGGACGTGCCCCAGCACTTCTACAAGTGGACCTCGCCTCCCGGCGTGGTGAGGATCCTGGAGGCCGTCGTCATCCTGCTCTGCATCACCATCTTCGCCTGCGTGGCCTCCACCCTGGCCTGGGAGTACGGCCTCGGCTACGGCGGGCTTTACGGCAACGGCCTGGGCGGCTACTTGGGCGGCGGCGGCTACTACGGCAGCGGGCTGGGCTATGGCTACGGCTCCAGCTACGGTTACGGGGGCTACTACGGCGGCGTGACCAACCCGCGGGCGGCCAACGGCTTCATGATCGCCATGTCCGTGCTCTGCTTCCTGGCCCAGCTGGGGCTCTTCGTGGCCAGCGTGAGCAAGGCGAGCAGCTCGCGCTCCCGCCGCTTCTACCTGGTGGTGATCGTGGTCTGCGCCGTGCTGGCCTTCGTCATGCTCATCGCCTCCATCGTCTACATCATGGGCGTCAACCCCCAGGCGCAGATGACCGGCAGCTACTACTACAGCCCCTTGCTGACCATGTGCAACCAGGTGTACAACAGTGGCGCCTACCCGAACCAGTACATATACCACTACTGCACCGTCGACCCCCAGGAGGTGAGCGTGCCCGCGGCACCGCCGAAACCCACCCGCTCGGGGGGCCAAAGGGCAGCGCAGACGCCCCGTTTCGGTTAAAACGTGATGCTGATGGAAGGCGGCGTTTCTCCTGGCGCCTGGGCACGGCAGGGAGGGCGCTGGGGACTGCGCGGTCCGCCCGCGGCACGGCGGCGGCCCCAGCCAGCTGGGGCTCCTGCTCCGTCTCCGATGTTTCCGGCGATGTGAGCCGCTGCGAGGGGCGGATGGAGCCCGTGCAAGGAGCGGCGGCGCGGCCGGGGCCGAGCCGCCGGAGGGCGAGAGGAGGCCGCGCCGCCGGGGAGTTTCTGGGAGGGGACGGGCTCCAGGCAGACGCTGGTATCTGGTACTTTGGTCTCTCTGGTTGTAAAAGCGTTTGAACCATCCTGCCGTGGCGGCAGGGGGAGGACTGGGATAGAGATGAGCCGTGCTCGGTGGTGTGGGGTCAGTGCCGGGATGGGTGCTGGCTCAGGGTGCCGGGCGCCGGCTCTCCCAAATCGCCGTGAGCGCAGGGTTCCCCCGCTCGGCTGTGCCCGCTGGCGCTGCCGGCAAAGCCCCCGGCGGGCCGGCTCGGTAGGTCGGCGGGGAAGAAGTCGGTGACCTGCTGCAAAACAAGGTCTGCCAGCCCCAGTTTCGGCTGGGGATCCTGCGCGGCGCCGGGGGTGGGACCGGCGCTGCCGGTTCCCGGCCGGCTGGGCTGGCCGTGCCGCATTCCTGCGCCCTGGGAGCAGCCCGAGCGGGGGGAGCCGCGGGCACCCGCCTGCTCCTGCTGGATGCAAAGGCCGAGTGTGGCCTAATCCATCCTCAGCTGTCCCAAATTTTGGCACAGCTGCAGAGACCTGGCTGGTGGGAATCCCGGCGCGATTGCACGCCTGCTCCCGAGCCAGGCTGCCGGGCGGAGAGCGGGTGACCTGTGCCGCTCGGCTGCAGCCCGGCTCCGCGGCGTGCGAGCCGTCCCGCTGCCCCCGTTCGCCCCTCGGCGAAGCTGGATGGTGTCAGATCCCTGCTGCTCCCCGAGGCCCAAACTCGCCCTGTCCCTGCGAGATGATCAAAACTGCTCTCGTTGCTTGAGCTGGTCCCGAATCGCTGACGAGCTTCATCCTCCCGCGCCGTCCCCGCTGCGGGGAGCTGCGTCGCTCAGGGGTCTGAGCTCGGCGCCGTTTGGGAGGGTGGGATAACCGGATCGCCCACCCTGCCGGCACAGCGACCGCTCGGAGCGCAGCGGGACCCCCGGCCCGTCACAGCCTCCCTCCCTCCCTCCCCTCCAGGCCGTGGCGATCGTCTGCGGGTTCCTCATCGTCATTTTGCTCTGCCTCATCTGCTTCTTCGCTCACAAGACGCGGAGCAAGATCTGGAAGTACGGGAAGCCGAACATCTACTGGGACAAGGTGCCGGTGGTGCAGGAGGGCCCCAACGTGGAGGAGTGGGTGAGTGGGAGCGCGGCGCGGGCCAGGGCTGCGATGGGCACCGGGGGCTGCGGAGCTGCGGCGGGGGGGGGGGGGTCTCGCGCCGCCTCCGCCCGAGCATCCTGCCCGCGTTAGCGGTGCGGCCGGTCTGCGAGCTGTGCCGGGGAGCGGAGGGGACATCCCGGAGCTCTTCCCCGGGGCTCGGTGGGTTTTGGGCAGGTGGAAAGCGCAGCCGGGCGCCGCTCGCCGGCGTGTTTGCGCACCCCGGCACCCTGCAGCAGGGAGTTCCCGGGTGCAGCGTTATCGCCGGCGGTGCGAGCCTGTGCATGGGCCCGGGAGGTACCTCCCGGTGCCTATTTTTAAGCCCTGTGCTTTTTTTCCACCTGCTGTTGTTCCCCTTTGCCGGGCCGTGATTAACCGGGTGCGGGGCTGGGCGAGCCGATCTCGACCTCCCTGAAAGACAAACAGGGTCGAGGCCGGATCAGATGGGCCCGGCGCCCGGAGCGCGTGGCGCCGAGGCTCTGGGCGCGCTCCCCTTTGTGCGCCCGGCTCTCGGCATCGTTTGCCCTGGATACAACTCGGTTTCGGTCTCGCCAATGATTAACTCGGCTCCGAGGGACGCAGCGCGGTGGCATGCCGCCGAGCCGCGGCGGAGAAATGCGGGGCCGCCGGGAGGGCAGGCGCTTTGCAGGGGCCGAGCCAGCGCGCGTCGGGGTTCGAACGGCTGCCGGCGCAAGCGGGTTGTGGCTGGGAGCGCGGCGCGGGGCACCAGGAGGGTCCGGGAGCGTGGCCTGGGGCTGCATCGCCCTCCCTGGCCCCTCCTCATCCTCGTGCCCGTCCCAGTGAGGCCGGGGCAGCCTGGCCAGGCGCCTCGCTGCGTGGGGGTGCCGGGGCCGTGCCAGGGAAACGGGCTTTCCTCCGCCAAGGGGAGAGGAGGGGGAATAGTAATTTGTCTTAAACGTTTGGTGCGGGCCTGGGGTCAGGCAGGGCACTTGGTTCTGAACCCCGGAAAGCTCAGATCTGATCTGCGTGCCTGCGTACGCGCCTCTCCGTGGCCGCAGATACAATATTTATTTTTCATTCTGCAAAAATACCTTTGTTCTGCTTTATTTATTTGTGTTTAAATGTCCCTCCCTTGCAAAGCATTTCCTGGCTGCCCGCTGGGCCAGTCTGACCAAAGGGCAGGCGCGGGACCCCGGACGCCTGGGTTCCTCCTAGCCCCTCACCTGCCCACTGCGGGGTCCCCCCCCCCCAGCTCCCCTGCCCGGCCAGGACGCTGCCGGCGTGCGAAACCGCCCCGGGACGTCTTGTTCCCTGTTTATGGTCTGGACCGAGATAAACAGGCGACCTTCGAGAGGGCGTGCGCCGCCGTCCCCGCGTGCCTCTCCCGCCGCGGCCGCCCCGCCGGGGGGGGGAGCGCCGGAGCGGCCGCTGGCGGCCGACCCCCCATTAATGGGATCTTCGTTAGCGGGGGACAGCGCGAGAGGAAGCGGCGCCGGCAGCTGCCGTCCCCAGGGCTGCCGCTCCGTGCCGGGCTGGGACCAGCTTCCGGCACAAACAACCGCCAAGGCCAGGAAGGAAGGGGAGGGATGGACGCCGGCCCGGCCCGGCCCACATCCTCCGGGAGAAGCCCCGGCAGCGCCTCCGGCCCCGGCGCTGCGGGGGGTGACGGATGCTCGGAGCAGGGCGACGGGCAGCGGATGCTCGGAGCGGGGCGCGGGCGGCCGTGCGCAGCCGGGAGGCGATCGCCGCCGGGGCGAGGGTGCACGGCTGCTGCTCCCGCGCTCAGAAAAAGTGTGTGTAGGGGGGTTTCTTGCCCTGAGGCCCAAAGCCGGGGGTCAGAACCACCCCCCCCCCCCGTCCCGAGCCCCAGCTTGGTGGCCGTTTGCGCCAGGTTTCCCAAGGGAAGCCGCCGCCGCTGTGGCTCTGCGCGGGTCGGCATCGCCCGGTGCTGCCCGGCTTCGTGCAGCTGGGATGGAGCCGCGCTCTCTGCGGGGCCCCGTGGGTGCCTTGGCCCTTCTCTGGGGTGCATCCCCCTGCCGCCCTCCTCCTCCAAAAAAGCCGATCTCCCTTGGGACCCCCTGTTCTCCCGCAGCCGCGGGGCACCCACCGGTGCTGGGCTCCGGGCAGGATTGCGGCAGCTGCCCGGCGTGCCTAGCTGAGCGCACCCCGCTGCCCGCCAGGTGAAGAACGTGGCGGACGGGGCCAGCGTGCAGGACGAGACGGCCACGCTGGCTTACTCGGAGAAGCCGACGAGCCCCATCAACGCGCCGCCCTACAGCGCCCCGTCCTACAGCTACCCGCCGCAGAACGGCTACTGCCCCCCCGAGAGCTACGCCAGCCGCGGGTGAGTCCGGCAGGAGGAGGGTCGCGGCGGGACGGGGACGAGGGTCGGGGTGGGACCCCCGGGCGGGGAGCTGGCGGGGGCTGACGTCCCCACCGCCCTCCCCGCTCAGCTCCCTGGTGCCGGCGGCCGGCGACCAGCCCGACCGGGCGCTGAGCGCCAGCCCGGCGGAGGAGAAGGGCAAGGAGCAGCCCAGCAAGCCGGCGGCCCGCCGCGGCCGGCGGAGGCGGCGCAACCCCGAGCTCGACGAGTCGCAGTACGAGACCGACTACACCACGGCCGTGGAGTCCGGCGACGAGCGCGACCGGGACCAGTGGGCCAGGTAAGGGGAAGGGGGGGGCCGAGCCGGGGCCGGTGCCCGGCGCCGCCAGCCCCTAACGCTGCCCCCGCAGCCTCTACCCCCCCATCGCCTCGGACGGCACCCGCCAGAAGTACAAGCAGGAGTTCGACACCGACCTCAAGCGCTACAAGCGGCTCTGCGCGGAGATGGACAGCGTCAACGACCGCCTCAACCAGCTCAGCAAGCAGCTGGACGGCCTCGCCGAGGACAGTCCCCAGTACCAGGTGGGCTCGGCCGGGGACCCCGCGGGGCCGCCCGAAGCCCCTGGGGCAGCACGGTGGGGGGGTGCGAGCCCCCAGGCTCTCCCCGTCCGTGGGGGAGCGACGGTGCCGGCTGCTTGTAACCTCTCTCCCGCCGCCGCCTCTCGCAGGACGCCGCCGAGGAGTACAACAGGCTGAAAGACTCGAAGCGGGTGAGTGTGCGGCGCCGGGCTGCTCTCGGTTTCCGCGTCCCCTCCGCACCGCGTTTGCGTGGCAAGCGGGGCTTTGGGCAGCTCGGGTGCAGCCCACCCGCATGTCCTCGCTGGCGAGCGCCAGCTCCCCGGGGCGTTGCAGGAGATGCCGACGTCGGCCGGCTCGCGGCGGGTGCCGTGCTCCCTCTCCCGTTCCCGTCCCCATCCCGGCTGCTCCCGGCTCGGGTTGGGCCGCGGCCCGCAGCGTAGCGGCGCCGGGGGCTATCGCGCCCGGGCGGCACCGCGGGGTGACGTCCGCCCTGCCGCTGTGTCGCAGAGCCCCGATTACCAGGCCAAGAAGGCGGAGAGCAAAGCGCTGCGCAACAAGCTCTTCCACATCAAGCGCATGGTGAGCGACTACGACAAGACGCGCGGGTAGCCCGCGGCGCGGAGGGGACGGCGCCCCGGCCCTGGCAGAGACTCTGTGCGTTTTGCACCTTTTTTTTGTTTGTTTGTTTTTTTGTTTTTTTAAAAAAAAGCAACCCTGCGATGTTGGTGCCAACCCTCCCCTGGCCGGGGCGGCGGGGGCTCGGCGCCGGCAGCGCGGTGCTGCCCTCGGCTCCCGCCTCGTCCCGCTCCCCGTCCCTCTCGCTGTGAATAGCCGCCGTGTGCCTTAGCTCTTTGCGAGCCGGGGCCCCGGGTCGTCCTCCCCCGAGCTGTAAACGCGTGAACACGCTGGCGCAGGGCCCTCGGGCGCTGCCCGGTGCATGGCGGGCCGTGCACCCGGCACCGGTGCAACGGGCCGCGGGTGCAGCCGGTGCCCGCGGAGGGCTGCGACGTGGCCGAGGCGCCGAGGGCCGGCCGCGCCGGGGGGCAGCCAGCGAGCCGCGCGGCCGTGCCGGAGCCCGGGGAGGCACCGCTGCAGCCCCCCGGCCCGGGGTTGGGGCTGGCGCGGCCCTTTCGGGGCAGGTTTCCTTGCCAGGGGTGAAACGTTGTAAGCGGCCGCCTGGAGCTGGGTAATGGTTCTTTTTGTAAGAAATAAACTGTATCTATTGATTTTAATTTTGTGCTGAAGCCGGAGGGGTTGGGCTGGGCAGGCTGGCGCTGCCGGGGCGCGCTGGGGCGAGGGGAGGAAGGCGCTGGCGGTTGATGTGCGCCAGCGTGGGTCACGCTGGTGTCCTCGGGCCGCCGGCGGCGGGTCGCAGCCTCGAGCCCCGGGAGCGTGGGGCCGAGCCGGGGCTGCAGCGGGGCCGAGCCGGTTTGCAGCAGAGCCAGCTAATAAGCATTGCAGAAACTTCATCCCCAGATGCTCCTGAAGCTGTGTGCCCCCCCCCCCCTCCCCGGGTGTGAACTGAAGCATGAACTGCACTGAGGTTTAATCATCAATCTTGGAGAAGTTCACCAAGAAAACTAAAGGGGAAAGCTGCAGGGCCCTGCTGTGCTCCCAGCCGCGGGCCGGGAAAGGCGTGCGGCGCCCGGCTCCTCCGTGCAACGGGGGCAGGATTGCACCAGGGCTCCCGCCCGCGGGCAGTGGGTGCAGGATTGCACCCCTGCTTTGCCCCGCGGCAGCCCCGGCCGGGCAGGCTGCAGGGCCGCGGCGGCCGGCGGCGCTCGGCAGTGGTGGCCGTGCCCGCTAGAGGGAGGAGATGGCCGGCAGCCGCGCACCCAGCGTGCATCGGGCCAGCCGCCGAGCAGCTGGAGCCGTTTGCCATATTTACACCAGTGTGGTTTGGTTTTGTTTTTTGTTTTTTGTTTTTTTTTTTTGCAAAGGGCGCAGGTGCCCTCCTCCTCCTCCTTCTTTTCTTTTTTAATACCGAGGCAGAAAGTGGGCCAAGAGCAGCCGTGCGGCGCTGGCACCCGGCGCAGCGCTCCTGCGCCGCGGGGGCCGCGGAGGACGGTGCCGCAGCCGGCCGTGCCGCAGCCTGCGGGGAGCCCGGGCCCGAGCCGGCCGGCCAGCGCTGCAGCCCACCTTGCTGGGTTGGCGGCACGGCACTGCCGCGCTGCAGAGCCCCCAATGAGACCCCCGGGCTTGTAAGAAACATCTTTATTGACTTCAGTTAATTTGTTTAGTATCATTGAACAAGGATTATATTTGCAGTGAATCAATCTAAATGACAAATCCCCGACTAATCCTGCCTCCGCCTGTTTGCACAGTATCGCCCTGAGACGCAGCGCCGGCGGGGGGGCCGCGGCGGCTCTGCCCCTCTCCCGGCTCGGCCTCCCTCCGCTCGCCAGCCCCGCTTCGGCCCCTCTGCGCCCCGCTCGGCCCCCCCGGGGACGCTCGGGGCTGAGGGATGCGCGGGGAGGGGATGCTTCCCTGGGACGCCGCGGCGGATGCGGGAGCCGGTGCCGGCAGCGGGCGAGCAGCAGCGTCCGGCAGGCAAAGCCGCGGCTGCAACGTGCCCCCCGTGGGGAGGGCACTGGGCAGCGCAGCCCCCGCCGGCCGGGTGCTGCGTGGTGCAGCCAGAGGGGAAAAAAACCCCTTTATTTGCTCCCGGCGTTGCGTATAGCCCTGGTGCCCACGGGGCAGCAGCCGCCGCCGCGCCGGCCCCGACCTTGGAGATGCTTCAGTGGAAAGTGCAGGGCTGGGGCTGGGCGCAGGCGGGGGCCGGCCCGGCCCCCCTCCCCGGGCTGCTCCGCCGTCGGTGCTTCAGTCCTGGAGGGCGGCTAGGTGCCGGGCCAGCCGCAGGGCAGGACGCAGAGGGGCTTTAACACCCCCCTTTCCCGTGGGGGCAGAGCCTGAGCCGGGCGCCGCGGCAGGACGGCTTCGCCCCGAGCCCGGCGGCTCGCTCCCACGCTCGTCCCAGCTCCTTGCTGACATCTGACGTTCAGATTTAGATGGACGGCGGGAGGACGGCGCGGCCCTCCCCGGGCTCCGTCCCGGCGGGCAGAGCGAGGGATAATCCCTGGGCCTCGTCCAAAGTCCTTTCTGCCCGGAGCCGAGCCCGGGGGCCCGGAGGCGGGAGATCTCCGCTTTAAAAGGTTAAGGAAAAGTTCGGCGGCCGAAAGCAGCGAAGCGGCCAGTACCGTGGGCTTTGCGCCGCCGCCACCCTGCTTTCGGGAGGAGAAACCCCTCCGGCCCCGGGGCCGGCTCGAGGCTCGCGCTGCCCTACTGCCCCGTGCCGTAGGGCCAGTTGAAGGTGCTGCCGGACAGCAGCATGTCCCTGATTAGTGTTTCGATGGGCGTCTTCCCCACCAGGCGCATGAAGAAGAGCTGGGAGATGAGGGAGGCGGGCACGGCCCGGAGGGCCGGGAGGCGCAGCAGGAGGCGGCCGAAGCGCTGCGGCTGCGAGGGGTACTGGGAGCGCACGTACTCGGTGAGGGCCACCTGCGCCTTCTCCTGCAGGCTCTCCACGTGCGCCGGGTCCGAGAGGCCGCAGGCGTCTGCAAGGGGCACGGGACGGTTAGCGGAGAGGAGCCGCCGCCGCCCCCCCCCGCTGTCTCTAACGAGCCCCTGCCGCCCGTGGCCCCGGTTAGCGCTCGTTAAAGGCTGCCGCCTCGGCATAGTATTTGCTTCACCGCGGCTCTCCCTGCCCTGGTACCCGGGGGACGCCCCAGCTCTGAGCTGGCCGCCTGCACCGCTGAGCCAGGATGCTGCAAACCGTGGCAGGAGCCCGCGGGCGCGAAGCACCTCCGAAACGCCCCCGGAGGAGCCACGGGACGCTCCCTGTCCCCTACGCAGACTGCGGGGGGGGGGGGGAACGCTCCCCGGGCCCCCTCTCTCGACCCCGCCGGCGCCCACCTACCCGGCGTGAAGAGCGCGATGGCTTTGAGGCAGCTGTACTCGGCCGAATCCACCTGCAGCCGGTTGAGCTTCTCCACCTGATCCTGGAAGATGCGGATCTGGTCCATGAAGGAGACGACGCGGTCGGCCGACATGGGCGAGGCGTGGAAGCCGGCGGCGGCCAGCAGCGGGGCCATGTGCAGCGGCAGCGCCGACTGCGCCGCGTTGAGCACGAAGAGCTCGCTCCAGCTGAGGCGCAGCAGGGCCACCTGGTCCGAGACGGGCAGCTCGGGGAAGAAGGGGATGTTGCGGGCCCACTCCACCGTGCTGAAGAGGAGGCGGGCGGCCAGCTCGCAGATGTTGTCGATGCCCATGACGCTGCCCTGCTGCGCGTACTGCGAGCCGTAGCGGGCCGCCGGGTACGGCTCAGCCCGCAGCAGCTGCGAGATGAGCTCCGACACCGGCTGCCCGTTGAAGTACTCGCCGCTGGGCATGGTGTTGGGGCTGGTGCTGGAGTGGCTGGGGGGGATCCGGCCCCGCTGCACGGCTGCAGAGGGGGGAGAGGAGACGCGTGAGCCCCCCGGCGCCGGCCGGGAACGGCCAGGCTGCGGCACCAGCAGCGCATCCCGCTGCCTCCCAGCCCTCCCACGCAGCGGCACCGGCAACAAAAGTCGCCTTTCAGGCGCTCCCGGAGAGCGAGCTGCCTGCAAGAATCACTCTAATCTATTTAGCGTCCTGGTGATGCATCAGCAGCGTCCAGCCGGCCCGCGCTGCCCTCGCGCCGTCGGCTGGCCGGGCTCGGCGGCAGGAGCTCTGGGGCTCCGGCCGAGCACGGACGCGGCCCTGCCGCCAGCCGGGAGCAGCCGCGGCTCCGGCTGTGCCGGACCGGGCGCCCCGCCGGCACCGCGGCCCCCCCCCAACCCGTGCTGGAGCGGGGCCGTTGCTACCCAAGGTCATTCCACGGCAGCAATCATTTATTTGCAAATAAAACGTCCATCTTGGAAGAGTCGTTAACCCTGGGGCACTCCCCCTCCTAATTGCATTCGCGGAGAGCCATTTTTCAGCTCCCCCCTCTCCCATTAGTGCCCACTATTTGCTCAGTCCCTAGTAATTAATTTATGGGCTGTTCATGAGCCACTTAAATGAGAGCTCTAAATCATGCTAAGTGGCAATAATGCCATCTCGGCTCCTCGGGAAAGGAGGGAATTACTGTCCTGCTTCTAACATCCTTCCCCCTGCTCTTTGCGTTAATGCCACCTGCCGCTGAGCGGCCAACGCACCGCGGCAGAGCCTGGCGGAGCGGGCGGCACGCCGGACGGGGACGGTCCCGAGGGGCCCCAGCACCTCCGTCCGGACCTTTGGCCCGGCGGCTCCCCAAGCCCCAGGTGCGACGGGAGCAGCCGGTCGCGTCGCATCCGACCGCGAGCGCCGCTCGGCTCGCCCCGGCGGCTCCGCACCCTGCCCGACTCTGCTCTGGGCTAAAACCCTTGTTTTTCAGCAGGGCACCCAAATGCAGCCCCCCCGCCCCCCCCCCCATTTGCAGCAAGCCAGGAAGCAGCTGGGGTTCATAGCCCCGGGCGAGGGAGAGCAGAGGGAAAGCGGCAGCGCTGGGCCGGCCAGGGTGCCGTGCACCCGGCGATTCGCACCGCCCCGGCTGAGCCGGGAGCGTTCCCGGCCGCCCTGCAGCGCGCCCGGGGCCGGCCCGCGGCTCCAGGTGCGCCGCCTTATCAGCGCGAGGCTCCGGCTTTCCAAACAACCACCACCTGCTCCGGCAGCGCGCCGGCGCCGAGGGCGAGTCGAGGAGGAAAGAGGGGCCCGCGGGCGTTCCTGGCCCTGCTCCGAGCCCGGGGGCGGCGGGAGCCCGGCCCGGGCGCTGCAACGGGGCGACGGTTTCCCGGAGAACCCAGGCTTTGCTGCTGGAGCGCCGCGCCGGCCCCGGGGCAGAGCGGGCGCCCGGCGGTGCAAAGCCGGCTGCAGCCCCCGGCGGCGCTGCCGTTCGTTACCTTCCTTCCTCATGCCCACGCGGAAGCACTTCTTCAGGCGGCAGTACTGGCATTGGTTGCGGTGGTGCTGGTCGATCTGGCAGTCGCGGTTGGACCTGCAAGGGCGAAGCGGGCGCGTGAGCCGGGGCGAAGCGGGCGGCGGAGGCAGCCCTGCCCGAACCGCTCGGGCCGCGCGCGCACCGGGCGCGCCGGTAACACAGCCCCAGAGCTGCTTCCCACCCAAGGGGCTGAGGAGCGGCGCTTGCAGCAAAGCCCCGGCGTTCAGCGGCGCTGCGGAAAGCCCGGCGGCGCGGGGGGCTTTGCAGCGGGAGGGGAGCTGCGGGCGCCCTTCTGCTCGCCGCCGCAGCGGGGAAGGACAGCGATCCTGCCAAGGGCTGAGCACCCTCGATACCCCTGCTTCACGGTGGCGGGGGGGGGCGAAGGCCTTTGGGGAGGGAAACGCTGTTTTGCAGGGCGGCTCCGCGCCACGAGCCTCGCGCGGCGCTGGACCCCCTCCTCCGGCTGGCTCACCTCCGCCGCCCGTGCGGCCCGGCTCCCGTGCACGGGAACAGGCAGGCGCCGGAGCCGGCGATGCCGCGCGCCGCGGGCGGAGGCGGAGGAGCGAGCCCCGGCGCGGCGAGCGGCCGAGCCCTCCCCGGCCTCCCTGCCAGACGCGCGAGGAATTCCAACTATTTCCTACGGGAGCGCCGGGGCCGGCTGCAGCCGGCCGGCACGGGGCTCCCCTCCTGCCCGCCGCGCGGCCCCGCGCACGCGGCCGCGGGCCGAGCCCGCAGTGCTTGCGGCTGCCTTGCCAGCGCGGCGAGGGCCGCGGCGGGACGGGGGCTCGCACGGCCCCTTGCACGCGGGGAAAGGGCAAAGCAAAACCCTGCCGCTGCGGAGCCAGCGCTGCACGCTCGCCCAGCCCATCCCGAGCCCCCATCACGGATGGATGCTCCCCCCACCCCCTGCCCTTACTCACTTTCCACCCGCTTAGGAGCGCGTTTCCGTTTGCTCCAGCAAAGCTGAGCTTTCTCCCTGCCGGCGCCGCCGGGCTGAGCGCGGCCCCAGCACCGCCAAGTGCCACCTCCCGGCCTGTCTGCCGCTGCCCTGCAAAATGAGCGCCCCGCCGCGACCGGCCCGGCGTGCCCCGCTGCATCGCTCCGGCGGCTTCGTGCATGCACGCGTAACGGGATGCGGGATGCAAGTTCGGCGTTTCTCGCAGGCAGCGGCGCCGCGGGGCCGCCGCGGTCCCCAGCTCACCGGACAGACGGTTTCTGCGCGAGTAACCTGGGAGCCTGCAAAGCGGCTCAGCAGGGTCGCTCCCGGGCCTGCCCGGGAAACGCTGCTTCCAACCAGCCACCGCCGGAGCCGCCCCGACCGCGGGCCCTGCCGCCCGGCTCCGGATCAGGGCCGGCGAGTCAGGGAAGGGAAAGAGCAGCAGCAAACCGGGACGTGGCAGAGGAGAGCGCGGGAGGGTCATCGTCCCCCGGCATCTCCGCGTCCTGCACTGTCGCTTCACCTCCGTGAACGGATCCCGGCTCGCGCGCGACCGGGGAAGCGACGCGCGGGGCTGGGCCAGGCTGCGAGATACGTCCCCAAACGGCATCGTTAGCATCGAAGACCCCACAGCCCCAATTTCTACGTGCAGCACGTGGGGGCTGGCCCCGGGCTCCCGCTGCCCCGCCGAGGCTGTCGCGCCAGAATAACGGGAAGGAAGGGGGCTTATCAGCCACAGAGAGAAAATTAAGTCACATAAAACAACCGTCCGACCTGCCAGGGAATTGCCGGCAGGGCCGGGCGCCGCGCGGCTCTGCCTGGGAGTCCTGACACGAATACCCTCATTTGTACACGGCTCCGGAGGAGAGCCGCGCAGGGATTCCCGCGGCGCGCAGACCGGAATTAATTCGCCCCGAACATCACCACTGCGCTTAACACATTTAAAACGTGTTGCTGATAAAAGTTATTCCAGCCGAGAAGCGATAGCTAATCAAAACGTCACGTTACATCTTCATCACCCGGCCGCGAGCCGGCGGCCGGGGCGGAGGCTGAGCGGCCCCGGCGCGGCGAGCCGCCCGGCGAAGGGCGCCGCGGGGAGCCCGGCTAACCCCCCCGCGGCGGCCCCCAGCCGCGGCGCTGCCCCCGGCACTAAAACGCCAATAATCTCACTTAATGCCAACAGCTCCTAGCGAGTTTCCCAGCCGACGGGCTATAGCGACCTGGGAAAGTGCGAGAATACAAAAGGCGTATACTGTGCTAATTATGTAATTAGAACGTGTAATTATTTAGTGCAAGAACTAAACTGAATCCAGCTCACTTTTAATATTCAAATTAGAGCAATCTCGGCTTGATGCTGCTTTTGACTCCTTTGACAAAGCGCATGCCGGCACTGCCACGGGAGAGCATTGTTCTTTGCCCCTTGAATAGTTACTGTGTACTAGGAAAACTAACGTTTTTATGTCACACCAAATTACTTACAGGCAGAAAGGGAGAGAAGGAAAATTAAAAAAAAAAAAATTAACTCCTTAAATAGGTGCCCGGCTAGCAGGGTGGCAAGCCCAGGGTAAAACCTTTGACAACGCATTGCAGCAGCGGCGAAGCAGGCGGGCCGAGCCGGCGCCCGCGGCGAAGCCCCGCGGCGAAGCCCCGCGTGCGCCCACGCGCGCGTCTGGGACGCGGAGCGCTCCCGCCTTCCCTCCCGCTGCCAGGCTCCGATTCGGCGTTTCCTTTGTTCCCTCTGTAACGAGGGAGCTGGTATTGCTCAAAAGCCATATGTATTCCCCATCTTCAAATTATTGCTCCTAACCAGCCGTTACGTGGGGCTCTGCGGAGGAAACAGGCACCTCTGCTCCTGCTGCTCGGGTGGGGAAACTGAGGCACGGCGCCGACCCGTGCCGGGCTGCGAGCCGAGGCCGCCGAGAGGGTATTGCAGGACCGGCTGCAACTTTAAAACATGCAGCCCGTCGGCAGCTGCAGGGCTGCCTGGGTGCCCACGCGCCGCACGGCTGACGTCAGCCCCCGGCCCGGCGCTAGGAGGTGCCGGGAGAGCAGACGCTGCACCCGGGGGAGGACGGCGAGGGCGAATCTAGGCCGCCCGAATCGGGAGCAGCGCGGTCGGAGCCGGCAGCGGCCGGAGCGCGGCCCGGCTTTCTGTCGGATCTCGCAACCGCAGGTCAAAGCGATCGGCCGCCCCCTCGGCGGGGAGACCCCGGGGCGCAGCGGCGGGGTCGGGGTGCCTTGCCCGCGGCGCTGTCACCGCCCTGCGTGAGCAGACGCCCTTTGCAACCCGTGCCCGCAAGCGAGCCCCAGCCTTCCCCTAAATACACGGTTATCTCTCTGCAAACGTCCTCCTTCCCAGTCGGCCAAACCCACGGCCCCAGGCGCCGTCCCCCCGGCACGCGCCAGCGAGCCCCACGCTCGCCCCGCGCGCAACACGCGCGCCCGGAGTTATTCGTGGCTTCAAACTTCGCGTGGCTTCTGCTCGTTGTGCCGCAGGGGCTGCAGCCGGCCCCCGGCCGCCCGCGGCTTCGGGCCCAGCAGCTCCGCTCCCGCGTTTCCCCCGGCGCCTCCGGAGAGCGGGGCAGCGCCGGGGGCCGGAGGGAGCGCGGGATCCCGGGGATTTCACAAGAGCAGAGCGAGAGCAGGCTGGAGCCCTGCGGCGCATTGGGCTGTTGACACCTCCGGTTAAAATTATACTCGCTGCCGCACTGATGCTTTTCTCAGGGTAGAGCGGCCGTGACCGAACTGACTCACAGCCACGGCGCGTTTTCAGGCATGAGCCCAGAAAGGCAATTAACACCAGAGCAGAGGCAGCCCGCGACGGGGGTCCGCTCAGCCCCCGGCCGCTCTCCGTGCGCCACGGGCTGGGGCAGGGCTGCGGCACCCGTCTCCCCCAGGGCTGGGGGCCGCTCCTGCCAAGCACAGAGGGAGCCGCTGCAGGGCCGCAGCGGGGCCACCGCGGAGACGCGCTGGGGCCACCACGGAGCCACACCGGGGCCGCCGCGGAGCTGCGCCGGGGCCACTGGTGGAGCGATGCCGGGGAGCATCAGAGCTGCGATGGGGTCACCGTGCAGCCGCGCCGGGGCCACCGCCGCAGCCGCGCCAGAGCCACCGCCGGGGCCGCCCTGGGGAGCGCCACCGGGGCCGCTGGACAGGCGCGCCGCAGCCAGGCCGGGAGGCGCAGCGGGGCCTGCGTCCGAGCGGGGCCCGGCGGCGGCGGTGGTCCGGGGCTCGCCCCTACCTGCAGGTGTAGCTGAGGTTCCTGCGGATGCTGCGCTTGAAGAAGCTCTTGCAGCCCTCGCAGGTGAAGACGCCGTAGTGCTTCCCGCTGGACTTGTCGCCGCACACCACGCAGTCCACGGGCGCGCCGGCCCGCTCCTCCTCGCCGTGCTCCGCGTCGCTGCCGCCGCCCGCCGGGGACGCCGCCTCCTCCCCGCCGCCGCCGCCGCCGCCGCCGCCGCCGTTGGGCTCGCCCCAGCCGCCGGCCACCATGGCCATGGCTCCGCGGCCGCCGGGGCTCAGCGCCGGCCCCGCCGCCGCATGGAGCGGCGCCCGCTGCGCGGCGCCCGGCGCCTCCCGGAACGAGTTGAGCAAGTTTTTGGTTTTTTTTTTTTTTTCCTTTTTTTTTTTTTTTTTGAGGGGGGGGGTTGGGGGAGCGGGGTTGGGGTTTTTTGTAAAAAAATTTTTTTTTTTTTTTCCCCCCCGCTCCCCCCACGCCTCCGCCGGGCGCCTTTCTCCTCCCCCGCCGCTAGCGCGGCCGGGGGGGCGCGCAGGGCCGCGCAGAAACTTTGCGGCGGCGGGAGCGGGGCGCGGCGCGGCGCATCCCCCCGCGGGGCGCGGCGGCTCCCGGCGCGGCGGCCGCCCCGGGGCTCCGCCGCATGCGGGGCCGCCCGCCGCCCGCGCCGGCCCCTGCGCTCCGCTCCGCGGCACCGGCGCGCGAGGAGGCGGCGCTGCCCCGGCCGGCCCCGCCGTGCCCCTACGGGCCCCGCCGCCGCCGCCGCCGCGGCTGCATGCAGCCCGGTACGGCGGGACCCGCTCCGCCGAGCCCCGGGCTCTCCCCGCCTCCCGCGAAAGAGCAAAGTTCAGCCGCTGCCGCGGTGGCCGCCCTGGATGCTCCTCCCCGTCCTCCTCCCCTTCCGCTCGCCACCCGCCGGGTCCTGCCCCGCTCGCCGCGCCCGCGCCCCCCCGGCCGCCCCCGCCGCCGCCCCCGGGCCGCCCCCGCGCCTGCCGCCCCCGCCACCCGCACCGCCACCGGCGCCGCCGCCGCCGCCGCCCCGGCACGGCTGCGCCGGAGATGGACCCGGCTCCGTGGTCCGGCTGCGCTGGAGATGGACCGGGCCGGGCAGGGCGGCTCCGTGGTCCAGCTGTGCTGGAGATGGACCGGGCTCTGTGATCCAGCTGTGCCGGAGATGGACTGGGCCGGGCAGGGTGGCTCTGTGGTCCAGCTGTGCTGGAGATGGACCGGGCTCTGTGATCCGGCTGTGCCGGAGATGGACTGGGCCGGGCAGGGTGGCTCTGTGGTCCAGCTGTGCTGGAGATGGACCAGGCCGGGCAGGGCAGCAACGTGGTCCGGCTGCGCTGGAGCTGGACCGGGCCGGGCAGGGTGGCTCCGTGGTCCAGCTGTGCCGGAGATGGACCGGGCCGGGCAGGGCAGCTCGGTGGTCCAGCTGTGCCAGAGATGGACCGGGCCGGGCAGGGCGGCTCCGTGGTCCAGCTGTGCTGGAGATGGACCGGGCCGGGCAGGGCAGCTCGGTGGTCCAGCTGTGCTGGAGATGGACCGGGCTCTGTGATCCAGCTGTGCCGGAGGTGGACTGGGCCGGGCAGGGTGGCTCTGTGGTCCAGCTGTGCTGGAGATGGACCGGGCTCTGTGATCCGGCTGTGCCGGAGATGGACTGGGCCGGGCAGGGTGGCTCTGTGGTCCAGCTGTGCTGGAGATGGACCAGGCCAGGCAGGGCAGCAACGTGGTCCGGCTGCGCTGGAGCTGGACTGGGCCAGGCAGGGCGGCTCCGTGGTCCAGCTGTGCCGGAGATGGACCAGGCCGGGCAGGGCAGCAACGTGGTCCGGCTGTGCTGGAGATGGACCGGGCCAGGCAGGGCGGCTCCGTGGTCCGGCTGCGCTGGAGATGGACCGGGCCGGGCAGGGCGGCTCCGTGGTCCAGCTGTGCCGGAGATGGACCAGGCCGGGCAAGGCGGCTCTGTGGTCCAGCTGTGCCGGAGATGGACCGGGCCGGGCAGGGCAGCTCGGTGGTCCAGCTGTGCTGGAGATGGACCGGGCCGGGCAGGGCAGCTCGGTGGTCCAGCTGTGCCGGAGATGGACCGGGCCGGGCAGGGTGGCTCATGGCCCAGCTGTGCTGGAGATGGACCAGGCCGGGCAGGGCAGCTCGGTGGTCCAGCTGTGCCGGAGCTGGACCGGGCCGGGCAGGGCGGCTCTGTGGCCCAGCTGTGCTGGAGATGGACCGGGCCGGGCAGGGCGGCTCTGTGGCCCAGCTGTGCCGGAGATGGACCGGGCCGGGCAGGGCGGCTCGGTGGTCCAGCTGTGCCGGAGATGGACCGGGCCGGACAGGGCGGCTCTGTGGTCCAGCTGTGCCGGAGATGGACCGGGCCGGACAGGGCGGCTCTGTGGTCCGGCTGTGCCGGAGATGGACCGGGCCGGGCAGGTTGGCTCATGGCCCAGCTGTGCTGGAGCTGGACCCAGCCCTGGCAGGGTGAATCTGTGGCCCTGTTTTACTGCAGTGGGATAGGGCCAGAAGAGAGCAGCTCCCAGGCCAGGCCATGCAGTGATGGAGCGCACGGCACGTCCAGACAAGGTGCCGGAGGCAACTCGACGCCCGCCCTTTCCAGGCCTGCGCCCTTTGCCGTCCCTGGGAGCAGATCAGCTCTGGGAGGCGGCAGCTGCGCTCTCGGTGTGCGGTGGCCACGATGGGCCACGCTGCAGGGGCAGCGCCTCCAACACCCACTGCGCCGCTGGGGTTGCGTTCGTGGGTGCCACGGGGAGCCCGGTCCGGCGTGCCCGAGGGATGCTCCCTGCGTGGGCGGCGCAGGCCAGCCCGCAGGAGAGGGGGGTCCTGCAGTTTCGTTGTCTATGGGGGAGGAAACCTCGGCAACGCGCCATGGTGCATCCAGCCTCCTGCATCCCTGCCCGTCGCCTCCTGCCGGGGCCGGTTCCGCTGCGGTCCGACGTTTCCATCCCGGGACGGTCCCCCAAAGCACGGTGCAGACGGCCCTGCTCGAGGCTGTTAGCGCCGGGAGCCTGAAAATACAGGGTCATGCTCCCGCTGCGGGCTGCGGTTTCGGCTCCGGGCCGGGTCCCCCGCACCGGCCGGTGACCTCTGAGCTGCAGGGTGCTACGAGTCGCCCTGCGCTGGCACAAACGGCCCGGCTTCACCGGCGCTGCGGCCCCGAGCCGCGGGCAGAGCGTGGCGGCCGCGTACCGGGGTGGGAGGATGCTGCTGGAGGCCGCGGGCCTCCGGGAGGACGGAAAGCAATTCCCCACGCCTGGAACGGGGCCAAGGCCCCGGGATTAACAATCCCCTCCTCTTGCCAAAAGCCCCAATGGGATCTTTAATTACTGCAAGCGGCACGAGGCCTCGGCGCGGCGGGGAGGCGCGCGGGGCGCCCGGCGGCACCCGCGCCGCGGGGTCCCTGGCCAGCCGCCGGGACGGGGCGACGGGCTGCCTGCCGGCCCGCTAATCCGGCTCGCTAAGTCGATGTTTTGATGTGGTGAATCACATCGGAGCCGCAGCAGCCCGTCAGGCAGCCCTGCGGGAACCGGCTGGGTTGGGGGGTGCCGGCCCTCGCGTGCTGCCGCCCTGTTAATAATTAACGAAGAAATAAACCGTGCAGAGAGGTGGTTGACCTGGGAGCAGCGCCGTGCTATCGCTGTGCCCTGGCCTTTCGCCTTGAGGCCAAATTCTCTTCTTGGTCACGGCAGAGGGGCCGGAGCGGCTCCCGGCGGCGCGCCTTTCACCTTGACTCGGCAGAGCGAAGTCCGGCGGGAAGGGCGCCGCGCCGGGGCTCGGGAAGGCGGCCGGCGGGGCGGCGAGCCGAACCCGGCGCCTCCCCGGCGGGGCCCGCGGAGGGCCCCGCGAGCGCCTTCGCCCGTGGCCAGCCCACGCGCCGGGGCCGGCTCCTGCCTGGGGGCACATGTGCCCCCGCTTGATGCCCCAGCTGGAGAAAAAGCGGCTGAAACAGGCTAGGAGCAAAAAAAAAAAAAAAAAAGGAGCCGGGAGCCCAGCGAGACGGTGCAGCGGGGTGGATGGATTGGGAGCCGGGAGCCCAGCGAGACGGTGCAGCGGGGTGGATGGATTGGGAGCCGGGAGCCCAGCGAGACGGTGCAGCGGGGTGGATGGATTGGGAGCCGGGAGCCCAGCGAGACGGTGCAGCGGGGTGGATGGATTGGGAGCCGGGAGCCCAGCGAGACGGTGCAGCGGGGTGGATGGATTGGGAGCCGGGAGCCCAGCGAGACGGTGCAGCGGGGTGGATGGATTGGGAGCCGGGAGCCCAGCGAGACGGTGCAGCGGGGTGGATGGATTGGGAGCCGGGAGCCCAGCGAGACGGTGCAGCGGGGTGGATGGATTGGGAGCCGGGAGCCCAGCGAGACGGTGCAGCGGGGTGGATGGATTGGGAGCCGGGAGCCCAGCGAGACGGTGCAGCGGGGTGGATGGATTGGGAGCCGGGAGCCCAGCGAGACGGTGCAGCGGGGTGGACGGATTGGGAGCCGGGAGCCCAGCGAGACGGTGCAGCGGGGTGGATGGATTGGGAGCCGGGAGCCCAGCGAGACGGTGCAGCGGGGTGGATGGATTGGGAGCCGGGAGCCCAGCGAGACGGTGCAGCGGGGTGGATGGATTGGGAGCCGGGAGCCCAGCGAGACGGTGCAGCGGGGTGGATGGATTGGGAGCCGGGAGCCCAGCGAGACGGTGCAGCGGGGTGGGTGGATTGCAGCCCCGGCCATAAATAAAACCTCCATTTCCTCCTGTCGGGAGGGATCCCTGCTCACGAGGTAGCTGCAAACGCAGATGGACGGGGCCGGGGCGCCGTGCGCTGCCCGCAGCAGGGTCCCGCGCTTAAGGCGGGAGGGTTGAGGTGGCCTCGCGCGGGGCCGAGCGAAGGGCGCAGCGGCCTCTGTCCCCGGGGCCGCGGCACCGTCCCAGCCGGCAGCGGGGTCCGGCCGGGGCGGGCGGCACCGGGAGCCCGGCGGGCGCTGCCGGGGGGGGGGCGGCGAGAACGGCTCGGGCTCGGCGTTCCCGCTGGTGGGACGCGAGGGCCGGGGCCGATCCCAGGGCGCGCGGGGCGGGAGGGGAGCCCCCACCTGCCGCCGGCCCCGCTTCTCCTTTCTCTTCTGTCAGCCCTTGATTTATGGCCCTTTCCCTGCTTCTCCCCCCTCCTCCTCACCCCCTGCAAAAAAATAATAATCCGGGAACAAAGGAGGAAATTGGATCTTGGCCCCCCTCGCGCTCCCGGGCCCGGCGGCGGCGGCCGTGTTTGTTTTGACGTTGGTGTCCAGTTGGCGAAGGCGTTTGATCTCCGGAGGAATTCCTCCTTCCTCGCGCTGCTCCGCTGCCCCGGCGGCACAAAGGGCCCCGCGGGCCGGGGGCTGCCATGGGGCCGCCCCCCCCCGGGCAATGCCGCTCAGCCGGCGCCCCGGCGCCCCGACCCAGACCCGCCGCCGGCATCGCCTCCCCTCCTGGCCGCGCTGCCGCCGGCCTGCACCCCGAGCCCGTCCCTGCTCCCCCTCGGCCGGCCCCGTTCCCCAAACCCGGGCCTTTTCCCGGGGAGGGGAATCTGCCTGTACAAACTATAACTGTTTCCTTGGCTTTGAATAAAATACTCCCTGGGGCGAGGGGGGGGTGCGGGGGGGGGGGGACGGCTCGTGCCACGGCTGCAGCCGCCGCGAAATCCTGCTGGCCGCAAAGCCGCTTCCCAGACGCCGTGGGTTTTAAGCCAATCTCCTGCTTTTAAGCCCGTCTCCTGGCTGCGGGGTTGGATTTCCCCGGAGGGGGCCGCTTTGCTCCTCCCGGGGCGCGTGCACCGCGCCGGGGCGGGAGCCCAGCGATCCTGCCCGGGGCGGAGGGCGCTGAGCCCCAGCCGCCGCTCTTTATCGCTGGCGTTCCTGGGGCCGGCTCCCGCCGGCGTGCGCCTGCGCGCGTGGGAGGCGACGGCCCGAGCCGCCCCGGAGGCGCGGGCAGCAGGAAGGGGCCGTGGCACCCGGAGCAGCCCCATCCCCGCTGCGCCCGGCGGGGCCCGAGCCGGCTCCTCGCTCCCGGCGTGCACGCGGCTGCAGCCGGGCACGCGCGCGCCCCGGGAGGCACGGTCTCGCCCGCGCCCAGCCGCCCCGGCCCTCGCCTCCTGCCCTGCGTTCCCGGGATAGCAGAACCCGCTCCCCCTGCACCCAGCCGGCGTCGCCCGGGAACGGGCCGGACGCTCCCTCCCCGGTGGGGGCATGAATCACACCACTGCCTCCACCCCAGCGCCAGCTGCGCCGCCACCCCTTCGCCTGCGCCGGGGTTCTGCCTGCCTCGGCTCCCGGCTTCTCCCCGCTGCATTCGGCAGCTCCCGGCTCCCCGCGTCCCCCGGCCGGGGCGGTGTGTGCAGCCCCCGAGACCCGCTCTTCCCGGGAACGGGGTGCGAGGCCACATGGAGTCTCACATCCCGCGGGAGCCTGGGGGCTTTGGCTGTGGCCCGTCGGCTTCCCAGCCTCCACTTTGGTGGCAGGGAGCCCATGCTGCTCCATAAAGGGGGAAACTGAGGCAGGGAGATGGCAGCGTCTTGCAAATCATTAGCGGCAGGCAGAGCCCTCCCTGCCTTGCTGCGGGGCTGGACCAGCCCGGCCGCGCCATGCTGCATCGTGCTGCAAAGCGCTGTGCCGTGCTGTGCCATGCCGCGCCATGCTGCACCGTGCTGTGCCGTGCCACACCATGCCACACCATACTGTGCTGTGCTGCACCATGTTGTGTCGTGCCGCACCGTGCTGCGCTGTGCTGCAATGTGCTGCACCATGTTGTGCCGTGCTGCGCTGTGCTGCACTGTGCCGTGCCGTGCTGCGCTGCAGAGTACCGCACCATGCTGCACCGTGCTGCACCGTGCTGTGCCATGCTGTGGCGTGCCATGCTGCCCTGTGCTGCACCATGCTGTGCTGCACCGTGCCATGCCGTGCTGTGCCGCACCATGCTGTGCCATGCTGTGCTGCATCGTGCCGTGCTGTGCTGTGCTGCACCATGCCGTGCTGTGCTGCACCGTGCCGTGCCATGCCGTGTTGCACCATGCCGTGCCGTGCCGTGCTGCACCATGCCATACCATGCTGTGCTGCACTGTGCCGTGCCATGCCGTGCTGCACCGTGCCGTGCCGTGCCGTGCTGCACCATGCCATGCCATGCTGTGCTGCACCGTGCCGTGCCGTGCCGGGCTGCACCGTGCCATGCCGCACTGTGCTGCACTGTGCCGCACTGTGCCATGCTGTGCTGCACAGTGCCGTGCCGTGCTGTGCTGCACCGCAGACGCCTGGCCCAGGCCCCGAGTACATGGCACGAGGCAGAGGCTCGGGGTGCGCCACGGCTGGCTCCAGGGCTTGGCCCGGGGCAGCGGCAGGCGAAAGAGGAAGCCTCAGCCTGCCCCGAGCCCCCGGGGCCCCGCTCGGCGCTGGGGGCCAGGGAGGGCGGAGGCGGGTGGCTGTGCGCCCCCTCCCTCCCCTGGCGCGGGGGGACTTGAAAGCGGCCCCGCAGCCCCGGCCCTTTCATGCGGCTCTCGGAGGAGCCTGACCCCGTGCACAAAGCCCCCAGGAGCCCATTTGAATCTGAAAAGGGGTCTGAGCGCCGAGCCCTGACCTTCAACCTGCGGGTCAGCCTGTCCGCACCGCTGCCCCGGGGCCGGGCCGGGCGTCCCCGGGACCCCCCGCCACGCCGTGCCTGCCACGGGGCACGCGGGCAGGGATGGGTGCTGTGCGCCCAGGGCCAGCCGCGGCCTCCGTGTCGGCCGCCAGCGCCCTGGCCACGGGGAATCGGCCTCCGCGGCCGGGCGCCGCAGCACCTTCCCGCAGCAGGCGGCTGCCAGGGCTGGCATCCACGTGACCGGTGCTCCCGTTTCATGCCGGCGCTGCTCCCCAGGGTCCCGGGAAGTCGTCCTCCGATCCGGGTCATGGCGCGACCAGGGACACGGGGCTGCCCCCGTTTCCAAGGGCCCCAAGGGCTGGCGGTGAGGGGCTGCGGGCTCTGGGCACGGGCAGATCTGGGTGGTGAGCTGCATCCCAGCCTCCCTGCCGCACATCCCTGCATCCCAGCCTCCCTGCCCCACATCCCTGCATCTCTGCCTCACATCCCTGCCTCCCTGCCCCACATCCCTGCATCCCTGCTCTGCATCTCTGCATCCCAGCCCTACATCGCAGCCTCCCTGCCCCACATCCCTGCATCCCTGCGTCTCTGCCTCACATCCCTGCATCCCTGCCCCACATCCCTGCATCCCTACGTCCCTGCCCCACATCCCTGCATCCCTGCTCTGCATCCCTGCATCCCAGCCCTGCACTCTGGCCTCCCTGCCCCCCATCCCTGCCTCCCTGCCCCCCTGCCCCACTTCCATGTATCCCTCCTCTGCATCCCTGCCTGCATCCCTGCATCCCTGCCTCCCTTCCACACTTTCCTGCCCCCCTGCCCTGCCTCCCTGCCCCACATCCCTGCCTCCCTGCCCTCGCCATCGCCACGGCCCAGGCTATTGATCCACCGAGCCTTGAACTCCACTTTGCACCCTCTCCGGGGAGAGGCAGGGCTTGCGCTGGCAGCTGAGCGCCTCTTGCTCTGCGCCTGGGTTTCCCGTCGGCGCTGCAGCGCGGCTGCGCCCTGGGCTGCCCGACGGCCCTGCGCATCGCCGCAGCGGAGCCCCGCGCTCGGCACGGCCCCGCCACGCGGGCGCTCGAGCGTGCCGGGCCGCAGCTCCAGCGCGGCCCCACTCCCAGGCCCCCACCAGGCGAGGCCGACCCGGCGCGGGGTCACTGCTCCTCTTCCCTCCTGCATATGCATGGGGCCCTCCTGCCACGGCCACCGCCGTCACCTTTGATCCCACGTCAGGGATAACGAAACGGCTTCATCTGCGCCCGTGAGATAGCGGGAGGCCGGGGGGCGGGCGGGGGGCGGCTTTGTTCCCAGCCCGGCCGCGGACCGGCCGAGCCGCCACCTCCGGCCGGTTTGTCCCGGTGCCCCTCGTTGCTCAGCTCAGCTCAACCTCCCCCCCGTGGATCAGATCCGCTGCAGAAGGCCCCCGAGCGCCATCGCCGCGGCGGGGCTGCCCGAGCCGCAGCCACGCGAGCCACAGCCCTGGGCTTAGCGGTTTATTCTCCCTGCGGATGCCCAGCCCGGGGGCTGCACCGCGCCGTGCTGCGCCGCGCCGCCGGGGAGATGCTGGGGGACTCCAGGAGGGTGCCGGAGCCCGCGGGGTCCCGGAGGTGACGCCGGCCTGGGGAGGCTCCCTAGATGCAGGTCTCGCTGCCGGCGGCGGCGGTGGCGCGGCACTGCTCCAGGCGCTGCAGCCGACGGGCCAGCGCCTGCGCCTGCCGGCCGTGCTGCTCGCCCACGGCGCCCGCCTGGGCCTCGAGGCGCCGCAGCTGGGCCTCCTGCTTCCGCCGCGCGCCGCGGTAGGCCAGGGCCAGGGCGCTGCGGGACGCCGCCGCGCCTGAGCCCGCGCGGGGCCGGGGCGCTGCCGGCCGGCTCTGCCCGGAGGCGCCCGGAGGTGGAGGGGCGCGTGGAGCGGGGACCATGCTCTCGGGGCTCGCCGCGGAGGACCACGGGGCGCGCGCAGCAGGGACCGCGCGTCCCCGGGCGGGCAGGAGGGGACCGTGTGCCTGGGGGTGCAGCTGGGCAGCCCGGGGCGTGCACAGGAGGGAGCGTGCGTCCCAGGGGGTGCAGGAGGGGACGGCACCGCCAGGGGATGCAGGTGGGGACCACAGGGGTGCAGAGCAGGGACCGTGCATCCCAGGGTGCAGGAGGGGACGGCACCGCCAGGGGATGCAGGTGGGGACCACAGGGGTGCAGAGCAGGGACCGTGCATCCCAGGGTGCAGGAGGGGACGGCACCGCCAGGGGATGCAGGTGGGGACCACAGGAGTGCAGAGCAGGGACCGTGCATCCCAGGGTGCAGGAGGGGACGGCACCGCCAGGGGATGCAGGTGGGGACCACAGGGGTGCAGAGCAGGGACCGTGCATCCCAGGGTGCAGGAGGGGACGGCACCGCCAGGGGATGCAGGTGGGGACCACAGGGGTGCAGAGCAGGGACCGTGCGTCCCAGGGTGCAGGAGGGGACGGCACCGCCAGGGGATGCAGGTGGGGACCACAGGGGTGCAGAGCAGGGACCGTGCGTCCCAGGGTGCAGGAGGGGACGGCACCGCCAGGGGATGCAGGTGGGGACCACAGGGGTGCAGAGCAGGGACCGTGCATCCCAGGGTGCAGGAGGGGACGGCACCGCCAGGGGATGCAGGTGGGGACCACAGGGGTGCAGAGCAGGGACCGTGCGTCCCAGGGTGCAGGAGGGGACTGCGAGGCCAGTGCATGCGGGGGGGGGGGGGGGACCATGCAGCTGGGAGGCACTGAGCGGGGCGCGCGCGTCCCCTGCCCACCTGTGAGCCTGGAAGAAGTCGCCGGTGACGGCGCTGCACTGCGCCTGCTGCGTCCGGCTGACGGCGCTGGCCTGCTCCAGGGCGAGCGCCAGCGCCTGGGCCCGGGTGTGCAGCTCCTCGGCCCTGCAGGACGGGACATGTGGCACCGAGCCGGGTGCTGTGTCCCCACCACCCGCATGGCAGCGGGCGCAGGGCACCCCGCCGCGGCGCCGGCCGGGGTCCCTTACCGAGCCAGCGCATCGAGCAGCTCTCGCGCCTTCCTCTCCCGGTCTGCGGGGTGCTGGGGAGCCGCCGCTCCCGTCCCGCCGGGCTGGGCATCCTGCAGCAGCCGCGTGGGGGGTCGGCACCCTCGGCCCAGCCCCGGGCAGACCCCGGACCCCGGGCAGGTCCGAGACCCATTCCGGGGGGGAGATGGGGGTCAGACCCCCTCTGCCGTGGGGCTGCACACCGGGGCACCGCCGGCGCTCGTGCCAGCGGGGGAAGCACCAGGGCTGGTCCCCACGGCCCTTGCCAGGGGACACGGCCGTCCCGGGGGTCACACGCACCGGGGGGGGGGGATGCACCCTGCGGTCCCGCTCCGGCCGTACCTCCTCGCTGCTGCCGGAGCTGCTGGGCGGGCTGGGGGGGCCGGGCCCCCCACCTCGCTCCCGCTGCAGGTGCTCGAGCACCAGGCGCAGCGCCGCCTCCCGCGGCCCCTGCGCCGCCGCCAGCACCTCCAGCCCCCGCTTCTCCGTCTCTGCCAGCTGCAGCTGCGTCCTCAGGTCGGCCATGGCCTCCTGGGGGGGCGCAGTGTCACCCCGCTGTGCCCCCTCCCAGCCTGGCAGCCCTTTGCGGGGCTGCTCAAGCTGCGCATCCTGCTCTGCACCCCGCAGAGAGCCGGGGAGGGACCCAGGCGTCCGGCCCCCCCGCCGCGCACCTTGAGCATCGCCAGGTCGTGCAGCAGCTCGACTTTGTCCGGCTTCGGCCGGGGCGCGTGGCCGGGCAGGAGGGGCCGCGCGTCCCTCAGGGCCCGCTCGGCCCGAGCCCTGACGTCCTCGCCGCGCCGGGCGACGGCGCTGGCGGGTGCCGGGGCAGCGTGCAGCGACGCCTGCACGGCTGCCTGCTCCGCGCGCAGCCGGCGGATGCGCTCGCGCAGGGCCGCCTCATCCGGGCCGCTGCAGGGACATGGCGGGGACAGCTGGGGGCTGGGGCAGCCGCCGCCATCACCGCCGTCACCGCCACTATTCTCCTCCTGGCCGTCCGGCTCCGCTCGCCCCGGGAGCTGTGTCCCCTCCGGCTGCGTGGGGCCGGCTCTGCTCCCGCCTGCCTGCTGCGCCGCGGACCCTGGGCACGGCACGGGCAGCCTTCAGGCGGGCGTCCCCATGCTGGGGACCGGCCACCCACCATCTTCCCCACATCCTGCATCCTGCAACCCGCATCCCGCATCCTGCATCCTGCATCCCACATCCCGCATCCCACATCCTGCATCCCGCATCCTGCATCCTGCATCCCGCATCCTGCATCCCGCATCCAGCATCCTGCATCCCACATCCCGCATCCCGCATCCTGCATCCCGCATCCAGCATCCTGCATCCCACATCCCGCATCCCACATCCTGCATCCCGCATCCAGCATCCTGCATCCTGCATCCTGCATCCCGCATCCAGCATCCTGCATCCCACATCCCGCATCCCGCATCCTGCATCCCGCATCCAGCATCCTGCATCCCGCATCCAGCATCCTGCATCCCACATCCCACATCCAGCATCCTGCATCCCACATCCTGCATCCCGCAACCCACAACCCGCATCCCGCATCCAGCATCCTGCATCCCACATCCCACATCCCGCATCCTGCATCCTGCATCCCGCAACCCACAACCCGCATCCCGCATCCCGCATCCCACATCCAGCATCCCGCATCCCGCTGGGGTGAGACTCACTGGCGCGCGGCCTGTCCTGCAGCTTGGCCTGCGTCAGCTCCAGCAGCGCGGCGTAGGCCTCCGCGCAGCGCTCGCTGCACCGAGAGGGGGCTCAGTGCCGGCGCGCCCCCCCGCCGCCTGGCCCCCGCCGCCCCCCCACTGCCCTACCTGCACTGCAGGGCCAGGCGCAGGGCGGTGCTGTGCGACTCGTGCTGGCCCAGCACCATGCTGAGCCGCTCCGAGTCGCTCTTGCACTCCTGCAGCGCGGCCGACAGCAGCTGGTTCACGGCTTTGAGCCGCTCGATGCACCTGGGAGTGCGGGGGCCGGGCTCAGTGCCAGCGCTGCGCGCGGCCGGGGGGGCTGCTCTGCCCCCCTGCACCCGGGGGCTCTGCCACCCCCCTCGGGGCGCTGCCAGGGCTGTGCCCCCGCCGCCCCGTGCCTCAGTTTCCCTGGCCGCTGGGGTCCGGCGGGCGACTCACCCCTGCAGCTGCTGCACCCGCTGCGCCGGCTCGCGGCCGGGGCCCTGCGCGGCGCCGGCGGGCGGCGTGCCGCCGCAGCTCTGCGAACGCCGCAGCCGGTCGTGGGCCACGTCCTGGAGGGGAGACGGGAGCCGCAGCCGGAGCCCGCAGCCGGGGGGGCCCCGGAGCGGGGCCATGGTTGGGGGGCAGCGCACCTCTCGGGGAGGGGGCTTCCGGCGCCGCGCTGAGCCCAGATGTGCGGCCGCCGCCGGCTCCGTCCCGCGCTCACCTGGGGCTCTGCTGCGCGCGGGGCGCCGCCGGCGGAGCCGCACGGGTCCTCGATCCCGCGCAGAGCGTCCTGCAGCTCCCGCACCTGCGCCGGGCGAGCGGGGCTGAGCGGCGCCGCGGCTGCAGCCCACCCCGGCACGGCGCTGCGGCGGGGGCGACGGCGGCGTCCCCGCCGTCCCCTGCGGGCCGAGCAAGGGCAACCGCTGCCTCGGCCGTGCCCAGCGCGGCCCCCCCGCCTCGCCGCCCTCGCGCCCCGCGGCGCACCTTCCTCCGCAGCCGGTCCCGCTCGTCCCGCAGAGCCCCCAGCGCGGCAGCGGCCCGGCTCAGCTCCTCCTCGCGGCGCCCCAGGGCCGCCCGCAGCGCCGCCTTCCCCGCCGCCGCCGCCGCCGCGGCCTCCTCGAGCCGCGCGGCCTCCTCGGCCGCCAGCCCCCCGCCGGCTCCCCGCTCCAGGCCCCAGCGCCTCGCTCCCCCGGCTGGCAAAACCTCCGGCATCTGGTCAAGCTCCTCCAGGCTCTGGGGAAACAGGGGGCTGGTGAGGCGGTGCCCATCACCGCAGCGTCGGGGCTGCCCCAGGCAGCAGCGCTCACCTTGGCCGCCCGCGCCCACTCCTCGCCGGGCACCAGCGGCCACCCATGCCGGGAGAAGACGGCGCGCTCCAGCGAGCTCACGGCCTGCTGCAGGGCTGCAAAGAGGTCGGGGCGGCGGGGCGGCGAGTCTTCCTCGTCCTCCCTGAGGACGGCGAGGGGGACATGCACAGGGGCCGCCGCGGGCCACGGCACACCGCACACCCGGGGCCGTCGCCGCCGATACCTGCCGGTGCGGAGCTGCAGCTGCTCAGCCGTCTGGTGCAGGCGGGTGGTGGTGGCCAGCAGCCCGGCGACGTGCTCCTCGCAGCGCGGGGTGTCCCCATCGTCCCCCGCCGCGGCTGCGGCCTCGTCCGCCTGCTCGGGCAGCGGGGCCTGCGAGTGCTGCTGGGAGCGCACACCCATCTACCCGTGCCGACCCCGGCCGGCAGCCCAGTGCGGGGCTCCCTCCGTGCCGGGGACGACGCAGTGGGTGCAACCTGCTGGGATGGACCTAGGGGCTGGGGCACATTTCAGCCCAAAGCTGCCCTGCTGCAAGGTGGTGCCCTGCTGCAAGGTGGTGCCCTGCTGCAACACGGTGCCCTGCTGCAAGGTGGTGCCCTGTTGCAATGCTGTGCCCTGCTGCAATGCGGTGCCCTGCTTTACACGGCCCCGTGCTGGGGCAGGCAGGGCTGGGCGACGTGTCCTGCACCAGCACATGGAGACCTGCGCAGCAGGATGCAGGACCCACTGCCACGCTGTGCCTGCACAAAGCCCCCAGAGTACCCTCCGCATGGCTCCGGCGTGCCCTTCCTCGGCTCGCTGCGCCCTGCAAGCGGGACAGTGGGTGTCCGGGTCCCCCATGGGACATGGGATTCGGGGACGGGGTCGGGGAGGGCGCTGCCCCGGGGTCAGTGAGGCTCGGCCCTCGCCGGCGCTGGGGCAGCGGCGGAAGCAGGAGCGGTTTCCTGTTTGCAGCGGGAACAATGAGCAGCGTCGCTGCAAGGTCACGGCGACGGCGGCCAGGGGCACCCGCGGCCCCTCGCACGCGGCTCATCACCCTCTGCGGCCAGCAGGGCCGGCGGCGGGACCGGGCGACCGGGGCAGCGTGTCCGGACCGGGCACCTGGTGGGTGCTGTGCGGCCGGCGGGACCCAAACCAGCCCCAGGAGCCGTGTTGCAGCCTGGCTCTGGGGGATGCTCATAGCTAGTGGCTGCCCATGGCTGGGGGATGCCCACAGCCGGGGGGTGCCCACAGCTGGGGGGTGCCCGTGGCCAGGGGATGCCCGTGGTCAGGGGTTGCCCATGACCAGCGGATGCCCGTGGTGGGGCAGGGGATGCCCATGGCGGGGCAGGGGTTCCCAGCCATGCGGGGATTGATGTCCCCGGTGCATCTCCCCGGTGCCAGGGGCCGGGTGGCGCAGGGACAGGACTTCTCTCCTGGGAGCTCCCCGAACCCTGCGCCGCCCCGGCCACTCGGGACCAGCCCTGCCGCAGCGCCCGTCCCGTGGGACGCCCCACTTGCCTTCTCCATCCTGGCCCGTCTCCAGCCCACGACGCCCTGCTCCGGCCAGCGCCCGATGCCAGGGGCTTGTTCCCGCGGTGGCCGGGGCCAGCTCTGCGGCTGGTGGCTCCGTGGCACGTCCCGGCCGGGGTCGCGTGCCCCAGGCTCGCTGTGGGGCTGTGCCGCTCCCAGCTCCTGCCCCTCCAGGCTTTTCCCATTCCTTGTTCCTGCGGAGATTTCCTCTTCCTCGCAGAGCCCGGCTCAGCCTCCTGCACTTAACCGTTGCGCTGCCCATGTCCCTACGCCCCGGCTGCCCGCCACGGGCCAGGGTGCCTGGGGTGTCTGGGGTGCCCAGGGTGTGGGGTAGAGCCTTGTTGGGGTCTCTGCACGGGTGAGGCCCCCACAGCACCCTCTCCCTCCCTGCTGACCCCCCACCGCAGCAGCTCCAAGGCACCTTGCCCGATGCTGGAGCCTGTCTGGGTGCCCGGACTCGCTTGGCACCGCGGAGGGACGGGAGTGCCCTGTGCAAGGCTCCCAGGCAGAGCTTGTGTGCAGGGGCGCTCAGAGTACTGGGGGACAGGGGTTGCAGAGGGGTGCATGAGTCTTTGGGTGCTAGGTGGCAGCATGTGGACATTTAGGTGACAGAGGGTAGTGTTTGGGGGTACATGGGTTTTTAGAGTGCATGGGTGCTGGAGGGTGATGCACAGGCATTTCAGGTGCTGGGAGGCAGCATACGGACACTAGAGGGTGGTGCATGGGCGTTTAGGGTGCAGGGGGTGGCGCATGGATGCTGGAGAGTGATGCATGGGTGTTTAGGGGCAGGGGTGGTACATGGGTGCAGGAGGGTAGTGCACGGGTATTTAGGGTGCAGGGGGTGCTGCACGGGTGCAGGACGGCATGCACGGGTGTCGGCGGTGCGGTGCGTGGGTACTTCGGATGCCGGGCCGGGCGGGGGGGAGCCAGTTCACCGGCTGCGATGCCCGGGGCTTGGGTGGGGGGAACCGAGGCCCGGCGGGACCCCGCGGAACTACAAGTCCCCGCGGAACTACAAGTCCCAGCAGCCCTCGCGCGGCGCCGCTTCCGGGTGGCGCCGGGTGGGGCTCGTGCGGCCCGGAGCGGGTGAGCGCGCGGCGGGGGTGCGCGGTGCAAGGGGGTGCACGGGGTGAAGGGTACATCAGGAAGAGGGCACCAGAGCAGGGGTGGAGGTGGGTGCGTGGGGCAGGGGGTGCACGGGGTGGGGGGCGCGTAGGGCAGAGGGTACGCGAGGAGGAGTTGCGCGTGGCGGGGCGGGGGGGGGGGGTCACGGAGCACTGTGCAATCGCTGCTCACGTACCAGCTGCCGGGGGAAGAGGGGAGGGGGGTGCATGAGCAAGGAGGTGCATGGGGCAGGGGGAGAGGACTGTCTGGGCCAGGGCATGTGGGGCTGGGCTGGGGGGTGGCACAGAGCAGGAGGGTGCGTGGGGCAGGGAGTTGCATGCAGTGGGGGGTGCGTGGTGCAACGGGGCGCGTGGGCTGCAGCAGCAGTCCCCGTGCAGCACCCATGGAGCGCAGCTGCGTGATGGACACGTCGGAGCCGGGCAGCGCGGCCGAGGAGGAGGAGGAGAAGGCGACGGAGCAGCGGCCCAGGACCCGCTCCAACCCCGAGGGGGCTGAGGACCGGGCGCTGAGCGCCCAGGCCAGCGTGGGCAACCGCAGCGAGGGCGAGGGCGAGGCAGCCAGCGCCGACGACAGCCCGCAGGGCACGGCGGCGCCCGACGGCAAAGCCTGGCCTGGCCCCGTGCACCCCACCGAGGTGCAGGTGAAGACGCCACGGGTGAACTGTCCCGAGAAGGTGGTGAGTGCTGGGTGCTGCGGTGAGGGACGCTCGCCGGCGTGCTGGATGCTCAGGCCACGGCTGTCTTGCACAGATCATCTGCCTGGACCTGTCGGAGGAGATGTCCCTGCCCAAGCTGGAGTCCTTCAACGGGTGAGTGTGTCCACGGGCAGGGTGGGCTCCTGCCCGGGCTGAGCTGGCCGGAGCCCCCCGTCTGCTGCGGGGCACCGGGAGCCGGCTCTGCTCCCCGCTGACACCTGGCCTCGTGGCAGGTCCAAGACCAACGCGCTCAACATCTCCCAGAAGATGATCGAGATGTTCGTGCGGACGAAGCACAAGATCGACAAGTGCCACGAGTTCGCGCTGGTGGTGGTGAACAACGACGCCACGTGGGTGAGTGGGGCCGGGGCCGCGGCGGCCGAGCCGGGGCCGGCAGCGGCTCTGCGCCCCCTTCACCCTGTCTCTTCTCAGCTCTCAGGCTTCACCTCGGACCCCCGCGAGGTCTGCAGCTGCCTCTACGACCTGGAGACCGTCGTGTGCAAGTCGTTCAGTATCCTGCGGCAGCGGCGGGCGCCTGCGGGCCGGGACCCTGCGCCGGGGCCAGGAGCACCACGGCTGTGCGGGTCCGTCAGCCGGGTCCGTCTGGGCCCTTTGCCTGCAGATGGCAGCAGATCCCGCGGCCTCGCGTCCCCGGCCGGATAAGCGGTGCTGTCCCTGCAGAGGAGCATCACGCTTGGAAGCTGCACCAGCTGCAGAGGGCTAAACCGGGCTCCTAAACCCCTAAATTCAGTGTTTAATGGCAGGACCTTCCATTTCTGAGTATTTGCACTGCCCTGGTAGGTGCCCACCGGCTGCGCGCGATGGCCTCCCCTCCCCGCGGGAGCTCCTCGGGCATCCTGGTGCCGGCCAGGCCACGGGGTTTGGGTGCAGGGGACATCCCTGCAGCGTGGGAACGGTGTCCCTGGTGGGCGACAGGGGCCTGTGTGCAAGGACCAGTCCTTAGCTCGGGTTCCAGATCTGGAAGGACTCTTCAACCTCATGTAAGTACAGCTCCGTGGGGCGCACGTGGTACGTAGCAATCCCAGCCCTGGCTCCCTCGCTGCCATGAGTTTTCTGCCTTCCTGTAAAAATGCAGCAGTCCTTTAATCTGAGTAGTTCCGGGGGCGGTTGCTGCTGTTGCAGTCCAAGCCCAGACCTGCCCCAGGTTTCCCAAATGGTTAACTCTTGGTGAGATGGGGATTGTCCCAGCTCGGCTGCCGGTAGGCAGCAAGCCCCTTCCCGCGGCTCGGAGGCTCCCGCGGGCCGAGCGGCGCTGGCCAGCCGCCCCTCTGAGCCACCTCCTCCCTCCGGCGCAGCCAGCAGAAGATCGAGCTGCCGGTGACGGAGAACGTGCAGACCATCCCGCCGCCCTACGTGGTCCGGACCATCCTGGTGTTCAGCCGCCCAGCCTGCCAGCCCCAGTTCTCCGCCACAGAGCACATGAAGGTAGGTGCCGCCACCTCCCCGGGGCACCAGGGCGGCTCGCGTGTGCCCGGCGTCGCGCGCCAGCAGCTCCCGGCGAGCCCCGCTCCAGGGGATGCTGCCGGCGTGTGCCGTGCCGTGTCGCAGGGAGTTTCCCCCTGGGAAAGGGGCACTGGGAACCGGCTCCGCTCCGGGGCCGGGAGCGAGTCACAGCTCCGCTTCCCCCTGCAGAAGATGCTGCAGTGCCCCTACTTCTTCTTCGACGTGGTTTACATCCACAACGGGGTGGAGGACAAAGACGACGAGACGAGCTGGAAGGTGAGTGCCGGACGGGGCGTCTCGCCCCTCCCCGTCCCCCCGAGGCTGGGGCCAGGGGAAAGGAGGGTCTGCCCCCCGACACCTCCGCCGTGTCCCCCCCAGGAGATGTACGCCTTCTTCAGCAACCTGGACACCAAAGGCACCAACTACAAGTACGAGGTGGCACTGACGGGGCCGGCTGTGGAGCTGCACAACTGCATGGCCAAGCTGCTGGCGCACCCGCTGCAGCGCCCCTTCCAGACCCACGCGTCCTACAGCCTGCTCGAGGAGGACGAGCCGGCCGAGAGCGAGGCCACCGTGTGAGCCACGGCCGCCCGGGCTGCCTCGCCTGGGCCCGTGTCGGCCGTAGGCGCCTTTTCCTTGGAAGGGAGAAGGCCTGTAGGAAACGCGCTGATGGAATGAGGTTTTTCTCCGTGACGATGCCCATAAATCGCCTCCAAACATGGTCGGGGAGGCCGAGGCGGCTGTTAGTAAAGGACTGACCTGGTACCCCGGTGTTCGGCTGTATGTTATAGTCTGAGGCAGGATTACCTTGGTGACTATGTAGTTACAGAAAAAGGTAAATTATACCTAAACTACACTGCACTGGTGGGAGGCGCTGGGTGCCCCAGTACAGGGCTCCGAGGGAGGTGCTGGTGCCTAGCACTGGGGGGTGCTGGGTGCCCCAGTACAGGGCTCCGAGGGAGGTGCTGGTGCAGGGCACTGGGAGCCCCAGTTACGGGGCCCTGGGAGCCCCGGCCCCGCCCCTTCCAGCTGCAGGACCACGTGGGGCGCGGGCCAGCTGCGAGCACAGCTGGCAGGGGGCGGGGTGGGGGAGCCCGCAGTGCGCCGGCTCCGATTGGCCGCTTGGGCAGCCAATGAGCGGCGGGGCAGATGTGTGCGCGCGCGCGCGCGCGGGGGTTCGAAGCGGCGGGGCGCGGGCCGCAGTGCGCGTGCGCGCGGGCCCGGGGCGGCATGAGCGGCGCGGGGCGCCGGGAGCTGGCGGAGCGGCTCTGCTGCGCGCTGCGGGGCGGCTGCGAGCCGTAAGCGGGGAGGGGGGTCCTGCACCGGCGGCATTGCATGCCCCGAACCGCGGACAGGGGCATTGCACTGGGAGGGGAGGCGTCGTGCGGGTTTTGCACCCGGGAAGGGGGTCATTGCATTTATTGCATGGGTGGGGGGAGGCTGCTTGGGGGAGCCTGCTCCCCCGAGGCGGAGGGGGGGCATTGCATGCACTACCTCGGCGGTGTTGCACTGGGGAGGGTCGCTTTGCTGCACATGCTGTACCTGGGGGCCTTGTGTTGCAGTGGGCAGAGCGGTGCATGGCGGTGCCTGCACTGGGGAAGAGGTATTGCGTGCACTGGGGGGGTCACTGTAAGGACTAGTGCGAAGCAGGTTGCAGTGTGCATTGCATGCGGGGTTTGCTGCATTTGGGGCTTTGGGAAGGGGGTTGTTGCGTGTGCTGTGGAGGGGAGGTGACTGCATGAGGAGAGCCTTGCATTGGGGGGTCGCCCCATGCACTGCTCTGGGAGGGGTCATTGGATGTATTGCATGGGGTGGGCACGGTGCAATGTCTGGGCTCGTCCGTGGCAGGGGGTAGCTGTGCACGGGGGGCAACCCTGGCACCCGGGGCCAGGCTGACGGGGCCGCTGGCTGGCCGACCCCTGCCTGGCCTGACAGTGTCCGCCGGGGCCACCGCAGGCTGGTGGGGGCCCTGCTGGAGCAGGGGGCCGATCCCAACCTCGTCCTCCCGGAGGGGGTGGCCGCCATCCACCTGGCCGCCGGCAAGGAGCGGGAGGGCGGCGTGCGCTGCCTGGGGCTGATCCTGCACCACGGCGGGGACCCCAACGCCAGGTACGGGCCGGGGGGGCGGCTGCAGCCCCCGTCTCCGTCCGCAGCCCCCATCTCCGTCCGCTCTTGGGCCGAGCGGCCTGGGGGCGCTGCCGGGCGCCTGAGCATGGCTGCCTGCGCCAGGTCGGCCGAGGAGCTCACGCCGCTGCACGTCGCCGCGTCCTGGGGCTGTTACAAGTGCCTCAAGCTCCTGCTGAAGAAAGGAGGCGACGCAGAGCTGCGAGACCAGGTGAGCGGGGCCGGCGCTGGGGTCAGCACGGGGGGGGGGCCAGCAGGCGCGACGGTGGCGGTGCTGAGCACCGCATCCCTTTTCCCGTAGGACGGGAAGCGAGCCGTCGACCTGGCGCTGGAGCAGGGCAACCACATGTGCGTGCAGGTGCTGCAGGACTGGCGGCGCGCCGCCCACCACCGACCCCCTGGTAAGGGCGTCCCCTCGCCGGCGGCGGAGGGGGCCGTGGGCCTCCGGCTGCGTTCCCGGCCCCCAACACGGAGCGGTTGCGGTAACCGCCTGCAGCCCTGCACCTCCCTGGCTCTCTGTGCCACGAGCGTTGCCGTTCTCAGCAGCTCGGGGGGGTGGCTTGCCGTCCCAGCCGTGCCTGCTCTCGGTGGCTTGGTGCAGCCGGCCGGGGCCCGGCGCTGGCTGGGTGCTCGCTGCGCTACCTCGGCCTTGCAGATGCCCCCGCGGACCTGCAAGGGCCCAGGCGCTCCCTGTCCTTCCTCACCGAGGACTGCACCGAGGCCAGCGTCTTCTCGAGGCTCTCCGAGGACGGCTGGGACCCCGGGCCCCCGAGCAGCACCCGCGAGCGGCGGCCGGCCGAGCTGGAGGCCGAGCTGGGTCCCAGCTGGGCTCTCGCCCCACGGCCCCTCGCCTGCAGCACGCTGCTGCGCGCCGACGGCGAGCGGCCGCCCCGGGCCAGCCCCTCGCCGCCAGCCGACCTGCGCGCCGCTGGCTCCTTCGCGGCGGCCGACGGCAGCTCGGCCGACGGCAGCTCGGCCGACGAGCCGTTCGTCAGCGCCGCCGAGACGCTGGAGCCCCCCGAGGCAGGCGGCAGCTCGGAGGCGAGCGGGGCCGCGGCGCTGTCAGCCCGCCTCCGGGCTTGCAGCCTCAGGGACTCGAGCCCCCCGGAGCCGGAGCCCCGCGCGGCCGAGGACACTGCGCCGGGGCCGCCCCGGCTCTGCCACGTCACCCCCAGGAGCAAGAGCCGCCTGGAGGCTTCGTTGGCCCGGCTCGGCGCCGCCGCTGCTTCGTCCTCCTCCTCCTCACTCTTCGGCGAGACGCTGGAGATGCCGCGCCGGCCCCCGCGGCGCAGGGCTCCTGCCGCCCCGCCGGAGCACCGCGTCGCCCTCGGGGACGGACACGCGTCCGGCCAGGACCGGGAGGCGACGGCATCCCTGGATGACACCGTGCTCCTGCCCGGCTCGTCCCCGGGCTCCAGCCCCACCGTCCTGCTGGGCTCCGAGGCCCGCGGCCGCCCCGGCGCCTCCCCGGCCGGCGCCCCCAGCCCCGCGGCGGCCCGGCCCCTGTCCGACGAGACGCTGCTGCGGGAGCTGCGCAGGCTGGGGGCCGAGCCGGGGCCCATCACCGCCCTGACGCGCCGGGTCTACGCGCGGCGCCTGGCGGCGCTGAGCCGGGAGGCGGCGGAGAGGCCGGCAGGTGGGTGCCCGGGTGCAAAACCCCCACTTTTCTTCCCCCCCCCCCAATGCTGGCGGAGGGCTGACGGCGTCGCCGGTGCCCCGCCGCAGGTCACAGCCCCGAGCTGGCGGCGGCGCTGGAGACCTCGCGCATCCCCGACTGCGCGGAGGACGAGGTGGCCCTGGCGCGGCAGTTCGAGCGCCCCGAGCGGGGCCGGCGCTGGCGGGGCGGCACACTCAAGTCCAGCTTCAACTACCTGCTGCTGGACCCCAGGTGGGCTCCGCTCCGCGCCGCTGCCCCGCGGCGCCCCGAGCCCGGGGCTGCTTTGCAAACCCCGGGCATTGCCCGCCCGTGCGGCGCTGGGCACCCGGGGCCGAGCGCTCAGCGTCCCCCAGGGCCACCCGGGACCTGCCGCTCCGCTCCCACTGCCTGAGCCCGGCCGAGCGCTTCAGGACCTTCGTGCAGGCCATCTTCTACGTGGGCAAGGGGACGCGCGCCCGGCCCTACTGCCACCTCTCCGAAGCCCTGAGCCACTACCGGGCCGGGAAGGCGAAGGTAGGATGCTGGGCTGGGGCCGGGGCGGGATGGGGGACGCGCCTCCGGGGCTGGCGCGGGTGACGGTGCCCCGCTGTCCCCAGGCCAGCCCCAAGGTGCGGCGCATCCTGGAGATCTGGGCCAGCGGGCAGGGCGTCATCTCGGTGCACTGCTTCCAGAGCGCCGTCCCGGCGGAGGCTTACACGCGGGAGGCCTGCCTGGTGGAGGCCATCGGTGAGCGTCCCCCTGGCTCGGCCCCCGTTGTAGCATCCCCTCCGCAGCCGCTTTGGCTGCCGGCGCTCTTCCTGCCCGCTCCGCAGGGGAGCAAGGGGCTGTCGGCGGGTGCCTGGTCCCGGGCCACCAGGAGGGTTTGGGGTCTTGGGTCGCCAGCGGCAGGGCTGGGTGCTCAGCGCCGTCCCCGCAGGGCTGCGGATGCTCACCAACCAGAAGAAGGGGAATTGCTACGGCATGGCGGCCAGCTGGCCCGCGGGGCGACGCCGGCGCCTGGGCGTCCACATGCTGCACCGGGCCATGCAGATCTTCCTGGCCGAGGGGGAGCGGCAGCTCCGGCCGGCCGACATCCAGGCCGGGCGCTGAGCGCCCCGGGGGGCCGCTGCGCCCGGCTGCTCCGGGCTGCCGGGGCCGGCTGGAGGAGGCACCGAGCTCGGCCGCGGGCTGGTTTGCAGTGGGATGGCCGCGGGCTGGGCTCGGCGGTGCTGGCTGCCCTGCGAGCACTTGGCGTTGGAGCAGCAGCTCGCTCGGAGCCTTCGCACCCTCCGGACAAGGCAGAGGAGGAGCGGGGGCCGGGGCGGCCGCTCAGCGCTTCCCAAGGGCCCCGGGGTAGCAGCGCTCCCCTCTGGGCTGCGGGTTTTATGTCGCAAATGTTTGCTAGAGATTTTTCTATTTTTCTACTGTTTCCCTAAAATGGTGATAAATAAATCACTGCAAGTATTTTTTGCTAAGAAATCAAAGCTTCGGGCATCTGTTTGCTGGCTTCAGTTCCCTGGTGTGTGCTGTGCTCATAGACGAGCAGCGTCCCCCAGGTCCCGGTGTGTCCCTGGTCAGCCCTGGGGGCCGGGGGCGCAGGATGGGGCAGCAGCCCTGGGGGCCGGGGGGCATCAGTCTCCCTGTAATCAAGTCGGACGCGGCTGAGAATATAAGACGGCTTTACTGTATGAAATGGCACTCTAACACAGCGTGTCTCGGCGGCGCGGGGGGTTGCAGGGTGCAGTTTCGCCTTTGCCTGAACACAAGCGATGTGGGTACAAGCGGCACAGACTCCATGGCAACAGACGGTTAAGAGCTGCGTCCCGCAGCGGGGCAGTAACAGTCACCTCGAGCCAGTTGGGGGGTTCGGGGTCCAGGCACGGCTGGGAGCGCGGGGCCCGGCTGCCTGCTGGTGCTCGATCGGGGGAGCCCTCCCTGCCCTGGGGCCCTGCGCGGGGATGAGGACGGCTGTCCTCGGCGAGGAGGGGGACAGCTGGGGTCTCCCCCATCCCGGCTCGCGTCCCGCGCCTGGGCTCGCTGCTCCCGGGCAGCCGCGGGCTCGGCTGGCAGCGCCGGGGGACGGCGCACCGCGCTGGACGTCCCCCACTGCGTCGGAGCCGCCTGGCTCCGTCCGACCCCGGCAAGGGCCGTTCCTCTTTTGGGTTTGGGGGGAAAGGTGGGCTCGGCCTCGGGGAAGTCAAATTGCAGATGGGGCCCGGCTCTCGGAGCAGCCCGGGGCCGCCGAGCCCGCGGTTTCCACGGGACAAACCAGCCTGGTTGTTTCTTTGGTTTAGGTGGGGGAAATAAAACAAAGTGTGGGGGGGGGCTCTGCTCTTTGGGGCAAGAGGGAGGCCGCGGCCATCCGCAGCGTGCAGGTGGGGGGCCGGGGAGCAGCCGTGCCGAAGGCAGCCTGCCCCGTCGCCGCTCGCTCCGCGCCCTGTCGCAGCATCCCAGCCTGGCCGGGAGCGGACGGGCCCCGCTCAGGGGTTCAGCTCCCTGCTCGACCCGTCTCCTGTACCTTCTCCGTCCCGGCGGCTGGGCGCAGAGGAGAGGAGAGGCCCCGGCATGCCTACAGGCGGGTTACGTACAGGACCGGGGTCGGCAGGCGATCGCCTTTTGGAAATAGCATCACTGTTGGCGTTGCTGCCGCCGCGGGAGCAGGCGTGCTGCTGCTCGGCGCGGGCTGTGCGTGGTCCCGGCCGGAGCGAGGTGCTCCGTGAGCCGACGGTCCTGGAGGCGCTGCAAGCCGGGGAATGGCGAGCGGCTCGTCACCTTACGGCGACGGCTCCGTACGTCGCGGGAAGCCTCTGCCCCGGCGGCAGCGGGAGGAAAGCGAAGAGGGCTCTGAAGAAGCCGGCGCGGCGGTACCTAAAGCGGCGGTGGTTGGGGAGGTGACTCTGAACGGTGGTACTGGGAATCGGTGGGAGAGCTCTGGTTTGGTGCCGTGTCCCCAGCCGGGCTCCCTCCTGCTGCAGCCGCGCCGAGGAGCAGGCTCGGGCTCTGCCCGCGCCACGCACCCGCTTCGGCGGGGAGGTGCCGTCCGAGCTGGCGATCCCGGCGTGTCCCGGGGCAGGTCGCCTCCTCTTGCTCCTGCAGCAGCCCCTTTGGAGGCTCGCGCCGCGGCCGGGCGCTCCTGTCCGGGCGGCGGCAGGCAGGCAGCCCTCGCCGGCGCCGGGCCGGAGGGCGGCGAGAGCCGCTCAAAGCCACGTGCACGACTGCTTGCAAGCTCCTCGAGGCAGGGCCCGCGGGCGGCTCGAGCAAGGCAACGCAGCTTCCCGGGGGCTACTGGAGAGACAAATCCAACTGCTGGGAAAGCCAGAGGAGCCGTCGGCTTCCCCGTAAAGCAATCCCAGACCGGCTGCTCCGGCCCTGGGGAGGAAGGTGCTGCAAGGAGTCGAGGTGCTCCCGGGTTCACCCCGGAGGATCCAGTCTGATCTCTTCCCCTTTCACCCCAGGTGGAACCAGCTTCACTGCAGCTTCCTCTCTCTGCCCCTGCGGGGGGTCACTGCGTGAGAAAAATAATACTACAAAGAAATAGGATGAAGACGCTCCAACGGCAGCCATCCCGCCCCAGGGGGACGGGAATCGGAGTCTGCCTCGTTCCCGCTGCCGGCCTGCAGCCGCTGCCCACGGGAGCCTTCGCGCTCCGCCGCCAGCCGCCGGCCCGGCCCAAGCCAGGCAAGAAAAACAGCTCCGCTCCCGGCAAGGGGCAGCCTCCGCCGTGCCCCTGCGCTCACAAACCCCTCTGCGCTCCGCAACGTCTCTCCCATCAAAGCAGCCCGGTCACCGCTTCCCGCTGCCTTATTTCTTCTCTCCTTGCCCGTCCGCAGCTGGCGTCTCGGGCTCCCACAGGACGAACTCGTGGAGCAGCGTGTTCACCGTCTCGGGACACTCCATCATCACCATGTGGCTGCCCTCGTCGATCACCTTCAGGAAAGCGATCAGCAGGATCTAGGGGGAGAGAGCGCGGCGCCGGCCGGCGTCAGCCCCGGCACGAGCTTCCCGCGCGCCGCGCGGCAGCCCCTCTCGCCCCCCGCTACCTCGGCCATTCGCTGGTCCTCCTCCACCGGGACGAACTTGTCGTGCATGCCGTGCACCAGGAGCACGGGCACGGCGAGCTCGGCGTGGTAGACCTCGTCGCCCTCCGGCCAGTACTGCCCGCTCATCATGGCGCGCAGCACGAAGGAGGACACGTTGAAGGCGTTGCCTTCCTTCAGCAGCTGCTTCTCTTTGGCACCCTGGCGCGCGAAGCCGGCCCTGGGGGACAGAGGCGGGACGGGCAGGCAGGGCCGGGGAACCCCGCTCCGGGGAGGCTGCTGGCAGGAGGAGGCGGCGGCGGCGCCCGCCCCGGCCCCGGGCGTTCCCGCGGGTGCCGGATGCGCCCCGCGGGCCAGGCTGGCCAGGCGCTCGCTCCCCGCCGCCGCCGCGGCCGGCCACTCACTTGAGGAAGCTCCAGGCCAGGCAGGGCGACAGGCAGTGGAGCACGCAGGTCGGCATGTTGAAGATGGAGCAGAGGCTGGGCTCCAGCGCCGTGGGGCCCCCTCCGTTGATCATGATCACCTTATGCACCAGGTCCGGGTACTCGTGGGCGAGGAAGGTGCAGAAGGAAACCCTGCGGGGCCCAGACAGCGCTGCTGAGGCTCCGCCGGCGCGCGGGCTCCGCTCCGACCCGGATAGATGGGGGAGAGCCGCGCACCGGGGCGGATCTGCTCTGCTCCGCCGTGCCGGTTCGCTGTGCCAAGCTTTGCCCTGTTTCGCCCCCTCCCAGCTTGGACCAGCCTCGCTTCCTAATTCTTGCTTTGCACAAGGGTCCCTGCTCTTCCCTCTGCTGCGCTGCCGCCGTCCGTGCAGCCGGGTGTCGGTGGCTCAGACGTGCCCAGAGATCGGCTCGGCTGTGCCGGAGGCAGGATCCCTTCCCGTCCTCGGCTCATCCTGTTACCGCCCGTCTCTGGCTCGGCTGAGCCCTCCTGCGGGGCTGCAGCGGGAACCTGCTCCTCTGAGGACTCCCCGGCCTCCGGGGCCAGCTCTCTGCACTGCTTAGTCTCCATCTAATTGGCTTTCTTGGGCTTACTCTATTTATAGGCTCTGTGCTGCCCACTGCCTCCGTGGCACGCACAGGCCGGGCACTTCTGCTCGGGAGGACGGGCTCCAGGATTAGCTGGATGCACAAATCCAGCCCGACGGGAGGCAGGAGATAAAACCCGAGGGATAAACCTGGAAATGAAAACCCCACGCTCCTCTTCCGCTGCTCTGCCCCGAAGTGCAGGATTTGCCTAGCGTTTTGCTGCTAAGGAGGTGGGGGACGACACGCACCCCCCTGGCCTCCGGGGACCCGCAGCGCCCACGGGTGCCTTACCCGTACGAGTGGCCTATCAGGATGTTCCTCTTCTTGGCAAAGCGCTTGAAGATGGCCCTCATGTCCTCCGCCAGCGCGTAGAAGGTGTACGCGGCGGCGATCTGCGGGGCCGAGCTGCAGCCATGGCCGGCCAGGTCCGGAGCCACCACCTCGTAGCCCAGCTTGGTAAAGAAGTCCAGCTGCTCCTTCCAGATGTCGAGGGAGCCGCCCACGCCGTGGATGAAGAACAGGACCACGTCGCTGTGTGTCCCTTTGCAGCTCGTGATCTGCTTCTTGCAGTCGACGTTGACGACTTTCTTGGGCTTGCGCTTGCGGCGCTTGCCGGGGCCGGCGGCCGCCTCCCGGGGACCGGCGGGGCCCGGGACACCGGCGGGGCCGGCCGGGTCGGGGAGCTCCAGCTCCAGGGTGCTGCTGGGCTCCCCGGAGCTGCTGTGGCAGTGCAGGATCTCGGAGCGCACGGCGTCGCCCAGGTTCTCGATCACCAGCTGCCCGCTGCGATAGACGGTGATCTTGCGCTTGCAGTGCACCGTGCCCCGCTCGGGCGCCTCCGCGGGCGCCTCCTCGGCCGGCCGAGCCGGCGCGCTGTGCCTGACCCGCAGGATCCTGCCCGGCTTCACCTCCATGAAGCTGTAGCCGTCGCTGGACTCAAGGCTGTCGAGCGGCCCCACGGCGTTGGCCGTCTTGCCCAGCAGGCAGCACAGCAGCCCGTCGGCGATGCTGGTCAGCATTGTGCTCCCTGCAGCGGGGCGAGAGGCAAAGCGGCCGCGGCGTTAGCGGTTCGCGCGCCCCTTCCCAGCGGCCGGGAGACGGGTTTTTATTTCTGAGAATAAATCTGGCTCCGAGATCCGCTCTGGCCATCGACCCCAGGGGAAGGAACGCCCAAAGAAAAGCCCGTTGGAAATGAAAATGCTGCTACTGTCCTGGCACCAAATGTGGAGTTAAGGAAGGATTCAGCTATGAAAATACATTATTTATGCCAATTAAATAAATATATAGACTTCCAATCTAAGCCACCGATACAAATAGTGAGAGATGGCAATTACAGGGAATGGCGCTGGAGGTTTTAATTACAGCCGTTCCACAAACCGAGACTGAAGCTAACGCGGCAGGGGAGTCAGCGGGCGCTGGGATTAGGCGGGGAAGCCTCTCCCGCGTCCGCTCCCCGTGCCGGGCTGGGGGCTGCCGCTGTCCTCGCCGGCCCCCAAAGCAAGGTCGTTCCTTAATATTGGCTCGTCTCGATGTGGTGAGGACGTTTCCCTGCAGGTTCCTCGGGCAAAGTTCTGCCTAAATATCACAGTTCAACAGTTAAATAAAACCCCGGGCGGGTAGGATTTCTGTGAGCGCGGTGGCGGCGCCAGGGTGGGACGTGTACCCAGGGCGTCCGTGCCGGCGCCGCAGCCCCAGCTGCCCGCTCCCGGGATCGCGCAGGGGCCTGGGGAGGTTCCTGCCTCCCCGCTCTGGCAGGCTGATGGGCATTTATTATTAACGAAGCTAAACATGGTGAATTATTGATGCTGATGGGCTGTTCGGCAAGGAGCGCGGGATCGGGCGCCGCGCGGAGGGGCTGCTCCTTCAGGAGAGGGGCCGGGGCCGTCCCCGGGGCCGGGAGCCAGCGGCAGCGGTTACCGACCGCAAAATCCCTGCAGCGCGGCCGAGGCAGAAGAGCACATTTCCAGAGGGGAATTAAACATCTAAACCCCAGTAACGCCGTCAGGAGCAGGCCACTTAACTCCCTGAACAACCACTTCAAATGCACCCAGCAGGATTACAGGAGCTTTGCTGGCAGACCGCGAGAGGGAATTAGCAAAGCCAAAACGCAGCAGCGAGTCAGCTGTCCCGGCTCCTTCTGCAGCTTCTCCAAGGCACCGGATTCGGGGGGATCGATACCGAACCTCCTCAAAGAGGCTCCGACAAACCCCAGGCCAAAACGCTCCCGGTTGGCGCCAGAAAGCCCGCGCCGCCGTGCCTGCTCAGCCACCAGCCCAACGCACGGATTTCCCCTGCAAAAACAGTCTGTTTACTTCACGCGGGCTAGCTGGGAAACAGCTCCCTGGGCTAATGCGGGGGGCTTCTTCGAGGGAGTTTTGCCAACCCTCCTCTTCCTCTCGGGAGAGTAGCCAGCATTGGACTCGCGCCCGGCTCTGAAGGTCCCAGCTCCCACACAACTGTGGTGTAAGGGTCTGGATCCGGGATTGCGCTCGCAGGCTGGAAATGCAGCAGGACCGGTCCTGAACCCCGACTGCTCGGCGTCCTCGCCGCCGGCCGGAGCGCCCCGAGCGGCTGGGCCGGGTGCGCGGCGCCGAAGCTCCCGCGGCGTCGCAGCCGGCTGAGGAAGTACCGGAGCCTGGGCTGCGTCTCCTGCACGATTTGTGCTCTCTGAGCTACGTGCAGAGCTCCCCTAACCCCCGCTGCGTCCGCAGTGCGACCTGTACGGATCCATGCCAGCGGCGTGGGGTGACACCTGGGAGAAGCAAGTGCAAGGGGCCAGCACAGCAGAGCTCGTTTCACGGAGGGGTGAAGGACGGCCAAAGCTGCACAGCAGAGGAAAATCAGACCTGGTCTAAGCCGCGTGCCCTGCCTCGCAGCAGGCCCATGCAGCAGAGCCGACGCTTCCCACGCAGCGCTGCGAAGCCTGCCCCCGGTTTCCGCAGAGCCGCCTCCAACCTGCCTCTCCACCAGGCAGGCACCGAGCGGGACTGCATCTGCCCACGTTTCTGCCCTAGCGGAGCACGAAGCTGCCAACGTTGGGAAAACACCCTGCAAGCAGCCAGCCTGCAGAGACGAGGGGCCCCGCTGGCCGCTCGCGGGCCAGGTCACGGCCGGGCTGGGCGACGTTCGCGTTGGCAATATCTCCTCCAGGCATGGGCAAATCCCCGGGGAAGCGGCTCACATCCTAGAGTGCCAAGATCTTTCCTGCAACCTCCTAATCCCTGCAAACTGGTTTAGAGCTAAACCAGCGGTGTCATCTGCCAGGCTCCCTTTGCACACTCCTAGCCCGTCCTAGCTGACCTGCCAAATGGAGCGAGGGCAGGAGGTCTTGGAGCCCCAGGAAGGCGAAGCTGAATATAAACCGTGCTGGAGCGAGTCCCAGGCCAGCTTGCTCTGCTCATCCTCACTTCCAAATCTTTGGCGAGCCTGAAGCGCAGGGCACCAGCCTGTCTGGAGCCCCAGGCTGGAGGAGCCCTGCCTGCCTCTGCGACGGGATGGAGACAGGTCGCTGCTCCCACCGTGCTTTTGAGCCCAGCCCGGTGCCAGCTTGGGCTGCTCCCGTTAATGCCCGAGGACGGGGGTTTGCTCCGAAGTCATAACGCTGAACGGGCACAGCCAGAAAGCCACAGGAGGCTGCCACCTCCCCTGCCGGGGCCGGTCGCCTTTTGTCCCAGGGCACTTTGCAGGTGCCCAAGCCAAACCTGGCCTCTCCCGGGAGACCCGTCTGCGGGAAGGGAAATATCCAACAGGCCAGAAAGGGAAAGGGAGGACAACCAGGGGGACCCACTGCTCTAAAGAGCCCACGCTCACGGCATGAGCTCCCGTCAGGAGTCAACAGGACCCAGGACTGCTGCTCCCAGGCCCACACTCCAGCAGCTGGTGAGACAGTGCCCGGATCGAAGCGGCTATTAAAGCTCTGCGGTGAAACGCCTGGGCACAGGGAAGACCTTGTCTAAGCCCCCTCTGGGCCAAACACCCGGGGTGC